>NC_047038.1:66415124-67042896 GCF_011762595.2 Tursiops truncatus | reverse complement strand
AGTTCCAGGACAAACTCTCCTTATACGGAATTTTATATGATGATGAGTCTCCATACTTAACAATATAACTTGTTTTGGGATTTAAGCAGCCCCAAACTGTCCTAAGGTGATTATTTTAAGTTTCTATGAGAATAAGTTTAATTTCCTTATTGCCAGATGTTTATATTTTAATTTGTACTAATAATGAAACATCTATTAGTTGGTACAATAGTAATTTATAGGGCAGGATAAAGTAGTCTGTGTCCTTCAAGCTCTTTGTCCCTCTCTGCAGTACACGGGAGCAAAGAGAGCCATCATTCGACACTTGTACATGAACTATTTATTGAATACTTATTATGTGTCAGATGCTGTGTTAAATGCTGGGTAATAGTACTTTAAAGTTTACGCTGTGAAATGTGATCAGTATTTACAAGAGAGACACTTGTTTGCCTTATATATTCTTTCATGGCTAGGGGAAAAAAATGTGAAAATCCAGGACAGATAGGACTTGGTAAAAAGAAATGAGAGAGCAGAAATGATAAATAGAAGCATAGCCAACCAGACCCTGGGGGAAGGATAACAAAGGAAAGACAAGAAGAGAAAGGAAACTTTCAAGTAATTATGAAAAGGAGATTTGGCACAAACTAAAAATGTAGAAAATTTAAATGTGTACATGTGCCTATGCATATGTGTGGATAGAAAATACTGATGTTTCTTCTTTCTCTTGGGTTCTCATTGGTTATAACATAGATGGTGTATTTCCTGGTGATGGCCTTAGCTTATATACATCCACAGCAATTGAGCACATAAACACACAAAAAGATACTACTCATTGAGAAGCAGAAACTGGAAAAGTATGGAAAGGAAGATGTAAAATCTTTAGCACCTAAAATCTTTATGATTCCTTTCTCGTAGCACTTACCCGTGTCCTAAGCCAATCCTAGTTCTTCTCCTTAAAAACCTAGGAATGTATAGCTGTTTTGTTTCTCTTTCTGAGAGTATCCAACAACCTCAGTCCTTAGAAATATCAGGGCATAGAACATACCCTCCTTGCTCCAGGTCTGAGAAGGCAATGACAGGCACGTTGGCAACTGACTTAGACAAACCCTTCTCCAAGGAGCAGGCACACAACTCCCTTGGCTGCACTCTCTAGGGAGGGGGGCTGTTAAACACCTGGATTGTGCCAGCTTTTTACAGGGCACCTACAAGCACCTATGGAGAGCAGGGAGGTTCTTTGGATTCCTTTGCCACCTGGCTGGAACCTGGGGTGTAGGTAAAATCAGGCCATTTTCTCTCATCCTATTTTCCTCTAGTGCTTATTTAGTAGCATGTAAATTTGGGCAAGTCTTTTACTCTCTCTTTGCTTTAGTTTGTTCCTACAAAAATAGGGATAGTACTTGCTCACAGGGGTTTTAAAGAAGTAAATAGATAACATAAGTAAACCATTCGAAAATGTGCACTCAATAAATGTTAGATATCATCATCATCATCATTATCATCTTGTTTACTGATTTATTATTGCCCCAAAGACTTCTGAGTCCACTCCTTAGAGCTACCACTAGAGCAGCAATCTCACCTTATACCCCTGCAGGTTCTAACGTTACTCCCCAATGCATAAAGTGACCTGAATATCCTAGGACTCTTTTGCAAAACACGATCTTAATTTATTCATTCTTTCCTTCACTTAGCTATTCAACAGCACCTAGTAAACAGCATACTGTGAGTTCAACACTAAGGTTAAAGCTGAATGTGGAAGAGAGAAAGAAAAACTCTGTTCCCACTTTCCTGAATAGCTGCTAACTTCCTATTAACTCCTTTTTTAGTGTGTAGCTTTACTTACCAAAGGCTATTTTGCTACAGGATGGTCACTCTATCCAAATCAGTTTTCCGCGTGCTATGACGTCGAAATCAATTATAAGAACTGAGGGCAGCTGTGGGCGCGAGGCGGTCCTCAGGCTGAAGGTGTGGTGTACCTGAGCTTGGTTAACCCGTGTTAGAGAAGCTGGAAGAGACGCTTCTCCCCGACTGCACTGCTCTGGTAACTCGCCTAGTAACGCAGAAGGACGCTCCGGTAACCCGCGCCTTTTGAGCCTCCCGCCTTTCTCCTCAGGTGACGTCAGACATCCCAGCACGCGGCCATTGGCTGAAAGGGCCGCCCAGCTGGTGGCACTACTTCCGGTTCCGCCCCCAGCCCCTCTGCCTACCACCTTTTATCCGCGGCGCTGCTTTAGCTCCCGCGTGACTCACCCCTGACCGCGGCGGCCTCTTCTACCTCTGTCCCGGCTCCCATTTGCCTGCTTACTGGGCTGCTGGCATTATGTGAGGTGCCCTGACCCAGCTGATGCCCTGCTGGAACCCAGGCCTGGGACCAGGTTGGGCTCAGTAAATTTTGAAAACAAACAAATAAATGTACCTAGGCCCTGAAAAAAAGTCAATTATAAGAGGTTCCTATAATTCAAAATAAATGTTAAAATGCCAAGTGGTTTTAGTACTTAATGGAGTAATCGCAACCTTTTATTGAACACTTACTCTGTCCCAGTTACTTTTTTTCCCTAAAATCTTCATGTATGTTACCTCATTAAAGCTTTATCGTAACTTTGTGGAGTAGATTGTCATCTCTGTTTATAGATAAAGTTTAGGGAAGTTCATTAATTTGCCCAAGCTTACACAGATGCTAAATAGCAAAGTTTGATTGAAACTCATCTGACTCTAAAGCCCAGGGTTGTGATCTGCCTCTCATGGCCTCAATAATATATATGAGTCAAATTCACTTTACCATAATAATTTATTCATGCATCATCTTATATTCTTAATACCCTCATCTAGACTTTCTAATTTTCCCTCACAATAAATCTCTAAAGTATAATATACAAGATATTCCTTTACAGAAAAAGAAATTCAGACTATGGGATTTAGATGAGATGGTGCCAAGTCTTCTAGTTAGCAAGGGGCAGAGCCAAGACACAAGCTTCTGACCCTGAATCTTATTCAGGAATTAAGAGCCTGTAGATGTAAGGCTGTAAGCGGTGGTAAAACATGGTCTACCAGAAATGAGAAGTTGTGTAAGGGTAGTTTTTGTTTGTTTGTTTTTGTTTTAAAGTAAGCTCCCTAACAGGGGCAAAAATTGAGGCTAAAACATCTACTCTTGGGAAAAAGTAAAAAGCTCAAGTCTAGTACAGAATGAGTCCACCCAGAGCACAAAACTATCATCTAAGCTTATGATCAGTCAAATGAGAAGAGAGTTAGCTTTCATCTTCCAGGTTATGAGAGAAACATGCTTAGGCTACCTCAGTCAATCAACGTTTAATGTAATAATCTAGAGAAGAAGAAAAATGTAAGTCTGATCCCTGGTTTTATATCTGTCAAGGATTCCAATAAAGACCAGAATCCTTAATGTAGTTTAGAAACCTTCCAGTATATAAGCTATGACTTTATAACCTCATTTCTAGCCATTCCTGCTGTGCATCTAAACTTATTTCAGCTCTTTAGAGAGGCCAGGATCTCTTGTCTCTAAGCCCTTAAAACATGTTGCATGTTTTGAATTCAAAGAGAAAGTGGGAGGATCTGTTGGTCTAGCTGTCACCAGCCAGTACTGTGCAGAAGCTCTGCTCATGGACAATAAGAAAGCAGGTGGTCTTTCATCCAGGTGCCCTTCTTTTCACTGTGACCCCAGGGGATCAGTGTTTCCAGAAGTACCTACAGTCAGTCACTTCCTTCAAAATGAGTTCATGGGAGTGGAATGCCCAGCCCAAGATGAAAAATCACAGCAGAAGATCTGGCCAGAATGTAGAATAGACAAGCAAACTCATTAGTTAGCACCTCAAGGATACAGTCACTCTTCATCATGTAATGCCTTAAGACTGAGTCAATGAATTGCTAACTATTTCATATAGGTTAGTAGGTATGAAGATGCTAAACAATGAACTTGGCTTAATGCCCTAAACAAGCAAAGCCATTAGCAAAGTCATTAATTAGGGTTATCATCAACTCTAATTATTTGTTTGAACTAAGATGCTGTTATCACCAGGCAACATGGCAGGCAGTAAAGGAAAATATGCTTACATCTCTCAAGTATGGATTGCAGAATTTTGCCAAGCTGAGCTCTAGTCTGACCTACTATTTTAATAACAAGGTTGCTAAGAAAAGGCTTTTTCTTTACAGCAGATGTGGGAACCTCATTAGTGACTTTGCTAATTAGTCTGGCTTTAATAGATAGACACACTGAAGTGGGAAGACAGACTAATCAGTTTTGCTAAAGGAGGTGGTTACTTTCCATTTCAAAAACCCTTGGGCTTTTAATGAGATATATTATTTTTAGTGAATAATCTTTGGAAAGTGAATAATAATATTACTGCTACATTTTAAATTTTCACATCACTGTAACCACATTAAAACCTGACCACTGGATTGATGATCACAACTGATATTACTATAGGCTCTTTCAAAATTATGGATGTATATTGAAAGTTACATTTGCAAATAGTACTATTTTAATTGTCCTAAATACAACTGACAACTATCACTAAACCAGTTTGTGTTATGGCTTAGGACACTCCAAATAGACCATAAAATATTTCACAGTTTGGGGTGAACAAATCAGACTTGTCAATTCAGCAACTAATTAAAATAGTTGTATACACTTTTTAATTTTTTTACATTGCATAAACTGATATATTTAATAGATTTTACCACTTGTACTATTGTATTATTTTGCTTTCTCATTTCATAAATGCATAAGCCAAGGTACCATCAGGACACACAAATATTTCAATGAGCAGACGTATAAAGAACTCCACTTACAGAGGAATGAGCAGGGTAAGGAAGTAAGTAAGGAATGTGAGACACCAATAGCATCAATGCAAAGCCATTAACATTCCTAGGGTTGAAAAGACAAGAAGTGCATTATCAGAGTTCACTGAGAAGCAGGGCTTTGGAGGAGTGGTCAGATGGCATACAGGTACTGCCAGAAACCCTATAAAGAAGAAAGAAAGGAGCATGGAAGAAACACTGTGGTCTTTTACTCCATTCCAATACAATCTGACAGTGACTCCCGTTGGCTTGACCCAACCAGAAGACAGTCATCAAAGGAAATTTAAAGCTTGGCCTCCTAGGGCAGAATATGGCAGAGAAGGGCAGAAAGTGGATTGGAATGAGGCAAACACAAAACTTACACAATTAGTAATATAAAGGTATATAAATGGCACTGTGTGAAAATAAGTTTTTCTAAGAAAGCTTTTTATTATAAAAATTGTATTTTGTATTATAAAATAATTCAAGTACACATAATAATTCAAGCCTAGAGAATGTTCTACTAAGTACCACTGTGTAACAACCTGTTTTTTTCTAATCTTAAAAATTGGCCATATTTGCTTCGTTTATTAAAATGTGTATATATATATATATATATATATATATATATATACACACACATATATATTATATATATAATGTATATATAGTTGAAGCCCTCTATATAATTCTAAACCTGTTCTCTGTTCATTTCTAGGGAATTTTATAATTGATAATTCCACAAGTGTATTTAGAATTTTACTTCATGTATATAAATAATATATAAATATATATAATTATATAAAATGTATACATATATAATAAATGTGTACAGTGTTGTTTAATATGGCTTAGTCTTCAAATAAGTTGTGTTAAACAGTATATATTTTTATGGACTCATTTGTCTCATAACTTTTTAATTTAAAGCATTCAGGTAGATACAAAAAATTCTAGTTCATGCATTTAAGCTTTATCGTATTCCATTGTCTTCAATATGAAAATTTCCTTCCATAAGAAGTTGTCGATTTTTAACAATTGGAAACTATGCTATAATTGACATAATTGTGACACTCTCTTTGTGGCTTCAGGATCTACACAGCATGGCCAAGTATATACAATTTCACTTGATGAAAGTGTGCTGCTAGCCTCCTTGACCTATGACTCAGTGCCTCAGGTCACATCATCACCTAGTTTTCCATAATCCAGCATTGAGATTCTATCAGGGTGCTGGCAGTGTGAGAACTATTTCTTAAGAGAAGTATTTTTATTTTCTAAAGAGCATGTGATCTAGAAACAAAATCCAGTCACTCAGTTCTGGCTATTGTTAATGGCTGACTAAAAATGAGGAGAATAACTGGAGAGAATATAATGTATATTTATTAGAAAGCATCAGAAAATTGCCAAAGTAGTAAAGAATTATAAGAGAAAGATTTAGAAGAAAATTAAGAGAGGTGAGGCTAGTGTCTATAGTTGCTTTTCATCTTTTGAATTCATCAAAATTCTGGAGAAGACTCAGAGGCTGGGTAACTGAGCTGTGCTTTTCACAGACAGATGGGAAAGACAAAGATTGGAGTTTAAACTCACAAGTAGAGGACGCCTGGCAAATACCCTGAGAATCTTCAAGAGGTCTGAGGCCCAGATTACCATGGTCTCAATCCTTTATTTGATTAAATTAATTCAGGTTGGCTAGTGATTTTCGCTAGCCACCAGCCAGTAGCAAATGCACATCTTCTCTGAAGGAATAAAATAGAATAGAAAGCTAGCACTTCAGTTTATCTCTATAGATCTCGTGTGCACTGTTTGGTACTCAATCAAAAATAACCAGGCATGCTAGTTGGTAAAAACAGAAGTGATCACAAACCCAAAATAATTAAACAATAAGAAAGCCAGATCATGCAGTGCTTTACTTTATTCATCAAACATTCTTATAGCACTTCATATGTGCTAACCCATACCCTGAAGTGCTAAAAATAATACAAAAAACAAAACTCATTTAATCCTTATATCAACCCTAGGAAGTAGATATCATACGCCCTCATTTTACAGACAAGGGGCTGTGGTAGACATAATGCCCCAGAAGATGTTTACATTTTAATGCCTGAAATTTGTAAATATATTGCCTCACATGGCAAAAGGGACTTTACAGTTCTGATTAAGTTAAGGATCTTGAGATGGGGAGATTATCCTGAATGATGCAGGTGTGACTGACCACAAGGGTCCTTGAAAGAGGAAGGCGGGAGGGTAAAAGACTCAGAAAAAGAGATGTGATGAACAAAGCAGAGGCTGGAGCGATAAGAAGGGGTCGTATGCAAGAAATGCAGGAGGCTTCTGAAAGCTGGAAACAAGCAAGGACATGGATTACACCTTAGCCTCCAGAAGGGACACAGCCCTGTCAACACAGTGATTTTAGGACTTCTGACCTCCAGAACTGTACAGCAATATATGTGTGCTGTTTTATGCCACTTCGTTTGTGATGATTTGTTGCAGCCCCTCTCCTCCTCTCTCTCTCTCTCCAAAGACACAAATGGTGAAAAGCCTCCTGCCAAAAGAATGGCGAATGAGCTTACTGCACAGTCAGTTCTTCAGAGACTGCAGTCCTGGCCAACAGGTCAACAATTTGCAGACTTGTAAGGGGCCCTGAGGGAGACAAACAAGCTAATAATTGTTGTTTTAAGT
Organism: Tursiops truncatus; assembly: GCF_011762595.2. Lineage (NCBI taxonomy): Eukaryota > Metazoa > Chordata > Mammalia > Artiodactyla > Delphinidae > Tursiops > Tursiops truncatus. The sequence continues at coordinate 67,035,453 of NC_047038.1, read as the reverse complement.
TGCTATATTTGGGGATAATTTGTGATGTAGTATGTATGATCAGGCCACCCAAGATGGCTATTCTCTTGCACTCTGTACATCCCCTGCTGGACCAGTGCCTGCTTCACCTGCACCCTACCCACCTGACCGACCTTCCTACATAGTTGCCCCCACCCCAGCTAGTGATTGTTCTTATCGAAGGGGTGGTGAGGGGTGTGCCCCTCTGCTGGATTCCCTCACAGCCAGTGAGCCAACCTGACGTCAATTCCCCCTATAACTGCTAACCTCCCCCTATCCCCAGGAGCAAAGACTGCCGCCATGTCCTGCCCACCATCTGCCACACACGATGGGGTGTCATTCCAAGACCTTGCTTCAGATGTGTAAGCTCCCCCTGTCCATTAAACCATTGATGTCTCTGTTGCTGACTTTGGGCTCTTTCTTTGGTCTTGAAGCTGGGCAAGTACAGGCCTTGCAGGCCTGCAGGGTTCGGCCCAACACGGTAATAAATATCTAATGCAATCTTCTATTGGAATAATGATCTTAGACGTGTGTTATATTTTTTTTCAATGTACCCTACATGTCACTTTTCATTTTTTGTATTTTTCATCTCCTCATCTGTTTGGTTAATTTCTTCAGATTTGTTTTCCTGTTTACTCTTCAACTTTGTCTACCCACCCATTAAGTCTTTTTTTTTATTTCAAAAAGGATGTATTTTTAAATATTAATATTTGATATATTTTCTAATTATTTTTGTCTTTTAAAAATAATTGTATTATCTAAATTTCAGATTTTTTTCATGTCATATACATATATACATACATATTTAATTAATGTCTTGTATTTGATTTTAAAATATATGAAATAAGTGGGCATTGCATCTAGTGGTTATTACTGTTGTCTCTCAAACATGTCTATTTATTTCCTTGTGTGTTAGGGATCTTTGCCTGCCATCTCATATTTTCTTTACCATAGTCTCAGGAATTTTAAAAGCCTGAGTTGAGGATCTTTTACTCCAGGAAAGGTTTTTGCTTGTGATGGAAATCAATGGTAGTGCCTATCTGGGATCAGTTTAGCCTCCTTTGAAAACTGTAGACCTAATGTTAAGATTTACTTCTGCCAAGTGGCAGATGGTCCTGCTGCCTTTTGAGATGCTGCCATATAGTTTATGTTTAGGTGTGAATGAGGATGGGTGATTTTTATAGATTTCCCATACTTCTTTGAAGTTCATAAATCAATGAAAAGGAATGGTTCATTGAAAATCTAGTTGTTTTGTAGTGGAAGGACCTCACAGTATACAGCCCACCAAATTGCTGAAAGCAGATGTTTTCGTGTGTACCTATTTCATATTATTCCATCATGTAATTTTGCTTATTTAATTTATAGAACAATACCCCATAGCTCAACACAAGTTGTTTCTTTTCTTTTTCGCTTGTATGATAACACTGTGATACACATTTTTCTTTTTTGCATAACTTAAAATTGATCTCTGATTATTTCCTTGGAATAGAGCTCTACAAAATGTAATTACTGGATCAAAATTTACATAATATTTAAAGGTTTGAAAATATATTGCCAGATATATATATTCCAGAAAGTATCTACCAATTTGTACCATCACCAGCAGTGTATAACAGTTCGTGTATTTAATTTCAGTGTGATTAATTTATCCAAATTATTTTCTTTTGGCATGTGAGCACTACTACACATATTAATTAATTAATTACATTGGTGAATATGGCAGAGAGAAGTTAGGAGGCGGTCCTGAACTACTTTACGCCCTTCAAGGATGCCCTTTGATTGACAGCTGGAGAGGATTGCGGAGGGCCTGACAAAAAGTTTATAAAAGAATTTGAGGAAATAGGAACCATACCTATTTTGAAGATTTGCTGAGAACTCATCCAGTTTATAGGATAAGAAGTCTTAATAAATTAAACATCCTCTAAATCACACACTTGTTTCTTAAAAAAGTAATTTCCCCAAGGAGGAATAAAAAACCTCTGAACAGGAGTTTATTTCTAATAACTAAGGTAAAAGGGAGAAAAAATGGATGTATTAAGAAAACCACTTTTACTTGCATTGCTGCTGCCAAGGTCGAAACCAGCAAAACAAATATGCTAGATTTCAGCTGGCTAAATGATTAACCTGGCAAAAGTACAAGTTGCTGACACACTAATAAGAAAAGATTTATTTGCAAAAGATCTGTCATTGCCTCTGCAGAAGATTATGTAACTGCATGCTATTTTTTTTTCTAAAAAATAACTGTTAACTCTGAAATATCTCCAGAAGATTGGAAACTCTTAAAAAAACTGAGGGTTATGCAAGGCAAATATGTAAGACAATATTTTTATCTTCTTTCCAATTGCTTTTCTATAAAATACTAAAATGAGATGGTATTCACTTGAAAATGTTTATGAATGTAAAAATGGTGTGCTCTTCATTTCAAATTTGTTTTGACCCATGGGTAGGTGTAAAATGTGGCCTAAAAAAATACTCAGTATTCTAGAGTGTGTTTCTGATTCCCCTAACTTGTTCATGTGATGAGAGCCTTCCATATTTTTATGCTTTTACAATCTTCGAATTTCAAAGAACTATACTATCACGAAACGTCGTAAAGTCATGGGTGCCTAGTCTAGAATTCTGAAGTTTGCTTTATCCTCTTTCTTTATGATTGTATCCTAGGATTAAGTGCCTCTGGAAGCAAAGTAAGGTAGATAAAAGGTTGATCCATACTTGTGAAAATGTCACATATTCCGGCTTTGAAGAAGAATTTTGTGTCCTAAAGTCTCATATTTCCCCAACTGCTTCAGCCACTAAAATTGGTCCTCCTCAATTGTTATTTGAACACATGGCCAAGATACATTTTAATTTTCTCTCCTTTGTAGCATTTATAAAGTACTCTAAAAATATTTTATTATTTTGAAATAATGAAACTAAGAAAGTTGAGGGATCTTAAGCAACAAAAACAATTCTTACGTTACGAATTATGTGAACTATATATGACATTATATTAAAAATATGAATCTTTGTTAATCTGGGATATTAAAGGTGACTAAAGGCATTCTACCTTAAGGGAAGAAGAAGAAAAAACACAGTAAAATACAGTTGTAAACCTATTGTGCTGACAAATAAAGCACTTATTCACAATGCTCCTACTACTTATTTATTTTAAAATATGGAAAACTCATTGATTTCCTCTAAAGAATATCCTTTGTCACTGGAGTTTTAAATTAAATCACAGTGTGTTGAAAGTAGTTTTAAATTGAAAGCTAGAGTACAAGCCATAATGGAAATAATCTTATATATATTTTAAACATACAGTGGTTTGAAAGATTTTATTAGTACTGTTTAAAAATATTTGTCCCTCGAATGAAGAAAAGGATCTTTAAATATAAATTAATTTTGATATTTTAAATAATACACTCATTTTAGAATGGTCTAACCAACAGTTCCTTTAGTCATATAATTGACTACCAGTGTATGGAAAAATCAGTTTTTATTGTATCTCAGTATGGGATAGATAAAACAACAGAAGCATTTGTGATTAAAACATCACAGAAGTAGTAGTATCTCTTCATTATGCCTCTTGGATATATTCCCAGTCTTTCTTCAGGCTTGAAAATGTAGCTTCATATCTCTACCACGGGTCTTAATTAAAATGCCTCATCTTGGTGTGTTTATTAACCAAGAATCATAAAGAACTATTTTCCATGAGATTCCATCATTGACATCAGGTCCTAACTTGTGCACTGTTTTTTTCAATGGATCATCTTGTCCAACTACATTAGAACAAATATCCTGAGAATTTACCCCAACAATGATGGTATATTGCACAGTTTTTAAAAAAATACTTAAACCCTAACAAAGTTTTTTTTAACTTAAGCACTACTGTATAAATACACAGGGTCTATCAGAGATATGAGTCACTGTTCAATTATTAGATATATGGAAAGAAGAGAAACATTTGGGTTTTTCCTTCACAATTGCTGTATTTTCTACCAAGGTCAATCAATTATTGGGAAATAATATAACTACTGATACACTATGACATTAAATTAGATGTAATTAGTCTAACTTTAGCAAGAAAAAAAGTTCATATTTACCATATAAAAAAGAAATTTCTCTTTGAAGTTCTTTAAGTAAGTGTTATTATGTTATTAAAATTTTTCAAGCTTCACGGAATATCCATTATATCTATTGGATTTGATCTTATGAACAAGTCTACTCTCCACCTTCTACCCTTAATAACAATGTAGATTCTAATCATTTTCTTTCTCTTTACCTTCGAAGATTGATAGGTACCAATCCTTTATATTATGCTCATAATGCAGTCTTCCTGTTTCCAAATTACTTTGATTACTTTAGTTACCCTTATCCGTGGTTTCTCAAGCTCCGCAAATCATCCTTTGAATTATGTAAAATTTTCCGTTTGTAAACATACAATGATCTTGTGCAAAAATCACATGATGATTACTTTTTTACCCTGAACTGCACGTTTCTTTTGATAACCCAAATTATTCTTTCTACACAGAAGCACAAAGCATTAACAGCCTAAAAGAGTGGTCAAAAATTCTCTTCCATGTATTTCTTTGAATATTAATCATGTAGATTCCAGCATCCTCTAAGTGTATTTTGGATTATTTTCTCCTAAGTATTAATTTTCACTTTTACATATTGAAGCCTTCTGCTGTCTCATGCTCATAAACAAAATAATATATTTCTTATTTTTGTTCATGGTGGCACACAGACCTAGCCTACCTCTCCTGATACAAGGCACCCCCACACACACACATTCCTAGGTAATTATTGTCTTACATGGGGAAAGACAATAAAAATTGTGAAGTTGACCGAGAAAGACTAGAGGACAGGATTTTGCAACGTTTCTTTAAGAGCAGCTTTACATGTCACTCTGCACATTTTCCCCATGGTACTTTGACTTCAGAAGATGCAAGTTCCACATTACCAAAAGTCTGACTGTATTAGTCAACTAGAGCTGCCATAACAAAATATCACAGATTGGGTGGTGTAAACGATGGAAATTTATATTCTCACAGTTCTGGAGGCCAGAAGTCCAAAATCAGGGTGTGGGCAGGTTTGGTTACTCTTGAGGCCTTTCTCTTTGCCTTGAAAATGGACACCTTCTTGCTGTGTCCTCACATGGCCTTTTCTCTATGTTCATGCCTCCAAGTTCTATTAGATTGGTAATACTAGATTATTAATATTAGATTATCTATTAGGTAATCTATTAATTACCTCCTTAAAGGCCTTATCTCCAAATACAGTTGCATTAAGGGTTAGGGCCTCAATGTATGAATCTGGGAGGTACACTATTCAGTTGATAACAGTAGGCTTTATCTTCATTTTGAAAAAGAAAAAGAAAATAATCCCAAAGGTCATGTTTCTGAAAAATTTTTGACATCAACAGCAAGGGTGAGACTGCCTCATGCTCCTAAGGTATATCATTATGTATACAACAGATTTATTTCTGTTACATCCCTTTAGAGGACAATTTCCTCATTTTAAATACACCAGAAATTAATGTAGAAAAGAAGGAAACACTTGGTACTAGTCTTCTGGAACAACTTATTTTTGTCTTTACTATTTCATACTTTATTAGAGCCAGACTGCAGAAGAGGTGTCTGCACATTTACCAGGGCATGCATTACACAATTGCTTTGCTAAGTCACCCATGTTAATGGATACCAAAAAACAGAAACAAACAAACAGAAAGACAATATTATATCCATAAACCCAGGGTTAATATTTCTCCTTAAATACCTTATATGTTTCCTTCTTAAGAGTCACTCGATATACAGTTTCCATCAGTACCCATGGGGACTGGTTCCAGGACCCTCCACAGATACCAAAATCTGCTGATGCTCAAGTCCCTTAAATAAAATGGCATAGTGTTTGCACATAACATATGCACACCTTTATGTATACTTTAAACCATCTCTGGGTTGCTTACAATACCTAATACAGTGTAAATGCTATGTAAATAGTTGTCAGCATGGCAAAGTTTGCTTTCTAGAACGTTATGGAATTTAAAAAAAAAAAAATAACCAAACATCCACATTTGTTTGACTCTGCAGATGTGGAACCCACAGACTCAGAGGGCTGACTGTGTAAGGAAAAGAAACCCATCCTAAAACTTATTGCAATTGATATTGGCCTATCTAAGAAAAAGGTCACCGAATCTCAATTTAAAATACATTTTTAAAAATATTTATATCTGGATTTGGTGTAGTAAGGCCCTATATCTTCAGGAACAGGCAAAGCACATGAATCACAGCATAGCTTTATAACATGATTTTCTCAGGTACCTGGCCTCCTATAGCATTTCATATTTCATACACAGTATAACAATCTGCAAAGCTTCACAGGGAAATGCAATTATATGCAGAAGAAATGTGTCATTCCAAGTTTACTATGGGCTATCAGGGATATAAAGAGAACAGGCAGATTCTGTGTGTGTGTGGTTGACTTATACTGGTTTCAGGTTTTGTTAGTCAATAAATGATTTGGGGAGGAATAAACAAGCCTCTTCCTGTAATATAAACTCATTTTTCCAATCATTCATTGTTTCAGAGCAGCAAAAACTCTCTTCCAGCCTACCAAATTGTTACCTTCTCATCCTCCTTCTCCTCTTCCTCTTCTCTCTCCTCTTTCATCTGGTCTTGTTTTTATGTGTGTATATATTAGCTGTTAGCAACATAACTAAAATGATCATTTGGAGAGAAAACAAAGTGAACAAATTTTCACCACGGAAAAGAAGTTTGCTGTGTCAGCAAAGCATAAGGGACGGGCTTCCCTGGTGGCGCAGTGGTTGAGAGTCCGCCTGCCAATGCAGGAGACACGGTTTCGTGCCCCGGTCCAGGAAGATCCCACATGCCGCGGAGCTGCTAGGCCCGTGAGTCATGGCCGCTGAGCCTGAGCGTCCGGAGCCAGTGCTCCGCAACGGAAGAGGCCACAACAGTGAGAGGCCCGCGTACTGAAAAAAAAAAAAAAGCATAAGGGACATGTCTGCACTATGTGAATTAGAAAAGAGTGAACAGTTCATCTTCAAAATGAAAAAGAAAATAAGAAATGTGGGCTTCCAAATGATCTTCTTAAAGGAAGTTAATTCAAGACCCTAACATATGAGCTTTTAATAATAAGGGGAAAAAAATTCGTCTTAATAAAAGTGTTGCTTGTTAGACTATAAATAATCAAGTAATCAATATTTGCTGTGCAGTGGCAAATAATATAGTTGAATCAGGGATAAAAGGAAAAGTATTATATTCAAAACATATTTTAAATATTTCAACAGGAGAAAGTTCAAGTTCCTTTCAGAAATACCTTCAGTAAGAAAGATTTAAAGCTGACGATGAAAGCAAGCAGGGAAAAAAGTGAAACAGGGCTCTGTAACCTCCTTTTAATAGTGATATATTAGTGTTTTTCCTTAGAGTGAAGATGGTTCTTCTGTTGAGTCATGGGAAGAAAACAAAGCAAGAAGCCATTCACCCTTGAGAAAGATGAGATAGAAATAAAGCATCTACATGCCATCACAGAAGCTAAAAAGATTCATGTTTCACTAAGTCTGGATTCTTGACAGGTATTTAAAATGGGAATGGCTTAGTTAACTCTGTGAAAGGGAAGTGACTGGGAAGAATCCGCAGGCTCACTTTGAAAAGACAAGCAACTTCTTGGCTGTCTCAGGGTTTTCTAAGGATTAGTGGTTTTCTTGAGGAGTTGATAAAAAAAAGTAGAAGTAAGTTAAAAGAGATGAATTCCAGTCAGTATGAACAAAATATCACACAATTTCTGGTGCTGAACTGAGTTTAGATCATGCATATAATGGCATATTTATGCCTATAACTTTCTCATGAAGTAAAAGTAATCCACATTACTCTACATTTTGTTAATTGTATAATTTTTAAGTACTTATTAAATGGTTGATCACAACCAAAAATATCTGGGAGGAAAACACTCTTTTCACAATTCACCAGATCAAAGATGCTAATGCCTCAGTTGTATATATAGTAGTATGGAGTCATTCTCCATAACATGGCATTCCAGTATTTCTATCACATGTCCTTAATCTTGTTCTTAAAATATTATTTCCTGGGATTATATTCTCAGTCCCTGAGTGTTATGGGCTCAATTGTGTCCCCCAAATTGATATGCTGAAGTCTTTAAAGAGGTGATTAAGTTAAAATGGAGTCATTAAGGTGCATCCTAATCCAATATGATTAGTGTCCTTAAAAGAGCAGGAAATTAGGACACAAACAACGTAGACAAAAGGAAGACCATGTGAGGACACAGTGGGAAGTCTGCCATCTGTAAGCAAAGGAGAGAAGCCTCAGAAGAAAACATCCCTGCAGACACCTTGATCTTGGAACTCTAGCCTCCAGAATTGTGAAAAAATAAATAAATTTCTGTTGTTTAAGCCACCCGGTCTATGACATTTTGTTATGGAAGCCCTAGCAAGTAATATACCCAATCTTAGTTAAAGTTGATAAAAAATTTTCCCCCCAAATCTATTCTTTATTGAATATTTATTGAACATTTCCTAAGTGTCAAACATATGTATTATTTTAGTTAGAAAAAACCCTGAAAGTGTTTTTCACACATAAAAACAAAACCAGATAAAAGAGGAGAGAGAGGAGGAAGGGAGAAGGAGGATGAGAAGGTAACAATTCAGTAGCCTGGAAGAGAGATTTTGCTGCTCTGAAACAATGAATGATTGGAAAAATGAATTTATATTAAAGGAAGAGGCTCATTATATTAAAGGAAGAGGCTCTTTTTTAATATCTCATTTTAAAGATGTTATGACTTTGCCCCAAATTATGTTGTTTGTTAACACTAGTTGCACCGTTTGAATTTTACTTTTACACATCATAATATTCTATCTTCCCAGTATGAATTCTTTATAACCCTACCCACTCCAGCTTAACTTCTTTTCTTTCCTGGAGCCCTCATTGTTGGACTTCTGATTCAGGATTTTGTTCACTATACCAAATAGTCTATATCTAACATCCCCAATGTTAAAATTGCATTAAATTTAACAGCAAGTTTACTATAGTGGAAAGAGAACAGACTTGGATATGAATCTTTAAACTAACAGTCAGTCCTTGTATGACGTGAACCTCCCTAACCTCTGTGGACCTTAGACCTTCATCTGAGGAATGGAGTTACATCTAATACAAGGGCTCTTCTGTGGTTTGATGTAAAGTCTGTACACAGTGCCTCGTTTACAACAGATCCTTATGCATTAATCATAAATAGCCTTTAACATAAAATTTTTAGCCCTAAGACTTCATATTTGTGTGATTCTGTCTAACTAGAACTTCAAGGCTCTTTTAAAAAAAATCTAATATTGCTAAATCTTGACAATTAAAAACTTGTTATTTGTATAACATCAACTACAGCAAAACAAATATTCTTTGAATCAGTATTCTCAGCTAAGAATTGCTTTTTCATAAGGTGCTGCTAAACAGATAATCAACTGTGAAATTACTGACAGCAAGAGTAGTTGCTAACTTGAGTTGACAAGCAACATAAGCCAAACTAAAGAATTATTAAGAAAAAAAATTACTCTTCATTATTATTTCACTTGTTGATTCATTCACTCAATAAATAGCTAATGAATGCCTAATGCTTGCAAAGCACTGAAATGATGCAGAATTTACAAGGATAAATCAAGAAAGACAGTGTAAATAAAAATACATAAATATGATGAACACCGGATAAAATGTGAAAATTTTCATACTATCAATAGAATTGCATAGAAAAATCTCAATAGAGTCTCTAGGTTGAAGAGACTTTTTTGTAAACTGACTTGATTAAGGCCAACAATATAGAAGGCATACTATTTAAACTGTATTGTGAAAGATGAGAAATATTTAGTCCTTAAAAAAACAGGAGTGTGGATGGAACAAAATATGTTTTTAACGGAGGCGAGGAAGTGCTACACATATATACAATAACTCAGTAGTTCCATTTAGCTATAATGTAGATTTTCTGCTAGAAAACAGTTGAAAATAAGCTTAGAAATCATGAGTGTCTTGAATGCCAAAATTAAGGAGTTTGATTTATTCTGACTAAAATAGAGATTAATTACAGATTTTTGAGCAAGGGGGCATTACTCAATGAAAGCAGTGACATTATTATTATTATTATTTTTTTTTTTTTTTTGCGGTACGCGGGCCTCTCACTGTTGTGGCCTCTCCCGTTGCGGAGCACAGACTCCGGACGCGCAGGCTCAGCGGCCATGGCTCACGGGCCCAGCCGCTCCGGGACACGTGGGATCCTCCCGGACCGGGGCATGAACCCGCGTCCCCTGCATCGGCAGGCGGACTCTCAACCACTGTGCCACCAGGGAAGCCCCGCAGTGACATTTCTTTAAGTACCCCTCACTCTCCAGTCCAGGCCAATGAGGTGCAGGACTAGCCTCACATCTGAGTTACAAATCATATCTCTGATCTTGTACCCAATTTTGGTAAAAGTAGACTCTTTAAAATTCCTCTGGATCAAGAGCTTTAATCTTTTATCTATGAATGGTCATTAGGAATTCCCTGAACAGGGCATAGCCCAGAAAACACATCACATACAATCACACACGCACGCGCGCGCACGCACACACACACACACACCCCCCAATTTCTTTGATTTATCTTTCTGTCATGTTGAGAAATGAAGAAAATGTTACATCAATGTTTTTATGTCCTTTCTTTAAATGGCCTAAAATGCCACTGTGCATACATATGTGACTATAGTCATTACTCACAACATATTTCATTTAGAATAGTTTCTGGTTGATGTAAATTGATTAAAACACATCTTTTTGCCATTGTTTATATTGGGTATAACTTAAGTTGGAAACCATCAAAGTAAAGAAGGTTAAATAAAATTGAAATTACTTTTGATTTTCATTTCACTGAAAAATGTGATTGGCCATAAAACCATAGTATTTATAGAGGGAAAAATTTTTTGCCAATGGTCACCTAAAGTGCTTAAGCCTGCAAAAGCTGCTCAGCTGTGTAGAACCTGAGAATATGTCGCAGTATTTGTATTTCTCATGAGAAGATGGCTTCGTTTAAAGAGCATGGGAATTCAAGCTATCCTAATCAAACCCTTCCTACAAAGCATCCTACAATATCACATACTCTATTTCCAATTGTCAAACAGAGCTGCTCACAGTTGGAGAGACCTTGATACAACCATATTTCCTGGCAATGAGTAAGCTGGTTTGTAGCTTATTCAGGAAAAAAAATGAAGCAGTATCTGTGATAAACGATATCACCCACTCTAGAAACACTTGTTTTCTAATGTTAGAGAAGGTCATGAAGCATTAGGGATGCTATCTTTTCTCATCAGCATGCAGCTATATGAAACTACTAAAATCTCGTTGTGCAGTCAACTCCTAGATTTCAGCTTATATGTACTTGGATGACATCAAAAAATAATTCCTATTTGGAGAGCACCATTTAGAATCTTCAAAATCCCCCAAATTTTCTCTGCTATTAAAATCTTTAACTGAAAATAAACGCTTGATCCTCTGTTCAGAAATGGAATATCTGCAATGGTTGGTAATACTGTTTTTGCTGTTTGGGCAAAGAAAAATATATAAACAAATCATGATTCATAAAAGTCGTCAAATTGCAGCCAAAGATTCTGGAAGAAAGATTGTACTTTTACTGTGAGACATTAACTTCAATGGAGCTACTGATCTCCACTCTTAAATGCTTTGGACAAGAATTGAAAGCAGAAGATCGAGGTTGCATTTTTTTTTTAAACATCTTTATTGGAGTATAATTGCTTTACAATGGTGTGTTAGTTTCTGCTTTATAACAAAGTGAATCAGTTATACATATACATATGTCCCCATATCTCTTCCCTCTTGCGTCTCCCTCCCTCCCAACCTCCCTATCCCACCCCTCTAGGTGGTCACAAAGTACCGAGCTGATCTCCCTGTGCTATGTGGCTGCTTCCCACTAGCTATCTATTTTACGTTTGGTAGTGTATATATGTCCATGACACTCTCTCACTTTGTCACAGCTAACCCTTCCCCCTCCCCATATCCTTAAGCCCTTCTCTAGTAGGTCTGTGTCTTTATTCCCATCTTGCCCCTAGGTTCTTCATAACCTTTTTTTTTCTTAGATTCCATATATATGTGTTAGCATACGGTATTTGTTTTTCTCTTTCTGACTTACTTCACTGTGTATGACAGACTCTAGGTCCATCAACCTCACTACAAATAACTCAATTTCGTTTCTTTTTGGGGCTGAGTAATATTCCATTGTATATTTGTGCCACATCTTCTTTATCCATTCATCTGTTGATGGACACTTAGGTTGCTTCCATGTCCTGGCTATTGTAAATAGACCTGCAATGAATATTTTGGTACATGACTCTTTTTGAATTATGGTTTTCTCAGGGTATATGCCCAGGAGTGGGACTGCTGGTCGTATGGTAGTTCTATTTTTAGTTTTTTAAAGAACCTACATACTGTTCTCCATAGTGGCTGTATCAATTTACATTCCCACCAACAGTGCAAGAGTGTTCCCTTTTCTCCACATCCTCTCCAGCATATATTGTTTCTAGATTATTTGATGATGGCCATTCTGACTGGTGTAAGATGATATCTCATTGTAGTTTTGATTTGCATTTCTCTAATGATTAAAGATGTTGAGCATTCTTTCATGTGTTTGTTGCCAATCTGTATATCTTCTTTGGAGAAATGCCTATTTAAGTCTTCTGCCCATTTTTGGATTGGGTTTTTCGTTTTTTTGATATTGAGCTGCATGAGCTGCTTGTAAATTTTAGAGATTAATCCTTTGTCAGTTGCTTCATTTGCAAATATTTTCTCCCATTCTGAGGGTTGTCTTTTTGTCTTGTTTATGGTTTCCTTTGTTGTTCAAAAGCTTTGAAGTTTCATTAGGTCCCATTTTTTTATTTTTGTTTTTATTTCCATTTCTCTAGGAGGTGGGTCAAAAAGGATCTTGCTGTGACTTATGTCGTACAGTGTTCTGCCTATATTTTCCTCTAAGAGTTTGATAATGTCTGGCCTTACATTTAGGTCTTTAATCCATTTTGAGTTTATTTTTGTGTATGGTGTTAGGGAGTGTTCTAATTTCACACTTATACATATACCTGTCCAGTTTTCCCAGCACCACATATTGAAGAGGCTGTCCGTTCTCCACTGTACATTCCTGCCTCCTTTATCAAAGATAAGGTGACCATATGTGCGTGGGTTTATCTCTGGGCTTTCTATCCTGTTCCATTGATCTATATTTCTGTTTTTGTGCCAGTACCATACTGTCTTGATTACTGTAGCTTGGTAGTAGAGTCTGAAGTCAGGGAGCCTGATTCCTCCAGCTCCATTTTTCTCAAGATTGCTTTGGCTATTCGGGTCTTTTGTGTTTCCATACAAATTGTGAAATTTTTGTTCTAGTTCTGTGAAAAATGCCAAAGGTAGTTTGATAGGGATTGCATTAAATCTGTAGATTGGTTTGGGTAGTATAGTCATTTTCACAATGTTGATTCTTCCAATCCAAGAACATGATATATCTCTCCATCTATTTGTATCATCTTTAATTTCTTTCATCAGTGTCTTATAGTTTTCTGGACACAGGTCTTTTGTCTCTTTAGGTAGGTTTATTCCTAGATATTTTATTCTTTATGTTGCAATGGTAAATGGGAGTGTTAATCTCACTTTCAGATTTTTTCATCATTAGTGTATAGGAATGCAAGGGATTTCTGCACATTAATTTTGTATCCTGCTACTTTACCAAATTCAATGATTAGCTCTAATAGTTGTCTGGTAGCATCTTTAGGATTCTCTATGTATAGTATCATGTCATCTGCGAACAGTGACAGCTTTACTTCTTCTTTTCCAGTTTGGATTCGTTTTATTTCTTTCTCTTCTCTGATTGCTGTGGCTAAAACTTCCAAAACTATGTTGAATAATAGTGGTGAGAGTGGGCAACCTTGTCTTTTTCCTGATCTTAGTGGAAATGGTTTCAGTTTTTCACCATTGAGGACAATGTTGGCTGTGGATTTGTCATATACGGCCTTTATTAAGTTGAGGAAAGTTCCCTCTATGCCTACTTTCTGGAGGGTTTTTATCATAAATGGATGTTGAATATTGTCCAAAGATTTTTCCTCATCTATTGAGATTATCACATGGATTTTATCCTTCAATTTGTTAATATGGCATATCACATTGATTGATTTGCCTATATTCAAGAATCTTTGCATTCCTGGGATAAACCCCACTCGAACATGGTGTATGATCCTTTTAATGTGCTCTTGGATCCTTTTTCCTAGTATTTTGTTGAGGATTTTTGCATCTATGTTTATCAGTGATATTGGCCTGTAGTTATCTTTTTTTTTGTGAAACCTTTGTCTGGTTTTGGTATCAGAGTGATGGTGGCCTTGTAGAATGAGTTTGGAAGTGTTCCTCTCTCTGCTATAGTTTGGAAGAGTTTGAGAAGGATAGGTGTTAGCTCTTCTCTAAATGTTTGATAGAATTAGCCTGTGAAGCCATCTGGACCTGGACTTTTGTGTGTTGGAAGAATTTTAATCACAGTTTCAATTTCAGTGCTTGTGATTGGTCTGTTCATAGTCTCTATTTCTTCCTGGTTCAGTCTCAGCAGGTTGTGCATTTCTAAGAATTTGTCCATTTCTTCCAGGTTGTCCATTTTTTTGGCATAGAGTTGCTTGTAGTAATCTCTCATGATCCTTTGTATTTCTGCAGTGTCAGTTGTTACTTGTCCTTTTTCATTTCTAATTCTATTGATTTAAATCTTCTCCCTTTTTTCCTTGATGAGTCTGTCTAATGGTTTATCAATTTTGTTTATCTTCTCAAAGAACCAGCTTTTAGTTTTATTGATCTTTGCTATTGTTTCCTTCATTTCTTTTTCATTTATTTCTGATCTGATCTTTATGATTTCCATCCTTCTGCTAACTTTGGGGTTTTTTTGTCCTTCTTTCTCTAATTGCTTTTGGTGCAAGGTTAGGTTGTTTATTTGAGATGTTTCCTGTTTCTTAAGGTAGGATTGTATTGCTATAAACTTCCCTCTTAGAACTGCTGTTGCTGCAACCCATAGGTTTTGAGTCATCATGTCTCCATTGTCATTTGTTTCTAGGTATTTTTTTTTATTTCCTCTTTGATTTCTTCAATGATCACTTGGTAATTAAGTAGTGTATTGTTTAGCCTGTGTTTGTATTTTTTACAGATCTTTTCCTGTAATTGATATCTAGTCTCATAGCGTTGTGGCCAGAAAAGATACTTGATACGATTTCAATTTTCTTAAATTTGCCAAGGTTTGATTTGTGACCCAAGATATGATCTATCCTGGAGAATGTTCCATGAGCACTTGAGAAGAAAGTGTATTCTGTTCTTTTTGGATGGAATGTCCTATAAATATCAATTAAGTCCATCTTGTTTAATGTATCATTTAAAGCTTGTGTTTCCTTAATTATTTTCATTTTGGATGATCTGTCCATTGGTGAAAGTGGGGTGTTAATGTCCCCTACTATGATTGTGTTACTGTTGATTTCCCCTTTTATGGCTGTTAGTATTTGCCTTATGTATTGTGGTGCTCCTGTGTTGGGTGCATAAATATTTACAATTGTTATATCTTCATCTGGGATCGATCCCTTGATCATTATGTAGTGTCCTTCTTTGTCTCTTGTAATAGTCTTTATTTTAAAGTCTATTTTGTCTGATATGAGAATTGCTACTCCAGCTTTCTTTTGATTTCCATTTGCATGGAATATCTTTTTCCATCCCCTCACTTTCAGTCTGTATGTGTCCCTAGGTCTGAAGTGGGTCTCTTGTACACAGCATATATACGGGTCTTGTTTTTGTATCCATTCAGCCAGTCTGTGTCTTTTGGTGGGAGCATTTAATCCATTTACATTTAAGGTAATTATCGATATGTTCCTATTCCCATTTTCTTAATTGTTTTGGGTTTGTTTATTGTAGGTCTTTTCCTTCTCTTGTGTTTCCTGCCTAGAGAAGTTCCTTTAGCATTTGTTGTAAAGCTGGTTTGGTGGTGTTGAACTCTCTCAGCTTTTGCTTGCCTGTAAAGGTTTTAATTTCTTCATCAAATCAGAATGAGATCCTTGCTGGGTAGAGTAATCTTGGTTGTAGGTTTTTTCCTTCTTCACTTTAAATATGTTCTGCCACTCCCTTCTGGCTTGCAGAGTTTCTGCTGAAAGATCAGCTTTTAACCTTATGGGGACTCCCTTGTGTGTTATTTGTTGTTTTTCCCTTGCTGCTTTTAATATTTGTTCTTTGTATTTAATTTTTGATAGTTTGATTAATATGTGTCTTGTTGTGTTTCTCCTTGGATTTATCCTGTATGGCACTCTCTGCACTTCCTGGACTTGATTAACTATTTCCTTTCCCATATTAGGGAAGTTTTCAACTATAATCTCTTCAAATATTTTCTCAGTCCCATTCTTTTTCTCTTCTTCTTCTGGGACCCCTATAATTCTGAGACTGTCCTCAGTTCTTTTCATTCTTTTTTCTTTATTCTGCTCTGCAGTAGTAATTTCCACTATTTTATCTTCCAGGTCACTTATCTATTCTTCTGCCTCAGTTATTCTGCTATTGATCCCTTCTAGAGAATTTTTAAATTCATTTATTGTGTTGTTCATCATTGTTTGTTTGCTCTTTAGTTCTTCTAGGTCCTTGTTCAACGTTTCTTGTATTTTCTCTATTCTATTTCCAAGATTTTGGCTCATCTTTACTACCATTATTCTGAATTCTTTTTCAGGTAGACTGCCTATTTCCTCTTTATTTGTAGGTCTCGTGGGTTTTTAACTTGCTCCTTCATCTGCTGTGTGTTTTTGTGTCTTCTCATTTTGCTTATCTTATTGTTTGGGGTCTCCTTTTCGCAGGCTGCAGGTTCATAGTTCCCCTTGTTTTTGGTGTCTGTCCCCAGTGGCTAAGGCTGGTTCAGTGGGTTGTGTAGGCTTCCTGGTGGAGGGGACTAGTGCCTGTGTTCTGGTGGATGAGGCTGGATCTTGTCTTTCTGATGGGAAGGTCTACGTCTGGTGGTGTGTTTTGGGATGTCTGTGGCCTTGTTATGATTTTAGGCAGCCTCTCTGCTACTGGACGGGGCTGTGTTCCTGTCTTGCTAGTTGTTTGGCAAAGGGTGTCCAGCACTGTAGCTTGCTGGTCATTGAGTGTAGCTGGGTCTTAGTGCTGAGATTGAGATCTCTGGGAGATTTTCGCCGTTTGATATTACGTGGTGCTGGGAGGTCTCTGGTGGACTAGTGTCCTGAAGTTGGCTCTCCCACCTCAGAGGCACAGCACTGACTCCTGGCTGGAGCACCAAGAGCCTTTCATCCACACGCCTCAGAATAAGAAAGAAAGAAAGAGGATAAAATAAAATAAAGTAAAATTAAATTTAAAAGTTATTAAAATAAAAAATAATTATTAAGAAGAAAATTTTAAAAAGTAAAAAAAACAAACAACGGACAGACAGAACCCTAGGACAAATGGTGAAAGCAAAGCTATACAGACAAAATCACACATAGACGCATACACATACACACTCACAAAAAGGGGAAAAAATAATATATCTTGCTCCCAAAGTCCACCTCCCCAATTTGGGATGATTCGTTGTCTATTCAGGTATTCCACAGATGCAGGGTACATCAAGTTGATTGTGGAGCTTTAATCCACTGCTCCTGAGGCTGCTGGGAGAAATTCCCCTTTCTCTTCTTTGTTCGCACAGCTCCCGGGGTTCAGCTTTGGATTTGGACTCATCTCTGCGTGTAGGTCGCCAGAGGGCGTCTGTTCTTTGCTCAGACAGGACGGGGTTAAAGGAGCAGCTGCTGCAGGGGCTCTGGCTCACTCAGGCCGGGGCGAGGGAGGGGTACGGAGTGCAGGGCGAGCCTGTAGCGGCAGAGGCCAGCGTGACGTTGGCTGAGGCGCACCATGCGTTCTCCCGGGGAAGTTGTCCCTGGATCACAGGACCCTGGCAGTAGCGGGCTGCACAGGCTCCCGGGAGGGGAGGTGTGGAGAGTGACCTGTGCTCGCCCACAGGCTTCTTGGCGGCGGCAGCAGCAGCCTTAGCGTCTCATGCCCGTCTCTGGGGTCTGTGCTGATAGCCGCGGCTCGCGCCTGTTTCTGGAGCTCCTTTAAGCAGCGCCCTTAATCCCCTCTCCTCACGCACCAGGAAACAAAGAGACAAGAAAAAGTCTCTTGCCTCTTCGGCAGCTCCAGACTTTTTCCCGGACTCCCTCCCGGCTAGCCGTGGTGCACTAACCCCTTCAGGCTGTGTTCACACCGCCAACCCGCCCTCTCCGACGGAAGCCCGAGCCTCAGCTCCCAGCCCCGCCCGCCCCGGTGGGTGAGCAGACAAGTCTCTCGGGCTGGTGAGTGCCAGTCGGCACCGATCCTCCGTGCGGGATCTCTCCACTTTGCCCTCCGCACCCCTGTTGCTGCGCTCTCCTCCACGGCTCCGAAGCTTCGCCCCCTCCGCCACCCCCAGTCTCCACCAGTGAAGGGGCTTCCTAGTGTGTGGAAACCTTTCCTCCTTCACAGCTCCCTCCCACTGGTGCAGGTCATGTCCCTATTCTTTGTCTCTGTTTTTTCTTTTTTCTTTTGCCCTACCCAGGTACGGGGGGAGTTTATTGCCTTTTGGGAGGTCTGAGATCTTCTGCCAGCGTTCAGTAGGTGTTCTGTAGGAGTTGTTCAATGTGTAGATGTATTTCTGATGTATCTGTGGGGAGGAAGGTGATCTCCGCGTCTTACCCTTCCACCATCTTGAAGCTCCTCCGAGGTTGCATTCTTGTGGCAGAATTTTTCACCTTTCAATAAATAATTCCTAAATGTTTGAATGAACTCCAGGCAGATGTTTAACTATTTTTTGAATAAACAAGAAAGCCTACCTCAAAATAATTAAACAGGAAGCTAATTCAAGGCTTCCTTTATTTGTTGAAAGTTTTTAGTATTCAATCAAGTCTATTTTTGACTGCTTTATCGCAATGTTTCTGAAAGAAGTATGTTAAAATTTCCAGTTACAATTCCTGATTTACATTTACCCTGTGGTTCCGTCAAAAGTTATTAATATATACTTGAAGTAGTTTATACTTCATGTTTATGATGAATATAACTTCTTCATCTATTGTACCTTTTATAAGATCTCTTTTCTTTGACCCATTTTCTTTTTCACATTAAATTCTATTTTGACAATTATTAAGGTCATTACCTCCATTTTTATGATGATTCCTATTTGCGTGGTATCCTTTTTTAACACTTTTATTTTTAACCTTTAGTATACTTTTAAGAAAAAGATCTTGAAAAAAATTGCTGGGCCTTATTTTTAATTCAATCTAAAAGTCTCTTTCTAATTGATAAATTAAGCCAATAAACACTTCTTTGAAAGTACTGTTATGTTAGAACTCATGTGTGCTTTTCATTAATTATACTTTCTGCTCATTTTTTTTTTCTCCATTTATGAGTCCATTGGGTAGATTGACTTGTCTTCTGGTTGTTTCAAAGTTATACATGTGTCCCACACTTTTCAGAAACACTCTTTATTGTCCTTCATTCTTTTTTCTTTCTGTTCTTTAAATTAAATAATCTATTCATCTCTTTACCGCCTTTGTTGATTTTCCTTTTGAGAGCAGCTAAAATTTACTGTTGAGTGCCTCTAGTGAATCTTTAATTATCAGTTGTTCTTTTCAATTCCAGAATTTCTATTTTTAATTGTCTCTGTCCCTTTACTGATATTATTTATTTGATGACACATTTTCATCATATCTTCCTTGGATTCTTTAAGCTTGATTTCCCAGCCCTAGACTGGGATCTAGTGGGAAAAGCAGCCCAGTATTGTTGACCGCACTTGCCCAGAGAAGAGCATTGGGTTAAATTTCCCATAACAGGGAGCTGTAGGAAAGGATGTAAGAGAACAATTCACAGTTTGAATGTCAAAGACTCATGTTCTTACCAAGATTTAGCAGCTGTTCTTGAATTAATATTTTTCTATTTCCTGTGTTTCCTATATCTTGTATTTCTATATCATGTATCCATTCCGGCCATTAGGACAATTTCCAGAGGCTTTAAATAATTTATTTTTATAATTTTCACCAGTTAAATTGTTATTTTGCTAGGAAAATGTTCCATCCAGCTTTTTACTCTGCCATTCTGCTTTTGAATGAATATTTGAATTTGCATAACATGCTCAGGAGACAGGACAATGTTGAGCATTTTGTGGTGGCTTGTATGTAGGCAGCACTAGGAGATGAAGCTAAAAGATATGTTAGTGCTACATGGTAGAACCCATACCAGGGATTTGGACTTAGTCTCATGAATAAGAGAAAGCCATCCAAAAAGTTTAAATAAAATAGTGACATAATCAAATGTGTGTGATGTTGGGGAAATACAATTAAAAACAAAATCCCCAGTCAACCCAAAACCTCTCCAAAAAAGAAAGAAAATATTTTTATTGTTGAATAAGCATTAAAGCAGAATGTGATGGGTTTCTTAGGCAATCTGCCAAAGGGATTCCAAAGACTGAAAAAACAATAACCTCACCCTTTTATATAGCCAAGCAGATACAGCCTGCTAGATTGATATTCTTGAGATAAACAATAACTAGTCCTCAATAAAAGGGCTTGACAGCACCGTTTGTCCACACAGTTCATCCTAACACCTGGTCATTGGGGTGGCCTTCTAAAGCTAATTGACTTTATCCAAAGGAAAAATAAATTTCTCATACCTTTTTGACAAGGGGTTTGTATCATGTAGCCAAGCACTAGCTAAATTTATGCTCTTACCTCCCCACAGAAACTGGGAAGTAGGGGGCTACGAGGCTATCTTCCTTGATGATTATATTTCAGAGATGACTCCAAGATCTTTGAGAAAGGTTTTAAAACTGGCAAAAAGTCTTATTTAGCTTTTAAAAATATTTACGTACATCTCAAAGAGAAATAAATGACAAGTTTTCTAAAGAAAAATGCTCTAAGAAAAGGGAAGGGAAAGAAAGATCTCTTTCCCTATTTATACCAGGGAAAATTCTCTTTAAAAATCTTTTCCGTGTGTATTTGCTTTCACAGTTACAACATCATTTAGTTCAAAATGTAAAGGTTTGTGACATTTGCTTACGATTCATTGATCTTGGAAAAATCAACTATACGAATCTTTCTGCATAAAGAATAACTGAAACAAAATGATACTGCACTTGTCTAACAGCTTGTTGTATTTGCGTTATTGCTGACCTAATCTTACCAAAGGCTCAGCAGGACATATGGGAGAATTGAATATGTGAAGCAAATCTGTTTCTTCCATATTTTATGGAAGAACAGTCACTATCTCCCACAAAACTGTGTCTTTTATTCATATTGAAGGGGAGCAGAATTTTCCATTCCCAGATATGTCTCTTTGGCATAAGGATTATTTTAAGCTGGTTATTTTTAAGACATTGCAGACCCAGGAGAAGCTCTGAAAACCTAGTAAAACTTACCCTTCTGTAAGAAACATTTACATTTTTAAGGAAGAAATTTGTAAGGGTGCCTTCCTCTCTATACCAGGAAGTGGAGGATGAGAAAAAAAATCTCTAGAAACTTATCAATGGTGAAGGCAACTATTTAAATCTATATAATTACCATAACTTTATATACTGTGCTTTTTCCTGGTAACCTTTATACTGACCTTTCCTACCCAACATTTTTTTTTTCTTTAGCTGGAGATGGTATTTAAGGTGGTGCCTTGAGCCATTTTGGGGAGTCATTCACTTTTTCTGGGTCTCTTCCTTGTATACAGAAAGAATGCATGTATTTAAAATTCTGTTTCTTTTTCTCCTAATTAATCTGTCCTTTAATACGAGGTGGAGTGAGGGTCTCAGCCAAGAACTTAAAATGATGATTTATGAACTCTCTTTTTTCTTTTTCCATGAGCCAAGATTAACACCTTGTTTTCTCTCTTTTCTTTAGGGCATGCTACCTCACTGAATCTATGGTAGTTATCACTTAACCAAGAATGAAGACATCTCTTCTCTCAACATGAAGTCACCGAGCCTAAGCAATGAGTCTGAACTTGAAAGGTATTTAGAAGACTTAAAAAGTCCCACGTGCTCCAAAAGTTTACTCACATAAGGGTGTCATGTCCCTCCTCCTCGTTCCTATGTTAATGGAACACTCCCATCCAACCCAGATACACACCACCACTTCTGTAAGAGAATGGCTCCTAAATTCAGTGACAGTAGGTACTTTTAAAACTTCAATGTTCCCCAGCCATTTTGAACCAATTGTCATTTTGACATTATCACTTTAACCCCACTTTTGGTCTTTGCCCCATCAAAGTTGACTAGAGTTAAATAGATTATGTCAACAATGTAAATAATCACAGAAAAGACCATTCTGAACTGATAAAAAATAGCTTACAGATTAGGTAACAAAATAAATCAAAGTCTTTTATCCAGTTACTAATGAATTAATAAACTCAAATTTGAGTGGTCCAGTTTTTCACATGTAGTAGGTATTCAGTAAATCTTAGTTATTTTTCTTCTTAATGAAGGTACCACTTAAATTGCTAATGTCAACATTATAAAATTAGGACTTTATTAAAAGAAATAGGCATTCCTGTCAAGGTTGTAAGAGTATTAGACACAGGGTAGAGAAAATCAAAAATTCCCTCCAAAGAGGTAATGGACGATTGAGGAATTGCCCAATAAGACAAGTAAGAAGAAGTTAAATACCAGAGTAAGTCAATTATAGACCAGAGGCTACAAGTAGAAAACACTTAGATCCTAATAAAATATTTTCTCCTATTTATTACAAAGGTTTTCTTCAATTTTTATATTACAATTTGTGTGGAAACTTAAGAAGATAATAGAGCCCAAAATTATATTGGAGGCTCCATTCTATCACCTAAATTTATTTAACAAACAAAGAGACTCCATTAGAAAAACTATCATGGAGAGAAAAATTCCACTAGGAGCAAACTTGTTTCAATGAGTTATTATCCTTATCCAAATAAGATTCATCTGAAAGTTAGGGAATCAAGAATGCTGATGAGTTGATGATGAATATATGATATAGAATATCAATAAGATGATAATATGATAGAATCCACCTAATTGGCACACCCTGGTAGAAACAAAAATATGCTAATTTAACAAGCATTCCTATCTTCAGAGGCTCTTAGGAATACCTTGTGCTGCAAAATATGCCCTTTTAAGTAATATTGTTTGCAAAAATATCTGGAGATATAATTTTTAAAATGCAAAACTTAAGATTTCCCAAGCATGTACAGCACATATTATAAAGAAATTGTCTACTAAGTAACTGATATACATTCTTTCTAGGAGTATGCCTCAATAACTTTCTTGCAAGGAACATATTTATAAAAATAAATTCATGAGTAAAAACATGTCCTGCAATTTAATGTTGCCTTGTGTGTGCAGCTGATACAAGCCAAACTATTCAAAAACCAATCAAAAACCAATCAGTTCATATCTAGATAATGTATTAATACAACTAGACACTGATAACCTTAAATTCAACCTGAATTGGACATTATATCACCACTCAACTAACAGGTTAACTACTAAAGAATATGTGACATGGAGTTTTACTCTCTTTTCTATCCTATTTCTGTGCCATTTTTGTTGCCAAAATAATTCGATTCAGTGTCCAGCTCTCTCTATCCACTCTGCAATTAGGGTTTCTCAGATGCTGATTAAAATATGATTGAAGACAACTCAAGTAGACACCTCTCATAGCAGTTGATTGATTCTACAGTATAATTTTCATTCTTTTACATGTATATTCTATAAGATACAGAAAGGACTTGATGAAGAACAGATATAAACTTATTTCAGGGCTTAAATAATGCCAGCTTGGGGGAGGAAAATACTTAGTGAATATAGTAAATAGAAAATCTTGTGAATACCAATGATTGGGCTTACCAGCCAATGGATGGTTTTAATAGCTCCATTTAATAGCTCAATGGATGAGCTATGTCAGTACACTGTGGAATCTGACTACACCCAACCACATTGTCTTGTATAAAGTTATTAACAGCTCTAAGTTTGAATTTTCTTATCCATAAAATAGAGATAATAATATTTTCAATCTCATCTGACAAGTGGGAATTAGCAATGAAATCATCGATGTAAAGTGCTTGGTGGGAGTATTATTCAATAATGTTAGTAATTCCTGGCTTTTGATTTATATATATTCTTTTACTAATAGTGTGAAGAATGGATATGGTAAAAAGTATGAAGGGATTATTTCCTTCTTCAGCTCCTTTCAGGAGTCAGCTTTGTTTTCTGTCTTGTTACCTCAGTTAGAGCAATTGTTATTCTCCCAACACAGTTTACAATTAATGAATACTGGAAAGGAAGACATTCGACCTACTTAACCAAAAATATTAGTTTAACAAAGGACTTCCAGTGGTAAAAACAGCATCCATAAAATATTTTTCATAAAAATTTTATTTTATTGAGATAGAACTGACATATGACATGGTGTAACTTTCAGGTGTACAATGTATTGATTTAATATATTTATGTAGTGCAATAGGATTGCCACCATAGCATTAGATAACACCTCTATCACATCACATAATTATCATTTCTTTTTTGTGAAGAAATTTCATTTCTTAAGCAGTTTTGAAGTTATAATACAGTGTTGTCTGTAATTTCTACATTGTGCATTAGATCTCCAGAACTTATTTATCTACTAGTTACAAGTTTGTACCCTTAAACAACATCTTCACAGTTCCCCCCACACCCCAGCCTCTGGTAACCATCATTCTACTCTGTTTTTATGAGTTTGGCTTTTTAAGATCCACATATAAATGAGAACATACAGTGCTTGTCTTTCTCTGTCTGATTTATCTTACTTAGCATAATGCCCTCAAAGTTCATCCATATTGTCTCGAATTTCCTTCTTTCTCATAGATATAACATATGAGAAATAATATATATACCACATCTTCTTTATCCAGTCATTCACTGACAGACACTTAGGTTATTTCCATATCTTGGCTATTATGAATAATGTTGCAGTAAACATGGGAGTGCAGCTATCTTTTCAAGATCCTGTTTTCATATCCTTTGGGTATATATATCCAGAAGTGGAATTTCTGGATCATATGGTAGCTCTATTTTTAATTTTTTGAGGAACTTCTACACTGTTTTCCATAGTGGCTGAACCAATTTATATTTCCAGGAAGAGTGTACAAGAGTTCCTTTTTCTCCACGTCAGTATTTCAATGGAAATATTTTTGTTCCCCAAGGATTTTTTAGAATATTGCCAGGCTTAACAAGACTTTCCTGGTTATTTCTGGAAGAGTACATTGTAAAGTATGAAATAAAATGAGGCACAGAACCACCGACACTTAACATTGAAAGGCACATCCAGGATCCTTTGTCAATGTTTCTAATTCAAATACTAACAGTGGGCAGGCAGGTTATGCAAATGAGTACATCAGGTAACAGGGAAGATGAAAGCTAAGGCAAATGAGAAAAATCACAACCACTCTAAAAGAGGCAGCTTTTATCAGCTTCATCCAATTATTGCCATGCGATAAATTAGACCCAGTGTTGTCATATGTTCATATTTTTTCAAGGTAAATGGTTATATATTTATGTATATTTATGTATAGTCTCTCATATTTTTAATAATGTCAACTCATATAGAAATTTTTGGAGTATGTCTTTGACTAGTAATATACCACAGATAGCTAGTATGTGAATTCCGAGCTATGCAGCTAGCCTTTCTCTTCACAGATGAGAAAGCTGATACTAAGAGTAGTCACTGAACAATAAATTTCAATATGTATACCCAAAAATGTACGTGTGGTGATAAGTTTAATTTAATAGTTGAGAGAGAGGTAAAGTTTTTATTCTATATTAAAATAGGAACATGATTTTCTTATACTCTTCCTCTACAAAAATCAACCTTACATCAAACCTACCTTTGCCAGCCTTCTTTATTCACCTTATCAGACATTCTGATCTACAATGCCCTTTCTCATACTGTTCCCTTTGCTTCACCTGGAATCTGCTACTCGTATCTCTGCATTTTACAATACTAGTTGTTCTTCATGGTCACACACAATGTAAGTTTTCTGAGGGCAAAGACCAAAGATCTCTTATTCACCTCTTTATCCTTGCATTTTTCATAGTGCCTGAGGCATTAAATGTGTTCAATAAATATTTATGGAATGAATGAGTATATGAGTAAATGAATGAATGAGTGAATGATCACCCCAGTAAGAACAGATGGTTCCATTCTCTATGATCCCATAGAATTTCCTACATTTGTAATGGCACTTGTTATAACCTGCCTGGTTACACTCCCTTTTAGTACATTCTGGAAAAGATGTCATGGTTCCAAATGTTGTCAGCTTTAAAGAAAGCAAGTCTCTTTTAAATGTAGGGTACTTAGGGCCACTCTCCTTAGAAGTTTGGGCCTCAGGAGTGAATTGTGGGGCATCAGGAAAAGTATCATTCAAACATATATATGTGTTTCTTCCTTTGCAAGTGGCCACTATGATTTACCTTGTCTTCTCACTCTCAAATGTAAGCCAATGACGTCCACATAGTAATCCCTGCATAAAGTGAAGTGAGTCAAACTTGAATAGGATACGTTTTACTTTAAATTCACATTTCCCATGATTTTTCAGTGGCATTGTTAATTTTCATCCCATTCTTCATCTATATCCAAAAAATCAAGAGGAAGTAGAGTATCCTTGCAAAATTTTAAATGTCTAATTTTTAGTTCAATTAAATTTAGATCTGCGTTGTTGTCTGACCTAGCTGCTGAGGGTACAAAGACAAATGCATACAAATAAACAAAAGGAAGCACAGCTCAGCAATGCACTCAATAGCAGGAGGATGTTCCAGGGACAGTGGGAGGGAAGAAAAGTGATTCATCTATCTGACATGATGCATGAAGTTCTATTTTACTAAAGAGTTTTGTTGTTATGTATCCCCTACACTAAAAATAAAATAATAAAATAGAATAGATAAGATTAAATTAAAAATTTAAGTAAAATAATATATAAATTAAAATAAAATCTCTCCTGACCTATTGAGCATCTTCATTGTCTCCTTACCTGGAACACAGATATAAATAGAGATATGTATGACAAACCTTTTCTTCTGTTTTTTAGAATCTTTATTGGAGTATAATTGCTTTACATAGTGGTGTTAGTTTCTGCTGTATAACAAAGTGAATCAGCTATATGTACACATATATCCCCATATCCCCTCCCTCTTGCATTTCCCTCCCACCCTCCCTATCCCACCCCTCTAGGTGGTCACAAAGCACCAAGCTAATCTCCCTGTGCTATGTGGCTGCTTCCCACTAGCTATCTATTTTACATTTGGTAGTTTATATATGTCCATGCCACTGTCTCACTTCATCCCAGCTTACCTTTCCCCGTACCCATGTCTTCAAGTCCATTCTCTACATCTGCATCTTTCTTCCTGTCCTACTCCTAGGTTCATCAGTACCATTTTTTTTTTTTTTTAGATTCCACATATATGTGTTAACATATGGCATTTGTTTTTCTCTTTCTGACTTACTTCACTCTGTATGACAGACTCTAGGTCCAAACCTCACTACAACTAACTCAATTTCATTTCTTTTTATGGCTGAGTAATATTCCATTGTATATTTGTGCCACATCTTCTTTATCCATTCATATGTCAATGGACACTTAGGTTGCTTCCATGTCCTGGCTATTCTAAATAGTGCTGCAATGAATATTGTGGTACATGACTCTTTTTGAATTATGGTTTTCCTCAGAGTATATGCCCAGTAATGGGATTACTGGGTCATATGGTAGTTCTAGTTTTTAAGGAAACTCCATACTGTTCTCCATAGTGGCTCTATCAATTTACATTCCCACCAAGAGTGCAAGAGGGTTCCCTTTTCTCCACACCCTTCTCCAGCATTTATTGTTTATAGATATTTTGATGATGGCCATTCTGACCTATGTGAGGTGTACCTCATTGTAGTTTTGACTTGCATTTCTCTAATGATTAGTGATGTTGAGCATCCTTTCATGTGTTTGTTGACAATCTATATATCTTCTTTTTTTTTTTTTTTGCAGTACGCGGGCCTCTCACTGTTGTGGCCTCTCCCGTTGCGGAGCACAGGCTCTGGACGCGCAGGCTTAGTGGCCACGGCTCACGGGCCTAGCTGCTCTGCGGCATGTGGGATCTTCCCGGACTGGGGCACGAACCCGTGTCCCCTGCATTGGCAGGCGGACTCTCAACCACCGTGCCACCAGGGAAGCCCTGTATATCTTCTTTGGAGAAATGTCTATTTAGGTCTTCTGCCCATTTTTGGATTGGGTTGTTTGTTTCATTGATAATGAGTTGCATGAGCTGCTTGTAAATTTTGGAAGTTAATCCTTTGTCAGTTGCTCCTTTGGCAAATATTTTCTCCCATTCTGAGCGTTGTCTTTTCGTCTTGCTTATGGTTCCTTTGCTGTGCAAAAGCTTTTAAGTTTCATTAGGTCCCATTTGTTTATTTTTCTTTTGATTTCCATTTCGCTAGGAGGTGGGTCAAAAAGGATCTTGCTGTGATTTGTGTCGTAGAGCATTCTGCCTATGTTTTCCTCTAAGAGTTTGATAGTGTCTGGCCATACATTGAGGTCTTTAATCCATTTTGAATTTATTTTTGTGTATGGTGTTAGGTTGTTCTAATTTCATTCTTTAACATACAGCTGTCCAGTTTTCCCAGCACCACTTATTGAAGAGGCTATCTTTTCTCCATTGTATATTCTTGCCTCCTTTATCAAACATAAGGTGACCATATATGCGTGGGTTTATCTCTGGGCTTTCTATCCTGTTCCATTGATCTATATTTCTGTTTTTGTGCCAGTACCATACTGTCTTGATTACTGTAGCTTTGTAGTATAGCCTGAAGTCAGGGAGCCTGAATCTCCAGCTCCATTTTTCTTTCTCAAGACTGCTTTTGCTGTTTAGGGTCTTTTTTGTTTCCATACAAATTGTGAAATTTTTTGTTCTAGTTCTGTGAAGAATGCCATTGGTAGTTTGATAGGGATTGCATTGAATCTGTAGATTGCTTTGGGTAGCATAGTCATTTTCACAATGTTGATTCTTCCAATCCAAGAACAGGGTATATATCTCCATCTGTTTGTATCATTTTAATTTCTTTCATCAGCATATTATAGTTTTCTCTATACAGGTCTTTTGTCTCTTTAGGTAGCTTTATTCCTAGGTATTTTATTCTTTTTGTTGCAATGGTGAGTGGGAGTGTTTCCTTAATTTCCCTTTCAGATTTTTCATCATTAGTGTATAGGAATGCAAGAGATTTCTGTGCATTAATTTTGTATCCTGCTACTTTACCAAATTCATTGATTAGCTCTAGTAGTTTTCCGGTAGCATCTTTAGGATTCTTTATATATAGTATCATGTCATCAGCAAACAGTGACAGCTTTACTTCTTCTTTTCCAGTTTGGATTCCATTTATTTCTTTTTCATCTCTGATTGCTGTGGCTAAAATTTCCAAAACTATGTTGAATAATAGTGGTGAGAGTGGGCATTCTTTTCTTGTTCCTGATCTTAGAGGAAATGTTTCAGTTTTTCATCATTAAGAATGATGCTGGCTGTGGGTTTGTCATATATGGCCTAGATAATGTTGAGTTAAGTTCCCCCTATGCCTACTTTCTGGATATTTTTTTATTATAAATCGGTGTTGAATTTTGTCAGAAGCTTTTTCTGCATCCATTGAGATGATCATATGATTTTTATTCTTCAATTTGTTAATGTGGTATATAGCATTGATTGATTTGCATATATTGAAGAATCCTTGCATTCCTGGGATAAACCCCATTTGACCATGGTGAATGATCC
Source organism: Tursiops truncatus (assembly GCF_011762595.2). Taxonomy (NCBI): domain Eukaryota; kingdom Metazoa; phylum Chordata; class Mammalia; order Artiodactyla; family Delphinidae; genus Tursiops; species Tursiops truncatus. Next base: position 67,005,631 of record NC_047038.1, on the reverse strand, counting down.
TTTTAATGTGCTGTTGGATTCTGTTTGCTAGTACTTTGTTGAGGATTTTTGCATCTATATTCATCAGTGATATTGGCTTGTAGTTTTCTTTTTTTGTGACATCTTTGTCTGATTTTGGTATCAGGTGATGGTGGCCTCGTAGAATGAGTTTGGGAGTGTTTCTTCCTCTGCTATATTTTGGAAGAGTTTGAGAAGGATAGGTGTTAGCTCTCCTCTAAATGTTTGATAGAATTTGCCTGTGAAGCCATCTGGTCCTGGGTTTTTGTTTGTTGGAAGGTTTCTAATCACAGTTTCAATCTTACTGCTTGTGATTGGTCAGTTTATATTTTCTATTTTTTCCTGGTTCAGAAGCTTGTGTTTTTCTAAGATTTTGTCCTTTTCTTCCAGGTTGTCCATTTTATTGGCATATAGTTCCTTGTAGTAATCTCTCATGATGCCATGTATTTCTTCAGTGTCAGTTGTGATTTCTCCTTTTTCATTTCTAATTCTGTGGATTTGAGTCTTCTCCCTTTTTTTCTTGATGAGTCAGGCTAATGGTTTATCAATTATATTTATCTTACCAAAGAACCAGCTTTTAGTTTTATCGATTTTTGCTACTGTTTTCTTCATTTCTTTTTCATTTATTTGTCAGCTGATCTGTATGATTTATTTCCATCTGCTAAATTTGGGGTATTTTTGTTCTTTCTCTAATTGCTTTAGGGGTAAGATTAGATTGTTTATTTGAGATATTTCTTGTTCCTTGAGGTAGGATTGTATTGCTATAAACTTCCCTCTTAGAACTGCTTTTGCTGCATCCCATAGGTTTTGGGTCATCGTGTTTTCATTGTCATTTGTTTCTAGGTATTTTTTAATTTCCTCTTTGATTTCTTCAGTGACCTCTTGGTTATTTAGCAGCATATTAATTAACCTCCATGTGTTTTTATTTTTTCCTGTAATTGATATCTAGTCTCATAGCATTGTGGTCAGAAAAGATACTTGATACGATTTCAATTTTTTAAAATTTACCAAGGCTTTATCTGTGACCCAAGATATGATCTATCCTGGAGACTGTTCCATGAACACTTGAGAAGAAAGGGTATTCTGTTGTTTTTGGATGGAATGTCCTATAAATATCAATTAAGTCCATCTTGTCTAATGTGTCATTTAAAGCTTGTGTTTTCTTATTTATTTTCATTGTGGATGATCTGTCCATTGGTGAAAGTAAGGTGTTAGGGTCCCCTACTATGATTGTGTTACTGTTGATTTCCCATTTTTGGCTGTTAGCATTTGCCTTATATATTGAGGTGCTCCTACGTTGGGTGCATAAATATTTACAATTGTTATATCTTCTTCTTGGATCGATCCCTTGATTGTTATGTAGTGTCCTTCTTTGCCTTTTGTAACAGTCTTTATTTTAAAGTCTATTTTGTCTGATATGAGAATTGCTACTCCAGCTTTCTTTTGATTTCCATTTGCATGGAATATCTTTTTCCATTTCCTCACTTTCAGTCTGTGTGTGTCCCTAGGTCTGAGGTGGGTCTCTTGTAGACAGCATATATACGGGTCTTGTTTTTCTATCCATTCAGCCAGTCTATGTCTTTTGGATGGAGCATTTAATCCATTTACATTTAAGGTAATTATCGATATGTGTGTTCCTATTACCATTGTCTTAATTGTTTTGGGTTTGTTATAGCAGGTCTTTTCCTTCTCTTGTGTTTCCTGCCTAGAGAAGTTCTTTTAGCATTTGTTGTAAAGCTGGTTTGGTGGTGTTGAATTCTCTTAGCTTTTGCTTGTCTGTGTAGGTTATAATTTCTCTGTTGAATCTGAATGAGGTCCTTGCTTGGTAGAATAATCTTGGTTGTAGGTTTTTCCCTTTCATCACTTTTGATATGTCTTGCCACTCCCTTCTGGCTCACAGAGTTTCTGCTGAAAGTTCAACAGTTAACCTTATGGGAATTCCCTTGTATGTTATTTGTTGCTTTCCCTTGCTGCTTTTAATATTTTTTCTTTTTATTTAATTTTTGATAGTTTGATTAATATGTGTCTTGGCGTGTTTCTCCTTGGATTTATCCTGTATGGGACTCTCTGCACTTCCTGGACTTGATTGACTATTTCCTTTCCCATATCAGGGAAGTTTTCAACTATAATCTCTTCAGTATTTTCTCAGTCCCTTTCTTTTTCTCTTCTTATTCTGAGAACCATATAATGCAAATGTTGGTGTGTTTAATGCTGTCCCAGAGGTCTCTGAGACTGTCCTCAATTCTTTTCATAATTTTTTCTTTATTCTGCTCTGCAGTAGTTATTTCCACTATTTTGTCTTCCAGGTCACTTATCCGTTCTTCTGCCTCAGTTACTCTGCTATTGATTCCTTATAGAGAATTTTTAATTTCATTTATTGTGTTTCTTATCATTGTTTGTTTGCTCTTTAGTTCTTCTAGGTCCTTGTTAAATGTTTCTTGCATTTTCTCCATTCTATTTCCAAGATTTTGGATCATCTTTATTATGATTACTCTGAATTATTTTTCAGTTAGGCTGCATATTTCCTCTTCATTTGTTTGGTCTGGTGGGTTTTTATCTTGCTCCTTCATCTGCTGTGTATTTCTCTGTCTTCTCATTTTTTTTTTAACTTACTCTGTTTGTGGTCTCCATTTCGTAGGCTGCAGGTTCATAGTTCCCATTATTTTTGGTGTCTGCCCCCAGTGGGTAAGGTTGGTTCAGTGGGTTGTGTAGGCATCCTGGTGGAGGGGACTGGTGCCTGTGTTCTGCTGGATGAGTCTGGGTCTTTTCTTTCGGTGGGCAGGACCTCATCCAGTGGTGTGTTTTAGGGGTCTGTGAGCTTAGTATGAGTTTAAGCAAACTCTCTGCTAATGGGTGGGGTTGTGTTCCTGTCTTGCTAGTTTTTTGGCATGTGGTGTCCAGCACTGGAGTTTGCTGGTCATTGAGTGGAGCTAGGTCTTAGCATTGAGATGGAGATCTCTGGGAGAGCTCTTGCTGATTGATATTACATGGGGCTGGGAGGTCTCTCATGGTCTAATGTCCTGAACTCAGCTCTCCCACCTCAAAGGCTCAGGCCTGACACCCAGCCAGAGCACCAAAACCCTGTCAGCCACACAGCTCAGAAGAAAAGGGAGAAAAAAAAAGAAAAAAAAAGATAAAGTTATTAAAATAAGAAATTTAAGAAAAAGTTATTAAAATATAAAAAGTATTTTTTAAAAAAGAAAAGAGCAACAAAACCAGTAAACAAATCCACCAACGATAACAAGCGTTAAAAACTGAACTAGGATAAACATATAAATCAGGAATTATTCAGTCACATACAGCAAACCCCAAGTCTACAGTTGCTCCCAAATTCCACTGCCTCAATTTTTGGATGATTCGTTGTGTTTTCAAGTATTCCACCGTTGCAGTGTACATCAAGTTGATTGTGGAGATTTAATCTTCTGCTCCTGAGGCTGCACAGAGAAATTTCCCTTTCTCTTCTTTGTTTGCACGTCTCCTGCGGTTCAGCTTTGGATTTGGCCCCGCCTCTGTGTGTCGGTCTTCCGCTGCCATCTGTTCTTTGCCCAGAGAGGAGGGGGTTAAAGGAGCGGCTGATTATGGGGCTCTAGCTCACTCAGGCTGGGGGAAGGAAGGGGTATGGAATGCGGGGCCAGCCTGCAGCAGCAGAGGCCAGCATGACATTGCAACAGCCTGAGGCATGCCCTGTGTTCTCCCGAGGAAATTGTCCCTGGATCACGGGACCTTGGCAGTGGCGGGCTGCACAGGATCCCAGGAGGGGTAGTGTGAATAGTGACCTGTGCTTGCATACAGGATTCTGGGTGGCTGCAGCAGCAACGTTAGCATTTTATGCCCGTCTCTGCTGTCTGCGCTAATAGCAGCAGCTCACTCCTGTCTCTGAAGCTCATTTAGGCGGTGCGCTGAATCCCCTCTCCTCGTGTACCCTGAAACAATGGTCCCTTGACTCTTAGGCAATTCCAGACTTTTAACCCAACTCCCTCCTGGGTAGCTGTGTCACACTAGTCCCCTTCAGGCTCTGTTCACGTAGCCAACTCCAGTCCTCTCCCTGGGATCTGACCTCCGAAGCCGAAGCCTTAGCTCCCAGCCCCCACCCACCCTTGTGGGTGAGCAGAGAAGCCTCTCAGGCTGGTGAGTGCTGGTCGACACCGATCCTCTGTGCGGGGATCTCTCCGCTTTGCCCTCTGCACCCCTGTTGCTGCGCTCTCCTCCGTGGCTCCGAAGCTCCCCCACCCCCACCCCCCTTTTCCACCAGTGAAGGAGCTTCCTAGTGTGTGGAAGCTTTTCCTCCTTCACAGCTCCCTCCCAGAGGTGCAGGTCCTGTCCCTATTCTTTTGTCTCTGTTTTTTTCTTTTTTCTTTTGCCCTACCCAGGTACATGGGGAGTTTCTTTCCTTTTGGGAGGTCTGAGGTCTTCTGCCATCATTCAGTAGGTGTTGTGTAGGAGCTGTTCCACACGTAGATGTAGTTTTGATGTATTTGTGGGGAGGAAGGTGATCTCCACATCTTACTCCTCTGCCATCCTGAAGCTCCCTCTGTATGACAAACTTTTAAAAGTCATTTCCTTCCAGATTTTCACTGTTGAATTCCCCATATTTGTTCACATTCATTGGGAAGGCAGGTCAATATTAATCATCAGATTCTAAACTTTGATTTCATAGTTAGATATAAAGTAAGAGTGAGAGGAGATTACTGGTCACTCTTCCTATCACATGCGCTTTCTTGCTTTCTGGGGTGTCTGCACTCCAGGTAGGAGGGTTCTTGTATTAGTTATTTCTTGCTCTGTAACAAATCCCCTCATATTTGGCGGCTTAAGACAACAAACAGTTCACAAAATTCCTGAGGGTCAGGAACCTTGGAGTGGCTTTGCCCTATGGTTCTGACTTGGTCTCTGATCAGCTGGTCGGGCTGTTGGTTGGTTTCACTGGAGCTGACAAACCTGCTTCCAAGCTCATCTGTGTGGCTGTTGACAGGTTTTTACTCCTTGCTGGCCACTTGCTTGAGGCTTCATTCCCTCATTGTTTGGACTTTCCCACTGGGCACTTCACAATGTGGCAGCTTCCTTCCTCCAAGGCAAAAACTCCAAAACAGGGCTTCCCTGGTGGCGCAGTGGTTGAGGGTCCGCCTGCCAATGCAGGGGACGTGGGTTCGTGCCCCGGTCCAGGAAGATCCCACATGCCGCAGAGCGGCTGGGCCCGTGAGCGTCCAGAGCCTGTGCTCCGCAACGGGAGAGGCCACAACAGTGAGAGGCCCGCATACCACAAAAAGAAAAAAAAAAGCTCCAAAAGAAGGGCAAGCAACATGGGCACTGGAAATGAGTTCAAAGTTTTTGAGGCTGATCAAGGAAAAATCAAGATCACGAGATGGTGATATTTCACAACAAGCTTCATAGTGTGGCACCTGGATGGATTGCATGGGATGGGATGTCCCTCACAGCAGGAGACTTTCTGGAAATAGCAGAAGGCCACCACTCAGAAGAAGAAGAAAGCAAGGGAACTCTTGGAAGAGAGTTTGGGGGGGGGTGGTGGCACGGTTTACCTGTCTGGGTGGTGTCATTCAGCCAACGTGGGAGTCTCTGGATCAGTGAACTCTAAAATGCAGCAGCAATTTGAGGTTTCTTATAGCTATAGGGTTTGCCTTATCTATGTCTAGTTGAGTACATTTTCATGGGGTATGCAAGGCAAACAGTCTCAAAACAGCTAAAAATATGCTTATTTTTTTTATATTTAAAGCAATTGCATGTGCAAGAATTTGAGCTTGGCACCAGTGGGGTTTGAGCTAATGATCCTGTCCTGCTGTGAAGAAAAAAAATAACATAGGGGGCAACATGCAGGGACACCTTTGGCCCATTATATGACAGCATCCAAGATGGAAGTTATGATCTTTTATAACCTAATCTCATAATTGATATTTCATTGCTTCTGCAATAGAAAAATGGTTATATACAGACAAACCCTGGTACAAAGCAAGAGAAGACTTCACGAAAATGAGAAATCCAGGAGGTAGAAATCACTGAAACCCATCTTGGAGGCTGGCTTCTACATCTATAAGGAATCATAGCCTAAGAAGAGAGGTGCGAGCTGTGTTTAATACCAACTTTCCTTCTTGCTTCTGGTTCCAGAGCCTTGCCATGAGTTAATCTCAGACTGTCCAAATATTTAATTCCTGATATTTGGCTCCCTAGTCTCTTAACCTAGATTTCTTATCTTTGTCTTAGCTAATTTCCTAGATTCAACTCTTTGCTTCTTTGAACGTAAAGTAACTCCTGGCTCTTATTTTCTTTAGCTAATCTGGATTTCAACTGTATAAGCCCTGACTCACTGTACCTTTCCATCTCTAATGTAAAACTCAACTTCTTTCTTAGTTCCCACAAACTTTCATTGGTCTGTTATCACAAAACTCCAACATGGGGCCAAACCCTTGAACACGGGTTACTACAAAAACCCTCCACCAACTTCATATGAAGACAATTAATTAATGCCATATTGCCTTATACAATAACAGCAAACACAATCTTCTCTTAGGGATTAGTATTCAGTGACTTCTATCCTGCCCCCTCCAGAAAACCTCTGCAATAAATGAACGGGTATCTGGTAAACCATTTATAATTCCTACTTTAGTAAACCAGAGTCCTGACTGTGGACAAGGTATATTTGTCACTCCCTCACCTGTATGGACCTGCTGCCCTTGACTTTATTCATAACAGAAACTCATATTCGGATGGTTCTCTGGAGAAAAAGGAAAGCATGTGACATCCAACTCTTAATATGCACATTGTTCTAGAAAAGTTATGATTTGGCTGACCTTGAGCAATGGAGAATCTAAGACAAGAATTCTATTTGAATATGAGTTTAAAAAGTAAGTTTTGATACTTACATCCCACTACGTTATAAAATGCCTCATATTTCCCCCTCTTTTTCTGTGACCTCTCACCCTTTTTTAAAGAGTAAATTCCTTCTTTATGCCTGTCAAATGAGTCAGTTAGTTATGAAAGTAAATTTATTTGAGGAGGTGTGTGTCATGAAAGTAATTTTATATAAAAAGTAAATTTGGAAAATAAGAAATTAGTGTTTCAAATAAAACAAAAATACCTAAACCCAGATTTCCTGAAAGGATTTGCTCCCCCACTCTTTTTTGCATATGTCACAAATATATGGACCATATTGTGTCCTGTTTTACATTGATACAGAAAGTTTATTTAAGTTGTACTTAGTGGTTTCCTTATCTGATATCCAGATATATTGTAATTTTTAATGTTACTAAACATACAGTGAATGAATTGCACAAGTAATATGTCCTTGAGAAATATATTCTTGCACCCTTGAATATTTGGAACAATGAGAATCAGACAAATTCTTCTAATGATGAAAGGTGTGTGGGTGTGTGGGTGTGTTTGTGACAATACTGGAGAACTGAGGGAATATTCCTGTCAGTAGGCATATCACAAATTCTCCTTATTTATTTATACCATAACCTTAAGAAAATGAAGTTTCCTGAGATAGTAGCATTGCTGGGAAACTAGACATTCAGGTGCTTGTTCCCAGGAGGATCACCCACATGACATCTGTTAGTAGCTGTATCTGTCCTAAACGAGATCACTGCAACTGGAAAACTATCACTCCTTGGAACTACAGGAGGCAATTTGGTGATTGGGTAATTGTCACTCTTTCTTTCTTTGTTGATAACATATTTTTAAGCACCTGATATTAAAAAGAAAACCTCAATTTTATCAGTCTACTTGGTTAAGTTAGGGAAGATTGGAGTAAATTATTCCATCCTGTCCTTCATTCCTCTTATTCTGTGATCAGACATGCAGAACAATCCTTGTCTAGACAGAGCTGATGCTTTTTACTATCATTCAAGGGTGATCGTTGAGTCATAGCTTCCTGGAGATGAAAGAGATAAACAAATGTTTTGATTGAGATTAAAGGTGCCTCTTTATTGGTTACCTCAGTGTCACACTTAACAGGGTTAGTTATGGTTCAGATCCATTTCTGCATAAGAAAAATACATTTGTATTTATTCAGTGCTTATAATTAAGTATCAAGCCTCATGATAAAATGGAGAGCAAACAAACAAACCAAAAGATATGGCCTACCAGGTAGCTTAAGTCCAACTGAAGAAAAAGGCACAACAAAATAAACATGCAATAGTCTGATTGTGATAGGTCCTGTGATAAATACAGAACTCTGTGGAAGCATATGGCAGATTCTGACCTTGTCTGGAGGGTCAGGAGCAGTTTTGTTTGTTCATTTGTTTTTTTTAATTTAGGAACTCACTTTTGAGCTTAGTAAAGGGCTTAACTTTTTAGTTAAGAGGAAAGATGATGAGAAAGGGATATGAAGAAAGATAGCTAGTAATAGAGGGATTATGTCATAGTCATAAAATGAAAGGGAAATAAAAAGTAAGTGTATAGAGAATGGACTTGAGGATATGGGGAGGGGGAAGGGTAAGCTGGGACAAAGTGAGAGAGTGGCATGGACATATATACACTACCAAACGTAAAATAGATAGCTAGTGGGAAGCAGCCGCATAGCACAGGGAGATCAGCTCGGTGCTTTGTGACCACCTAGAGGGGTGGGATAGGGAAGGTGGGAGGGAGGGAGACGCAAGAGGGAGGGGATATGGGGATATATGTATATGTATAGCTGATTCACTTTGTTATACAGCAGAAAGTAACACACCATTGTAAAGCAATTATACTCCAATAAAGATGTTAAAAAAAAAAAGTAAGTGTAGACGAAGCAGAGAGAAGGGGAGAGGGTAGCATAAGATGAGAATGGAGATGTGGCTACACACCACATAATTCAGTTCCCTATGAATATGGTGATCATAAAGCTATTACACTTCTGAGATTAAAGTGTGGCGCTATTATTTTTCCAGGACACCAGGCACAAATCTGGACTTTCCAAGGCAAACAAAATGTAATATTTCTGCATGTAGGCCATGTTAAGGATTTTGGTCTTTATCATAAGAGCAATGGGAGCTAATTGTAAAGTAATAAGCACAGAAGAGATGTCATCATATTGCTTCTTTAGAAAAACCTCTCCCAAGTTGACATAAAAATGGAGGATGAGCAGACTGTTAAAGGGCTATAGAGTTGTTTAAGTAAGAGATACTATTAACTTAGGCAAAGATAGTTGCAGTGAAAATAAAATGATTCAGTCATAGATTAGAAATGAAAGAACCGGGTTGAAGGTAAATTATATAGACTTCTAACATGCTCAAACTAAATAAAAGGCAGTAGGTCAGGTCTGGGGTTGATCGTGTTGAGGGCTTTTTTTTTTTTTTATCATCTATACCTTGCAGCCATAGATCACCAAGAGCACACTTGTAGTTGAATAAAGTTGGGTTTGTTGACTTATTGCAGTGAGGGGGAGAATACGTACCATGGAGAACTATACCCCATCTCAGTAAGAGCATGTGAGAAAGGACCTATTTAAAAATTTGGGGGGCTTCCCTGGTGGCGCAGTGGTTGGGAGTCCACCTGCCGATGCAGGGGACACGGGTTCGTGCCCCGGTCCGGGAAGATCCCACATGCCGCGGAGCGGCTGGGCCCGTGAGCCACGGCCGCTGAGCCTGCGCGTCTGGAGTCTGTGCTCCGCAACGGGAGAGGCCACAACAGTGACAGGCCCGCGTACCGCAAAAAAAAAAAAAAAAAAAAAAAAATTGGGCATGTGTTAAGCGATTTGGGGACGATGAAAGGAAGCAGAGATTTGCTCTGAGTTGGATGCTGTTCGTCAGAAGGAGCAGTTCTATGAAGAAAACTGAGGCATTGGGAGCATGAGAAACATTCCCAAGGTCACAAAGTGACAAGGCTGATATTTTCACAAAAGCAGCTTGACTCCAGATTTACTCTTAATTGCAACTCCATGGTATGACTTTTATATGTGACATAAATTATGTACTTATGATATATATATATATATATATATATATATATGACATTGGTCATTAAAAGAAAGAGCTTCAAGATAAAAAAGAAGTGAGTCCCATCTCTTACACTTACCATTTACATAAACCTGAAGATATCACCTAACTTATACGGATTTCATTTATTTCCCCTACAACATAGGACAACATAACTTAAAAGACTGTGGATATTAAAATGCCGACTGTATGGAAGCATTGTCAATCTAGCATTATCTAATATCTAATAGGCGCACTGTATATGGTAATCAAATTTAGATTAAAATTTTTGGCACGTTTTGGTGCAAGATTTGTCCTAAAGTTAAAATTACATCAATTTTTTAAGTTAAAAATGGAATACACAAGGCTAAAAGAAATATGTTTGAAAAGAGTTCCATTTTCAATGTCTTATAAAGGCTACATAATCTGTTTGAAACAAAAATGTCAAGGGCTTGAGAACAATACAGGTAAAGAAATATTGGGTCATTCTAAAACAATGATCATAGCTATGAAAAGTTAGTAGAACTAACATTTAATCCATCTTCTAAAATAACTCTGAAAAAAGCAAAGACAAATGGGATACTGATATGTACTTATATGACCACAATTTCTACACGTCTTCTGAGTTTGTTGGATGAATAAAGTTATCTTTTCAAAATATTGTGAACTGCCAAAACATAAAATTCATGTGGTTGTTATGGCAGTTTTTTCTTTTGCCTTTTATGGCAAGTACACTTTAAAACGTGACTAAGTTCCCATGTTTCAGGAGATTCATGGTGGCTTGTGATTTGGCATTTATAAAATAAATATCTGCCTGGGCACTTAATAAAATAACATGTTGGGGAGAAATATGTGGGTAGAATAAGATATTTGTTGGATCTTATTTTCTATTTGGAATCTGCTATCAGTTAAGGTAGTGGCTTTCAGTGATGTCTTCAGCTAACTGACAGAGAAATAGACAACTTTCAAGAGCTGATAAATGTGTCTTTCATTGGTTGTCAGGACCATTCCCACAAGTATCATCAGCTAAATTGCTTCGAAGGGATTGTCCAGAATCTATCATGCTAATGTTTCAGCAAACTCACTCAACACTCAGAAAATATTATACCTTGAAGCTATTAAAATATTTAAATCATTGAATTATCAGGATGAAATTGAAAAAGGTAAGGCTGTTTTGTAAAAGACCATATCTTTTATTTAACCCAGACCTGTTTGAAAAACTCGAGGCAATGTCCTATAACCCTACTTGATGTGTGATGGAGTGTGTATCAATTTTTTGCATTCAAGTCATTTTTTATGTCACCTTTTCATTAATATGGAGAAAGCCAAGCACATCTCTGCTCATCTCCAGGAACCATAATGTTGTCAGCCATTTTTCTGAGGTTATTCTTCCTTATGAAAAAAATAAAGAAGCAAAGGATGTATCTAAAAGTTGTATAGGAAGATACCAAGTTGACCTAGTTGTTTACATACAAACCACATTATCTCTAATATTCTAGAAATTATGTTTAAATGTAAAAATCATTATGAAGATATCTGTTAGAAATTTCCTGTTGGGTTTGAGGTAAATAAGTTCAGATTGCTTGGACAAATTAGCCTGTGATTAACCATGTGGCATTTATAATATCTGATTTATAACATCTCTTGTAATTTTATGTTTTGCAACTTATCCTAAATGTATACTGTAAGAGTTTTGAGCACAAAAAATTGTTTTATACTTGAAAATTTTCCACAGAGATCCAGAATAGGTTTTTGCAGTATGCTATTTAGGAAAGAATAGAAACACAGTGATAAAAACAGTCCTAGTTTGTAATCCCAGTTTTGCTACTATATGGTCTTGGGTAGTTGGGCTGGGTTGGGTATGTAGCTCATTAAAACTAACCGAACTTAGTTTTCTCACTTGCAAAATAGATACCTGCCTTTCAGGGCTGCTGTGAGAATCACCATGGGTGCTCAAAAAAGTAAAACCACTTTCACAATTTGCTTCATATGTACCAGTTGCTCTTATTGGACATTGTCTTAGAATATAATACCTCTCTAAAGTACCCAGATTTTAGAAAGAGCTTTCTAAGGCAGAAACAGACTCTAACTTTTTTTTAATGATTGCTTTGATTTTCTGCTTGAATTCCAAGGCTCAGAATATATATCATTCTCATATAGCATTTTTAAAGAAGACTCCACAATTCTAATCTCTTTGTAATGATATATTTTCTTTTTTTCATATTTTGGGGTAAACAGAAGTCCAACATCAACGTTCAGAAATTGAGTCCTCACTGCCAACAGTAAATGAGAATTCTTCAAAAATACAGGCAAATCCCCTCCTGCCCCCCAAGGATCTGCTGACTCACTTGTGTTTTGTAAAAGGGGAGAATTCAACATGTTTTTACCTGTATTGGTGAATCAAGTACCATAAAGGATTGGTCCCTGACTTCTGGGTAAAAGCAGCTACTGTGTAAAGCATGCAGCTGGATAAAGTCTTCCAATCAGTGGCAGGTACCATTCAGATACCAAGACTGTATCTTTCTCTCATGTAGAGAAACTTTAAAGATAAGCAAACCCACTCTCCAGTGTCACATTCAGTGAAGAGGCCTCTTTTTCAAATTGACTGAGGTGGAGATATCTTGAAGCTAGTGAAACATATGCTTTTGTGCTTTGCTTGGAACAAGTCTATTCAAAGACCATGGGAGAGCTCCCAGACATGCATTCACATGGGCAGGTGCTTTATTAACATGCAAAGTAAGACATTTTAACTACACGCAATTTAGACTGCTGTCTCTTTCCTCTGCTGTCCCGTGAGCTGCATTTCCCCTCATGTCATGTGGCATTGGAATGAATTATCATTTCAGCTGGGGATTCTGGTGAGGAGAAGTTGAATTAGGAATACAATTGGCTGGATTATATTTCCTTGGTTTGCTGTTAGTTCTGAGTATAGTTAAGTTGGTGCTAGCTTCCAGGAGTATCCCTCCTAACTACACATTACCATGACGTGAAGATGCAAAGCCAGAAGTTCTTGAACATAAGAATATGCCCTAGAGGGTCTAGCAAGGAAAGTAGATGAAGAAAAGAAACAGGTTCTGGAGACCAAAGCTGGTCTGCAGAAAGTTTGTCCAGTCATCATATATAAAATTTTAAGCAGATGATTTGGTTCTTATCAATGCCTAGTCAAAATGGAAATTTTTTCCAATCATAAATACACCTAATAAAATAGCACGTGTAATCATAAATGTGCCATAATTTTTTTGATGAAATCATGCTAAATAGAATTTATAGGGAGCAAATTTGGAGCCAGGGCTACACATACTAATCACTCCTAAGTCACATGTTTAATTCATTCCAGCATATAGGGTCATTTTAGCACATCTAATGTAACTGGTCCTAATGAAGTGGGACAAATGCAGAGGAAACTATATGCAGCTCACAATAAAAGCAGTAAGGGGATGAGAGGACTATTAAACCAAAGTAATAAATAGTATCCTAGATTATTTGATAATCCAGTTAATGAAGATGACTGTATCATATGAACACTTGTGGAAAATATCAAATTGGTTGCTGACTTGACAAGAAACACTAAAATCAATAAAGAAAATAAAATTAATATGTTCCTGTGGCAGGCACAATAACGGCCACCAGAGATGTCTACAACCTAATCCCCAGAACCTGTTGATATGTTACCTTACTTGACAAAAGGAACTTTGCAGATGTTATTAAGTTAAAGACCTAGAGGTGGTGAGGCTATTCTAGATTATCCTGTATTTTCCCTCTGGGCCCAATTTAATTCCATGTTTCCATAAAAGTAGGTAAATTTTCCCAGTCCTTGTCAGAGGGAGATGCGACTAAGGAAGAAGGGTCAGAGAGATGCAACACTGCTGACTTTGAAGGTGGAAGGAAGGAGTCATGAGCCATGGTATGTGGGTGGCTTCTAGAAGCTAATAAAGATGAGGAATTAGATTCTTCTCTAGAGCTTCCAGAAAGGAATGCAGCCTTGCTGACACTCCTTATTTTAGCTCAGTGAGATCTGTGTCAGGCTTGTGACATACAGAACTGCAAGATAATAAATTTGTGATTTTTGCCACCGAGTTTGTGGCAATTTGCTATAGCAGCAATAGAAATTAATGCAGGGCCACTACGATCATATTAATGAGTACGGTGAATTAGAAGAATATTTGATTAGCTATAAAATTTAGGTCCGTAGATTCTAGAAGTCAGATACCAAAGTAATTTAATGTGGCCATATGTCAAAGCTGTTCAAGCTATTCCTGTCTACACCTGTAGTTTCAATTTAATTAGCAGTAACACTCTTTTTATTCTCAAAGGTTTGGTTAATAAACTATATTGTCAGGCTTTCCAAATTTAACAGTTTTCAAACTTACATGAATATTACAAATAAGGAGTTCTGAAGCTAAAAGAAAATTTTCTAAACCAGGAGTCAGCCAACTATATCCATGGATCAAATCTGGCCCACCGCCTTTGTTTGTATTACTGCCCATGAGCTAAGAATGTGTTTTACATTTTACACAGATACATTTTAAATGGTTATACAAGCACCTACACAATATTGTCAATTTTTCCTATTGGCACACAAAGGCTAAAATCTCTAGTACTTGGCCTTTTAAGAGAAAGTTTGCCTACCACTGTTCTAAACTGTCAATAATAAAAGCAAATTTTGAGTAGTCATCTTAGAGGAAGAATGGAATTCTTTATTCTCTCTATAGAAAATGATTATACAAAAATTTTTTCCTGTGTGTGGAGATGATTAAAGAATATACAACCACCCCCATGATACTAGCAGCATTATTTACAATAGCCAATACATGGAAACAACCCAAGTGTCCACTGATGGATGAATGGATAAAGAAGTTGTAGTGTATATATATATATATATATATATATATATATATATATATATATACAATGGAATATTATTCAGCCATAAAAAGAGTGCAAAGAAATCCTACCATTTGTGATAACATGGATGAACCTTAAAGGCATTATGTTAAGGGAAATAAGTCAGAGAAAGACAAACACCATGATCTCATTTATATGTGGAACCTAAAAAAACAAAAGCCCAAACCCAAAAAACACTAAACTAATTGAAAAAGAGATCAGATTTGTGGTTATCAGAGGAGGGGGTTAGGGGAGGGAGAATAAAGAAAGAAAAAAAGGAAAAGAAAAAGTGTATACAACCAGAAAATGTAGGGGGAAAGTATTGCAAATGTGTAAAGAAATCACGTCATTTTAAAAAATGCTATTTGTTTCAAATGTCATAAAGTTCATGTATCTGTAAGCATTCATAATTCATTGTGTTTTTATTTTCTCACTTAAAGTAAACATTCACTTTCAAACTTAATTTCAAATCTGTAATTGTTTATTCCTTTTCTTATGGAAGACCCTCTTCACCTAGATATGCCTCTGCAAATTCATCAAGCAGCTCAAAGCCAATGTCTCTGCCATGGGTCCTGAGGCACCCCAGGTAGTCAGGTCAGTGTGGGCTCTTATGTGCACTGCCTTCATAGGCAGGGAAACTTCTGGCCTCGGAGAAAACGTCCTCTGGGACTAAACTACTTCATGTGTGCAGCACAGCTCAGGGACCCAGTTGCTGCTGAGCTACCCCTGGTGGTAAGCTGAGCCTACAAGGTGGAGCCGACAGCCTGTGAGACCAAGCTGCTCAGAGGTGATATCAGGGAGTCTAAGCTGTCTTTGAAGGCAAAGTTGCCTTTTTCTGCAGTTCCCCAACTGACCCCAGAGAACCTCTTCCAAATGCATTTATATTGAAAGAGGGAAAACACTCCAGCTTCCGTGATGCTGAAAGAATCCAAGCAGGTTGGAGACCCACATCTGCACGTTCTAGTTCCCAGGCTGAGATCTTTGAGGGGGGTCGGGTCTGAATCAGAAGTTTTTGTGCTCTGAAAGCAACCCCACACTCACCCACTTCTCAACACGGTGTCCCAACAAGCTCAATGCCTTGTTTCACTGTACTCCCATGTAAAATTATTTCAGACACCCTCACAAAGACCCCTTCACAGCAAGATGTTCTGCTGTTCTCCCAGCATGCAGTGCACTCCCTGCTGATCTCCCAAAATGCCATATGCTCCCTGCTGCTCTCCCAACATGTCGTGTGCTCCCTGCTGCTCTCCCAGCATGGCATGAGCTCCCTGCTCCACATGATACTTGCTTTCTCTCCTCCTGAGCCTCCCTTTGCCTTGTCCAAGTGCCACCTCCTCAGAGAGGCTTTTCCTGACAACCCCATCTAAAACAGTAGCCACCATAACTCTTTACAACCTTAATCCAGTGCATTACTCTTCATGGCACTTCACACAACCTGATATTTTCATCAAATATCTACATGATTTTTTTTCTCTTTCTCCCTTGTAAATTATACCATTGTAAGGACTTTGTCTATTGTGACCCCTGCTGTATTCCCAATGCCTGAAACAGTGTCTGGCACATGGAATGACTCAAAAATTATTTACTAAATGAATGATTGAATGATCTATACTTTTTTCTGCTGGTTAGGGAGCCAGCATCTAACACATTTATATAATTTGAGATACCCTCCTAAAAATTGCTTCAAGGTGATCTTGAGTCTGTACAAGAGAGCATTTGACAGTTTCTTTCACTGGAGAAGAAAACATCGATAATACAACTGACTTTGACAGGCTACTCAACCAACTTTTATCTTGAATAGAGTTATTCACTTTATGTGTTTTCCTAAAGAAAGCAGAATATTGGAAGATGTATATTTGGGTATTATATTTGTATGACAACATTAATGATGCTTATTAAAATGAAGAGAAAAATTACTATATCTTTTTGCCTAAAATTGGAATGATAATACCAAAGTAAAAAAAAAAAAAGGTGGTTTTTGGTTTGTTTTCTTGCTTGCTTCTTTTGTGTTTTATTGTGTAGTCCAATGATTAAATTCTCAACCAATAATGTATTCATGGAAATAAACAAGGAAAGTACAAAGTTTTGATGGATATGGAAATTTTATGAATGCTGCAAAAGAAATGCAACCCATGATTTATTTTTCCCATCATTTTTCAGGAGTCTCCAATCTTCTGGCAACTAAAATTGGATAGTGGAATAGAAGTGATGATAAGAGATGGAATTATTTGTCATTTTGACTGTTTCTATGCAGGTACAAAAAGCTGTTACTTTACAGAAACTCAGCTGAGTAACATCTACAACAAAGTCCAGTGGGTCAATATGGTACTTGATAGCACCAGCATTCTTGATAAAATGTAATAACATTTAACTACCCCTCATCACAAATGCCGTGTGACATCAGGTAAAGGGCAGCTAGATTCACATTCCAGGAAGATACAGGAGTTACCAGTCAAATGCATCGGAAGCTCTACGTAGATTCTGAGTTTCTAGATAAATAAAGTAGACCTAAGAGATCTGGGTACAGCCTCACTATTTTCACTGTTCATAACCTCTCATGTGATCCTCATATACCCTGTTTTGAAAAGCCCTGAGATGTACATTAAAGACAAATGAATCAATCAACAAATATTCTTCAGTACTTATTATTTATAAAGAGTCTGCTGGGCACGATAGGGAAGATGAAGGAGTCTAAGAGAGAGTTCCTACCTCTTCATCCTCAAGAAGCTGAAAATTGACTTAGAAGACACAGACAAAAAACATATACACAGCGTGATTTAAGTGATGAATGCATGGTGCTGAAGATTAAAGATATAGATTCCCCGCTATAAGTCAGGGCAATCAGGAAAGATTGGCTTTGAAGAATAGTGAGTCTTTTGATAAAGAGGAAAGAGGAAGAGGAGGCGTTGCTGGCAGGACTAAAGATCACTCAGTGAAGAGGAACTCAACCAATTTGGCAGAAGCAAAGGATGCATGTTGAGAAGCTGTAGAGTGTAAGACAGAAAGGGAAATTTTGGAGGGCCTGAGAAGACAAGTAAAAAATTTGTCTCCATTTATTTGAGCAGATTCTCACCAGTGTTAGATAGAGAACTCTATTTTTATGGTAAATATTTTGTCATGACAAATTTATTAATATCCTGAAATAAATTAGAAACATTTAAAAAATATAAACACAATGTCTTAACTGTAATATAAAGGAAAATATATATGGAAAGTTATTTATAATGAAATAATATGTATTTTTGGTCTGCAGATGCTTTGACATGACTACAGTAGAACACATAACAAATTTCAATGGCATCTATATTCAGAATCACCATGAATGAATGTTTTAAGAGGGTAACAAAGTTAGTGTTGATTATTTGTGTCTGAGAAACCACAAATACAATGGGTGTTAGTGATGTAATTTTCAGAAATAATAAGTAACTTTTTATCAAGTTATAAAAATGTCTTCTTTCAATACAAATGATAGTGGCATCTTGGAAAATTCATTTTATATTAAAATGTACAAAATATTTTATATTTTTATAAAAATAGGGTTAGTTTCTAGATTCATTTAATTTTAAGTAGATTTTTGACCACATGATAGAAATCATGCAAGATGCCAGGGAACTCTTTTTGTATGAGGTTACCCCACATTTGCAACCTAGCAAGCCTGCATCCAGCACCCTTGTT
The DNA here is from genome assembly GCF_011762595.2 of Tursiops truncatus. Lineage (NCBI taxonomy): Eukaryota > Metazoa > Chordata > Mammalia > Artiodactyla > Delphinidae > Tursiops > Tursiops truncatus. The sequence continues at coordinate 66,987,170 of NC_047038.1, read as the reverse complement.
TATGCTGTAGGATCCCCTCAGTTACGGTGAAAAAACCAATCCTTGCCTATGAAATTCCAAAACTCTCCCTAAGGTTCAGTATCACCCCCCAATGAAAAACACTGGCATAGAAAATAAAGAATTGTGAAAATGTTAGAAGAGGAAAGAAGCTACTAAACCTGGTGGTGCTGAATTAAAAGCACGTGTTCCTGGTAGTAGGAAAAGAAGCTATCAGTTTATTGCAATAGTCATGTTGAAATAGAGCATAGACTTGAACTATGAAAATGACAGTAGGAACATGAAAGAGAAGACAAAAGTACAAGAAAACATAAAGGGAGACTCAACAGAAATTGATGGTTGATTGGATGTGAAGAATGAAGAAGAGAGAAAGAGAAGTTTTATATATTTGTGTTTCATTTTGTCTCTCTTTTTTATTTTTATTTTTTGGAAGTAGCAAATCACCATTGCCTTATTTTGATGGCTGCCAATTTTAGAGTAACAACTACATTTTTAGGTATTTTTTTCATTTATTATTGGGTTTCTCACCTTTAAATATTGGGCCTTTAATTAAAGTAATGGAGTGAACATAGGAGATGGAGGGGATTAGCTAATGTCATGTTGGGTGATACTTAATAAAAGCTAATGGATACTGACTCCCCACACTCCTGCCACCGTAATAGTCAAACCATGCCATTTTAGTGATGGACAGCCATTGCATACCATCTGCTACACCTGAGATACCACAGCATGGTGTATGAATAAATGTGTCCTAAAGGCATCCCGTGGACCAGAGCAATTTTCTGCTTAAGCATGACCACAACCAATTCCTTTCCTTTATGATTAGCATTCAGTATTTGCGGTGGGTATCATGCTGAAGAGTAAGTAATCAAAACACAGCAAAAATGTCATGGAACTTTTGGGAAATAATCAAATTATTGATTGAAACAGAAAAGTTATAGTGGGATGGGTAACTGGTATTGGGTGTTAAAGAGACTGATTGATATCATAAATATTGGTTTTAAGGTGATGATTTATTTTAAAACAACTTTATAAATAAAAGCATAAACTCTTCTTTCAAACTTTGTGTCTCAGGGAACTGATGAAACCTATGTACATAGAAGGGATATTTTGTTACGTTAACTGAAAAAAAATTTCTATATTTAGTAAATACATTAGTTTGTGGTATTTCTATAGAAAGGCATGCTGCCCCTGGGAGGGAGGAGCCACATCGTATGATACTTTTGTAATTCAATGTAATATATGTAGTTAGTAACTTGGATGGAGTCTGTAGTTATCACTAATACTCTTTGTCCATTATTTTTGGTTCTTATCTCTTCCGAGCATCTAGTAGAATTACATTAGGCTGCAGTCAATTGACTCAGGACACGTAAACTAGTTCTAGCCAATAAACCGTAAATGAAAGTGGCAGATAGCTCTTCTAGACGGAACCTAAATTGTCAGTGTGAAACATCCCAAAGCTCGTATTTCATGACTCACATATCAATCCAGAAGTATTTGATATCAAGGCTGCTCCTTCAGCCTGAAATCCTAAATGAAGATAATAAGCAGAACCTCTTTCCAATGTATTGTGGACAAATTGAGTGTATAGGAATACAAGTTGGTTGTTTTAGGTCAATGCAACTAGATGATGGTTTATTACTACAGTATAATCTAGCCTGGCTTGCCTCATATAAAGTTGATGGGTGGACATTCAGGAAGTTCTTGGTATTATATGTAAAAATTGTGCATGAAATGGTATACCCATCATCTTCAAAGGCTTTGGACATAAGCTATTTATATTTGTATCCTAACCTCAAAACTTAGCTGCATGACCTCAGACAATTCACATAAGAACTCTGTGTTTTCTTTTTCTGTATAATATGGACAAAATAATAGACCCTTTATGTAGTATCATTAACGCTGGTGCTCTCTTCTTACTGGCAGGTTCGGATTCCACCTCCCACTTGAAGTGGGGAGAGCCCATGTGACATGATCTGGCTGAAGAAAGGTGAGTAGAAGCAACATGTTTCATTCTTGGGCAGAAGTTATAAGTGCCACTGCTTGCTTCACCTCTTTCTTTCTATCTACCATGATAATGAGTAATTTTAAATAATTGTCTGCTCCCTTATCCCAGATCTTGGATTGAAAATGAAGTAGTACAGAACCCCCAGTCAACTCTGAATGGACATGTAGTAAAATATTATGCCTGGAGTGCTTACGTCAGCATAGCCTAATCAACACTGACTTAGGCTATCAGAATAAAGGGTGGGTTCTTTCTGGAGGCTCTGAGAGAGTATCTCTTCCATGCCTGTCCCCCAGCCTTTGGTGGTTGCCAGAAATTCTTGGTATTCTTGCAGTTGTATCTGCATCACTTCAATCTCTGTTTCCATCTTCACATGTTCTTCCCCACTGTGTGTGTCTCTGTGTGTTCTCTCCTCTCATAAGGACATCAGTCATTGGACTTAGGGCTCATTCTAATTCCATATTATCTCATCTTTACTTGATTACATCTGAAAAGACCCTAATTCCAAATAAAGTCACATTCACAGGTACTGGAGGTTAGAACTCAATCATATCTTTTGGGGAAACAAAATCCAATCCACTATATTTCATGTAACGCTAATACTGTTTGATGAAAATTATATGAATGGAAATTAGAAAAAAACGGCTATCATATTCTCAATCATCTAAAAAAGATTTGATTACATTTATTTTTCTTCATTTAAAAATAAGAGAAAAGCAGATTACTGCCTTTAGCACTGCATATCAAAACAACTAGGTTCTAGTTCCAGTATTGGCTTACTAGGTGAGTTTCAGTAAGTAAGTAGAATACCGCAGAAGTAGAAATTATAGAGAATACATATCTCAGACAATATGCAATAGTAACTGAAAATATTTTTGAAATGAGTTTGTGATAAAGCTTACCTTCAGAGGAAAGTAGTCTGAGTATTAGAAATGGAAAATTCAGAACCTCAGTCTCCACTCCAGAGCTATTGATTCAGAACCTGCATTGTAATAAGATCTCTAGGTGGCTTATATGCCATATACCCCTTAAAGATGAAAAGCACTGATCCAAAATAAAACATCATTATTTAGGGCAATACAGTACCCTCACTGTACTGCAAAACTAGAAGGAAAGCCAGCAGAGCTTTCTATAGGCCTCTCAACATTGATTTAGTAAGATTTTATGCCATCTAAAATTGTAATGTTAATGATTGACTGTTCGATTATAATGTAATAGTTCAGTTATTATTGTATAAGCTTTAATATAAGAAATTGCATTACTCCATTTTAACACTATATTGAGTACAAATGCCTAAAAAAACATCCCTTTGTGGACTTTTCCCTTTGAAATAAAATTTGAAATTAACATCACTGGGTAAGTTTAACTCTCCCTTTAGAAATTTCATATTCCTGTAATTAAATATTAGAAAATAGATTCTTCAAAGCTGAGAAACAGAGTTAGTGAGTTAACCTGTGAAACATTTGGTGAATGAGGATCTAGTCTACTGTATCATACAATATTTAATTTGTACAAGCTTAGTCTAAGAAGTTTGTTAGAGCAGTGCGTTAATTCTCCTGACTCAGCCCTACAAGATTCTGCAATTTTAAAAAATGAAAAATGACTCCTGATAAAAATAGTTTGAGAACTGTATCAGTTATGTTCTGCTGGGTAACAAATAATATCAAAATCTCAGTGGCTTACAACAAACATATTCTCATGCTCCCAGGCATGCAGTGTGGCTGCAGGGCCATTGATCTAAGCTGGGCATGGCTGGGTCAGGCAAGACTTCAGGCTTCTTCTCGGGGACAGGTCTCCTCGTCTGTCTTCATTCTGGAACCCAGGCTGAAACAGCTATTGCTGAATGCTCTTCTATTCATGGATCGCAGGAGCACAGGAGTTTATATGGAAGCTCGGGATACTGCCTTCTTAAGACTTCTGAGGGCAACTTGCATGCTATCTCCATCCACATCCCATTGACCAAAGCAAGTCATTTCACCCATCCCAAAATCAAAGGAGCAGGAATATATGCCCCACCCATAGTAAAAGGCACTGTGAAGTTACATGGCCAATAGTGTGGATGCCTAATTCCAACACACAGAAGAAGAGTATTATCCAATCAATAGTAGAATAATTAGTTTCAAATTTTATTATTTTTGATATGGCTTATGTGTCCTATGTCTACTCTAAACTTTTGAAATCAAGATCATCGTAAGCATTCAGTTCCAACCTTCTCTAACCCTCTCAAAAATTAGGGGTTAAACCCGTTTTGTTGAATGCATCTGAGAAACAAATTTAATAGAAAAATAAATGGATTGGTGAATTCTTAAAACAACTAAGAATGGAACATTAGGTTAAAGCTTCCAAGTTTAATCTTCAGGCTAAGTAATTGTCTACTGAACAAAGTGGTCCCAGTTTTTTGTTTGTTTGTTTGTTTTTTCTCATTTCAGTGTTCTCCAATAACCGTTTCTATGCCTGTAAAGTGTTTTTTCCTTAATTATATTTGTTATTATCTTGAGAATGTGTATCAGTTTACCCACTTATATAAAATGGGCAAATTGCAACTACAACCTCTTTACATCCCGTAGAGATGTTGGTAGAATCAAACAAGATTATGTAAGTAAAGAATTTGGTAGAGTGCCAGTACATAAGGAGCGCTCAAAAACTGGCAATCTCCCCCCTTTTCCAAAGTTTACATTTTGTTTTTATTTAACAATAGCTTCCATTTGAACTTAATGTTTTCCAATTGAATTTAACAACATTTTCCATTGGAAACAATATTGCCAATATTTGTTCACTAGAATTCTGGTACCATTTCTGCCTACTTTGTATATTGCCTTTATATTTTCAAACTGAAGGAGACTTACCTAATTTAAATATGTCATTTTACAGATGAAGAAATTTATACCAGAAAATGTCAGGGTATTGTTTAAAATCATTCAGAAGATAAACATTTGAACCAAAACTTCAGCACTCTGCCAGTCCAGTTCAGTGTTTGTTTGTTTTACTAGGCTGTGTGGGCAGTAAATATATGTTGCCGCCACCTCTCCCCAAGCTCATACCCAAATTGCCAAAGGAATGCACCTAATTATCTGTTGTTTTCATTTCCTATCTCCCAAATGTATACCCAATACAAACGTAACCACTTAAGACCCTACAGTTTGAGGGTCCACTCCTTATAGCTCTACTCTAGATTTCTTAGAGGGCAGTGAGTGAATCTGAATTTGTACTAAGGTCTGGATGTGTGCTAATGACCACTTCTTACCAATCCACAAGTACAGGCTAATGAGAGGAATTGTAGACCCAAGCTATTTCCTCTGTGAATGTGATGTGTCAGGCCCCAGCAGAACATGGACGTGCCGGACAGTGCACCACCTAGCTTATCCTATTTTGCTTAATCATTGAGACAAACTGTGGAAAATTTTACTTGTTGGCAGCACTACAAGGAATTGGAATTTTTTGGTAAATCCCCCTTTATCTTTGTTTAAATAAGTGGAAATAAATAGACTTTAGTACTATCTAAAACATCTGTTTGGCATATCTTCTTGAAGTCATTTCTCTTAAGTATTAATTCAACTTAAGCATTCATTTGCCCCCAAGGGTTTTATAAGTATAAAATATCCATCTACAACTTAACACTTTAAAATTACAGGCACTACCTGATTTTCCTGTTGTTCATTTCATTTCTTCTTTTAGCTCATCCATACTACTGAACACTTGTTCATTTCCAAAGAATGACTATTTAGAAATGGAACATTGCATACATGACAGTGATTTAACTCAAAGAAATATCAGGGTAAAATCCGTTTAATCTTATATTGGTGTTGGTTAATGAAAATAGATTTTTAAATACTTAAAATTTTAAATCCTTAGGAGATTGCCTGTAGTTATTTGCAGGAATCAGTGCATTGAGGCAAATTCAATAACAGAATGTTGTCTTTATATAGAGTTTGTAAAATCACAACCTTTTGTACAGCATAAGTTACAACAGTGTTTTTTTTAACATGACAGAAACATTCAAAAGCTCCCCTAACAGACGGTCTAAACTGAAGATGTTCTGTGCTTCACCATCTCACTGCTTTGGCAATGATTTTAATAAAGCAGTTGGTACAGAAAAGTTAGGAAGTCTGAGTTTTGCAGTAGATATTTTTACTTTATTTTATGAATTATATAGTTTAGGAAGAAGCCTTGCTTTCACCTTTTCTCTGTAAGCTATAGTTAATGCTTAATCAAATCTATAATAAAGGTGGCCCATTGTTTTCTTGTACAGAGATTTTATGGGGCGAGATGATACATTTATCAGCTCTATCTTGATTTTAATTTTAACTTTCTACCTGAGATGGAATGTGACATTCACCACTACTTTGGATTTGCCACATACAAAGAGAATCACTATTGTGTCACCAAGGGCAATGCACTGTACTATTGATGGGACTCAAAGTGGTAGCCCTGCATGCATGTATAACATCTCGCTTTGCTATCAAAGAGGGAGTATGCAAAGAGATGGATTAACTAAAGCAGAGCACAAGACATGAGCGTGTGAGCGTGTGTGCATGTAAGTGTCTGTGCATGTGGGTGTGTGCGTGGTGTGGTGGACAAGAAAATTTTTTTTAACTACCAAAAGAAAAAAGGATACAAAGCAACAGAGTTATGTAAATGATGTTGCTGGCTACATGCTTTCCTGTGGGAACGAGAAGAAATCAAGAATGAAGAAACATTTTGATATGCTTGCCTGTACTGACTTAAGCCATCAGAATAAAGCTAAACTTTCTTAACAAGACTCAAAAATACACTTAACTCTCTGTCCTACCCAGCTCTAATTTCCATGACCCATGGTGCCTCTGGCTTCCCTTTCTGGATGTTAGCACATTTTAATCTCTGCAGGTAAGATGAATGTTGGGTGTGATAACCACGTAAGTCTGTTTTTGTGGGATTAATCTTTTAATACCATGCAGGCTGCCTTGATTCTACCCCCGATGAGTCCTGGGTCTCAATATACCACCCATTCTCTTTGCTTCACAAGAGACCAAATCACACTCAGAAAATTTGCAAGATTAGCTACAGTGTACACACACACACACACACACACACACACACACACACACACAGAGGGATCTCATTCCCACACAGCCCTCCACCTATTTTTTGGGCTCCATCTCACATGACCACTAGTTTCTCTGGCTCAGTGCTATAAGCTCTGTTTTCTCCTAAGCCATGCACTAGTCACAGGAAAACCTCCATATTCCTTGGGAAGTCACCTAGTCACCTTTGCAGTTTGCCTTCCCCAGCTATCCTAGAATTTTATGCATAACGTTCTTTTTCTCATATTACAGCTTCTCCCAGCATAAAGTTCTGCCCTTCTTTACCCAAGAATCCCATCAGATGGGTGTCTTATGAGCCCTAAGCAAGTTGTGTTCTCTCGCTTTCCTCTGTTCCAGTTATATTTCTTCTGAAGGAAGAAAAGAAGAAATCTCTGGCCTCTCACCTCAGGACACACACACACACACACACACACACACACACACACACACACACACTGGTAAATATTAAAACAATTTTCATTTGTTCTCTATCAGGCAAAATCCTATTCAAGCTACAAAACATGGTACAAATTTTGCCTTCTAATTGAATCATCCACTCCTGTGCTACCCCTGCACATCCCATGAGAATTTTCTTTCTTTCCCTATGTTTTTCCAGTGTTATGTCCCTGCTATTAATATGATGCTTATTAAATACTTATCCATCCCTGTATTTCTAGATACTTTATTATAAAGAATTTGATAAACACTGTTAAAATGATTGATTTACCTCCTCCATAACCTGTAGCTCAGCAAATTTTGAACTTCAACCCCTATTTCTACATGTAAATAGTTTCTACATTTTTAATGTAGGGCTTTAGACCAAATTTTAAAGCTAAGAAAGCCTGAATTGTGATTCTATAGTCTAATTAATATTAGCTCCTATTGCTCTGAGTCTTTCTCTTCTTTAGAACTTCAAAGAAAAAAGTACATGGACTCTTATCTACTTGCTTTCTAATAGTTTCGAAATCCTAGCAGCTGTATGTGTCTCTCCAGAGTTCCAGGTAAAGTCCTAACGGTAATGACTTACCTTCTCTTACCTAAGTGGCATAACGACTATTTCACTCTTTTTCTCTCTCTTGGCTATCAACAAATATACTGGGGCAATCGAGGGAAGAGAAAGATAAATAATTTTTTAATTTAATTTTATTAATTATTATATTTTTAACCCTGGATTTTCCATTATGTATTGTCATTTTTATGTCTGCTTGTTTTATTCTGAATTAATCCAGTATGAGCCATCCCTTTCCTGCAGGAATTTTTGCTCAATTTTTACCACCTTAGATCTAAAACTTTACACTTCAATTATTCTTGATATTCTTTTCTATCCATTGTGCATTCTCCAATTTGGGGACTCATTTTGCTGTTTTGAAATGCATATATGTCTTTACCTATCTATCTGTCTATCATCTATCTATCTATTATACCAGTTACTGTCTGATATCTTGATATTAATTAACCCTTTTACCATAGTTCAATGTATTCTAAATTGCCTAAGTCTGCTTTGGCTCCATGGGGTATCTTCCTTTAACAGTGTTCTTCCATGAGCAATATTCTTACCCAATTCCTAATCTCCCAGTTCATCAGAATAAGTTACTTCTCTAAGATTTCTTCTGCATGAACAAAACAAACAAACAAAAAACAATAAGCAAATTATGCTATAGTGCTTCACTCATCAAAGAGAGTTTGGAACATCTCCTTTCTCCATTTTCCTTTCATGACACAAATCAAAAGGGGATCGCTTTCCAACTGACTTTAATTTTTACTTCACTTTCCTAACTTGAAGCTACTTATCTCCAATTATAAATCCATGAACCCCTGATCTAGAGCACATTACTTCTGCTTTTGCATAAAATATTTACCTTTCAAAATTTTTGTGACCAACAGGAAGATATAAATTGGACAGAGCCTTTACAAAGAACTAACTTTGGGACAAAATTCAGCTCAAAATTTAGCGGGTTTTATCAGAAGGTCACAGATTTTTTAAAATTCCATGTATCTATAACTCCAAACTCTGACTTCTATGTGAAAACATCAACACATTCTGAATGCATTTCAATTGATTTAGGAAGCTACTACGAAGGGCAGTTCTAAAATGAATATAAGGACTTCCTTTGTGGCACAGTGGTTAAGAATCCTCCTACCAATGCAGGCGACACGGGTTCGAGCCCTGGTCCAGGAAGATTCCACATGCCACGGAGCAACTAAGCCTGTGTGCCACAACTACTGAAGCCCGTGTGCCACAACTACTGAAGCCCATGCGCCTAGAGCCTGTGCTCTACAACAAGAGAAGCCACCGGAATGAGAAGCCTGTGCACTGCAACGAGGGGTGGCCCCTGCTCGCTGCAACTAGAGAAAGCCCGCGTGTAGCAACAAAGACCCAACATGGCCCAAAGTTTAATTAATTAATTAATTTAAAAAATGAATATACAAATCACATCTAAGAAATCCTCTTCTAACAGGAAAGATGACACCAAGCTGACATCATTCCCTGGGGTGTTCTTAGGATGTCAATTACAACACAGTGGGCCAGGTGTCAGCTGAGGTGCTTTTGCCATCCAGTGAAGTACTGCCTCTATGCCACTCCCATGCACAGCTTCCCCAGGGTGCTGTATCTATCAGAAAATGCTTTTCTCTTTTCTTACGTGAATTCCTCCTCTGACACTCAAACTCAAACATAATGCAATGTTGCTGCAATGTTGTCTCAGTAACATGAGAATGTTCTGAACTTGACAAGTTTGTTCCTCTGAGATCTGTGGCCATTATGACATTGCAATGTGGCCTGAACATACTGAACTAGTTTCCCTGAAGTCTTAGAAATGACATACAACAACAGGAACAATGGGTGGTGAACTAATCTTATAGGTTTTTTTCTGACACTGGTCCAGATTTTTCCTCTGCCTCATTTACCAGACACACATATTTCTGAGCCTGCAGTTATTAGGGCACCTTGCCGTTTGGAGGACATTTAGTTTCTGTGTTTTAATACCTGAGCAAATGTTCAAAGTGAGCCAACACTTTTATTTCCCTTAGGGAAGTTCTATCCTTTAAAGTGTTTCCAGTTTCCATTTTAGAATATTAAAACAATTTTCATTATATGATTCTGCTTGAAAATGAACAAGATAATGTATGTATGGTAAAGTTTAAACCTAGATTTACCCTTGAAGTTCCATAAAAGCAATAAATTACATTTCTACTATGACAAAGAAGGAAATAATAACTTCCTTTCACCAGGATAGAGGGAAACTACATACTTATTTTCTGCTGTATTAGTGTAAAGTGATGTTTTTAGAAATATACCTGTTCTTCTTGGACAAAATTATTCTAGGTCAATTCTGGGAAGAGTATTCTAGGGCCAAGTTTACAATTTATATAAAACCTAACAGAAACTAAAATGGTTCAGATCTGCATTAACTTTTATAATTTTCTTATCTAACCAATGTTAAATACACATTCCAAGGACACAACAGAACACAATTTTGGAAGCAAATAGATAACAGGTTTGATATTTACTCAAATTTGAATTAAGTCAAAGTTCTTTAATGAATTTGTAGAGAAGTTCTCCATTTTTGTTTTATTTAGCTTGCAGACAGATTCAATGAATAATTCTTTTCTTAGAGTCAGTCTGTGATTAGCCAACTTCTCTTTTCACACTAAAATCTCACCTTGTTAACAAAATGATTTATTAAAGAGGTTTGCATAAGAATACATTGTTTACTATCCTTATTCTAAAATGCACTTCACATGTCCTACTTAATTTTGCCTCAGAACAGAGCTTGAGGTTAAAGATAATTTTTTTGTGTATTGGTAGTGTATAATCAATCTATCACCATATTCTAGCCCATCTCATTCAAAAGAGATAAAGAAGCATTATGTGAGTTCTTTTAGAATTAAAGTGTATGAGATAACACACAATTAAGCTTTTTCATCACTGTTATATGGAGGCATAGATCACAAGAGACAAAATGGTGTAATTTTTAAAAACATATGTGAGAGAGTAACGTGGACTTATATATACTACCAAATGTAAAATAGATAGCTAGTGGGAAGCAGCCCCATAGCACAGGGAGATGAGCTCGGTGCCTTGTGACCACTTAGAGGGGGTGGGATAGGGAGGCTGAGAGGGAGACAGTAAGAGGGAAGAGATATGGGGATATATGTATACGTATAGCTGATTCACTTTGTTATAAAGCAGAAACTAACACACCATTGTAAAGCAATTATACTCCAATAAAGATGTTAAAAAGTTTTTCAATAAATTAAAAAAATAAAAATAAAAACGTATGTGCGTTGGAGACAGAGTCTCTAAACTATAATAATCCCAGCTCCATAGTTTACAGCTTTGTAATCTTAGCTAAATCACTTAACCACTCTGTATCACCATTTTCTTATCTGTAAAATGGGAATGTTAATAAGGCTACCTGGCACATAGTAAGTACTCAACAATGTTGCTATCCTTTATTATCATCAGTATCATAATTCAAGCAATTTTTTCACAACCAAGGTAGAAAAAATGCTTCATGAGTCAGAAGAAAAGATGCAAACGTAATTTGAAATGTTTATTGAGAATAAAGCTATGTGAAAAATGTAATTACATGGAACGTTTGAGAGTATAATTTGGGCAAAATAGGTTATTGTAAAAAATAAAATGATTTATCACCCAGAGAATGTCCTTGAGCTCTCTTAGTAAAATATAATAACTCAAAAGGTAAATAAAGATTAATTAAAGTCTAAGGTAAATTCTATTCTATTGTATTTCATTGAACCGGGACTGGTGGATATTGCCAATCATGTAAACATCTTCATAAGACAGAGAATACAGATATTTCAATTTTTCAGGGAAAAACTCAAGGCTCTTAGTATGTTTGGCATATCAAATACAACAGTTTTGGGTGGAAAGGTAGGAGATTCTAAGGTGTTTATAAGTCAAGCCAATATGTTTTCTCTATATTACTTTTTAACTAATCACTGAAGCAAAATAGCTGGCTTTTAGTACATATTCCCACTACCATTAGCAATGAAATGCTTCAAAATTTGAAATTATGCCAGGAGAGCAGCATTTGGAAAAATAATGTTAATTGCAAATGATATATGCACTAAGGCACAAGCAACGACTGGTTTACAGATATTTAATTTCAGACTGACCTATGGTAATAGTAACCAGCATGTTTAATGAAGTTTATTGAATGCACTGTAACTGAATTACTTTATTTAATACGAATACAGTCCTACAAGGTGGATGTTGGGATCTCTGAAAAGGTCCAATAACTTACATCCAGTTTCCCACATTCTGAACATACTGAGACATAAAAAGAAGGAATGAAAGTTGAAAAACTAAAGTATCACCGTGAAAAGAAATCAGCTTGGACTATGTGGATTGAGGCCTGATAAGCAAGTGTGCTTATGGAACACTGGCATCAACTGGAAATATCCTCATAGCTCCAAGCAGGGCTGAACTTGGGCAGGACCTCCTCCACATCAGGACCAGTGTTTCCAAGAGGAGGAAGGGAAGAGTGATGTTCACCATGACATTTTATTTTCCCCAATTCTTATCAATCTAATAATTCACTTTTGTTCTCACAGGAGACAATGACTATAGGAAGGAAAGCCCATGTGTTTTGCAATAATGAGTTCAAAGCACAGAAAGGGAATCTTAAAGGTAACGAGTAAGCATTCCCCCCAGAAGTAAACAATATATTATTATCCCCATCTAAAAATGAAGAAATCCTGTCTTAAAGATATTTAGCAGTATGTTTGGGTCATGAAATGGAGAGATAAGACTCAAATCAAGGTTTTTGTTTGTTTGCTTGTTTTTTGTTTTCTGATCCAAGTAAAAACATTGTTAAGTGCTTATGCTATATTGCCCTCCTAGACACAATTTTTAAAGGCCATCTATTAGCAATAAAATTTGCTGGATAATGTGAATGTTGTAAGATGCATCAATTATGGTTTTTTGATCCAGAAACTTGCAGCCACATAAAAGTTGAAGGACTAGAAAAAGTACATTGGGTTTTTGCAGCTATGAATTTGTAAAGAATAATAGTTAGATGGTAGAATTGCCTATGCTCCAAACCTCCATTAGATTTCTACCCCTCAACTTCCTAACTAGGAATCCCAACCTTAGTGTTAACTTCCTTTTGACTCAAATAAGGCTCAGATAATAGGTGTTGGTTTCTGTTTTGTTTTGTTTTTTTTGTAGAGACATTTTTCACGGTCCTTTAGTTCATTTTGGTATAGTTGGAATAGTGATACATAGCAGGTGGTTTATTCCTGAAATAAGAACAGCATATCTAAATTTGATTCAAAAACGATAACAAAAACAAAAAATGAAAAAAAATATTTTATGAGTAGCCACCTGTGCAGGAGTGCTTGTCAACTTGGCATCATCACCACCTGTCTCTTCTAAGATCAGGAACTTTGTTTCCCGGCATCTCCTTCCTTGTTTATGTTTGAGGTAGAGTTTGTCACTGCAAAGAACTTTCATGAGAATAGGAAGCTCAGCAAAGCAGAAGCCATTATCATCAAGCTCAGCAAAGCAGGGGCCAAGGCGAACAGACTCAGCAAGCTTCCAGCTGCCTCACTAGCTCCCACTCTGCCGTCAAAGTGGTTCACAGGGTTTTACAGCATCATGATGGTACAGGCATTTCTTACAGTCCTCAGCTTTCCCATTCTGCTTCAGAGCTGCTTATGGGCGAGTGTCAGGGGGACTCTTTCTCCAATTGTACAGGCAGATTTTCAGGTATTAACTCCTGTAGCTCTTCCCTTTGGTAAAAATATAGCACTGAAATTCCTATATTAAGCATCATATTCACTGACAACTTGGAGACACCCTATTTTCCTGACCAGAGTCTATATACAATCCAAATAAATTAACTGTGGAATGAACAAAATAAATCTTGAGACAAAAAGAAAACGTCACTAAGACTGCAGCATGGTACTCATCCAATATACCAACTGATAGCATATATTTCAATGTATTTATTTTTTAAGTCTATATGGCTTAATCAGTGTATATACATTAATGTGTATTTCATATATTCTCAGCAATAAATTAAATTCATTGTTTTCAACAGTCGAAAGGATACATGCGTGATAATAACTTTTGTTAGTATCCATTTTTGCATGTGAAATAATTCCCTTTTTATGTAAGCATATGAGAAACTTCAATTTAGACACACTGGTAACACTCCTTAAATGATGTAGATGTTTTCCAAAGGAAAACAACCATTTACTTCAAGTAAATGCTAACTTAATATGTAAAAAAGCCTATCAATAAAGCAATCAATTTTCTCCCGAATTGATCATGATTTTAAAGCACAAGACTTAGTTTTAAGACACCATTCTTTGCCTGTGGATGTACCCAGTATGCATTAAGTGACTGCATTTTCATAAACAGAGATTATTATACTCTAATTCATAAGTTTATAAAATTAATTATTTTTATTTTCTTTTACAGTTTCATCATACCCTTTCAAACATGAGTACAAATATCCTTTAGACTACTCTACAATATTCATGGTCCAACTCAAAACTCTATTCCACCAGCTAAACTTCCTCTGGTACAATTAATGTACAGTTTCAGTTCTTGCTTAAATCCCAATGTTTACAGGTTATTATTAGGCATCACAACTATATATTTATTTTTTTGGAAGCCAAAAGGTACTTACTGATTTTTATGACCACTTATTCCATCATAAATTACTCATAAATGCCACCTGTTAGTAAGCACGTGAACTTTTCGGAACACAGGTGTTAACAGGTGGGTAATCTGTCTCACTTTATTCTGAAGATCTAAATGGCTAACTAATAAGTCTCTTTACTTTGTTTTACTTAACGTTAACGAACAGACGTCGTATCTAACAGTTGTTAGGCTTTTTTCTCAAGTGCTCTTTTGGAAGTGATAATTTGAGTAACTGTGATAGAACCCAGCATGCAGAGGTGCACATAAAACAAGGAACTCATGGCTTTAATTTATGAAGTTGATGTCTGTTTTGCTTCAGTTACCCTTAGATACTTCACCTGATTATCTTTAGCGGTGCCGCCAAAACCATACTGATACATCAAGAAATGTACTTAGAAGCAAACTTTGTCTGTTCAGTGAGTCCAAGAAAGCCAAGCCAAAAAGCCCTCAAATACATAACTGGCTGTCCACACACTTCATTTTCGATCAAATTCTATTTAGCATGAAAGCAATTTCGAGCACATCCCAGAAAAACTCACTTATTAAAATATACCCTTTTTAACAACGTCCAGCTTGATGGAGTTTTCTTTCTGTTACTTCCAATAAAGCTTGGCCCCTCTTTTTCACCCCGATTTGTTTATACTGGGACATGATAAACAGATTTATCCTGACCAAAAAGTCAGGGCAGGAAATTGTATCCAGTCATCTCTCTGAGTTTTCTTAGGACTGACAGCTGTAATATGAGTAGAGGAGACAGAAAGATGTTTAAATTACATTTATAAACATTATTAAAAATTAAATTGAAGGTTTTCTTTAGAGGCCTAAATAAATATTCTATTTCTTAGTTTTCATTTCATTAAAGGTATTTACAAAAATGGTACACTATATAATAACGTGGAATAGGTGTGCCTAGGTTTCATCTACTTTCATCTGTAAGCCAATGGACTTAATAGCTCTGAACTTTGATGTGTATCGAGCTGTATTTTAAAGCTGTGACTAGAGAAAAAGGTCAGTCTCTCCATTAGATCTTTCTATTTAATGGGAAGGAGTTAGTGGACATCTTATATACAGTGGGGAAAGATTTTAAAATAAGAATTTAAGCAAATTTGTAGTATAAAATGGCTAATTATCACTTTTTGAACAAGACTTTCGATATCATATTCTAAAAATCCTATGTATTTTTGTAGTTTACAAAATGCTTTAACATATTTTGCCTCATGTCAACCTCATAACAACTCTATGACAAAAGTAATAGAGCACTGTTAAGCCACATTCTGTGGATAAGAAAAATGTCTATGAAATTAGCAAGCCACTCAAGATCACTCCTGTCAATTTGGAAACTGAGTTACCATATTGTTCTGCAAAAGTACAGACAAATCCACATGTACTGATGGATTCTGCTATGCACATAATTATATAAATTGCAAGGAACATCAAAAACCTTTTTATAAATAAAGAAATCTTTTTAATTGCACACAAGGAAGTCATTACATGAGTTTAAAGTAAATTTCAATTAGAGCTTTATTATAAAGTGAGAATTTTCATTTGCTTCTTCTCTTGCATATATAATTACTGGTGTATGGAAATCATGCTCTACAATATAAAATGAACTTCTCATCTTGCCTCTATTACCATGAAGCCTTTCTTAAACTGAAGCCTCCACTGGTTCTAAAAAGAGCTCCAAATCTAAAAAAAAAGATACAAATGTACTTTTATACAAAACAGAAATAGACCCACAGACATAGAAAACAAATTTATGGTGACCAAAGGGAAAAGGAGGGGTGGGAGGGATAAATTAGGAATTTGGGATTAACATATACACACTACTGTGTATAAAATAGATAACCAACAAGGACTTTCTGTATAGCACAGCAAACTATACTCAATATTTTGTAATAACTTATAAGGGAAAAGAATCTGAAAAAGAATGAATGTATGTATATGTATAACTCTTTGCTGTACACCTGAAACTAACACAACATTGTAAATCAACTATACTTCAATAAAAATTGTTTCTTACTATAATAGAAAAGAACTCCAAGTATGAGGGTTTAAATCAACTTCAGAAATACATGGAGTTCTGGTTCTTCAGGTTTAAAAATCCAATATAGAGTTGTTTTAATGCATTTCATTTGGATTTAAATACTCAGGTAATGATCTTTTTTTCTTTTCTTTTCTTTTTTTTAACATCACAGAGGTAACAACTAAGATCTACAGGCATTTGTTTTTTCCTGGAATCTGAGTGAGTAAATGTGTTGAACATATGTATATATAAAATGTTTACCCAAAATAAGGCAACTTGCTCAAGAAGTTTATAAATCACCCTAAGTGTGCTTGTACAAACATCACTTGATGCTTTATGTCCAGTCAGTGTCTGCTTTCATAAACAGGAGAGAAACATGAAAGAAAAAAAAAAATCTCTTCTCTCTTCTTCACCTTGAAAAGCACACAAAGGAAAATGTCAGGATGATGCTTTTTCTGTCATCATTGACTAATTCAACATGGAAACATAAATTCCAATTCTAACTTTCTAATAAAATCCTCAGACAGAACCTAATTAGCTACCTTTTTAAAATGCAAAGGAAACCAGCACTGAGTGAAGAATGTTATTTGGTCTATCTGTACATAAAATTATCATGTTAAAACTAGCTGCTCCAATTGGTCCTGGAGGCTTACCAAAGCTGTGATTTTATGTTATCTTCTGCACAATCCCCTTCTTCTAAACTCAAGAAATAAATATATATGCACACATGTGTGCACTTGCACACACACATCATAAATATTTTAGAATCTCTTCACCACATAAAGAGCTAAGTTATGTCACCTTTCTTTTCCTGAGGTCTCTCCAGGTGTCTCTAACAAGGCCATAGCAACCATTATTCATAGCAACCATTACTCGTTACTCATTGGTAATGCTTCGTTATTACCAAAAGCTAAACAAATGACAACAATCCTTTGTTAAGATGACAACAGATAATCCTGTATCTTCCGTGGGAGTATCCTTCCATATGTACCTTCTCAGAGAATGTCTGTGTCCACTTGAACTTTACCTGTGTGGCTTACCTGTCAATTGATCTAGATCATACATGTTGCCTGCATTAGTTCAACCCCTCTTACATGTCATACAAAGGGCTTCACAGATTATCTCCAAGTGATTCTACCAGCTTCATCTTCACTTCTGGCTACCACCCAAATATGTTCTTTACATCCATGGAGAGCACCTCCTATTTTCCAACCACACCAGACTCTTCTCTTGTCTGTGTTTTTACAGAGTCTGGTCCTCTATTCATGATGCTGAATCTGGGTATTTCTACCTCCCACCTCCTGGGTAAAACTTATTCCAACTCTGAAAGCCTCTGTGCTTGTTTTCTATGCTGCTCCCATAAAGCCTGGAACAAATCTCGGTTATAGTATGAATCACATTGAATTGGAACAAACTGCTAGTTTGTCTCTTTCATTGGACCAAAGGATTTTGAGAGTAAAGACCGCTTGTGTTTATATGCCTAGTGTCCAGCATACTGCTTGGCACATAGTAGGCCCTCATTAATGCCTATAGAACCAAGACGTAAATGGATTGAGAAGGAAACGCCATGTGTTTATAATTGAAATCTGGAAAGCTTCTTCAACTTCACTGTGCTGACTTGGTTAATGCTAAAATCCTACCTGTTGGTTTCTGAGTGTCTGCCCTGTGCCAGCCAGTACTGTGCACAAGGCCAAGTCAACCTCAATATGAACTTCCCTTTAACTCAAAAGGCATGAATCACACCCTTCCTTCACTGCAGTCAGAAAGTTTGGTTGGAGTTAAAATAGCTTCATCCATTCATTCATGTATTCATTTATTCAACACGCACTTCTCTTCCTACTAAGCTCATTTAAGACAGGAGCAGCTGTCTCAGTGGTACTTTCTATTCCAGTTGCACTTTGTTGCTCCACACACACAGCTTTAGAAAGCCACTGACTGGGCAATTCCAGACAAGCCAGTTTGTCTCTTGATCATTTTTTTCAATAGTTGTTTCTTTGCACATTTAGTAGTGTCGTGTAACAACAACCTAAAAAGAGATTGCATTTTTTCCTATGCACTACATTTACTCAACTATCCCAAGTTCATCACTTAGATTTATTTTTGATAACATCAGAGGAACAAATTACTAAACGGTAGAGTGTTAACTAAATAGGTAACAGCTTGCAAGGTTACGATAAACAAGAGTAAATATTTGCTAATTCTTATTTTAAGATAAAATCATTTAATCAAGTTCCCTTGAGGATTCTGATGGAATTACAGGATTTTCTATTCCAGGGAGCACATCTCCATGCATTTTTAAATAACCAGGTATGTTGCAGATACGGTGTTTTCCTTTCTAATATGTCACTGGAACTGAATAGAGAAAATCCAGGTCATAATTCCCTCATTCCAGGGAACTGAAAAAGTTCAAAGGAAATAGTAGAACAAGCCAGACAGGATTCATAACATGAAGAAATTAACAGCCAGAGTCAATTTTCTGGCAGAAACTAGAATTAAAAAAAAAAAAAATCAGTGGACATATGGCTTGGAGACATATGGCACATCATTTTGACTAGACAACCTAGATAAGGGGAAGAATAATTGTTCCAACTCTCAGGTATCAGGACAGCGTCCCTTTAATTTCAGTGAAATATACACATATGGGAGTAAGAGAACTAAATTATTTATCTTTTTAACCGCTTATGGTGAAAATAGTTTTGCATGACAGATTTTGATCAGTCTTTCCTCAAACTCTATTCATTTCAGAATTTTATACTGAACCTAGCAAATAAAAGAGTAATCTGGACTTTCTCCTTGAGTAACAGACTACAAGCAACCTGCTTCTTTGAGGCCCAGTTTCAAGGTCTTCTGATAAGCAGGGGAGATCCATCTTTACAGGTTATTAATCGTTCTGCCTTACCATCTAAAATTATCCAAAAATAATGTATTTTATCAGGTATAAAGTAGCAATTTTTCCTTTTGATAAGAAATCTCAGAGTATATTCAGACTTGAGTCTAGCTTAGAAATGAATTTAATCACATTCTCATTGTAGAAACTGCTTCCCAAAGATCCACATGTAATAAATAAGGTAAACCAAACTATCTTCACCATGGTAGCAGGAATTATCACCAAACGAAAATAGTTCTGACCCTCTGATCAGACTCTCCAAACTGTTAGGACTCTTTGTCTTTTTGTATCCAGAAATTCAGCCTGATAGAGTCACTGAGAAGAAACTCATAATGAGCTTGTTGAGAGTAGAAATTTTATCGCAGTCAACCCCTCAAGGAATTGAAATAGAATTTTCTCTCATTGTCGCTCTCCCAAAAAATCACATTGGAGACACCCTTGATTTTCTACCTTCCCTCCTCCAGAATGCCTTCTTCTCACCAATGTCCACCTGGACTTCAAAGCATAAGAACAGTTCCATCCTTGCAGTGAAACTATAACCTTTCTGAGAGATGGTTCTATTTCCAAACACTTAGGGACACTTATTCTCCCTTATATTATTCGTGGTTTTTACAGACCTCTTCTTTCCCTAAATACATATTAAACTCAATCTTATTCTACTTTATATGCACAGTACTCAGAACAGAGTCCTACACACAGTAGATGACTATGAACAATATTTTTTCAACAATTCCACTTTGAGACAGTGTTGTATGATGGTTAACAGCAGAGCTCTGAAATTCTATTGCTTAATTTTGAAATCTGGCACCACTATTAACTCACTGTGTGACTTTGGATAAATTACTTAATTGCCATGCAACTAGATTTCCTCATCTATAAAAGGGATATGATAATCATAGAGTCCTCTGAAGGTTGTTATGGGAATAAAATGAGTTGATATATACATGGTGTCTAGCACAAAGTAAATGTTCTATAAGTGTTAGAAATTACTAAACAAAGTAACAGTTTCTGTGTGAAGCTCTGATATGTGCCAGACACTGTACTAAGTGTTTTACAAGTGTTACTTGATATAATTTCCAGAAAAGTATGATGACATATAATTACAAATATTCTAAAGATAAAGAAGTTGATAATCAGAAGACACACAAAATAAGGGAGTATGTAGTAGAATTAGGATTGAGTCCAGATGTTTGATCACAAAACAGATCCCTTTGTTTATATACACCGATACCTATGAATGTATATTGGGAACTCAGAACATTTTACATATATTATTTCATGTGATCTTTATAATGATCCTTTTGTAGTCAGAGGTATTATTATTCTTGTTTTACTGATGAGAAAATTAATGCTTATAAGTACTAGTTTATCTAAGTTCAAAAGTCACGTTACATTTATTAGAGACAAAACTGTGAACCACGTCTCTCAACTCCCAAGCCAGTGCTCTTTCTGCTACATGAATGCTACTCTACTGCTTATTTGGTGAGAGTGGGTGCCTTACGTTCCCTTGAGAACCTGAACATATCTTATCTGAACAGTGCAGTGTTCCCTGTGATGACTGACTTTCTCCCCTTAGATCACACAGAGCCAAACAATCACCACTGCGTTTTGTTTTGCATGTTCCAGAGTTCCTTACTTAACTCCCGTGGCAGCCATACTGTGACTGGCCTCAGCAGTCACCAGCTGAAAATCTTGTCACAGGCTTTCCTGAATCACAGAAGACCTGAAACATTCGTGCAAGAATGATCATCTATTTCTTTGTACTTGCTCACGCTGCTGGGTTTGTGTCCAGACTGCATTGTCAGAAGCTAACTGTATCAAGCATGCTTATGCCCTATTTATACGAGTTTTAGATAAGAAACAAGCAGAATTAAATCTTTAAAATCTGTAAGCTATAAACAAAAGGCATATGAAGAAATTCTTGTATTATTTAGAAATTTTTAACAGCAGCAGAAGAAAAAAATTTCTATTGATAACTGAAAATTATTTTAAGTGATAATTAATAATGGTTGTTAGGAATAAAGTAATTTAGAGAAATAATCCTGCAATATTACATTCATGCATTTTTCTCCTGACAAAAATGACTCTGAGAAAGTACTATTTGTTTAGGTTATTAACAGTATCTCTCTTGTTCTTACTATCTTGACTACTAATAATCTTCATTATACAGGTAGTTATTCATATTTCTGCCATATTTTACATGGTAATTCACCCAAACTCATTTTAATCAGCTGACTAGTGGTCAGTAACTCATAGAAATGATACCAAATATTACCTTATTATCCATAGAGATATCACACAAATATATATATACTTCATATATACAATATAAAAATAATTGCTTGGATAATGCAAAAAAAACTATATTTTCTCTTATTACTATTATAATAGTTATATTTGGTGGCATGAAAAAGAATAACAAAAACTGGAAACATGCTGTGAATGTTGATCAATATGTTAATGACTGAATTTTTTTCACTTAAATAACTCTTCGTTTTGAAGTCCTTTCAGAAATATTTACCAGCCAGTGTAACAATTCCATTAGCATTCGTTGCATCTTTAATTTTTGTATAATCCCTGTTTATGATTTTTCATTGCTTCATTTTTTACATGTACCCAAACCAAAATAATATATAGTAAACTAATTCAAGTAGAAGGTCTCCAGATACAGTAATAATTCTTCACATTTATATGCAGCTGTAATGCCCTTCAAAAATATCCCCTTGATACTGCAGGTATTATTTATTAAGAGATCTTGAACTTTGTAATATTTCTCGTCCCAGACCATTGTCACTCAATTTACTTTCTCATCACTCATGAAAGTATGAATACTTTTGAGTTAAAATAATGAAAGAGAATAAATACCAGCTTATACAATGTATGTGGCATTTCAAATTGGGCTAAAAATACTTTCTGTAGTCTGTACCAGTAGAGTTCACTAATTGAACATCAAATATTTAAAAATCTATCTACTTGAGACTTGGCTAGGATTCCAGTATCTCTAGTTCTCCTCTTTCACAGCTGGGATCATGGGAACCACATGATTTGCTTGGCACTGCTTTTATGCCTGGGACTACTCTGAACCAAAGGCAGAAAATTTGAAGTAGCTCTAGCCCCGTGAGTCTGTTGATCTGGAATCTGCCAATTGTAACTACTGTCAAAGAAAACCAGAGCTGGACAGTAATTAAACTGGTAAAAACAGGTGTTATTGAGGAATGATTGCAGTAAAGGAAAAGAGGGCTCAGTATAGAACTGAGCTGAATTCCAAATCGTCCAAAGACAAGTGGGAATTTATAGCCAAGGCTCAAGTTGAGGGGCTGGGAGATGGAAACGTGAGGGGTTGGGGGGATTCTGACTAGATGAACTTAACAGGATTCTTACTGAAGGCAGGCCAGGGTGATCAGATTTTGAGAGTAGAGGATTCTTGCTAAAGTGAATTAGGTTCCTTTGAATCAGGTTCAAAGGAACCTGACTGAAATTTGGTCAAGGAGAGAGTCTTTGTCACCACTCCATAAACCCCACAGGGCCTGTTACTAGTATAAAGTACGGGCCTTATATTAGTGATAAGACAACTTGGCTTTGGTATTTTTAGTTCCCCTTTGAGGGAGTGCTATCCTATCATGAAACCTCAGGGATCATGTTACTTATTAACAAAAATTTGTTCCATATGTCTCCATAGATTGGTTCCCCCAGAGGTAGGCCTCAAGATAAGATGTGAGTAAAAGTGGTTTATTGAGCCTGTGATCCTGGAAACACGAGTAGGGCAGCGGGGAAGTGGAGGCAAGGGAAGAAAGAGAGTGAAGAGTGCTTTATCAAACAGGATACCATGTGGGTGCTGGAGCTCAGTCCTAACAGGGGGACAAGGAGGTTTCCCACTAACTCTGATAAGTCATTGGTTGAGGACTGTTCTAGTGGAATGGTTAGTTCTTCCATGTCTGTGAATATAATGGGCTGCAGTAGTCAAAGAAAACCTTGAGACTAAGACTCACTTCTGCTCTGAGTAGGAAGCCATCAGTTTTAGGAAAATATTGAGTGCCCAGGGTTATATGATGGGGCACTGACAGAGTCTATATTTATGAAACTTTGCTTTCCTTTTATATACTTCACCCTGAGATCCACTTGTTTATAGTGGGAACTCAGTATTTCCTCGTGGGCATTTAATGGCAACTGTCAACCTTGTCTTTAATAGCCTATTTCGGCGTTACATTTGTATTAAGATAAGTTTATCGAGATATATTTTATACACAGAAAAATTCACTTTTATTTTAATACATGCAATTACTACAAATTTTGGCAACCCTAAACAATCATGTAACCACTATGAAATTAGGATTAGAATATTTCCATCATTCCAAAATGCATGATTCTTTATACTCGATTTCCTACTCTCACATCTAGGCCCTAGAAACCATTGATCTGATTTCTGGTTTTTCCAGAATTTAATATAAAAGGGATCATACAGTATGCAGTCTTGTGAGTCTTTCTCCTTGCACATAACGTAATGCTTTCAAGATTCATTTGTGTTTTTGCAAGTACCAGTAGTCTGATTCTTTTTATTGCTGAAAATTATTCCATCATTTGATGTACGACAATGTGTTTAGCCATTCAGCAGTTGATGGATTTTTGGGGTTGTTTACATTTTATAGGAGACTACTATTGCTTCTAATTAATGGAGTATGGAAAGGGAAGAATATTAACTTTATAGATGCCACTTTAAATGAGTGATCAAAGTTAACATCTTTAATAACGTTATAGTGTTATCACACACACACCCCAATACTATGTGATGGAAAGGGCATTTCACATCTGTGGTCTTCTTCACAAAAGTTCATACCCCTAGGCTAATCATGAAAAAATACCAGACAAACCCAAATTTAGGCACATTCTACAAAATATATGACCAGTACCTTTCAAAATTTTCAAAGTCATGAAACATAAGGAAAGATTCAAAAGTTGTTACAGACTGAGAAGATTAAGCAAACATGATGACTAAATGCTATGTATTAGATCCTGAAGTAGAAAAAGGACACATTGGGAAAATTGGTGAAATGAAGTTTGTATTTTAGTTAATTGAATTGTACTAATGTTAATTTCTTAGTTTGATTAATGTTGCATGATTATGTAAAATATTAACATTAAGGCAAGTTGGAAAGGATAGATCAGAGCTCTCTGTACTTTCTTTGCAACACTTTTGTAAATCTAAAGTTCTTTTAAAATAAAATGTTTTTGTAATGAAAATAAAATCATATCCTTAATTGTTTTTACTTTTAAAGCAATCTCTCAAAAAAATTAAAAATAAAAGAGCAATAATTAAAACTAAGACAATCAGAAGAAAGAAGTGAATAAGACAAAAAGCAGAAATGGATGAATTAGAAGAGAATGGCATAACTTATCAAGCTAGCTTTATCCCTTTGGAAAAAAATAAAACAAATACACCTCTGGAATATTTAATCCTCTATAAACAGAAACTATTGGTTCTGTTTCTCTGGAGAACCCTTACTAGTACAGATTTTGGTAGTGAAAGTGGTTATAGAGGGACAGAATTTTATATATGTAAAGAGATTTATTATGAGAACTTGGCTTATGTGATTATGGAGTCTGAGAAGTCCCACGATCTGCCATCTGCAAAATGGAGACCTAGAAAAGCCAGTGGTGTAATTCAGTTCAAGACTGAAGGCTTGGGCTTCCCTGGTGGCGCAGTGGTTGAGAGTCCGCCTGCCAATGCAGGGGACACAGGTTTGTGGCCCAGTCCGGGAAGATCCCACATACCGCGGAGTGGCTGGGCCCGTAAGCCATGGCAGCTGAGCCTGCGCGTCCGGAGCCTGTGCCCCGCAATGGGAGAGGTCACAACAGTGAGAGGCCCGCGTACCGCAAAAAACAAACAAACAAACAAAAAGACTGAAGGCCTGAGAACCAGGAGAATTGATGGTGTAAATCCCAACCCAAGGTCCACAAAAGATAAGATGAAATGTCCCAGTTCAACTATGAGGCAGGAAAAAGGGAACAAGTTCTTCCCTCTGCTTTTTGCTCTCTTCAAGCCCTCAAACGATTGGATGTCCACCCACATTGGGAAGGGCAATCTACTTTACTGAGTCCATCATTTCAAGTGCTAATCTCATCCAGAAACACCCTCACAGACATACTCAGAAATAATGTTTAATCTGGGCACATTGTGATCTGTCAATTTGACACATGAGATTAACCATCACACATCCAAAGACCCCAAATGCACAGAGATCTCCAGAAATTCTCAAGAAAAAAAACTTCAATAAAAACATGTGTAACCTAGGGATTTCACTGCCCCTTCAGAGCAACTTTAAATTGATCCAACCCCTGTTATTTGCCACACAGAAGAAAAAAAATCATCTATCAAAATTTCCCTAACTTCACAGGGAGCCAGAATTTATGACCTCTGATTTAGCTTTGTAATGTCTTTGATTCTACCAGATATGGAATTAGCTCCCATTTTTAAACATTAATTTATATTAGATCAGCCACTTACTTATAAATTCCATATGTGTATGTGGAAGACTTTGGTATTAAAAGTGATGAAAAATTGTAGGAATTTACATTGCAACAACTCAGGCAATTACAAATCCTGTGGCAGTGATTCCAGTTACTAAAAGCCCCTTTGACATCCTCAAGTCAATTCCCTGTGTCAACGAAAAATCAATCAGTTCATCTAAGAAAGAAACGGAAAATTTTATTCGAGCAGAATTTGAGGATTTTAATCGAGGAACAGCATCTCAGAAAACTCTGAGAACTGTCCTGCCCATTAAGAAGACAAAGCACGGTTTTATAAGTTTTTTTAGACAGAGGGCTGTACATCAAATGATGTATTATTGACAGTTTACACAATCCAGAATGACCATGTGCCATTTGCCATGTGACCCCTTATGAGATAAGAAAGAATGTTATCTTTTAAGGAGTTGTCTTGCTGATGCTAGGAGAATGTTGCTCTTTATGGTGGAGCAGGTATTTCTCCCAATGGGGGAGGTTTAGTGGATGCATAATGCAGATACACAATACACAGCAGGGGGAGAGAGGCGGCCAAAGGGCAGAGAAGAATTTTTATGTTTAAATTTTTCTTGTATTATCATAAGATATGAATTTTATTTCACCCCTGCCTCCTGTCTTGTCTGACAATAGACCATCCTTCTCCTCTCTCCCATCCTCTCATTTCTGTTTCCCTCACCCCTACTGGCACCCCAGATTTCCCTCAGATTTCCATTCATGCCTGAGGGATGAGCTTAGCCACTTCTCTCATTTTCCCAGGTCCCTGATGACTCCGTGATCCCATGACCTTATCTTCCTTCCCACAGTGGCTACCTTCCTCTTGGCAGATGATCAAAGACAGGTCCCTTGCTAAGGGAAATGATTAATGTCAATAAATACTTTTATTGATAGATGTCAATAAATACTTTCTTCCCCACTAACAATGAGTCTGGAAGCCAAATATCAAAAAATGGCATGCATTTTGGAGTATTAAAGACATCAGGAATAAAAGTTGAGGAGGGGTTGGAAGATAAACTGAAACGAACAAAAAAAGTAGGAAAGATTCAATATCAAGTGAAATGGCTAAATCGTTGGTTTTGGTTTGATTGTAAAAGTACAGAAAAATTTAAGCAGAAAGAAAGAAAAACAAAGGAAGGAAGAAAGAAGGAAGGGGGAGGGAGGGAGGGAGGAAGGAAGGAAGAAAGAAGAGGAGAGAATGCATGGTAAGAATTCATTGTGAGAGCAATATTGTTATAAAGAAATAAGGGTACAGCAGACACATAACGTGTGTGTCCATGCTGGGACCTGAGGTCCAGAGAATTCTTAGCTTTCTCTTTGTTACAGAAGCCTAATCTGTTTGACTTTTGTCTTAGAACAACTTGACTTCTGGACAGTCCTTCAGATAGGAACATTTCAAGTTCCTGGGGCTGGACTAGACTTGTTCCAGTGACTGATGTCCTCTGCACCTGTAACTCACACGGTGTGTTATGATAGCCACTCCAACTAGTTAAACAGCACCTTAACCAAGAATAAGTACATTGAAATTATTGTGACATGTAACCTTTGATCACCAAAATAAAAATTTAACACTCTGTCCAATATTCACTGAAGTAACAGGAATTTTAACTCATGATAAGAATTCATTTGAATTAATTTGGGTGTCTTTCTTAAACCAGCTTGAAAGTTACATTTTGTTTCACTTGTCTCTGTGAGAATTCTTTTCAAAACTAATAGAAAAAGAAATATTTTGAAATCGCATTTTTTTGTCTTCTAAAAAGTTAAAATATTATGTTAACTTGCAATGTCTATTCCATCTTAAGCCTTCTGTCAACAGCATACACTAGTCTGTCTCATGAAATAACATGTTAAATATTTATTAGATTTTTCCTTGAAGAATGAGATTTACATTTGTCTCCAAGAATTTTTTTACTTGGCTTGTTTTGATGAAAAAGCTTCACTCTGTTTACCCCCCTCCTTTTTTTTTTTGCAATACACTTGAATTTTCAACACATGCATTTTTGAAAAAGTCAATTTATTTCATCTCAGTCAGTTGGACACAACATGTCATCAGTTCTCCTAGAGTGGGATTCTTTTGGTCACCAGGTTAATCCTTTGAGACCTGAAGTGCCAGGCTGAACATGAGGCTCTCATCTCAACACTATATTCAACCAAAACAGTAAAAGCAAAATGTTTCAATAGGCAGATATTGAAACTCACCCCATCCATAAATGTCCATCTAAAATACAATTTACTGCTGAATGCATAGTCTCCCACCCACAATTTCTTATTCAACACATAGTCTCATTCATGTGCAATCTCAGAAGTCATGTCTTAATATAAAGAAGTGTGCTTATCCATAACATTCCTACTTGTAAACATACATATGTTTTAGCTCTCAAGTCATTTGGATGGATTTATAATATCTTTAGAAATCATTCATTATGAATTAAGCTACCACTCATTTTAAAATACATAGTAGGCACACTTTTTGAACATATGAAACATACTTTCATGGTAAAACTGTTCATCTTAAAAGACTTTCAGCTAAACTGAATGAATTGAGATTGGGTTCAAATTCCTTATTTAACTTTCAACACTTTTTACACTCTGTCTCCAACATAACTTTTCAGGCTTATTTCCTATAATTCTCATTAATTTACAATCAATTCTATTTAAACTGCTTATGTTCCCCTGAAACACCTTGCCGTTGCCCGTCACCTGCTTTTATCCAGGCTCTCCTTCCATCTGAGTAATTTACTTTCCTCCTTTCTGTTTCACACATATTTCAAGACCTAAGTCTATTTCCACAGTTTTGGGTTGTCCTTTTTTTATTATCCAAAGTGAGGTTATCTCAACTTTTTCTGAAACCATCTAAATATTATATAAATAAATAAAACATTGTATTTGTTTGTTACTATGTTATTCAAAATGAAATGGAAAGATTGTCACCAAATTTAGGTGTTTTGTCTATGATGGGCCACTTGTAATAAGGCTACATATCCTACACAAAGTTTAGGACTTCATGGAAACCTTCCCGAAGAAATAGGCTGTCATGCTCCAGAGCAGCTGAAACTGGAGTATTGATTTGCACCAGTACTGGAGAGTACGTGAAATTTGGTCTAGTTTCCAGGCTATGTGACATACACAAGTTAACTATGGGGAAAAGAAAAAGGTAGGGGTGAAACAGAGCAGCACTCTATGGTGCTTCCCCCCCATTTCCTCTGCCTGCCTCTTGTCTGTAGAAAACTTTAGCCAAAGTATAGATTTAATTAGAGAAGCGAGAAAATGCAGAAACAAAGGTAAGTGCTCAAACAAGACAGAATAATGAGTTTAGTCATTAAGCAAAGTCAAGGACCTTTAGTTCCTCCTCAAAAGCTATAGATGATATTCTGAGCCGTATCCTGTGAGCTGGCCTGTAGATACTGAAACTCCCACCAGGTGGAAGAAGTTAACTGCATGATGACCAGACTGTAGCCATGACATAAGCTGCCACAATTCCGAGAACTGACCTCAAAGAAATGGGAACAAACCGACCCTGGAAGTGAAGATTAACTGTACTTACAACAATCAAGATGATGCTGATCAGACCACCGCAGGACCAATTTCAAGACGACTGCCAGAGCTGACTGTGCTGTCTCTGCATGTAGCCCCTCCCTCTGCCTATAAAAGCTCTTGCCCACCTTTGGACGTGAGCCCCACCACCACTCCCCACCCTGCCCCCCGCCAGTTGCCGGCCTCTGAAATAAAGCGAACTTTTCTTTCCACCAACCTTGCCTCTTTATTGGCTTTAGAGCAGTGAACAGCTGGACCCCACTTTTGGTAACAGGGGTACTGTAAAGAGCTATGCAGATATGCAGTCACTCCCCTGGACAGTTAGAATGGAAGTATAAAACGTTCTTATCTATAGGGATGTCATTGCTGTTAAGATACCATGGACAGAGAAAATATATAATGGTGGCAAAAACGGTTGAAAATTTTCAGATCATAAGTCACAAATATAGATGTTCTGAATGACAGGAAGAGAGTAGTAATTGAGCTGTTCCTCACATAGAAAGCACTATCTGGCACTCTCCAGTGTGAGAAACAGAGGGAATTATTTACTTGATTTTGGTTGAAACTGAGGAGGTCAATAGCAATTTATATATTTTCCAATTACACAGGTACTATAGTAAAATATTGCTTCTATTTTATTGAATAATTAATGTATACACATTGAATTTCTGATGGCTCTCTATTTTGCTTTTCAAATATATTGTACTTTATTGAGGAGTTAAATCTGGTATTCCCTCAGAAAGCAGTGATATGAACAGAATAGGTGTGTAGAATCACTGACTAGTTAAAATATTTCCATTAGGAAAAAACCTAGTTCAAGAAAGAATTCAATATGTATTGGTTTGGGAAGAAAACATTAAAAAATCCATTTATTCATTTATTTATTCATTCATTCATTCTGCAAACACATTAAAGGCTTATCCTATGCTAGGCACTACTAAGAACTGAGATAAAAATTAGTGTTTAACGGTGTATCCCAGCTCGGTCTCCTCATTTATAAAATGCAGATGGTTTTTACCTCTCCATTAGTTTTCTATTGTGGCCTTAACAAATTACCACAAATTTAACAGCTTAAAAAAACACACATTTATCTTATAGTTCCACAGGTCAGAAGTTTAATATGGGTCTCTCCACAGACTACAACCAAGGTGTCAGCTAGAATGTATTCCTTTCTGGAGGCTCTGGGGAGAATCTGCTTCCTTGTTCTCTCAGGTTTCCTGAAAGAATTCAGTTCCTTGCAATATAGGACTGAGGTCTCAGTTTCCTAGGTGGCTGCCAGCTAAGGGTTATTCCCAGCTTCTAAAAGTAGCTGCATTCCTTGCAGCTCATGGCCTTCTTCCTCTGTCTTCAAAGTCAGCAATGCAGGTTGAGTCTCTCCTGCTTCTTCTCCTGTAGTCACATCTCTGTGATCCACTCTTCCACTTCTAAAACCCATCCAGATAATCCAGGCCAATCTGCCTATTATAAGATCCTTTTCCCTACCTCCATCTACAAAGTCCCTTCTGCCATTTAGTGTGATAATTCACTGGTTGCAGTGATTAAGAGATGTAGACACCTTTGGAAATCCATTATTTAGCCTTCTTCATCCTCCTATGTTTATTGTAAGTGTGATGTGTGATTATTCATATCAAGCACTAAGAGCGCTGTGTGGCAGACATGGAGGGTACACCAGCTCTTAGTTCTCTACTGCAGTTGTTGCTACCATTACTATGGTAACTTCCTCCAGGAGTTCAAACACGGGCATGAAAAAAATATAATGAAATAGCAAAAGGAATCAACATCTATGAAAAATAATCCAACTATGTATTTCAGGGCTAGATGTATTTTAAACTAATCTATTCTACAATTACCCACTTAAGATACCCAGCCAAATGTTTTATTAGTGTTTAACCATAATATGTGAACTGGTTTTTCTCTCTGCTCCCCCTTGCCCCCTCCCTGCCAGTCTTAAGGAGGAAACATACCACTGGCAGGAATTGAGAATGGGTATTTCCTAATAAAAATTTATAACCTTACTCTTCTTATCAGACTGTTAATGTGAGCAAAAAAAGTAACAGGTCAGCAAGCATGATAAAATCCCTCATATAGCCACTAGACATTCTCAGTATCAGACTCTGAATACAAACAAGGAACACGAATCTGACTTAAGGTTGATAATCACTCTCAGTGTAAAGATGACATGGTTTTCCCCAAAACCAAATGCTATCCATAAAAATGCAATGGAAGTTAAATAAAAATATTTTACCCTTAGTTTTGTGGAAAATATAGGGTCACTCATAAAGTTATAAATTTTAACACATAGATTAGCTTTTTTGGAACCTGGGATATGGTCACAACTACTTTTAGCCCCATTTTACAGAAAAAAAAATAAATGAATAAAACACTAGAAGTTTCTAAGATTAACACTAAATCAAGGCTACCACAAAGAATGAGTGGAACAATAGATATTTCTATCTCTTACCAGCTGCCTAACTTGGACAATCGCATCCACTCAGCAAGAGGCCATTAGCCTCTGCCCAAACTTGCCCATATTTATAGATTGACTGAAAAGACAAGGTGGCAATTCAGTCAATAACCTTTGACACAAATTCAGACAAACCGTGTGCTGACAAATTACTCTAGAAAATTAACTGTCGAAAGTGCAGCAGTATGATGAAGATTGATTATCTTATTCTTGCAAGTCTGCTTTGAGTTAGAGTAACAGCCTCATTGGGACACAGATGATACCTACAGGGAAGGACAGAGTGAGTCTCCACCTCAGCTGAAGAGAAGAAGGTGAATTTTCACAGGATACAAGGGTGATGATTCTTTTTCCCAGAGAAGGAGCTTACGTTTTGTGAGTGCCTCTTTAAAATTATCTTTTACAGTCTCAGCAAAGGGGAAGATCATATTTTTAAACATTCTGCCACCACTTATGAATAACTACCTAAAGGCCATTTTAGCTCCTTGCTACAACTTTTCTAAAAAGTGGAGTTTGAGAAACTTTCCTTCAATTTTTATATCTCTTATTGACGCAATAATTATATTTTAAAATTGCACATAGCATATTCATAAAAGACATAAAAAGGTAGATTTTAGACTTTTTCCTTCAGAGATTATAAATAATAGCCTGTAGGCTAAATTCTATGAGGAGCTTAAATCTCTGCTTGAAATTCAGGTACGTATATTGGAAGGGATATTAACCATTTCAAGCAAAGAGATCTGTAAAATTGCTCTTTTAGAGTTTTCACAGTATTATTTATTTGATTTCACATCAGTACCTCCCACTGCCAAGTACCTTATAATAAGATATTCTTTTATGGAGGAAATATTTAAAATTATATTGCATCTTCCCAAAAATTAACTGGAAGCACAATAAAGCGTCACAAAATAAAGCAGGTTTAAAGTTTTTCCTCTAAGGGAATAGTTCCCAAAGTGTATTTGCCCCATTATAAGACCTACAGAAAATAGGAGAATAGAAAAAAAATGGACCCATGTTATCACAGAGATGAGAAGTCTAAAAAAAAGTCTTGTATAATGGGGGGTTGGCTGTAAGGAAGATCTGAAGTTGGGAAAAGGGCAGGGAGACATGGGGAACATGGGTAAACAACAGCTCCAGCATATACCTCCAAGAACACTGCAGAACCGGATATGATGGGGAAGAGCTGTCAAGAATGTGAGGCAGGGACTTCCCTGGTGGCGCAGTGGTTGAGAATCCGCCTGCCGATGCAGGGGATACGGGTTCGTGCCCCGGTCTGGGAAGATCCCACATGCCGTGGAGCGGCTGGGCCCGTGGGCCATGGCCGCTGAGCCTGCGCGTCCGGAGCCTGTGCTCTGCAACGGGAGAGGTCACAACAGTGAGAGGCCCGCGTACCGCAAAAAAAAAGAAGAATGTGAGGCAGGATGTGTGCCCCAATTAACAAGAAGCAAACTCTTCAAATAAACAGAACACTGTTGCCCTGTGCATCTTAACTAATTAATCAAAGGAGTTAGGTCTCCTCAATTTCAATCTTCCAAAGAGAAGAAGAAATGAGGCAGTCATCATCAGGATGCATGATCATGTAGTTAAAGTATCTGGATGCCTGACTACCTTTGACGGAGCTGTTTTGGCGAAATGTGGTATTAGCAGATGCTATGGCTATTACAGCGTGCAGCTATTAGAGAACTAATATGATGTGATGACTGCTAACTATACTAGAAGTAATCATGAAAGACTCAGCAATTTCTCCATAACTTTATATGATCATTTCTTATCAAATCAAGTGAGGCAATAGAGTAGTACAATATTTCCCCAAGCTAGAGTGGTCGAAAAAAATCATCTGCTAGTTTTACAAATGAGGATCTCAGGCTTATTCCCTGGAGATGCTGATTCAGTAAGATTGAATCAGGGGTCCAGTATTTTCAATAGATGACTAAGTAAGTCTTATAATTTGGCATGTCTGGTAATCACTGGAATAGAGCATGGGTTCAAGAGTCAGACAGATGTGTTGCTTTTAAATAACAGTTTCACTAACTGGGGAAAAATAATTGTCTTTAATTTGTACCTCAATTACCTGATTTAAAAATGGACATAACCATAGTGCTTGTCTACGTGCCTTAAAGTCGGTAATTCATGGAAGGTGCTTGGCCCATTACTTGGAATAGCGTAACCTCTTAATAAAATGCTGAGACTGTTATCATCATCATTTAGTTCTATTGTTACGCTGCTCATATTATTGGTGACCTGGCATTATGCCTTTGAATTTCTCCGTAGAGACATTCAATCTACCATCTTCAAGGCAAAAGCACAATGAGAGACTGGAGGATTTTAATGCTCTCTTCTTTCTTTCACCATTCTAATTTACCCCTTCATGGTGAATATTTTAGAAGAGAGTTAGTGATATAACACATCAATACAAATATGTTCAATACGAATACCAAAAATCTCAATATACACTATTGGTAAATTTGAATGTCATTAGAGCTGTAACAAATAATCATTTGCTGTATAAAATAATTCATCAAAAGAGTTCTTTGAGTAACAAGTGCCTCAAGGCTTTTAAAAAGTGTGTTGCTTTACAAAAAGTAGATTTATATAGCTCTTTTCTGGAACACGGATATTGTGTAAATTGTCAGTCCAGAAGGTAATTGAGACTGAGAGTTCATCATGACCAACTTAGCTGGTGGCCCATATTATCTACTTTTGATAAAATTCTCATTATCATAGTTAACTGCAAGGTCAGGCAAAATTTGTACAGCAAACCATCCAGAAAACAGAGTGGTAGACACTTATAATATTTGAAGGCACGCTACATTTGCTCTGGAGTTAACAAACTTGAGTTTCAGTCCCAAGCCTTGTTACTTTCTAGTTGAGTGACTTTGGTAAATTTACATAACTTCTTTAGCTTCAGTTTCCTCATCTGTAAAACAGAGTTAATAGCAGTATATCAAAGGATTATCAATATTAAACAAGATACAGATATTAAATGAGATTATTATCAGATAATAAGTATAAAATAGATAGCACAGACCCCAACACATAGTAAACATGCAGTGGTTCCTCAATAAATGTTTGTTGGTAAATAAGAGATATTTTGTAAAAGAAAGAGCAGAGACGTCCAATTAAAGTGGTAGATTGAGAATACATATTTAGCTATTCTTTCCCTCTTAGCCTCACTTAAATGAAAATTAATAGTAAGTCCTTCTTAGAAAAGAAAAAAAAAAGAGGTACAAATTTCCAAAGGCAAAAAAGTAGAATAGAAAATAATTTAGAATTTTTATTTATATATTTTAGAAGATGGAAAGGAAATGGATGTATGATAACTGACTTAGCAGATCAAAGAAGGCTGAATCATTAGCTGGCAGTGATAAATCCAAGAAACATTCAAATCTGCATCACAGAACCACAAAGGCTTTTGAATTATACATCTGAAAAGGGGCATTAAGTTGGTCTAAAAACAGGAAGATTTGTTGAAAAAACCTTAAAGGTACAATTAGAACTTATGATGTTTCTATAATATAGGCAAAAATTCTTTGAAAATCCTCCATCAGGAGATGAGCTGTGTGAGTCCTCCCCTTGAATTGGGGCAGGCTTGGGACTGCTTCCACCAATAGAGTTCAGCAAGGGCAACACCATGTAAATTCTGGAATTAGGTTATAGAAAGCCCTGCAGCTTCAGCCTTGTTCATCAGAACATATACTCTTGGAGCCATGTAAGAGGGTCAACAACGCTGAGACTGCTGTGGTGGAAAGACCACAGTAGGCATTGTCAATGACAGTTTCAGCTAAGCCACGCTTCAGGCAACCCCACTGGGGCCTTGATTGAAGAAAGTAGCTTGGATGTGGATTGTCCAGCCACAGCTCTTCTGTCTTCCAATCACTTGTCATTTATGTCATCCCAACTGAAGCCCTAAGTATCATGGAGGAAGAAGAGCCATCCATGTTGTGCCCTTTCTTAATTTCCACAAAATCTGTGAGCATAGTAAAGTAGTTATATATTGCTAAGCTTTGAGGAAAGAATGGGATAGTTAGGCAACAATAGATAACTGGAATACAGTTCCACATTAGGCAGAGATTTCTTTTTTGTGCTGATGCCTGGGGAGCTCCCTTTCCCAAACCCCAGCAGTTTACTGGAAGGTAAAACAAAATTTCCTGAATATCAGAGATGATATCAGATATAGTTGCACACAAAAATATTACACTAAAAATAGAGAATGCATGAAAATGTACATAATAAATCTTAAGATTTCCAACATTCTAACTTCACTCGACACACTCACATATCTGACAGCTAAGGTGAACCTTCCAAGGCTCTATCTTAGAAGTGTCTCATCTTGGAAATCTGATTAAACCAAGAGAAAAGACTTAAACATACTAACATCAGGTGGTTCCAGAGGATATGGTACAATGAAGACTCAATCAGCAAAACTTACTGACAAGCACAAAGTCTCCAAACATTTTTTGTTACATCTCTGTTACATAAGAAGTTAGCCAGTGATTATCTGAGCAAAGCAAAACAAATAATCAGGGGGAAAATAAGTTAACAAAATAGTAACTATCTAGGGAGATAAAACTTAGTAAATAAATGAAAACCTCATAACCATTAATATCCAGAAATAAAAGAAGATGATGCATTCATGAAATAGACAGAATGCTATAAAAATAACATTATGAAAATGTTTAAACTCGGAAATATGATAGCAGAAATAAACAATTCAATAGAAGGGTTTGAAAATAAGGTTTAGGAAATCTCTCACAAGAATAGGCAAAAGAATATCAGTGGAAAGTTAGAGGGAGAAAAAAAATTTTTTAATACTATTGTTGGTCCACAATAAAAAGATTATAAAGTTCTAGAAATGAATGAGAAAAAATTAAAACAGAATGAATCCAAGAAAACTACCCAAACTGAATACATGTTATAAAAAAGAACATTGCAAAGAATAGTCAGCCCAATAGACACAAACAGATCCAACTAAGGCTTGTCACTATGAAAATTAAGATCACTGGAAATAAAAAAAAATGATTTTTTTTAAATTTTGTGACCAAGATAGAGAAATACAGAGCAAGATAAACAAAACACAGATTTATATAAAAGATTCAGATCAAAATAGCAGTGAACTTCTCAATGGGAACACTGTGTATTAGCTAACTATTGCTGCATAACAAATCATACTCAAGTTAGCAGCTTAAAATGACAAACATTTATTATGTCACAATTTCTATGAGTCAGGAGTCTGGGAGTGAATTAGCTGGGTGCTTCTGGCTCAATCAAATTGTGGCTGGGGCTGGAGTCATCTCAAGGCTCAATTAGAGGAGGATCTGCTTCCACATTCACTCATGTGATTGTTGGCTGGCCTCAGGTTCTTGTTGGCTGTTGACTACACACACTAGTTCCTTGCCAAGTGGGCCTCACCACAGAGCCATTTAAAACATGGAAGCTTGCTTCCCTCTGCAAGAGAGCAAAAAAGTGAGAGAATGAAAGAATGAATGCTCCAAGCAGAAGCCAGTCTTTTTATCCAGTGTCAATGATACCCCACAACTTCTGCCATACTCTATTCATTATAAGTGAATCTATAGTCAAGAGAACTACCTACATCCAAAAGGAGTGGACTACAAAATGATGTGAATACCAGGAGGTGGGGACCACTTGGTGCCATTTTAGAGGCTGCCTGACACCCACTGGGAGTTAGAATATAATTGAACTATGCTTTAAAATTCAGAGGAGATAAATTCCTTCAAGCTAGCATTCTATGCCCAAACTAAGAATTATGCATGAACATAGACTAAAAAGCATTTTCGGACTTTGAAGTTCTCAAATTTTACCTTGCACACATCTTTTCCCTGGGTAGTGGATGGTGTGGAATCCCACTGACATCCTCCACACAGATGGAGGCACTGACTTCCTAACTGCTGGGAATACTGACTGCTAACCATTCACAGCTAAGTCCTTCTTTTGGAATTGCTCTTGACTGAAGGATGCATTCTTACCTAAAGTTATATCTGTTTTACCACAACAGGCTGCATCCAATGACAGGCCAGTGGGGGAGGGTATAAATGCTAAGCTATTTATCCTCAGTCTGCAATGACTCTGAAGAGCTATCTCAGCTCCAGAGCTCCCTTTTGGATCTTCTGAGAACTGTGTTGTGTCTTGTAGTTCAAATTTAATTCTGCCCAACTCTCTCACTCCTTCACAAGTGTTCTTGAGATCATCCCTGAATAAACGTCTTGAATACAAATTTCCTTCTTGAGACTATTTCCTGAGGAACCCAACTAAAACAATTCTTATCAGAAGTGGTTGAGGAAGCAGAGTCTAAAAATGAGAGTTTGGAGTTAGATCATCACCAGCTGGCTGGCAATAAGAAGGGCATCATGGGTGGTAATTGGAGTGATGATAGCAACTGGCATATTATAGCAGTGAAATTTTTAAAATGTACGTTGATTGTGAAGTGGGATGGGAA
Source organism: Tursiops truncatus (assembly GCF_011762595.2). Lineage (NCBI taxonomy): Eukaryota > Metazoa > Chordata > Mammalia > Artiodactyla > Delphinidae > Tursiops > Tursiops truncatus. The sequence continues at coordinate 66,948,558 of NC_047038.1, read as the reverse complement.
ACAATTAAAGAAAATGTAACAGCAGGTGCACTATCTCAGGCACTTGATAGGTTCTGAAGAGGTTGTTATTATAAGGACAATGGGCTAGGATAGAAGTTGCTCATGCTATTGATGCATTGATGAAAGAAAATGAGGTTTACATCTGCTGATGCCAGAAGCCAAAAAAGCTAAATATCAGATCTAGGACTTAATTATAAGCAAAGTAGGGTTCCAAAGAAGGTCGATTTGTCAACTCTAGCAATTGTGCTATGCAAAAATCCGGGCTCAGATGAGGAAGGGGTGGGACTGCAAAACTGCTGGAGACACCTGTATGAAGCAGTCAAGAACCCTGAGAGCTGAGCTTACCCAAATCTCTAGGCCTTCAAAAGTGGCCCACTCCTCCTCATTAAAGACCAGAACCCTCCCATTTTTTAAGATGATGCAGAGGTCTTTGCCCTTTAGGACAACACACATGACTCAGAATCTAGAACACTGATCCTCCTAGTAAACAGACAAAACATTAGGGCCGAATCACAATATAATCCAGAGATATGCTGACCCATTAAAAAAGGAAAAGTACTTGAAAAAGTTAGCTGTAGAATAGAGTCAACATATATTAGTAAGACCCACAATAATATGTATGGTTGTAGAATCTGAAGAGCTGGATCAAGGTGGATTAAGTATAACACGGATATAGAGAACTTACTGATATAGGGACACTCTCCCCCTTATGAAAAACTGTGTTAGGAGGAGAAAGGCCAAGCTTGGTTTATAAATGGGTCACTTCATTACATGTATACAAGCGGAACTATATATTGCTGATACAGAACAGTCCCACTCAGGATGGCCCTGAAAACTGCAGTGAGGGAAATCATTCTAGTGGGAAAAGCTTTTGGCACTGCATCTGCTGTTCCATGTCATTTAGAAAGAGACGTTGTCCAAGGCAAAATATACATGAATTCATGATACCAGTTACTTGATTTCTTGTTCAGAGGCCTGAAAAGATAAAGATTGGTAGATAAGAGACAAGAAGTTCTAGGAGAAGCATGTGAGTGGACCTATCTGAGTGGTTGTGAAGTGTAAGGGTCTTTGCATCACATGCCAATGGCTATCAGAGATAACCCACTATGGGAGAGGCATTAAACAACCAAGTAGACAGAATGCCTTAGCCAGTTGACGTAAGCCAGCCTCTGTCTTTGGACATTCCTATCTTGTAACAATGGATTCTTGACCAAAGTACTCAAGATGGCAGCACTGAAGCCTATTCATGAGCCTAATAGCACAAGGTCTCACCCACCAACACTGATTTACCTACTGCTGAAACAAAGACCAATTCTGAGTCACAGTATGGAAACATCTCTTCAACCATATACTCGGTGGCAAACATATACTTGGTGGCAAGTTGATTCTTAGGAACTTCCACTCTGAAGGGGGCAGCTATTCATCTCGACTGGAATCAACACATATTCTAGATATGTATATGCTCTTCTTTCTTTTGGAGCATCAGCCAGCCTCCAGGGAACCTGAACTAGGACACTCATGACGTTGTTAAATGTGTTCCACAAAACAAAAAATTAAACCAAGAAAGAGAAACTGATAGGGTTGAGTGATCACAGGCTCCAACAAAAGAGATAAAAGAAGTGAATCCCCAGAACTGATAGTTAAGAAAAATCCAAAATGACCATTGTGCACCCATCCTAAAGAGATGTCATTCCAGAATCTTCCAGAAGAAACTTCTTACTAAAATATTATGGGAAAAATCTATTGTGTGTGCCGGGGTGGGGGGGTATGTATGTATTACATATACTATAAAAATGAATGGAACCACGTCTATTAGGTAAATCTTGGCAAGAAATATATCAAAACAATTCTCTACATGTTTTTTCTAATTATTTTGTGAATTTATGCTTTGTATTGTCCTTAAGAGAATTTGGTAAACTCAACTCACTATAAAATCTTTTATGTATAATTTCCAATTTTTACTCCAACTCAGCAACACAGGAATTAATTTTATTTTTGCTTGTTTCAGAGTATAATCAGTATCTCTGGGAGGTTAAATAACTTGTTCAAAATAACACAAGAGTATTAGCCATACTCCAAACCAGAAAAGTAGTTTGATTTTTTTTTACCTCTATTTTACAAACTTTCTGAACTATGGTTATGCTGATGTTATAGTGAAAATAAGTTTGTAAATAAGAAAAAAAAAATGAACTCAGTAGTTGTTCAATACATTTTCACTGAGTTTTCAAGTGAAACAGCAATACAGAACAATTGTCATTCAAGATCCTCTGTTTCCACTTTAAAGAGACTTGGTTAAATTTCATGCCAGGAAATTGTGTTCTCGGTCTTAATTGTCCATACAATTTCAAGCAAGTATGTCATTTTCACTCCTTAATCTAATAACTCTGAATCATTGTGTTTAACAACTTTTGTCATTTATCAGTTCCATTGCTAACTTTTGAGTCTTCTCTTTTCACTTTTTATAATGTGTCTAAGTATACTTTATATACAAAAAAGGAAAATAAAATGGGTGGTTTTGCAGTCTCTGGATAGAGGGCCTCCTTCATAAAAATAACTCATTATGTTCACTGAGGAGATGAAAAATACAAGAGCTAGGATGAATTTAGAAAATATACTGAGCTATAAGCCTGAGTAATCCTTCGCCTGTCATAGTCTCCCCTTCAAAATTATACATGGATTTGACGAAAAAGAGGTATTTTTCTAAAGAATCTTCTATGTATCACAATCGGACTACCTTGAGAAGTTAAACTGTACCTGCTTGAAGTTTAATGAAATAACTTTCCTCATTTTAGCCACTCTCGATAAGGACAACAGATATATACTCAACAATCTAAATTAAACTTGTTTTTGTCACCATAAATTATTTTGGAAATCATTATTTTAGAGAGTGAGTAGGTCAAATATCTCTTAGATAACTTCATGTACAAAGAAGTGTGTTGGGGTGTAAGTGGACCTAATAATTATTACCCTTTTTCTCCAAGTCAAGTTCAGAATTAAGAGAGAGGTGTGGGCTAGGCATATGAAGGGGAAAATATAACTTTTATTACTGATAATACCAGTACTGGAAAATATGAGTCAGAGTAAGTGCCAATGAAGCAAATTAGTGCTTTCTCCCTAATTAGAGGAGTGAGTAAGGGGGAGAGAAAAACTATGTGTTGCTCAAATGGAAGACTGAGTCACATGGAAACATGAAGAAAGGCAAAAATGGTCCCTTTCAAACATATTGTCCTGGGCCCTTATGCATGATCAAAAACCTGTAAGATTTAACCACTCTATGAGATCTAGGTAGTGATTCAAGTGAAGAAGATCAAATCATACTCCATTAATTGACTAAAATGCTTGTTTCCTCCCCACACTGAAGATTCTTTCATGGCAGAGACTGACATATACATCCTCAAATTCTAAGCATATTTTAGAAAATAATGAGTAAAATAAAATGAGAAGGCACGGACAACAAATGGTTTGGAGAAGTTAGAGGTCACTGCTTGGTTGATGTTCAGGGCCCAGAACATGGAGGGCTTATTTGGAATTTGAAAACAGAGTGGTATGTGAAGAGTGAAGAAAGAAGGGTTAAGGTTTTTCATATAGGGAAAGTGGTATGAGTAAAACCACAGGGTGTATTAAAAATAATCAGTGTATTTTGAGAAAATGGGTAGACCTTACAGGCTGGAGGGAAAAGGTCTCATTGGGATGAAAATGCAATAGACAGAATGAAAGTCTAGAACTGGACTATTGAAGAAATTAATGGTTTGGGGTTGGGGGAGGAGTTAATTTGCTTTATATCATTGTACAGACAGAGAGAGCTATTGAAAGTTTTTAAGGAAAGTTGTAATATAAAAATAGTATTTTAGAAGAAAAAATAAACTGGCAGCAAACTACCAAATGAATCAGAAGAATATCAAGCTTGGGATAGAGAGAGAGGAAAGAACAATTGTTCTCTTAGTCCTTCTTCTCACTTGTTTTTCCCAGTCTTAGACATCTAGACCCACCATGATAATCAGAGTAAAGGTACATACATATGTGTGTGTGTGTGTGTGTGTGTGTGTGTGTGTATACTGCAGTTAAATTATTTTCAGTTTTAAAACTTTACATCAAAAATTATTTTCCGGGGCTTCCCTGGTGGCGCAGTGGTTGAGAGTCCGCCTGCCGATGCAGGAGACACGGGTTCATACCCCGGTCCGGGAGGATTCCACATGCCGTGGAGTGGCTGGGCCCGTGAGCCATGCCCACTGAGCCTGCGCGTCCGGAGCCTGTGCTCCGCAATGGGAGAGGCCACAACAGTGAGAGGCCCGCGTACCGCAAAAAAAAAAAAAATTATTTTCCTTTATCATGTAAGCTTGTTTTAGTTGACATAGTTATGGTCAGCCTTTAAAATTAACTCTAAAAAGTATAGAAAGGCCAAAGAAATTCAGTTGAAAAGGCCCTTCTTTGACTACTTTGCTTTTTCATTTTGCTTCTCTTCTCATTCAATTTAGTTTTTAAAGTTTTTGAAAACTTATTTATTGGAAAATGTGTAGAAAATTGGATTTCATATGTGTGACTTGGCCTTGTTCTCTACCATATTGAGAGAGTCCATCCTCTTCCATATTCCCTCATCCAGTTAATCAACATCTTTCCCTTCTTATATTTTACACATTTACCTTATGTGTTGTGATCACCCTACAGAAGCAGGCTGGACCCCTACTGCTTGGTTCAGATGTCAAAACTAGTGACTCCACACGTATACCAAGAGGGCATGAAAAGTATTATTACTTACATAATAAAGTTTTCTGGGGATTTAAGGACAGGCTTTTCAAGAAAATGGCTTGAGACAGAAAGGAAAGAAGACTGGTTGGGGTTTTCTATTGTGGTTAGGATCTTAGGTCAGAATGAGGATTCCAGTGTGTGGTCAGAGGGTTGTGTGGTATGCATTAGCCACCGGAGCTAAAAAAGACAGTACCAGACTTTCTTAACAGCTTTTCCAAACAGGAGGCATTAGGGAGAAGTGAGGTGTAAAAGTTATCATCAATCAAACACAAAAACTGGAGTCAAACTCCTTATTCCATTATGGAATACAATCATCATGTCTCATTTACACTGTTGTCATAGCCTTCCAAATAGACCCCTTACCTCTAATCTACACCATCTGCCAATCCATCTTTCACCATCATGCCAACTTTGTACACTTGCAAATCTGGTGATGCCATGATGCTGTTCAAAATTCCTCAATGGTTCTGCATCTCGAAGCAGTAATTCTTAAATGTTTTCATTAAGAATTAGGGGATGGAATCCTGGGGACAGAAGAATATTCGAAGTGGTTCACTAGAAGACAAATATTTTTGAAAGTTACTGTTTTATTTTAAATATCATATAGATTTTGTCTTCTACTACAAATAGTCAGGTGAGTTTTAATACATAAAAATAATCACCCACATACCACTTTAAAATAGACTAAAATTTTATAGTACCCTTACAACTTCCTGGAGGAGTCCCCACATTGATCCTACACCTTTCAGAGCTTAACCAAGCATACCCTTAGGGCATGTATACTTGAGTTTGAGAAGCATAACCTTACACAGTAGAATATAAAGGCTTCTATTTAATGTAAGAGACCCTTCAGTATCTTGAATCAAATCCACCCTTAGGTCCTGTCATCTCGGTCTGCCTCTCCAAACCACACACAACGATCACTCCATGTTTTTGTGACACATGACCCTTATGTTGCACTCCTCTATGGCTTGCTTTGCATGGTGTCTCTGTCTGAAGTGCCCTGCTCCCACCCCTCCCTAGATACAACTGCTCTTGTTGGCCTTGGTATACTTGTTTCTTCAAATTAAGAAGTTTTAAGTCCCTAGTCCCCTAGGTTTTCTCTGAACATTATACATTACAGCAAGGATCACTTTGTTTTGTAATTTTGGCGTATCTAACTTCCCCCAATTTTTGTGGACAGGGACAGCATCTTTTCAACTACATGGGTTGGCATGAGCCTGCTGCACAGTGGGTACTCAATACACCTTCGCTGAGTGAATGAAGAAACAGTTTTAAAGGGACATTTATGGTAATAACTGTTGCAGCCCTTCCATTTAAATACCGTGAAAGGAACATCTCTAGTAATAATATGGTTGAAAGTCTTAATTTACCTCATATGAAGGGTGATTTAAATATAGTTAAAATTATAAGTTACCTTCATTTTAAAGAGTATTATAAGAATGACCTAAAGAGAAAAAAAGAAAGAAAAAATAACCAACAACAGCACAGCCAAAAAAGAAGTAAAATAAGGAAGCCTAGAGAAAAGGAAAAGTGTGAGCCTGAAAATAAATAAATAAATAAGTAAATAAGATAAAACTTCTCTGTGAAAGCTCCCAAGAGTGAAAAGCAGGGACAAGGAAATTCACACAATCTCTCAAGGCTGAGTGGTGTGAGAGGCAAAAGAGAATTTACACAAATCATGAGGGAATGCACTGGGGCAGGAGAGAGGTGACAAAAATGTAAATGTGAAGCAAGCCCATGAAAATATAATTATATTTGCTGATAAGGGGACAGTGGGCTTCAGGTGGGCAGTGAGATAAGCTGAATGCATTATTATGTGTGCGTGTGATGGGAATACGTAAGTGAAAGATGAACTTTTTACACTGGTTATAAGTTATGAGTAGCTAAATTTTTATCCAAGTTGATTTGGGCAATGTGCTTCTATCCTCAGACCATTGACATTGTGGATCTTGGGATATTTTTTTCTATAAGTCCTTTCACTCACAGAGTGACAGTAACAAGAACAAGGATAATGAAAATAAAATGGTAATCACAATAATAACATAACACATATTATAGTCCACAAACTCATTTGTGTTAAAAATAAATAAATAAATAAATATATATATATATATATATATATATATTTTTTTTTTTTTTTGCGGTACGCGGGCCTCTCACTGCTGTGGCCTCTCCCGCCACGGAGCACAGGCTCTGGATGCGCAGGCTCAGTGGCCATGGCTCACAGGCCCAGCCGCTCCGCGGCATGTGGGATCCTCCCGGACCGGGGCACGAACCCGTGTCCCCTGCATTGGCAGGCGGACTCCCAACCACTGCGCCACCAGGGAATGCTCTAATGTACAGCATGGTGATTATAATAAATAATACTGTATTTTATACTTCAAAGTTGTTAAGAAAGAAGATCTTAAATGTTCTTATCATGAAAAAAGAAATGGTATACATGTGATAGGGTGGAGGTGTTAACTACTACTATGGTGGCAATCATTTCACAATAAGTGTATGAAATCAACCTGCTGTACACCTTAAATTGCACAATGTTACACGTCAACTATATCTAAATAAAGCTGGGGGTAAAAGGAAGCAGAGAAGAAAAAAAGCATGTAAGGAAAAAAAAGAAGATTAAGTTAGTTCATAAATGAAAACAAACATGTCAATCAAAATGTGAAGGATATTTTGATAGAAATATCAAAAGGATAGAAAGGATAGAAAAAAGGATAGAAAACAACTAATAAAAACGTGTGTCTAAAAGAGCATAGTCTATAAGAAAATAGAGTTTTTGAAGTAAGAAAACAAAAAAATGAAAAAATAATGTAAACACCAGTGTTGTTTCAATTGGAAAGTTTTATATTAGTTTCCATGAACATGGTTTCAGAGGGAACCCGTATATTTTAGAAGGTCATAGAATGATGGCAATTATTTTTTGCATCCACACATGAAATGTTTAAAGCACGTAAAGTAGAAGTCAATATTGAAGAGCTGCTTCAATACTGAAATTTTAAAATCAGATATTTAAAGTTTTAAGATAGGATGTTTACTATACATATATATATTTTGTATATTGTAACATTTTGGCAAAAATCCATTTTATTGAAGTAGTAAATAGTAGCTTGCATTATAGATGCAATAGTTAATCTTAAAATTCTTTATATTTTTTAATAAAAATTCAGATGAAACACAAAGAACGAGCAGCTAAAAACCTTGATTCAATTTTGTTGTCTCTATCTCCTAACTGGTAGTGGTGAGTGAGGGATATGAACTGTGTTTGTGGTGAAATGACATTTTAAGATACCAGAAAAGAGTGAACTGCAGGATGCAAAGTGAAAATGAAGCTGAAAAATGTCAAAAAGACAAAGATACTAAACCTTGTTTGCTTCAGCTCGTCAAACTCAATTTCATCCACTACATGTAAAAAGTCTTTTGGAAAATAATTAAGTTCAAGAGACTGCAAGGTCTAAAATGATTCCTGAGGTTACTAGAATTCTCAATAAAAATTTCAAGGAGTGTAGATGTATCTGGATGTGTCACAAAGCTCATGTTTTATATGTGGATTAAGAAAGAACTCTAGACATAGCCAGAGGGGCCTCTAATAACATCCACTAACAGTGCCAAAAGGCTATCGAAACTCTGAATGTTTTCAGACGGGGGGAGGGCAAGGATTGGTCAGAAGTAAGATTTAAAGCCAACATTTCTCTACTTGTAATTTTACTTAGAAATCAATTCTAAGAAACATGTCTTTCAAGAAAGAAGACTACTTTGTTTTCTTTTTTTTGTTTTAATTTCAGCTTTATTCAGGTATAATTGACATATAAAATAGTAAGATATTTAAAGTGTACATCATAGTGATTTGATATACATATGCATTGTGAAAGATTCCGCTCATTTAGATAATCAATGCATCAATCATCTCAAACATTTATCTTTTCTTTTCTTTCTTTTTTCGGTTTTTTGGTGAGAACATTCAAGTTCTACCCTCTTAGCAAATTTCAATTGCACAATACAGTGTTCTTAACTGTAGTCACCATGTTTTACATTTGATCCTCTGAACTTATTCATGTTATACCTGAAGTTTGTACCCTTTCACCACTCTCTCCCTATTTCTCCCACTCCTTAACCCCTGGAAAACACTTATCTACTCTCTGTTTCTGTTTTTTCATAATCTGCAAAACAACCCAAGTTGATGGTGATTTTGATGAAGATTTTAAGAACCATTTTTAGAAAACAAAGTTTCTGCCGCAAAACACATGGTGATAAAGGAAAAGATTACAGAAAGAAAAAGTCGCTTACATCATCAAAATATCTATGAACAATAAACGCTGGAGAGGGCGTGGAGAAAAGGGAACTTTCTTGCACTTTTGGGGGGAATATAAATTGATACAGCCGCTATGGAGAACAGCATGGGGGTTCCTTAAAAAACTAAAAATAGAACTACCATATGACCCAGCAGTCCCACTACTGGGCATATACCTGAGAAAACCATAATTCAAACAGTCACATGTACCCCATGTTCATTGCAGCACTATTCACAATAGCCAGGACATGGAAACAACCTAAATGTCCATCAACAGATGAATGGATAAAGAAGATGTGGTACACATATATATTGGAATATTACTCAGCCATAAAAAGGGACAAAATTGGGTCATTTGTAAAGATGTGGATGAAGTTAGAGTCTGTCATACAGAGTGAAGTAAGTCAGAAAGAGAAAAACAAATATAGTATATTAACGCATGTATGTGGAATCTAGAAAAATGGTACAGATGAACCTATTTGCAGGGCAGGAATAGAGATGCAGATGTACAGAATGGACATGTGGACACAGAGGGGGAAGGGGAGGGTGGGATGAACTGGGAGATTAGATTTGACCTAAATAACACTATCATGTGTAAAATAGCTAGTGGGAACCTGCTGTAAAACACAGGGAACTCAGCTCGGTGCTCTGTGATGACCTAGATGGGTGGGATGGGAGAGGCCCAAAAGGGCGGGGATATATGTATACATAGAGCTGATCCACTTAATTGTACAGCAGAAACTAACACAATATTATAAAGAAATTATACTCCAATTAAAAAAAGTAAAAAATTTAAATTAAAAAAAAGGGAACCTGTAAGGAATGATGAAGTACACTGGACTGGAAGGAACAAGGAACTGCTACCACACCTAAACCCAGGAGGGTAAGTGAGGGGACAGTGTTACCAAAAGCAAGGAAAATCCAGAGCCAGCCATCAAACTCAGACTGTGGCTGGCACAGAGGAATCAGGAGAATAAATACCTACAACTGAATTTTCCCAGTTCCTCAATCTTCAACCAGTTCTAAACACAAATGGAAGCCAAAAAGCAAAAAGACAAGTGATATAGTCCATAGGGGTCATTTTTCAGGGCCCCAGATTTGGGCAGAAAAGAGCAGAGAATGAGTTTGTAGGGGAAAGCAGAGCGGTGTGCTTATTATTTATTTGTCTGTTTGCCCTCAGACCCATTACTTGTCCTTTCCTTGACCTGACATTGGCACAGGGAACTGCATTTCCCAGACTCTCTTACTATCTTGTTTCTAACCATATCTGGTCATTGGAAGGTGGTGGGAAGAGATTGGAGGAATGAAAGAAATCAAAAGTCACACTATCTTTCTCCATCTCTCTCTACCTTAGACATTATCTCCAAAGTGTTTGTGTATCCTTTATGATCCAGCTACCATTGGAGAGCCATTGTCACCATGGTCCCAACTCTTACAGGGTAAGACAAGTCCAGGCTTTTGGACTGAGGTAATACTACCTCCTATGTCCTTTCAGCCTGGGGATGGTTGCCTCTTTGTGCTGCTTCTACTGTTTCATGTTTCTCTGTATAAATTCTCAGGTCTTCCATCACCCATATATCCAATTACCAGTTTTAAATTTCCTCTATGTTCAATACGAAGAGTCATTTCTGTTTCTGACAGAACTCAGATAAAATCCTTGGTTAATTTATAATTGAAAGACATTTTCACAGGCTTAGACTTTTACTTCCAAAGTTATTTAATAAATTGAAAGTGTGATTTGACATCACAAAAAAGAATATGGCAAATAACAGTATTGTTACTTTATCTCAAGCTAATGAGAAAAGAATAGAAACAGAATTTAATAAATGAATCAAACATTTATGTCACATACAAATGAAGTCATAGCATATTATATGAAGAAAACTTTAACAGGCTTGTATAGATAAAATGGTGGGGAAATTGAGTCATTCTTTGGCATGAATGATAGTCGAGGCATAAAGTACAGTGAAAGAATCTGTGATTTAGCAGTCAGTTTCATATTCATATTTGAACAGATATATTATTTAGAGCTCACTTTTGTCATACAAGATGTCCATTGTATATTAAAAGTAAGGATAGTGATAAAAAGATCAGTGATGGAAAACTCTGGGCAGCAAAGAGAACTGATGACACATTACTAGGTTAATAATGCAGTTTTATTGTCCTTCAGTTTCTCATACTGGAATTTTTTTTTAAATTTTTTGCGGTACGCGGGCCTCTCACTGCCGTGGCCTCCCCCGCTGTGGAGCACAGACACTGGACGTGCAGGCCCAGCGGCCATGGCCCACGGGCCCAGTCACTCCGTGGCATGTGGGATCCTCCCGGACCAGGGCACGAACCCACGTCCCCCGCATCAGCAGGCAGACTCTCAACCACCGCGCCACCAGGGAATCCCCTCATACTGGTATTTTTAAAAACAAATTCCAATATTGAATTTTACTGATCTCTAAAATGCAGAGAAACTGGAATGGGAGTTAGAAATCTAGATAGAAAGGTAAATGGATAGATAGATAGATAGACAGATTGATACTATCCAATATCTATTCATGAAAAGATCCACTATATTTTAGGGTACAACTATGCCTATCAAAAATAAATCTACATTCCCAAATACACTTGAAGACAAGGGTGCTGGCTGATATATAAACAGAAATCATTGGATGGGACTTCAAATAAAGTTTTTATGGGGGCTTACTCACTAGGCTTTCCCCTCTCCTTCTCACTCCTTCCTGAATTGTAGACGTGACGCTGGTTTTGTAGATAACGATGGCTACTTTTGCAGCCACAATTTTTCAACCATGAGGCAATTTTAAGAGGGAAGGTGCTTCCTAAGAATAGCAATGCAAATGGAAAGTAGAAGCCTGGAACATTGATTATGCCATAAAGCCCAATGGTAGTGCTGGACAACCAAAACCCAGACTTATTTACAAGTAATAAAACAAACCTCTATCTTATTTAAACTAATGATATTCAGGCTCTTTTTACATGTCAAACAAATATAATTACTAACTGATAATAGCCACTTTTATCTGAAGATATTCATCACAAAAATATGATTTGAAACTATTATGCTTGATGTGAAAATCATGTCTGAAACTATTCAGAAAGGCAGAAAATAATTAAATAAATAAGAAAATATGCTATTTTTCTTAATGAAAGTGAACTGATGACTGTATAACTTTCCATTATTCCCCCAAATAATTTATAAATGAAGCAAAATCTCAGTCAAAATAGAAAATATCTTTAACTTGAGAAATTATTTCTAAACTTATCTAAAACATTAGTAAAATGAAAGAGCTAAAAAAATTAAGAAGGAAATTTTCCTTCCAGTTTTATTGAGATATGATTGACATACAGAACTGTGTAAGTTTAAGGTGCACAGCATATGATTTGACTTTCATTTATCATGAAATAATTACCACAATAAGTTTAGTGAACATCCATCATCTCATATGGATACAAAATAAAAGAAAAAGATTTTTTCTTTGTTATGAGAACTCTTAGGATTTCATCTCTTACCAACTTTCATATATGACATACAGCAGTGTTCATTATCTTTATCATGTTGTACGTTACATCCCTAGTACTTATTTATCTTATAACCGGAAGTTTGTACATTTCAATTACCTTCATCCAGTTCCCTGTCCCCCTCACACCCTGCCTCTGGTAACGACAAATCTGATCTCTTTTTCTATGAGTTTGCTTGTTTGTTTTTGTTTTCACAAACATTTTATTTTTTAAAGTTAAAAAAAATTAAAGTCTAGAAGAGTTAAACTCTTGTTGGTATCCACACTGAGAACTCAGAAATCTAAAAAAGAGTGGATATATGTACATGTATAACTGATTCACTTTGCTATACAGCAGAAACTAACACAACATTTTAAAGCAACCAAAATCAATTAATAATAAATAAATTAAAATATATGAAAAAATAATAATAACAGGAAAGTGAGACTAGATCAGCACTAATTCATTGTCTTCATCAGAAAATGTTCTAAAACTCCCACCCAAGTGGGTTGAGTCAAGAGTATTGCATTAGGAGAAGACATAATGGATACTAAGTTGATGCTGTCTTCAGCATGCCTTGTTTCTCAGGTCTTGGGAAAGAAAAATATTGGCCAGTAAGAGACAGCATTTTATTTAACAGTATCTTGCTTTTATCATCAGACCCACAGCCTTCAGGGGTAGAACACAGGCTCAAAATTTGAGGTGAATTTAGGTTAAAGTCATAAAATCTCAGCAAGTTCATGTTTGTTTGTTTGTGAAGTATAATTGACCTACATCACTGTGTTAATTCCTGGCACACAACATAGTGATTCTTTATTTCTATACATTTCAAAATGCTCACCATGATAATTCTAGTTATCATTTGTTACCATGTAAATATATGACATTATTATTGGCTATATTCCCCACACTGTACATTTCACACTCCTGACTCATTTATTTTGTAACTGAAAGTTTTTATCTCTTAATCTCCCTTACCTATTTCTTTCATCTCCCCAACCCCCTCCCCAATGGCAACCACGTGTTCTCTGTATCTATTACTTTGTTTCTGCTTTGTTATGTTTGTTCGTTTTGTTTTTTAGATTCCACATATAAGCAAATTCACAGTATTTGTCTTTCTTTGTCTGACTTATTTCACTTAGCATCATATCTGGTAGATCGAACTATGTCGGCACAAATGGCAAGATTACATTCTTTTTATGGCTGAATAATATTCCTGTGTGTGTGTGTCTGTGTGTGTGCATATGTACGTGTGTGTGTGTATGTACGACATCTTATTTATTGATGGGCACTTAAGTTACTTCCATATCTTGGCTATTGTAAATAATGCTGCAATGAACATAGGGGTACATATATCTTTTCGAATTAATGTTTTCATTTTCTTTGGATAAATACCCAGGAGTGGAAGTGCTGGATCATATGGTAGTTCTATTTTTAGCTTTTTGAGGAACCTTCATACTGTTTTCATTCTTATCCTATTTTAAATTATATAGTAACTAACATGTAATACAAAATAATAATAATTCAAACAGGGTAATACTGGTAAATAGACATATCATTGGAAAAGATAGTCTTAAAACAGACTCAAGGATATTGACTTTAATTGATCAAAAGCATCTTGTCCATGGAAATAGAGTAAAAATAAAAATTTTTTAATCTCTTCTTATGACCTTAAAATTTTCCATAACTATTTTCCTGAGTTTGTTTCCCCAAGAGAGACCATTTAAAAGGAAATAGGGTTGGTTTAGCTTGGTTGGTCTTGCCAGCACTCATTCTACTCATTCCAAGCAAAACGCCAGTAATCTACCCTTGGTGCTTCCATATTTTTTAATTAAAAGCATTGACAGAGATGTTGAAACCAAGTCACAGTCCTAGAGAATAAAGTCTGTTCCTGCTGACTTCCTATGGATATGGAACATCTCTTTGAACAAGTACTCCTAGGAAAACTCTTTACTCAAAACTGGGTCAAGGAGAACTGCTTTCATTAGAGGCTGTTTGGAATATCACTCTCCAAGGAGACATAATTTGGTTTTTTTGTTTTTTGGGCCATACCACATGGCATGCAGGATCTTAGTTTCCCAACCAGGGATCGAACCCGAGCCCCCTGCAGTGGAAGTGCAGAGTCTTAACACCTGGACCACCAGGGAAGTCCCAAGGAGACATAATTTGAAACATCAACCATGTTAGGTACTAAACTGCCATGATACAAATCCATTACAAAATCTACAACTTTGAGGCCAATCCATCAGCTGTGGGTTAAGAATGCACTGCATGCACCCAGAAAAGTTCAATGCTAAGGGTCATCCCTTGCCTGAGTAAATTCTCACAATTATCAACAAGAATGAACATATCAGCCTTGACTTACAGCAGAGTGCTACACTTTGTGAATGAAAAACTTCAGTTAAACTATTTTTGCAGAAACTATAAAGTCCAAATATCAGGGAAAATGTTCAAAACTGCAATCTCACTGTGAAAAAAAGAACAAGGACTGTGAATAGAATTAAACAGAGGCAATTACTGATGATATTATTTGTACAGATTCAAATGCTTCACAAAGGGACACAAAAGACCTCCTAATTGTTTCTCCTCTGCAAAACAAGTATATATAAGCAAAGGTAATTTATTTTATATAATTAATTTTCAGAAATTAGTATTGCTCTTTAAAAGTGAATTATTTAGAATTTATACTGCCTTAAAAGAAAAGTCTTGCCTTTATCTCTAGAGCAATTTTTACAAGCTAAAATGCCTGTTACAGGCACACAGATGAGTATCTAAATACCTGAGTGTCGATGCAATGAATGTCTTTACAAAACTCCATTGGTCTAGAACTCTCATTATTCTACTATTTTGTCACTATAAGTTTATTGGTGCTGATTTGTGGAAACTTTCCTCTTGAGATTTTTGTGGTTATAAACTGAGGAAAATGAATTATACTAGCATGAAATTCAGAGGAAGGAAAAGAACACCATTTAAATGCTTGCATACAAACTGTATTAGTTTATGAGTACCATAATCAAGTACCATAATAATAAATACCCAAATAATAAAAAACCCAAAACTGGGTGGCTTAAAAAATAGAAATTTATTGTCCCACAGTCTGGAAGCTAGTAGTGAGAAATCAGGGCCATGGTCTCTGATGGCTCTAGAGGAGAATCCCTCATTAACTCTTGCAGGGTCTAGTGTTTGCTGGCAATCTTTGGAATTTGTTGGCTTATAGGTACATCACTCCAGTCACATGGCCATCTTCTCCCTGTGTCTTCATTTTCCCCTGTGCATGTCTGTCTCTGTGTCCAAATTTTCCCTTTTTATAAAGACACCAGTCATTTTGGACGACGGTCTTCTCTAATGACCTCATTTTAATTGAATTATCTCTGTAAAGACCCTATTTTCAAGCAAGATAGCATTCTGAGATACTGGGAGTTAGAACTTCAATGTATCATTTTTGGAGGGACAAAATTCAACACAACACAAATTGCCTACAAAGAGCATATTTATTTTTAACTGAAAGCAAAAGATAATAAAAGAATGATAAATACTCCATACATTTGAATGTGCCAAATGGAAATGCTTGATTCTTTTAGCGAATTAATAGGTATGTCTTCAGTGTTAGTATATAGGGTGTTTACCTCACCTCTGTGAGCCTTATTCTGAAATTAACACTTTAAATTTTGGAAAATGAGTTAAAATCAACAAAGCGAATTTAACAGAATTAAGTGAAAATTACACATGCATAAAGCAAAAATTAACTACAGAAAGGTGTGAGCTGAGTCACACAACTCAGTAGTAGTTCATTTGAAAAGAACTAAGAATTTAAGCAATAAGTTCAAGGTAAGACAAAAAGGTCTGCTAAATATAATGTATTTAACCTAATTAATTACCATTGGGGTATTAATGCTGGAGTTGAGCTTTGAGATCTACATATTACATTTAAAAAATGAGTATCACCTCTATGGCAAAATCTTTGCTACATACTACAGAGAATGCAAAGCAAGGAAAAACTTACATTCCCTTGAAGAAATAATAATCATTGTGGTGGGGTATAGGGAAGTTGAGTGAAGTGTCAGTACACTAATAGTAAAAATATGAAGTAGATTTAGAAGTGAGAAAAAACAAAATGTCATATTCATTCAAAGGAATGTGTAGATAAGCCAACTTGAAATATATCAACAAATTATATGTAGGAAATATGATACATAGAGAGACTTTGCTTAGAACTCACTTCTTGTTTGAATAGATAGCAGAAGGAAGGCTAGATAGCAAAACAATATTAAAAAAAGGAAAACAAAAGGGAACGGATAGATTGGAAGAAAATGAATAAAATTACTGAATATTTTGACTCCTGGAATATTAGGAAAACAGAAGGGTCCAAGGAGATTTTCCAAAAGAAAAATATATTGGTAGATAAAGTTAAGGGAGAGAATTACACACTCATGCACATGCACACACACACACAAAATCCAACCAAGGGCATACTCTTAGGTAATGACCACATATAGCGGAAGAAGGAATAGAATAAAAGGAACACACAGAGGAGAATTTATAGAGATGGGAAGGGAACCAACATAATTCAGTATTACAAAAGGAGAGCACAGGAAGGTGTATTTTTAGGGGTGGAGTTAACTGTGGAAGTTATTTGGGCTTTTCACAAATGTTTGGTTCTCTCCTGGTCACATAAGACTGTTCTTCTTGCGCATGTCTCACTCTTCCCCACTTAATTCAGGGATGGTCAAGTGACTTACTTGGCCAATAAAATATGAACAGAAGTAACCTTGTCACTTCCAGCTGGAACCTTTAAATGACAGAGCACCTATAGTCACCAGCAACATTCCAGAAAGTTCTGCTCTACCACTTAGGACTCCAGGAGTGAAGATAACACAGATCAGATCTTCCAGCTGACCTCACTGGACATGTAGTGTGACAATCATCTCTTTGTTTTTGTAAGCAAGTGAGAATTTGTGTTGTTTATTATGCAACATAAGCTAACCTATCATAGTTGTAAAAAAATGAAAAATGCAAGCAAGGGATCAAGGAGGATAGGAGCAAAAAAAAAGAACCCTAGAATTTGAAATCTATGCCAACATTTTTTTTTTTTTTTTTTTTTTTTTTGCAGTACGCGGGCCTCTCACTGCTGTGGTCTCCCCCATTGCGGAGCACAGGCTCCAGACGCGCAGGCTCAGCGGCCACGGCTCACGGGCCCAGCCGCTCCGCGGCATGTGGCATCTTCCCGGACCAGGGCACGAACCCACGTCCCCTGCATCGGCAGGAGGACTCTCAACCACCGCGCCACCAGGGAAGCCCATATGCCAACATTTTTTAATGGCTTCCCATTAGTTATCAAAATTAGGACAAACGTTTATATCAAGGTCCATATGGTTCTTACCTTTCTTTGGGATTTATAACCTTCATTGCATTATATTACTTCTTTAAGGTTGGGTAGGCTCAGATTAGATTGTAAAATACTTTCAATTATTGCTGAAAGATTTCATCTTTTTAACTCCTTAACATATTGTGGTTGCTGCAGTTTATCGTGGATGAAAATGAAGTATGTGAAGACACAAGAAAGAACTTTCTCAATTTGTAAACTGCCCTATAAATGGAAGTATATTACAAGAGAATGAGTAGCTCAGTGCTAAATCTGTTCATGCTGAAGTTTGATGGCCTTTTATGAGGAGAAATACTATCATTGATTGAACACCAATTATGTGCTAGGTAATATACTGGGTGTTTTACTGGTGCCATTTTATTGATGTTCACTGCAATTTTTCATGAGTAGATATAATTAATTCCACTGCTATGGAAGGTTATATAAATTGTCCAATCTCAAATAACTAGTAAGGGGCTAAGCCTGGATTCAACTCCAATATGGATGACACCAGAACATGTGTTCTCATTTCAGAAAGAGGAAGTTTGGGTTGAATGTCTATTTTAGTCATTAACATCAATATGACTCCCTGTTTCTTTGACCACATTCATGTTACTGTACAAGACCATTCCTTGTTCTTATGGTTAGGTATCCTATACTGCATCTAAAACAAAAGACCAAGACCCAAAATTTCTTACATAAATAAGATTTATTTTGTGTGGTTTGTATTTTAAAGACTTTTCTTAGGAAAAAAAAAGAAATTAACAAGACTTTTTATATTTGTACAAGGTACAATAATAATTTTCTTTTATAACCTGAATGAAAAAACAGGTAACAAAAGTTCTACTGCTCCCTGTGAATTTGAGTGATTTGAAATTTCATCACCAGTGTCTCTAGAATGAGATTAACTACTTGCAGATAATAATGAAGGCACTGTTGAAATCATTTAAATGATTGAATGAAGTATTTGAAAGAGCAAGTCATTGTGAGGCATATAATTTTCTTTTTCTCTCCTATGGTGCATGGATTTAATTCTTTAAATACATGGAGAGAAAAAAGTGTAGTACCTTGAAATATCCCATGTGAAATCTAGTGCCGTTGCAATGGCAAAGACACTTAGCCTGCAGCAAATATTTTCCTTACATAGCATCCTTCTTGTCATGTTATTTTTGTTGAAAAATGATTTATTAGAAAGTCTCTGCGTTTGATTATGATAGGTTCTAAAATCCAACCTGAATAAATCATGTTGGCTGGATATTAAGGACCTATAATAATCAAAATATAGAGGTAAATTTATTAACGTTTCAGTCTGTGTAAGTCATCATCTGAACTTCAGCTGAACTCACTGGTTCTGCACTAACATCAGCAGCAATTGGGAATCTGCTAGAAATGCAAAAATCTTGGGCACCCATCCACACCAGCAGAAACCCTTGGGAACAGGGCCCTACAATCTGTGTTTTAACAAGACCTCCAGCAAATGCTGACACTACTCAAGTTTGACAAACAATGGCCTAATCCATGGGTAGTGTTAAATAAATATATATTTTATCCCAGCCTTTATCTTTAACAGTGGGTCTTAATCTGGCTGAATATTAGAATAATCTGCCAGTCCTTTTAAAGGATACTGATGCTCAGACCTGTGCCAGACATAGTGAGCCAACATCTCCCAGGTGGATCTGATAACCAGAGACAATTGAGAACCACTCATCAACAGCAGCATAATTTGTGGTGGGAAGAATTTTGAGTGTAATGTCGGCAAATCTGGATGAGAGTCCTGATTTGAATTTTTATTCATAGTATAAGGGCAAATCATAAAAGTTGCAGATTACTCTACCACAAAAGTTTACAAGTATCCAATGAGTTGAATTATTATGGTAATGACTGCAAATTCTAAAGTCTTGCCACACATGAGTCATCCAAGACAGGCAGCATCATGTCTTGTTTAGAACTATAAAGGCATCTGCATTTTAATAAAGTGATCTGTCATTCATATACACATTCATGTTTGAGAAACACTGTTCTAAACCATGAGGCTAACATCAAGCATCCTCATAACGTGTGAAAAAGAAAACACATTTGTGTACATTTTTTTACGTAGAATTCCCCACAACTCAAATTATGCTTAGCTTTAAATGAGTGTGGTGAAAAGGGGGGGAGAAATTGAGAATAAGCATTTCAGCTTCACATTTTCACTGTGAGCTTGTACTTTGAAACTGAAAATGAAGACTTTATGAGTCTGTTTGTCCAGCAAGATATAAATGAATACAGGTCCCCTCAGGGCTTGCTGGGTTACTAAGAATTTAGGAGCAACTGAAGTTTGAACAATAATTCTCTTTTGTGGCTGTTGTTCAAAGGTTGGCAAAGAGCAGTGTAATGGAAGGGTAAGCTGATGAGCAACTGGGAAAAGCAAAAGTCTGCAGGAAAATACTTGTCAATAAATATACATTATTATTATTATTACTATTATTACTACGGACTGTCATAAATAAACAAGTTTAAACAACATGTTATAGGTAAATGTTGTTATAATAACATATCAAAAAAAAGTTAAGAGAAAGTACCAGAAAACAGTGCCTCACAGGGTGGTTGAACATATTGAATTTGATTTCATTCAGCAGGTACACCTTGCTGTTTATACAAGTACAGTTATTAAGACATCAGACATGATTTTCCTTGTAATAAAGTTTCTATATTCCTCTGCTCTTTGGAGAAAGTAATAAACTGCTGGGTGAACAGCAAGTCCAATAAATACCCCCATACACTTCAGCTCATCACTTGTGTAAATTTTATCGACTTACCAGGATCATGTTACCTGGATTTATTGTCTGTAAGGATGAAACACTGTAATAAAGGTGGATAAATGGATCCTACTGGCCCATAAATAACCGTTCCACCAAAAGAGCTGTGGAAGAGCAACTTTGTTTTCCACCATCTGGTGCATCAGGGAATCTTATCAAAGCAGCAGTAGGTGGTGGTGGGAAAACATCCGTTTCATTTCCATCCTTGAGAAAACAGTAGCATTTGGAAAACACATGCATCCTCTTTCCTGGGCCAACTACCTAAATACCATACAGTATAAAAGGATATACTTTTCTAATATTTTTCCGCTTTAGCGAGTCCCATCATGTTACAGATGGGAGATGTGTTAGACTGTGAGAACTGACACCTAAAATGTCCTATTTTCCTGCATAACAGAAAGAGCACCATCATGAATAATGCAGAACTCTAAAGCTAGGGAAAACTGGTAGAAAGTTTCTGAGTAAAGCATGAGTAGGAGCCATCCAATTCTCAGAGGATGGAGAGAGGTCACACCTCAAAGCTTAAACTACATTACCCTCCACATTAGTTAAAACAACTTACATGAAGTCCTAAATATTAAGCATTAATCCACTCTTTTTTTCTTTCATAATCTAGTCACCCCAAACATTTAAATTTAGCACTTCTAAGCCTCAGGCATTTTGAAATCTCATCTTATTTATGATACCTTTTTTCCTTGCCAGATAAATCCGTCTCCTTCATCAGATTCTGTTCTCTATAAGCGTTGTCCCTTGTATTTTCACAGGCATACAGAATCAGGTATGCAAAAAGTTGCAATTTAATTTTTTAAGTAGTTCTACTTTATATACATTTAGGCTCCATTCTAATGGAGGTAAAAACTTAGCAAAGTCATTTTTAGATCGAAGCCTAAATGGAAGTCAAGATGGAGAAGAAAAGAATTTACTAGTTCATATTCACATTAATATCTTGCCACACTTACATTTAGAAAGTGTCACATTTAATTCTTCCAAATCTTTCTTACATTCCTCTATCAATGCTTATGGTTACCAGCATCTTAGATAACAGAGATTGCTTTGAATGAAAAATTGGTCTAAAGACAGAGGTTCTAGTACAAGATCTGGTGTTAACTACGTAATCTTGGGTAAAATTTGTCACTTTGCTAAGTTTCAGTTTCCAAATATACAAAATATTTGATTAGATCTGATAAAACATATAACTTTTTCAAGCTCTAAAGCTCTATGCTTATATAATTTCCAAATCTTCTAAAAGTTCATTTGCATGTTCATTAATTAAAATTACCTCTAGGAGGGCTTCCCTGGTGGCGCAGTGGTTGGGAGTCCGCCTGCCGATGCAGGGGACACGGGTTCGTGCCCCCTTCCGGGAGGATCCCACGTGCCGCGGAGCGGCTGGGCCCGTGAGCCACGGCCACTGAGCCTGTGCGTCCGGAGCCTGTGCTCCGCAACGCAACGGGAGAGGTCACAGCAGGGAGAGGCCCGCGTACCGCCAAAAAAAAAAAAAAAAAAAAAAAAATTACCTCTAGGAAAGAGAAGAAAAACATACTGCTGAAGCCTTATATGTGGCGATACTACTAACAACTTAACATTAATTGAGAACTTACTAGGAGTCAGGCACTGTTCTGAGCACTTTTTATGTTTTACTTTGCTTTATAATCATAAAACTCTACCTCCATTTTACATATGGGAAAATTGAGGCTCAAAGAAGTTAATTAACCTGTCTGTTGTCTCACAGTTGATGAAAGGTGATGCCGGGTTTGAACCCATACAATAGAGCTTGCACTATTATTAACATTTTATTATGTTATTAATATGTCATCTAAAAGTTTTTTACTTCCATATATTTAAGTCTGTGTTATAATATTTTTGATGTATATTTCCATCATTTTTATTGTATAATCTAGAGAGCAATGTAAGGGCCTACAAAAAAAGTATGATTGCTCCAATAGGCGAGTTTATAAAGGAACATTTCAAATACTAGCTAACCTAGAGTCCAACAGTATGTGATATTTTCAGAGAGTAGCTTTTCATCTTAGAGAATAATCCATAGATCAGTTAACACAAGTATAGTAATTCAAAATGTAGTCGCCTTGAGGCCCACAATTTATTTTGTGTACTACATCGGAGCACATTTCAATTCTATTTGATAACTGTATAGCTAAGAAATATATACTGGTATATATTATTTATGGATTATATCTCTTTATGGATATCTACTCCCACTGTTCTGTGATAATCATCTATTGTCTGAGAAGGGGAGTCAACCAGTTTCCAGTGAAGAATGTGGGATCAATGGCAATCCTCATACATCATTTACTGACAGAATCCAAGTGAGCCTAGAGTACCTCATTTGAAGACTAGAATAAAGTAAAGAGAATATTTTGAAGATGCAAAGGAAGAGCAAACTGAAATTTAGCTAATATCCTCATAGGAAAATGACCCTGCAGCAAAAATAACAAAAGTGCTCTGAGGAGTTCAGTTCCTAAAAAGAATTGAATAAACTATACTAGAAGAAGCAAAATTACGTGAACAGATAAATCAAGAAATTAGAGCAAGTATAATGAATAGCTTCAAAAGAGTAAGAGAGGCTATTTTTGATACAAAGAAATAAACAGGTTTTTTTTATAACTTTCAAGTATGCTCTTTTTTAATTGAAGTATAGTTTATTTACAATGTTGTATTAGTTTCGGGTGTACAGCACAGTGATTCGTGTACACGCTTATCTATTTTATACATAGTAGTGTGTATATGTTAATCCCAACCTCCTAGTTATTCCTTCCCCCCAGCCCTTTCCGCTTTGGTAACCATAAGAGAATAAACAGTTTGAAAGAAGAACTAGGCAGAAATATTAAATGTGAAAAAATATTGTTGTTGAATTAAGAATTCAGTGTGTGTGCTAAGCAGCCAAATAGATTCAGAGAACAAATTAGTGAGTGAAGATCCTTCCAGAAAGAATCAGAAATGAATATAGCAAGGAAGAACACAGAATAAAGATAAAAGAAGGTGAAGGTCTGAAATAGAAATGTCATCAACCATATATTTGAAATCCAGCTAAAGAGAATATTACAAAGCTGGAAAAGATATTTGGAATTATCAGAGAGAAAAGACATATTACCTTAAAAGGAATAAAATTTAGCCTGACAATGCTTTCTCAATAATAATAATGAAAGCCAGAATTCAATAGAATCATATTATCTAAATAGCGAAAACAACTGCTATTTTGGAATTTCATATATGACTGGATTAGCATTCAAAAACTAGGTTGAAGCAATTGTGTTTGTTAACAAAAGCAATAAAAACTAAGAGAATTTACTACCAACAGACCTCACCGTAAGATTTCTAAAGGATGAACTTCAGAATGAAAGCAGGAGATCTGGTGCTCTAATGTCTCAAAATTTTTTTTAATTTAAAATTTAAATTTAAGGTCTTCCCTGGTGGTGCAGTGGTTGAGAGTCCGCCTGCCGATGCAGAGGACGCGGGTTCGTGCCCCGGTCTGGGAAGATCCCACATGCTGCGGAGCGGCTGGGCCCGTGAGCCATGGCCGCTGAGCCTATGCGTCCGGAGCCTGTGCTCCGCAACGGGAGAGGCCACAACAGTGAGAGGCCCGCATACCGCAAAAAAAAAAAAAAAAAAAAATTTAAATTTATAAACCTTTTTCTATCCATTGATCCTCCCAAGAGCTTTACACTTGCCATATTGACACACTACGAAATGCTATTTCATATGTACCGTTTTTGCAAATTCCATCTTTTCCCCTGTTCTCATATATCACATACCTGGTACACTCCTAACAAATGTTACAGCCTCAGTCAAAGTTTTTCCCCTATTGGCTGAGTTTCCAAACAATCCTGAGAATAAACCTTGTGCGTACCTCTGTTACAGCCTGTGTTGCATCCATTGTTTATTTAATAAATAATTACTAAGCAACTATTTTGTTTCTGGCATTCTTTTAGGCACTAAGAATACAATCACAAACATACGGAGTCTCTGCTCTCAAGTTTTTGTTAGTAAACAATCACAAATTGTGTTGTTGCAATGGATAGTTGCAGAATCTTTTCTATTAGTTGTGTGATCAAAAGATTTGAAAGGTGGGCTAGGACCAAAGATGAGTAGAGCATGGGGGTGACTGGTTTGAGGTTAGTGACAAGACGAAGGGCCTCCTGCAGAGAGCTCTTTTCTGCCAAAAGCTGCTTACAAATCCCCACTTGTCAGAACATCATTTCATTACTATGGGATCATGGGCAAAGGTCCATCTTCTTCATGCTGACATGGGGCACTGTGTTCGTAGAGTGGAAGATGTCGACACGGGTCTGTAGCATCTCTGCTGACAGTTGTAGTTGCCCATTTACATATACAAGCAGAGCAAGCTACAATTATTTTGATGCCCACAAAGATATAGATTATTATGGACAATAGTGTTAATCCCATTCTCTTAAGGCCAGATCTTGGAATTGTGCTAGCCCCAGATTCAGTACTGCTCAAGATAGAGCAGTTTATGTCATGGCTGTGGTCTGGTCTTCACGCAGTCAGACTGTTCCCTCTGGTGGCAGTTACAGCATCTGTAACACAACTCAGGAATGCGCATCTGACACTAAGTCTGTGACTCTATTGTCCTAATCTTTAGCTGCTTGAGCCTGCTCTTTTGTGACTCAGGGGGGCCTGGGAGACTGCAGCTTTTCTACACACAGGAGGCAGCAGACATGGATGAGCCTTTGTTCTTGAGACGGGGGAGGGGGAGGGGTGCAGGGTTCTGCTCAGTTCCATCATGTTTTCCAACTGATACTCAGTCCACCACAATCTGCTACATTCAGATGGACACATGTGGAGTCTGAAGTGCCTAGGAAGAGCCACTGAATTATGTTTATTAGTAGAATAAATCATGGTCATTATTAGACAAGAATCACTCTCTTATATCTAAGGGCAGTAGCTCATCATTTATTTATTTGAGGTATAGCCATTTCTGAGCTACAGCCCACACTTAACATTATGTAAGTAGAAGAATCATTCACTAGATATCTGCTTCCAAGTATCGCATTCTATTTTCAACATGCAAATAAAAGCACTGCATACTAAGACTTTAAGGCAAAAAGAAAAAGATTGTATCGCTCAGAATTAGTTTATTATTTAGTATTATTTAAGGTTAGGGAAAAATACTGTGTTGTCTGCCATGTGTGTGCTTTGGGGGAATTCACTTAGGCTTTGTTCTCATAATTTGTAAAAACTGTTACCCATAATTCCTGCCCAATTATCCTTTAAGGAAATTTAAATAGATGGAAAGAAACAGTGGGAAAGCTTTTCAAATCTCAAAAGGACAAGGCAAACAAGAGATTCTACTGAAAAGTGTGCTCCAAAAAGGCAAAGATTGTTATCTGTTTTGCTCATTTCTAGATCTACAGTATCAGACCAGACTTGGCACTGAATAAATATTTATGGAATATCTTAATCATATATTACTGGTGTCAATATACCTATGACAGAGGTAAAGTTAAAAGAAAAATTAAAACCCAATAATTTCTCCTTCCCAATTGCAGATCTCCAAACTAAATTAACCCTAAAATGTGTGAAGTTTGAAGACTTTCTGAATTTGAAATCTGTACGAGATTTATTTTGCCAGAAAAATCAATGAGTAATTGTACTACCGCATCTATAAAGTCAAAATGAAAGTTTCCCTCTATAATGTTGAAAATGAGTTGCAGTAGAGATTAATTAAGAAAAAAAAGGCAGTGTTTTGATGGTGTCTAATCATTGTGTGTGGGAGTTGGGGAGCTTTGGAGAACATCCCTGTATCTGTTTAATTTAGTATCTCAAAGTAGGTTCTCTTAAATATCATCTTAATGCAGTCTATTATATCTAATACAATTATCAGATATTCAAAACAGTGCAGTGCAATCTAGGTCACTAAATTCCTTTGGCCTCTGTTCTGTTTCTACAAATACTCATTTAGTCTACTCCCTCCAAAATGTGTCAGGTCACCCTGTAAGCCTATGCCCTCATTCTAGTGATAGAATCACCTCCCTCTCTGATTTCCTAAAACGACTGTTATCATAAGAAAATCCTGAACTACCATGTCAGTTCTCACTGTGGGTTTCCAGATATTTGTACCATTATTAAAAATTTTTCATGGTATAATGTTTTAAGCAAGAAATTCATAATAGAATACTTCTTAAATGACTTAACTGTAGCTATCTATCTAAATTGGGGGAAAAAATAATTTTTACAGAAATATTCAGCCTGGTTGTGTTGATGCAAGTGTATTAAGAGCAACAATTATTAAGATTTCAGTGAATGGAATAGTGTCAGTGTCTCATAGAAAAACCCTGAATAATATGACACATCATATGAATTATTTATCATTCACAAGATAATATATGTTAGCATCTACTGCCAAGAATAAGTGGTCAGGTAGAAAATGTTACTCTAGAAATAGCACATTTATTCCTTCAACAACCATAGCCCGGGAAGTGTCCTTATTACAAGTCAACTATTGAACCAAGGTGGGAGGCTGGAAGCTTGGGTCCCAAAAGTTGAGTATTTTATATTCTAATTTGTTCTCTTCATCTGTCCAGAGAAAGCAGAGCTGCTCCCACTGGAACAGATCATGGTCTGAACTCTATAAGCATCTGACCACGTAGAATGGATTTCAGGGAATAGCCTGTCTTACTGCTTTAAATAACAACATTCATCACCCCTACTGCCACCTTCTGGCTGCTAATAGCTTCAGCCAATAACTAAGAAGTACCTTTCCTGGGGATTTGCCTTTACTGAAACCAACTTGTTTGTTAGTTATGGTATGCTGGGAGACCCTCTACTAGACTGCCTTTAAATACTTATTAACTCTCTCTTTTTCGTTAACATCTTTATTGGAGTATAATTGTTTTACAATGGTGTGTTAGTTTCTGTTATATAACAAAGTGAATCAGCTGTATGTATACATGTATCCCCATATCCCCTCCCTCTTGCATCTCCCTCTCAACCCTCCCTATCCCACCCCTCTAGGTGGTCACAAAGCACCAAGTTGATCTCCCTGTGCTATGCAGCTGCTTCCCACTAGCTATCTATTTTACATTTGGTAGTGTATATATGTCCATGCCACTCTCTCCCTTTGTCACAGCTTACCCTTCCCCCTCCCCGTGTCCTCAAGTCCATTCTCTACGTCTGCCATCATCAAAAAATCTTGTTAACTCTTTGTGACCCTTACCAATAAAACCCTCAAACATTCACTAACTTGGTGTATAGATAAGCATACTTACCTAAGTGAAGAGATTCCCTACTACAGCAGTCCAATAGTAGTTCATGAAATAAATAACTAGACTTATATAATGAAAACAGGGCAGAAAAAAATAGAACTGGAATTTAATTCTGATATAGTCACTAAGGTACTTGATTTTGGGTAACGTCACTTCTTTGTGTTTATTTCCTACTTTAGGGAATAAAAGAAGACTGAATAAATAGACAGTTTAAAAAAAAAACAAACTAAAGATCCAACAGACTGGAGTTATTTGTGGAATGTATAAGCAACTTCTATACTTTGCCTCTTAAGCCCTCAGACAGTGCTTAACACCATGTGCACTGGGCGGTGTGGGTAAAGATGACCCTGAATAGGTCAGATATGACTAAGTATATTCAGGATGTACTCAGTGAGAAGTAATGCCTTTAAGAAACAGATCTCCTTAAAATGATTTTCTTTTGTTTGTGTTAATTTGATCCCCTGTAGAGTAGATTTCACTTCTCTGCAAAATGCCCTGTTATGGAATTCCTCATATCCTGATATTCTTGAAGCTGAGCCTTCTTCCAGAGTAGAGCCTGGGACTTAGACTTCTTTGTATCTCAGAGCACCCAGCAAGTTACTGGTAAGCAGAAGATAGGTAGTGTTTGCATGCATGGATTAAAACCCTGGGCTTATAATTAATTGTTATAATTAATCAACTATTATTATATAACATTATATAAATTATATATAAGTATATATTATATAAAAGTAAACACACTGTATACAAATTTATATCATCCATAATATATAAATAGATTATTACAATTATATTATTAATTCTTGGAATGCAAAGTTATGTTATTCTGGACCAATGGAGGGGTGTGGGAAATGAGTTCTGTTTTTAGTGTGAACTCACATGATATATAGTCTGTATAAGGACAAAGAATTCTATACTACCATCAGGGTAAATGGTCATTAAGTGAATCTGCTGCTTTAAAATTAATGTGCTAACGGGTCCAAAAAGTAAACTTTTCTATAAACTGCTTGCCTGAATAGAGGTAAGCATGGATTAGCAGACATTTGTATAAAATGATTAAATAATAATAATAATAAAGTACAAATATTAATCTGTATTCTTTCTTCAAAGATCTCAACAGCCTTTCTTTTTTTCTTGTGAAATTATTTTTTTCTTTTCTTCCCCATTTCACTATTATCTATGAATTCAGGGACTGTTTTTCTTTCCTCACCAATAAATCTCAGTGCCTAGCAGGGTAAGTGGATATTATTTTCTTATGTTTCATTTGTAACCAAAATATGGAAATAACTTAAATGATATCCTGATAAGAAATACTAAACCTCTAAGTTCTAAGCAATTGCTTCAAATTCCAATAATATTCAGAGTTGCACAGTGAAAACACAACATAAAAGAAAAGACAGAATGAGAATTCTTTTCCTAGCTTTGTCACTACCTAGCTTTACAATTTTGGCAAGATGGTCAATTTCTCAGTGCTGATTTCTTCATTCGTAAAATAAGTAAACACTGCCTGACATCATCCATAATGGGGAAAGAAGTAGTGGAATTCAGATGAGAGAATCTAGGAAAGACATCCAACCTCTCTAGTTTAAAGCTTTGTCTGTGAGACTAATTATGTCCTTTTAGCTCCCAGCCCTTTAATGAAACTGCTTTCTCAAGGATGCTTGTATAATATTTCCAGAGGAACTAAAACTGTATCAACCTTGTTTTTTGCTGTATCTACAGATGTCTGTCACAAGGTCTGAAACAAAACAGATGCTCCAAAATATTTGTTAATGGAATTAGGATAAATAATTGCTGAGTTCAGTGTGCCCTTATTCATCTTCCTCATTCTCTTTGATGTCCTTGTAACCTTGCTGCTTCTGCTGATTCATCCTTCTTGAAGTGCTCCTCGTTAATAGCACCTGTGATACTACACCACATTTGTTTTATTCTCACCTCTTCATCCTTTCCTTCTTGGTGTCCTCTTTTTTCTATGTCCTCACATATAGGTGTTACCCAAGTCCAGCTCATGATTTTCTCCTCTGTATTCTCCAAAGGCTCTTTTAGGCAACTGACACCAATGGTTTCCATTATATGCATTATTCATATAATTTCTGGATGTATGTTTCTGGTGCTGATTTCTCTACCTGCCAATGCCCAGTCTCACATTTCCAATAGATTTCTAGATATTTTCAAATTGAGGCCTTCAAGTTCCTTCAAGTCAAATGGCCAAAAGTGAGCTCATCATTTTCCTTCGCTACCAAACCAGTCTTCCTTCACTCTCTGCATCCTTAACATCGTTATTGTTCCCACTACCTTTCCCTAAACCATGATAGAGAATCCACTATAAAATCCCATCAAGGGGACTTCCCTAGCAGTCCAGTGGTTAAGACTTCCTGCTCCCAATGCGGGAGGGATGAGTTCGATCCCTGGTCAGGGAACTAAGATCCGACATACCGCAAGGCGCAGCCAAAAATAAAATAAAATAAAAAATCCTGTCAAATCAATTGTTTTATCTTTCTTACCTATTGCTTTTCCTGTCTCCATTGTCACATCCTAGTTTATCCTTAATTTTTGTCACTTGATCTACTGTGGTAGCATCTTCATTGGTGTTCATCTGGAGGTTCTCATTCTGGGTACTATTACCATGGAGGCAAGGGAAAAGGAAACTAGCATAATGTGTATTAGCAATTGTAATAGTTGACGAGAATAGAAATATGAATGTCTGTCTTTAAGAATTTTAGTCTTTAGTAGGAAACACACATATGCAAAAGAATGCAATAAAATGTGGTTAGTCTAAGACCAAATGTGCATAATGGGCTATGAGGGAATCACCTACAATAAAGACAGACTCCTTTCTCTACATGGAGCCAGGCTGTTTTCTCCCCAACTCATATTTTCTGCTACCAAGTAGACAGAATAACACTGGGATGAGTCAGACCAAGGAAATAATTCAGCCACAGTGTTTTTGGCCAGAACAGTCATAAGGAGGGCATTGGTGACCTTTGCTAGAGCTGTTTGGTGGAGTGAGGATTAGGAAAGTCCGAGAGCCGTGGGGTGATTTCTGAGCTAGAATGAAAGTAGTGGAGACAGTGATGGTGGTGCATGCCATGATACGAATCCCATCAGAAATAACATCAGAGGTATTTTTCCCCCCAGGTGCTAGGATTCCTGCCAGGAGATGTGCCTTAGCTGTCAGCCCTCTTTCAGAATTGCCTCAGCTGAAGAAAATTATTTTTCCCAAGGTTTTGTTTCCTTCCTGGGGCTGTGCTTATGTAATGATTGATCAATGCAGGGGTAAAAAGGCCTAGTTCCATCACCCCAACATGGGCCTTCCCAGCTTGAGAGCTCGGGAGTTTCCCATAAGATCACCAGAAGCCTCTGTTGGGGATACATCACAACTCAACTTCTCTTTCTGTCTAGTCTTGCTTCCCACCTTTTAGCCCCCAGCTCAGAGAGTGCCCCCAAGAACCTAACCTGTGACAGCTGGAAGCAGGGGTGGTCCAAGAAATAAAATGGGATTTTGGAGCTGAGTACCTTATAAATGGTGGTAGGTAGAGCATAAAATGCCCTTGGAGCATGGTAGCAGGACAATTGTTAAAACTTTCTTTGGTGATGAACTGAGATGATACAACAGTGGAAGATAATACATTAACTGATACAGTGTATTAGGTAGGTATTTGAGGACTATTGGGGGAAATAGTAACTCTAAAGAAAATGGAATCCCGGGGCTATCACTAAGCTAGATTCATGCTCTGGAAAGAAGATAATTAAAAAGCTGATAGTTATTACTGGGCTATTAACCTAAAGTGTGAAAGTCAACAAAATTCTTATCTGCTGCAGAGGGTTGTCAGAGAATGTTGATGAAATACAGAAATTAATGGTAAGAGTAGGCATGCAGTAGGGAAAACTGAAATTCCAACCAAGGCAGATCTGTTATATCAAAGTCAAGATGATAACTGGGAAAGAATGGAACCCTGACACATGGGATAGGGACATCTGGGTTTTTTCAGCTAAAAATGTTGAAACTTTAGATTCCTATGAACCCCACATGAGCTTGCAAAAGCAGCCCACTCCTCCTTATTAAGGGCTACCACATTCCTTTCCTCTCTCTCTCCCTCCACTGACTGAAGACAATTCAGAGACCTCTTCCCTACAAGACAAAATGTATCACCCCCTACTCAGGATCTGCTCCCCTCCACCTCTGCTCTTGGCCACTAAGCCAGTCATTTATGTTAAGTCAAAAGATAACCCAGCTGGAGAAACTGGGCCTGCAAATAAAGGAAAGAGACTACATCCAGAGGGAACTATAGATTTATCCAACATGTTTCATAAAAGATACAAAAATACACATGGACTGGATTCTCAGGGTGCTGGACCAAGGAATATTGGGAATAAAAGTACACTGATTTGGGAGCACTGTCTCATGATATAAGTTAAAAACCCTGTAAAGTCTTTTGGAGATGGTATAGGCATGCTGAAAGATGGCTCTTGGAAGTGTGGAAGAAGCCCTGGGCCACACTAAGTGAAGTGGTAATCTAAATTGTCATGGCTAATAGTGGAATAAAGAAATAAAAGGCTCAGAAATGTGGGATGTTAAAGTGGGTAAGCATCTAAGACCAGAGGACAATATTTAATGGTAGGGCCCAGAAGATATATAATTTGCAAAAGCAGTAAGGGATGTGCTGGTGAGAGGGTCACTGTCTCTCAGTTCAGTGATATCACCCCTGTAGGCCAGGTCTCATGGTAAACGATGCCATTACTCAACCAGACTACTAGGAACATGGATATAAAAGGACCCCCAAAGAGTACAGGGCAGGTAGCAGGGCTTGCTTGTCAGAAGTAAGATGAGCTCAATTATCAAAATGAGTAGCAAGATGGTAAAAATCATCAAGGGGGCTTGACCCCACTGAGAATTATGGAGATAGTTCATAGAGCAAAATTTTCATCAGAGTGAAATAAATAGGGAGCCATTATTGGAACTGCTGAATCTATGCAAATTATAAGCAATCAAGGAGGAAATATTAGGAGTCAGGGAGCAGTTGCCCCCAAAGAATGTCATAATATTTTCTCTCATTCCAGACCTGAGCCAGATTTTGGTCCTAATACACAAATACTGAACTCACCAGGCCCCAGGGAGGAAGGACACTGCAACCACACAGCAAAAGAATATTGTAATAATTTCCTCAGTCTTTTCTTAAAAGATTTGTAATGGTAATTACACATTTGGAAATGCAGAATAATACCCAGATAATTCAAGGACTTATTGGACATGGGGTCTGAATTGACATTGATATCCATGCAAGTTGTACTACTCTGATGCATGATCTTAGCTCCAGACATCCAGTGAAATTAGCTAAGACCTTGGTTGTGACATCATTGAGTCCTTCTCTTTCTCCTGCCCAATCTTATTTCCCACTAATTGCACAGATATTGGTCCCAAGAGCCTCCCCAATATACTTCCTGCCTGCATATATCTATCTCGAATCTTTTTCCAAGAGATCCTTACGCATTGCTGACGACTGTCGCCCTTCAGTTTGGGCTCCAGAACAAACAGATGGAGTGGAGCTGAATCCAGCCAGCAACCAAAGTAGAGTTGCTTCATGAAGCCCACGCTGGATCAGATGATATACAGTCCATTTACATATTGTGAGCATGAGAACAAATACTTACGATGGTAAGCTACCAGGTTTGGGGTGGTTTGTTACTTAGCATTATTGTGGCAAGGGGTGACTAATACAAGGCATTTTATTCTACAGTTTACAGATGAGGAAACCAAGACTGACCCAAAAACACGGAGTAATTGGATCAGTATTGTACAACTGTTAAGTGTTAGAGAAAGGCTTCAAACCAATTCTGATCAGATTAAACTACAACTTCTTGTCAACTTTCTGTGCCTTTGCATTGCTTACTGAAAAAGACTTAAAACTCTTGCCATGGCATCAAAGACCCCTGGAATATGATCTCAACTTATCTAACCAGAATAGTTTTGTAATATACTTTTTCACAGTAGGAACACTTTGGTCAGATTGTACTCAGGGCTTCTTAAATATGTTCTCTGCTTTCAAACCCCTGATAATTGACTCATGCCATCCCCTCTCACGGAGTGTCATTTGCCCACTAGCTTGCAGTCAGAAAAAAGAAGCCATCTCTTCCATGAAAACCACTGATGATTTAAGAACATAGAGTGATTATTTGAATCACCTTTGAATTATTGTATCACTTATACCTCTCCTATGACATATTGCCATACTTCCATGAGTATCAATACCATATGGTAAGCTCCAAGGAACAGAAGATCTTTTTCTATCCTCTGCACATCGTATAGAGGCTACCAGTAGTAAATTCCAAAAAAAATATGTTTTAAATAAATGACTGGTGGGTAATACAGAATTATGGGAAAATATAAAAAGTATATACCAATGTAATTATTATTTCCTATGTTTTAAATTCTAAAGATTTTATTAAATAAAATGAACTCTCAACTGAGACAGACTTGAATTTAAACAATGTTTTTTTTAGTTTGGCAAGATTTTTAATCCCTCAGAACAATAATTCTGTCATTTATTAATTGAGAAAAATATCTACCATATAGAATTATCATGAGTCCTGAATAAAATGCACATATAAAATTATTGGTCCAGAAGTTGCTGAAATAATGCTAACTGCCTTCTTGTATTCTTCCTCTATTTTTTTTTTTTTTTTGCGGTATGCGGGCCTCTCACTGTTGTGGCCTCTCCCGTTGCAGAGCACAGGCTCCGGACGCGCAGGCCCAGCGGCCATGACTCACGGGCCCAGACGCTCCGCGGCATGTGGGATCCTCCCGGACCGGGGCACGAAGCCGTGTCCCCTGCATCGGCAGGCGGACTCTCAACCACTGCGCCACCAGGGAAGCCCTCTTCCTCTATTTTAATCCTTTAACTTCTTTTTCCCCATAAGAACCATTATAATTGGAAATATTTGTTTGATGATTTTTTATTAATAAAAAAGAAAACTCATACATCACAATCTGGTATACTGACTGGTATACATTTAAATACACAAATGATCATGATTAATCCGTAACTGCTCAAATCATCTAATTTCTTTAACATCTTTTTTTTAAGTTTGTGTGGTGAACAGTCTACACTAGATAATATGTAAGGTCCCTTAATAAATTCTGTAATCCAATCACAAAGCCAAGGTGGGTGGGATATGTACGTGTGTGTGTGTTTGGTTATATGTGGGATTGCAGATCATCACCTATATTTCTGGTATTAACATTTTCATATTGATTCATGAAAAGTCATATCAAAAATATGAGTAGAGGGCTTCCCTGGTGGCGCAGTGGTTGAGAGTCCGCCTGCCGATGCGGGGGACGCGGGTTTGTGCCCCGGTCCTGGAGGGTGCCACGTGCTGCGGAGCGGCTGGGCCCGTGAGCCATGGCCGCTGAGCCTGTGCATCCGGAGCCTGTGCTCCGCAACGGGAGAGGCCACAACAGTGAGTGGCCTGCATACCGCAAAAAAAAAAAGATGAGTAGAAATACACAGAAATGCAAAAAGAAAAAACATCATGCATGTTATCAGCTAAAATAGAGTATCTCTAGGCCAGAAATGAGCAAATAACCATAACAATGTCAGCAATTTATCCATTTCCCTTTGAACTTAACTGTTCAAGATGAAAACTCCAAATCATCACACTATAAGTGTTCTGCTCTAGCATGCTATGGAGTTCTACACAGCCAATGTTCATATTGCTACCAGGCTGGACAAGAAGAAAAAACGTTCACTATTCCATGAGCCAGAGACTCTATCCTTAGAATGTTTCATCTTCTACTGTTATTCCTTCCTTCCTCCCTCCCTTCCTTCCTACCTTTTTTTTTTTCTCTCTCATTCCTCATTAATAACCAACATGATTTAAGTGCCTTCATATTTCATTGCTTGGGAATGAACAGCTGAAAAAAACTGATGTTATATCTCTCATTAGATAGTTATCACTTTGATAACCTCTGGATTTGAAGAATGACTACTCGAAGATGAGGTGGCAGAATTAGATACCAGTCCTAAGTGAAATTAATATCAAAAAGTAATAATAAGAAAAAGAAAAATAGTGAATATCCTCCTATCTTAATGGATTGATTAGGTCAGATCCAATAAACATTTAAGAATAGGCATTATAAATGGATCTCCTAAAATAAGAGGAACAAAGACTCTGTCTAGTCATTTGAAATAATTCATTACCTGAAAAAAAGTCACCTTTAAAAATACAATGAGAAATTACACTCTGAAGTTTTATGCTTATCCATTAATACTCTAATCTGTGAAAATATGAAAGAGGCAAAACAGGTTTTATGAGAAATGAGGGCTTAATAAAATCAAATATGAATTTTATTTTAAAACTTTTCAGTTCATAAAAACCAAACAGCAGGAAGGAACAAACACTGAACAAGCAAACTTTAAACTAACGATTCTTCTTGGCAGTCAGTGACAGCCAAACTGGGGAGGTGAAATGGAAAGGTCGAAATTATACATGAAAACATCACAGAATATTAACAATTTATGTGAAAGCACAACTCTTTCTAAGGAAAATGGACTCTTGATTCATGTCAGTTCTCCTTAGTACTATCTTTGAAACTGGGGTTTAAATGGTTTCGTCATGTTTAATAGTTAGGAAATATAAAGACTATGATGAGTAGCACCTTGAATGCTTCCCTTCTATCTCATGCCCATTCCCTGCTCCCTCATCAACTGTGTCACAAATTGTAAAATATTCAGAATGTGGAAAGTGAGCTGGTCATGTGCTCAGACGAGATTAATGTCTCCATCTGCAAAAGTGAATAAAGGCAGCAAGATTCCCAAAGGCTCTGGTTATACAAAATGCTAGAATACAGTGAAAACACGGCATGGTGTTTCCTTTTTCGACCTTGGACTCAGGACGAAAAATGGGCAGCAGTTTGTAGTTCAAAATTAACTTTTGGCAAATTAGATCTAATTGTTGCCCTATTTCCAACTCAAATGTTACCATAAAGTTCTCAGTGAATTTATAATGCAGCGAACAAAACAAATACAAATAATACTCACATGAACATAAACATAAAAATGTATATTATTCAAAATTTACCATTTCGTGTGAGCCTACAACAAAAGTTCAAAGGATTAAACAAGTTAATGTATGAAATATGCATCATGGAGAGAGAGACACATGTGAAGTACACAAATGTTAATCATTCCAAAATATATGGGCCAAACTCATAAAATAAAAATGTTTAACCTAACTGTTAGTTTAAAAATTAGAATTAAAATAAGTATAGGTCTTATTTCTCAAACTTACAATAGCCAAAAATTAAACCATAATAGTTTTTGAGGAGGGCTTGAAGGCAGGCCTGAGGCGGAGGGGTCAGTGGTCAGTAGAAGTAGCTCTAGTGACAGGGAAAAAGCAGGATAAAGGAGCTTGTGCACAAGAGAAGCAAAGATGGCTGCACTCAGAAAACTGCACCAGATACCAAAAGTGAGATCACATTGCCAAATAAATGGAAGAGAGAAGAGGCCTTTCAGATGCATTCCTTTAAAAAATATCAAGTATCCTAACAACTTTTCCTAAATCAATTTGAGATTTTAATCTATAAATCTGTAACAAAATTGAAATCTATAAGGAAGGGAGTGTACTGGAGAAATATGCCATTGCTGAAGACATTCTATGTGACCCAACAGTTTTGTGAGGCGCTTCCTTGTGGGAAGACAGTCGGCTATCATCCTGAACCATTAGAGGCAATAACTATGAAAGAAGGGGGGCACAATATGACCTATACCTCTTCGTAGAAGAAAACAAAAACAAAAATAAAAACTGTTGATTTCTAGTGGAAAATACTTAAAATTGAAAGTCTAATATTTAGTCTTGACAAATCACATTACATTTCAGTAACATTCGTGAGAACATGATATGAATCATGGTATTTTCTTGTTACATATGAACTTATGTGTTATATCAATCAGTAACTGAAAGTATATATTATTTAAACATAAAGCTTCAAATCTACTTTCTTTGGGAATCCCAAAAGGCTAATCCATATTTTAAGTAACTGAAAATCAGGAATCTTTGGTAATAACTTTGACTTTATCATAGTTTGATATTTTCTTTAATACGTGTGTTCGCTCATTCATTAAAGATCGTCTGTTGAGTGGATTACTTACCAAGCCATTGTTAAAGCCAGGGCCATCACTGATGTTCAGTCCATACATATATTTTGAGTAATTCTTATGATGTCATTAGCAACTGTGACTAATTTGGAAATATCCCAGGCTCTGTGGGAGAGATTTGGAATCTTTAAATCTCGTCTTCAGTAATCTTCCATTTCCATAGGTAAACACAAGGAGAGAGGGGTTACCATCGATGTCAAACTCTGAGATCATGTCTTTGAAGAGAATCAGGAGCTCTTGGAACTCACAAAGAATAAGAACACTTTGCCTGCCTTTAGCTAAAAAGAAACCGAGTTTAGGGGGTGAGTAAAAAATGTGTCTTAGTGTCACACCAATCATCCTCCCCAGGAATTTGTGAGAATCTAGACACATTTGACAGAGACAGCTGTAGAACTTTATAGCTCACAATTAAGAAGTGCTGAGGCACACTGGTGTGAAACTACTGCATTTAGGATCTGAAGCTGCAAAAGCAGCTGTCCCAATCCCACAGCTCAGCACTTTCCCTCCCAGCCACTCCCAAGCCGTGAGCATAAGCCCAGGGCAGGAGCTGGCAAGGGTGAAGCAGCGGATCTGGCTTTCATTCAAAAGACAAAGGCCATAACAAAAAACCAAACAACCCAATCCAAAAATGGGCAGAAGACCTAAATAGACATTTCTCCAAAGAAGATATACAGACTGCCAACAAACACATGAAAGAATGCTCAACATCATTAATCATTAGAGAAATGCAAATCAAAACTACAATGAGATATCATCTCACACCAGTCAGAATGGCCATCATCAAAAAATCTACAAACAATAAATGCTGGAGAGGGTGTGGAGAAAAGGGAACACTCTTGCACTGCTGGTGGGAATGTGAATTGGTACAGCCACTATGGAGAACAGTATGGAGGTTCCTTAAAAAACTACAAATAGAACTACCATATGACCCAGCAATCCCACTACGGGGCGTATACCCTGAGAAAACCATAATTCAAAAAGAGTCATGTACCAAAATGTTCATTGCAGCTCTATTTACAATAGCCCGGAGATGGAAACAACCTAAGTGCCCATCATCGGATGAATGAATAAAGAAGATGTGGCACATATATACAATGGAATATTACTCAGCCATAAAAAGAAACGAAATTGAGCTATTTGTAATGAGGTGGATAGACCTAGAGTCTGTCATACAGAGTGAAGTAAGTCAGAAAGAGAAAGACAAATACCGTATGTTAACACATATATATGGAATTTAAGAAAAAAGAATGTCATGAAGAACCTAGGGGTAAGACAGGAATAAAGACACAGACCTACTAGAGAACGGACTTGAGGATATGGGGAGAGGGAAGGGTAAGCTGTGACAAAGCGAGAGAGAGGCATGGACATATATACACTACCAAACGTAAGGTAGATAGCTAGTGGGAAGCAGCCGCATAGCACAGGGAGATCAGCTCTGTGCTTTGTGACCACCTGGAGGGGTGGGATGGGGGGTGTGTGAAGGAGGGAGATGCAAGAGGGAAGAGATATGGGAACATATGTATACGTATAACTGATTCACTTTGTTATAAAGCAGAAACTAACACACCATTGTAAAGCAATTATACCCCAATAAAGATGTTAAAAAAAAAGAAAGAAAAACAAAAGTTATCAAGGAAAAGACTGACAGATTTAACCACTTAAAAATTTAAAACTCCTCTTTTCATTTATATATTTATTCTCTCAGCAGATTTTTATTGAGCATTACCACATGCAGGTATTGCTCTAGTTTCTGAATATAGTGTGAAAACAATGCATATGGTTCCTATTGTCATGCATATTATAGTCTAGTGGCAAATATAGAAAATAAGTAAACAAAATAAAAATATAAGTACTAAAAAAAAAAAAAAAAAAAAGACAAAGGCCACCGAAAAATGGCATCAACTCCTTTGGAGAAAGTCTTTGCACATACATGGGGAGACCAGTGACCATGTTTTCTCAATAGATTATGCATTATTATGTATGAGGACAATAAAAAACTATCCCTCCTAGTGAGTACTGAAGTTAAAAGAATTTCGAATCACTTAACTTGAATTAAAATTCTGGTCCAGCCAGAATTTTACATACTAACTGCATCAGTGTGGGCCACTGACTTTGCCTCTTTCAGAATGTCAATCATGTAGCATAGGAGTCAGTAAACTTTTTCTCTCAAGAGCTAGTAGTAAATGTTTTAGGGTTTGTGGACCAAGAGGAAAACCTGAGGATATTATGTAAACAATTATTGCAAAAAAGAGAGAGAGAGAAAAATCACAGGTATTTTATTCATAAAACTAAAACTAATTATGGATATCAAAATCTAAATATTAGTCACGAAATATTACTATTCTTTAGATTTTTTTTTCAGCAATTTGAAAACCATTCTTATCTCATGGGATGTACAAACACAGCTGGTGGGCTGGATTTGGCACCTGTGCTATAGTTGGCCAACTTTTCACTTAGAGCATATCCTGACTCATGAAAAATTACCAGCAAATGTTACTAATTATCATTATTTAATAATTCATTATTTTAAACTGGTTAATAAAAGATTATTATTACACTTGTATATTCTCCTGATCTGTCAAGTCAAGGGGAACAGCACACATATTCATTTGGACACTATCACCAAAACTCTGAACCAAACATACAAAACGTGTAAGGAATGATGCATTTTAGTGTAAGTATTTAAAACAACTTGACACTTATTTCTTCTACAATCACTCATTAAATCCAAGTATGCGTTAAGCATCATATACTGGGGCTAACATTAATAAGTTCATGTCTTTGGTCTTGGAATTGAT
This sequence comes from Tursiops truncatus, assembly GCF_011762595.2. Classification (NCBI taxonomy): domain Eukaryota; kingdom Metazoa; phylum Chordata; class Mammalia; order Artiodactyla; family Delphinidae; genus Tursiops; species Tursiops truncatus. The sequence goes on along the minus strand of NC_047038.1, from coordinate 66,907,661 downwards.
TACAGACCAGGAGTGGAGTTGATATATAAAGACACAGGATAACTAGATGTGACAGTGACAACTGCCCAACTGGAGGTTTAAAAAGGAGCACTGTGGACACGTAAGCCACAAAGAATTTCTTCTCCTAGACAAATATATGAATTTTCAGATCAAAACCTGAAATTAGGACCAATTAAACTCAATTAATAGGATTTTAGGGAATTCCCTGGTTGTTTAGTGGTTAGGACTCCGTGCTTTCACTGCCGAGGGCCCAGGTTCAATCCCTGGTCAGAGAACTAAGATCCCACAAGCTGTGCAGCAAAAAAAAAAAAAAAAAAAAAAAAAAAAATAGAATTTTTGATTTGAGACAGATATTTGAAAAGCAGGATTTAAAAAACATTTCTTCTAATTCTCAAATCACATTAGAGCAATAAGAGAGTCCAGGCCAAGGATTAGCCATGGAGATGAGGATGGACAATCTTCCTCACTCACAAAAAGGAAAGAGAGAAGATAGGTAAAGAAGGAGAACTACTTTTAAGGCTGCAAATTGGGAAGTCAAGGTTATTGTGGTTGGACCATTCTCAGGAGAGAGAAATAGGTGAGATAAAAATGGTTAGGTTAGACCCCTGTGGTGTATATGCTAGCCAAGAAAGACACATCTCATCACTGACAGCAATGCATTGGCTAGAGATACACAAGTCATTGAAACAATGTTAAGAATTGAGTAACTTTATCCATAGAAGATGATAGAGATGGGGTACTGGGAAGTGAGAAGAGCACCAGAGAACATCAAAGAAAGAAGTGGCTCAAGGTCTGAAGGACTGTTGATGTCAACATGGCTAATAAGGTTCTCCTATCTGTGTAGGGAGGCAAGTGAAAGCAAGACACACCGATGAACTGGAACAGGGATAAAGACTTGAATGCCTTCTGGGTCGGAGAGATGAAATAAATGAGCAGTTAGGAATGAATATGAAACAGGAGCAGACAGGGCCAATGACAACTAGAGGGAGTAGGCTCTGGCTAAATGAGGAAGGAAAGGAAGAAAGGAGGAAAGAAATAAAGAAGGGAGAGAGGGAGGGATTGAGGGAGGAAGGAAAGAAGGAAGGAAGGGAGGAAGGATGGAAGGGAGGAAGGAAGGGAGGGAGGAAGGGAGGGAGGGACGGATGGAAGAAAAATAGAGCTTGTCTACTAAACAAAACACCTAGATTTGGTCTGACTTAGAATTTTTGATCTATGGACTGGAAAAATAGGCAGACATTGAGGGATTGGAAGTTATCCAGAAAGTAAGCAGTATGTTTATTAAAAAGATGTAGACTGAAAGCTTGGAAGGACAAGGTGTATTCAGAAAAGTAAATAAACAAATACATAAATACATGTATACATATATTTTATATATATACACATATTTTGTTGTTTATCTGAAATGCAGATTTCACTGGGTGTTCTGTATTTTATCTGGCAACTCTAGTTATATAGCAAAGCTAAAAGGAATTTGCAAATATAATTAAGGTTTCTAATCAGCTGACTTTGAGGAAATCAAAGGGAGATTACCCTGAGTGAGCCTCACTTAATCAGGAGGGACTTATAAAGAAGGTGCAGTAGGAGATTCTCCAGGGAGAAGCAAACACCCGTGCTGTCAACATCGTATGGTAGGGCCAGCCTCTAGTGCCTGAGGAGTTCAGTCATACTTTGGCAAGGAACTGATTTCTACCAACAACCACATGAACTTGAAAGAGAACTTAAGCTTCACATGAGACTATAGGCCTGACTGACATCTTGATTTTAGCCTTGTGAGACCTGGAGCAGAGGAATCAACTAAGTGGTACCCAGACTCCTAACCCCTGGAAATTGTGAGATATTAAATATATATTGTTTTAAGCCACTAAGCTGGTAGTGATTTGTTCTGTGACAATAGAAAACTAATAGAGTGTTAGCTCAGATTTCTTAGTGAATTTAGAAATCAAGAACTTGCGTTTTGAATCTGAGATTGACTCTGCCATTTTCTAGGTTAAAAGGACACTCTTATTCTACAAGATTGGGATAGGTCTAACCTCAGTCCAAGTTCTTCTGTTTCTTGAGGGTGAGAACCTCATGCCACAAATCCTAAAGATAGTGTCGAATAAAGCAAATACCACCATTCTTTAGCTGCTCTGACGACTGACTGCACCGGAAATTCCTCCTTGCCCCTGTACCTTCTTGGTTTCCTTTAGAGAAGGAAGATTATTGCTGTCAACAAAACTTGACTACACAAGAAATAAGAAGCTTACTAAATTCTTAGCAAGTCCTCAGAACAACTCTGCAAGGCTGGGATTATCATCCACATTTTACTAATTAGAAAACAGGACTCGGAGGGATTAAATGACTTGCTGAAGATCACAGGATAGTACATCGTAGAGTTGGGATGAGAAGCTAGTATGGTCTTTCAACAAAATCTATGTTCTCACTATTGGGAAACAAGCCTTCTCCTTAAAACATAGTCCTCTCCATCTCAAGCCCCCATCTGTGATCCACCCACACACCATTCAGTGATTTATAACTGGACCCAGTATTAACATTAATCCTGTAATCTAGGCTACCAATGAATTTTACCCATGAAATAGATTTTTTGCAAGTAGCCTGTGTATCCACCACAGGTACTTGATACAATAAACATGTGGAAGGCCAGAGAGTGGCAAATTTCTCTACCTAAAAATAGGTTTCTTCTGAGTATCTCAGTGCTCACCTAATTCCATGAAGCTTTAACTTTCCGGATATAAAGACAAATTGTACGGGCTTTGCAAAAAAAAATTACAAATGGCTTCTGCAGCCAAGGATAACTGCTAACACATGTCCAGGGCTTCATTACCCTCAGCATATAATGATTGTATTCATAATTCTAAAAAAAAAAGATTCTTTTTTAATATCCTATATTTTCTATTTCTAGATTTATAATTCTCTGGGAAAAATGAACAGTGTTTCACAACATTTGCTCCGGTAGGCAAAGAGCTTACAACAATTTATGAGAAAACAGGATTTGAATGTGTAAATCATTGAGAAAGATTGCATTACACTTTATCAGATGCCAGAAGCAGGGATGGTATTGATTTTTTCAATCTTTCACTAAATACATCACAGCTCTTAAATAAATATTAACTAGCAACAGAAACATGTTTAATAGGGTGTAAATATTCTGATAATACTTTTTATTCTACAGGGTGCTTTTTATTATAAAATATGTATTCTTAAAGGGTTTATATAATGATTAAAAGGCTACTGTAGCCTTAAAGTAAATAATAAGCATATAGATATGCATATATGGTAATTAATGCACACACATCTTTACATATACACATTTGTGTGTGTTATGTGCGTATGTGTGTGTGTGGGTGTGTGTGCTGTTAAATTCCCATACTGACTGGGGTGACTGTCAAGTGCCCTTTTGCTCATCTAAAGGCCATTTGATGACAGGTAAAAATTTGCCTTGTCTTATTCTCCAACTTGGTCTGATTTAAGACAAAGCAAAAGAATGCAAGCTCCATTGGAAAAAGATTTTTGTCTATTTTATCTGATCAGAAGTGTTGGAGTAATGCCTGGGACACAGTAAACATATGCAGAATAAATGTAATAAATAAATGGCCTAAATTTTGACTGTTTCTCCATATATGCAAACTGAGAATAGGAAGAAAATATGTTAGGTGTTAGCAACACATCTTGCCTTGAAATGAAAAAGCATTTAAATTTGTGAGCTTTTTCCTCCTTCTAGATAAAGGTTTCACTGGCTTACTTTATTTCATCTGGAAAGATTATGAGGTAGGTTGATAGCAGAGTGCATCTTTCTTAGTGGTGAAATGGAGTCATTTTCAGTATCATTAGAATCATTTTAATAACAGCAGCTTGAGAATGGATGAGTAATTGACATCCTTTTTCATTTTTCTCATTATGCTTTAAATTTTGTTTTAAAAATCAAGGCTGCCATTCCATATGAGTTTTTCTGCATATAATATATACTTACAGCATCATATAATAAAACCTTACATTTTTAAAATGAGGACAATTACATCCTTGTAAGCGTGTACAACACTAGTGTCTATCTTAAAGTGGAAGCCACATTGGTATAATTAAGCAAGCATAGCACTTAACTAAAAAAGATTGAAAAAATAAGAAGATATTCATCTTCCCTTAAGGGACACACTTTCTTCTCTCTAACTCCAGAAAAATATTGACAACAATTCCATTATGAATCTTTTATTAATGTATCAAATGTGGTGCTAAAATCTACTTAGCTCGTATGTGCTACTGCAGAAACAATAGCATTTAATTATACCTTTAAACTTAAAATCAGAAGTGTCACACCAAAAGTTTCCATAATGCCTTACTATTCAGTGTTGCAAATTATTTTGTAGAATTCTTTTTAAATATATTTGTGGTGAATTCGTTAAAGCAGAGTAGTTCATTGGTGAGATCACAAGAGGCTCATTTCAAAAATCAGAAATTTCATCTAGCACTAATTGGAAAGTTAACCCCATAAAATTGTTTCAGTGGTCAATATCCTGCTATTCTGCCTAACTTACCCAAAGGGAACAGTGTGGGGCTGATGAGTCGGAGGAATGAGTCAGACCCGTGAGGCTGTATGTGGTGATAGAATCCTACAAACAATTATTTCATTTCTAGACACCACTTAGATAAATAATGCATAACATTGTAACCCAGCATGAGACTCAATATTTTGACTGAGGAACAGCTCTGTTCTTTCTCGCAGGACAATTAATATCTGGTTAGATGCCACTGTGAATGATGAATTGCTTCTTAAAATGTTGTATGATTTCTTTTCACATTTTCACTTTGGGGTTTTGTTGCACAGAATTTTTTTATGAGCCCTTGAGTGCCTAGATAGCAGTACGAGTGCATTCAAGCACCGTGGAAGTGCCCTTGAGACATAAGCTTAAGATCAGACTTTTTCTGCATCACAGAATCAAATCAGATCTCTTGCAAAAGAGGAGACATCAAAAGAGCCAGCTTTCCGGGTTAACGCTAAGATTCACCGGGAGGTATTTTATTGAGAACATTCCTTGAATATGGGAAAATTTTCTTCACCCAGTTTCTACTGACTTTCCTGGAGTTTGTGTGGCGCTTTTACATATGCCCTTACTGCTGCTGAGGCTTCAAGTTCATGTGTCTACAGACCCATATGAAAAACATATTATCTGCCAATGCATGAGCTGGGGGGGAAATGTGCCGGCAGAACTATCTTATGCTATAAAAAGGAACACAGTGGCTTGAGCTCCTAGGCAGTTCCCCGTAAATCATAGACACTTAGCTCAGACCTCCACAAACTTCTTTCTACTGATAAAGCAGGTTGAACTCTCACTCTCTATTGTCACTCCCCAGTTGCTCAGTTGAAGACCATACAAACTCCAAGAAGTGGCATTTGCCTTGAGCAGTTCAACATAAAGGGCCAGCAAAATCCACAGGTCTGACCATCCCAGGATCAGCAGTAAATAGCCACAGAATTGGTTAATTAAAGGGAAGAGATTATAGATTTTGATAAAGAACTCTTTACCAATGGGCTGCTTAAACACATAAACAAAAAGTTATTCAGTATTTAGGCTTCTGAATAACTTGCTGTAAATAACATACATCTCAAATAAACACAAAATCTGATTTCTACTGTTTGGCTTTTTCCAAAAGTGTTAGTTCAGTTATTAACATTAAAACAAGATAGTTTGATCTCTTTGGGTAACTTCCTTAGCATTGGCCCCAGTGTTGAAATCCTAAAACCAAAAGGCAATTCAGGAAAACAGGAAATAAGCTATTTACGGTTGACTGAAAGTGAATCGAAAAGGCATCATGGATCACAGGGCAATGCCACACACTTCACAAGACAAAGCCTTGGGAGTGGGATTGGGTTCAGCAGTAAAAGGAATCACTTTTTCTTATGTTTTCCTTCATTTCCTTTTGTCTTCATTTGTTCAGGCTGCTATAACGGAATACCATAGGCTGGGTGGCTTATAAATAACATTTATTTCTCACACTTTTAGTCCGGGGAAGTCCAAGATCAAAGAGCCAGCAAATTCAATATCTTCTGAGGACCTTTCTCCATGGTTCTTGCTGTGTCCTCATAAGGCAGAAGACACAGCAGAGCTCTGTGGGGTCTCTTTCATAAAGGGCACTAATCCCATTCATGAGGACTCCACCTTTATGACCTAATAACCTCTGAGAGCCCCAACCTCCAAATAATATTACATTAAGAGTTAGAATTTCAACATATGAACTGGGGGGAGGGGCACGGTGTGCACATTTAATCCCATGCACCATTGAAAAACAGAGAGCAGCTAGAGACCAAAGGAAGAAAAACCTTAAAAACCTTATCTAAGGAGAAATCAAGAGAAAGAATCCAAGTAGAGTTGTCAGGAAACCATAAGTTCTTGACTTTTAGTCCATGATTTTTTTCACTGTTTTATTTCAGGTCTAAATATTGTATCAGGAACAAACTATTGTTCAGTCATTCATATGCTCACTTACTCTTCCTCTCTCTCTTTATATTGAATTTGAAAGTCTTTTAAAGATTTGAAAATAATTCTTCAAAATGATTTTATATAAACATGTGTTTTTCCAGAGAGATAAGTAAATAGGTAAATACAAAGCACACACACAGATATTGCTTATTTTCCTGAAGAAGAACTGGTCTTGTAGTTTCCTGCCCCCAAACAGACAGATATCAATACATACATCTATCCATTTACTAAAGCACTGGCAGGAACATTAATTCCAGAAAGAATCCTTACTGAAAATGGATGTGCTACTGTAAAGAAAGGGAAGCCATAGCCTATTCCAGAAACACTCTTACTTGAGAAATAATTTATTCTGAAAGTTGCTGAATCTTTCCTGCTGGTATAACTTATTACTGCACTTAATGGCTTTCCTGCAGTTGCTGTTTTATCCTATATGTGAACCTGTAATGAAAAGGTTAATCAGAACTCACCAGGGTCTATTATAGTTGGAGACTATTATTGGTTTGAATGGAGTACAGGTACTTCAAACCCTCCAGCATAATGAGGAAACCAGTTTTTAAATGGGGTCATGCCCTACATACTAAGGAGTGCATGACGATTTCCACTCTAAGCAAATCTGGATTTAAAAGCACATGGGACAGTTAATGGGCTCTTCTAACACCTCCTTACTGCTCGCCGCATATCAAACTTAACATTGTATAAACTAGCTGTTTTCTTTAATTGATCTGACAATTTCCAGTTAAGTATTAAGAGTACCAGTTCTGGAGTCAGAATGCCTGAATAAGAAACTAGGTTTTACAAATTTTTACCTGTATGATCCTGGGCCAATTATTTCACCTTAACATACCTCAGTTCAGTTTCTTTATCCACGAAATGAGGATAATCAAAGTTCTTAATCTTTAGGGTTGTTGTGAACCTGAACTACAGGAGTCCATGGAAAGGGCTAAGCATGGTGCCTACCATATAGTAAACATTCAGAGAGTGTCAGCAATTATTATTATGCTAATATTATCCTTATTTCTGTTACTCTCCCAGTAGGATGAAAATAAAATGGAATAACTTAAAAGGAATCTGAAACCAAACAGAAATTTTTAAAAATAATGACACATGTACCAAACTCCATTTATGAATTTCTCAGTACTGAAATACACCAACATCCTCATTCATCTCAAGAATTCTAAAGAAAATGTGCTGTCCCTTGTCTATAAATTTTACACTGCTGGTTCAATTGTCCTCCAGTCTGAATAAGCTTTCTGTCATGGTTATGGTCATTCACTGAGATGTGTACAACTTTTATCATGGTAACTAATGGTGTGCATTTTTCCAAACAGCGACCGTGTACGTGATAGGTCATAATAGTTGAATGGCAAACATAATAGTAAACTTCTCAATAAAACCATGATACTGTAGCTTCCTTATAATATACGTTTTCACATGTTTTTATTAGAATGGAGCCAGTACATTTTGCATGCTAATATCATCATAAAATATTAACTATCATTAGCAAGGCACTTTCAAAGCAAGAGTATTTAACTTTTTGTGGTCTGAATTTTTGTCTTCTCAATTATTCATAAGTACAGTCTTACTGCAAAACTAGACCATACATGTTGTGTAATTTTCTTCAATGCTAGGGAATCCTGTCATTTAATGGTGCTCCTTCCTGTGTTGCTTAGGCCAGGAGCTTAAAATACCAGATGAGGGCATTTGCCACCAGAGAACTGACAGCATCAATTGTCCATAAATAGGCCAATGATAGTTCTTGTCTGGGACATAATATTTGTTTTTCCTCAGTGCAGGTCACTAAGTGAAAACCCCAAATTTATTTTATATGCTTGTGATGGGAACTGCTGTAAACTTTTACTTTACTTATTTGCAGGGGGTATATTAAAGATAGTCAATCTGGGCTTCCCTAGTGGCGCAGTGGTTGAGAGTCCGCCTGCCGATGCAGGGGACACGGGTTCGTGCCCCGGTCCGGGAAGATCCCACATGCTGCAGAGCGGCTGGGCCCGTGCTCCACAGCGGGAGAGGCCACAACAGTGAGAGGCCCGCATACCGCAAAAAAAAAAAAAAAAAAAGATAGTCAATCCACTAATACTCTTGTAGACAGCACTTTCTAGGGCCAGACCTTGATGAATAGATTCCCCCTTCCCTTCTCTCATTTGCAGATTGAAAGCTTATCATCTCCTCCCCTAACCCATCTCAAAACAGTGCTCTCTAAAATTAAGACTAGGTGAAAATGAATGGTAGACCATTCTACCTGAGGCACAGAAGGAAAGGTGAGGCAGCTCCTTGCAGGGAGGTGCAGAGGGAAAGGTGATGAGGGAAAGGAGAGGAGATTGCAAAGGGCTAGGGAATTGCTGAAGTGGAGTGGAAATACGAAAAGCTAGAATGTGGGACAGACCTGAAGAAAGTATCAATATGGGGTAGTCTGGGCTGGAATGAACACCTCCCAACCAAGGATGAGCTAAATAGAGAGAGGACAATCCACTAAAATATTATCACTTTCACTCTATCTAATGTATAATTAGGACTCCATCCAAAGTAAAAGATCATTTTGTACATTTTTTGTGTCCCTCCAAAATTTAAATGTTGAAGCCCTAGCCTCCAGTACCTCCAAATGTAACTGTATTTGAAGATAAGTCTTTAAAGGGGTAATTAAGTTAAATGAGGTCTCTAGGGTGGGCCCTAATTCAATGACTGGAGATTTGGACACAGGCACATGTGCACATAGAGGAAAGGCCATATGAAGACAGAGGAGAGGATGGAGAGCCATCTACAAGCCAAGGGGAGAGCCTTCAGACGAAAGCTACTCTGCCGACACCTTGATCTTGGACTTCTTGCCTCCAGAACTCTGAGAAAACAAATTTGTTTAAGCCATCCAGATGCTGGTACTTTGTTACAGCCAACCTAGGAAAGAAATATATTTGGTCTCTGTATGTTTTTGTCTAAGTTACCATTTATTGACGAATGTTACCACCCAATTGTTCAGCTTTTAATTCCTGAGCCTGGAATTTAACAAATATAAAGCAATTCAAAGTTTCAGGCATTGCGACAGGTGCAAAGTTTGCAAGGATGATGGTGACGTTGCCTGTGCTCTCATGCTGTCTACATTCTCACTGGGGAGACATAGATGTAAAACATAAATTTAGGTGGAAACCAGTCAGGGCTTTATGAACAGAGTGTGTGGGAGAACCAAAGAGGGATGACTGCCCAGCCTTTGTAGCTGGGGAAAACCATAAGACACAGCCTGCTAGAGAAACTCTCTGGTTAAAGTGTCCTCAAAAGGTAGATTGAAAAGCATGGATTAAAACATCATTTTTCAGGTGTCATATGTAAAGATTTTATATATAATAAAATTGTTAAAGCCTAGGGATTTTAAAGCTCTAATATTACTCAAGCTGGCTACCCCTTAACGAAGCAATTCTTTAATGTTTAGAATATCAATAACATGCTATTTGCACATCTCTTATGGCAATTATTAACTCCTGTGTATTAAGAAAGATTCTTGTTAGCAAACAGAAGACACACAACTCACACTTTTTTAAGAAATATGAGAACATATTGACCCATGCACGTTAAAAATCCCAGACACATGCTTACTGCAAACACAGCTGCATCCAGGAACATAACTGATTTCATGAGGACTCTCTCTCTTTCTGTCTTTCTCTCTCTCTTTCTCTCTTTCTCTTTCTCTCTCTCTCTCTCTCTCTTTTCCATACCTTGGCACTATTTTCTTCTGGTTTACTTCCTTCTCTTTTAAACTCTGTCTCTATCGTCGTTCCTGGCACCTCTAGACTTACATCATAATTAAAAGTAGGGTTACCTACAGACTTAGAGCTTCTCCAGTAAAATAGATCAGCAACATTTTTAGTGTTTTATCTCATTAGAAATACATTATTTCACATGTTCCTCCTGAATGAAATGCAATGGCTAGTGGAATAGAATATACTTACCAGTCATAACTGGAGAAGTGCTCACCTTAGGAACTGAGGGTATAGATTGGGCAAAAGACTAAACTCTACTTGGGCCACGTGGACTGTGCTAAAATTGAGGTGGTGTTTAGATAAAGGGTAATAGATGAAGCACAGAAGCAGACCAGTAGTTATATACATCCTATTTAATACAGAATTATTTCTATTTCACATTTGTACATGTGTTAACTCTCCTACTTTGACTGCTAAATAAACATTTCTTCAATTTGTTCTATATTAAAAACAGCAAAGATGCGTATAGTATGTAATGTGTGTCAAGCACTGTTCTTTACACATATTAACTCATTTAATAAATAAAGTAAATGTATAAGGTACCTCTATTATCCCTATTTTACAGCTAAGGAACCTAAGCCATCCAGGGGTTAAGTGACTTTCTCAAGGCCACACAGCAACAGGGGCAGAGCCAGAATTCAAACACAGTTGGGCTCCAGAGTTCATCATCTTTTCTATTGTGTTATTGCTTCCAGTAGGTGCTGTTCAGTTAGAGTGCACTGAATGATTAAATGTCTACAGGTATGATAGATACAGCTTCAGCATCAGAGCAAGGAACTGAATCCAGAATTCTTGACTACCATTATAAGAGTTTATTCATAAGATTGTATTGTTTTAGGAATTATTCACTTTGGTGTTCTTCTGACTTAATTTTTTAAATTTCTGAATTAGAGCATCTTTTCATTGCTATGTATTCCACCCTTACTTCTGAACAAGAAGAGATTTTCTTTTAACCAGTGTTCTACTTACCTATTTCATCTCATTTAGCTCAAGATACTCTCCTAAAAGCTCCAAGAGCATAGGGAGTTGTAAATCAGGATACTAATCTGTAAGATTCATTTTATCAAATGTTAGCAGTCCTGTCAAAATATTAAAGATGTGATTTAATACCTGTTAGAAACATGTTTACAAGTGGGAAATTTTCACAATACTAAGGTTTCTGTCTACAAGAAAATGGTAAATGTGGGCATGTGTACATTCCGCTTTCTGTATAAATATAGTCATGTTTTCTACACTAGTTCAAAAGGACAATTTTCCATTTTGAATCAACTTTGGTTTTATCTACAGAATAATTTATTATAGACTGAAACTGATTCATTTTAGTCTTAGAACTATGCATTAATGAATGTTGATTCTGTACACACACACACGCGCACGCGCGCGCGCGCGCGCACACACACACACACACACACACACACACACACACACACTTAACTTCTACCCTATAGCCACCCCCACTGGTGCTGCTGTCACATGCCAACTCCTTGCTTAATAGGCTCAGAGGAATCAAAAGCTCAGAAGAGATGGCACTTAAAGGTCTTGTGAGTTAAGACCAAAGTCTGGTCCAAAGGCTTAAGTAGAAGCAATTCAAAGTCTCCCTTTCAACCAAGAGATTCTCCATGCAGTAAGACCAAGCTTAGAGCTCCCTAAAGCCATGTTTCTGCTTTCCAGAAGCCAAGCGACAGACAGGCTGGTCTTTCCCAATGCACAACAGGGTGACAGATGCCCAAGCTCTGTTCAATAATTTAAACACATGATCAGAGAATTCTTGGCTATGGACTTCTTTATTTCTATTTTTAACAAATTTACTAATTCACCAGAAAACAGCCAATGCATAACTAAAAGATGAATGATAATGGATGCATTTAACAAGTTATCCTGAGTTATATTTTGTAAGGAAAAGTGGTAAATTTAATTTTAATTTTAAAATTTTTTAAATTTGTCTAAAGTCTTTAGGATCGACCCAAACTCAGTAAATCTTACTAAATTGCAATAATCATAATAACAACCATATAAATATGGAAAAGAAAACACTGTGATTCTATTTGAAATCACAGAAGAAATATAATCTGTAGGGGGAGCATATACCCTCAATTCACATCTTGAATACGCTGTTGTGGCGAAAGAGGCCACAACAGTTAGAGGCCCACATGCCGCAAAAAAAAAAAAAAAAAAAAAAAAAAAAAAAAAGATATAAAAAATAGAAATTTCAATAGAATGGACAAAAGAGGATGGGAAAAGCTAACAATTTATTTTTTTGATATTTATACATAAGATAGAAGAGAAGAGATAATTAGAGGAGCAATCCATGAGGTTCACCAGCCCAGTTTCAGAAAGAAAAAACAGAAAATACTTGTGGAGAAGAAATAAAGACCATTTCTCCGATCTAGATGGATATGACTCTCCAGAATGCAACCCACTAAATCAAAAAGCTTCATACTGAGGCACATCGTTATGAAATCTTAAAACATCAAAGACAAAGAAAACATTATAAAAATTTTCAGAGTAAATAAACAGGTCACATACAAGAATGGGATATCAGCACTGGAATAGACTTCTTAAAGGCAACTCTTGAAGCAAGAAAACAAAAAAGAAATTCTTTCGGGAAATAATCTTCCTTATAAAGTTTTATACAAACATACATCATTAATCAAAGTTGCGGGTAGAATTATGGCATCTTCAAAGTTTCAGTCTCTTAAAAATGTACTTCCCATATACGTTTTCTTAAGCAGTTGCCAGAGGATATTTTCCAGCAAAAATGAGGTAAGTAAACTAAAATAGGAAAGACTCTTCAAAGCAAAGTGTTAGAGGGAATCCCCTAGCAAAGTATTCTATAGAGTAAAACACTTCAGAATGAATAGGAAGTTGGAGGGTTCCCAGAAAGATTATTTTTTCAGAAATAAGCATAAATTATGTGACAGATCTGACCATATGGGAAATTGTAAGGCCTGATGTTTTAGAGACTCAGTAGGGAGCATGGTAAGTCTTAGAGGCAAACATCCCGACATTAATCAATCCTAACCTAAACAGTTAATTGACATATTAGTAATTGTCAGTTGCGTATTGAAAATCAAGTTCCTCCTCTTCTTTCTTAAATAGGCTCATCAGCATAGAATGTGAGGTGGAAAATGTCACTTCTCCCCATTAATTATCATTATGAAAGACAGCTTCTTTCTATGGAAAGCAACATTTATGAAGTTGTACAATGGGATGAGTGAAAAAGTTCTATTTAAGTATTTTATATAAAGAAGACATTTTTTTCTAACTGAACAGCATGCATTCAGACACTTCTTCATTTCAAACTCACATTTGTCACTTTCCGTAAATGCTGGCAGAAACCAAACTGCTTAGGGCTCTTTCAGGAAACAGCTTGTGATTTTTTTTGAAGTGTTTTTTAAACCATTTCCATGAGCCTGGTTATCTCGTGGTAAATTTGTTTTGAGCTCTCAGAAGCCTGTCGCTATCTGGGTCACTGCTCTACTCTGGACACCATACCTCTTGACCATATGCTTTGAGAGTACCTCCCACAAGCTCTGCACAGGAGGAAACACTCGAGTTGGCTAGTGCAGTTGCACTGATTGCACAGATCAAGAAAATCATACAAGGTCCCCAAGCAATGCATTTTTCTTTTTTTTTTTTGCGGTAAGCGGGCCTCTCACTGTTGTGGCCTCTCCTGTTGCAGAGTACAGGCTCCGGACGCACAGGCTCAGCGGCCATGGCTCACGGGCCCGGCCGCTCCGCAGCATGTGGGATCTTCCCGGACCGGGGCACGAACCCGTGTCCCCTGCATCGGCAGGCGGACACTCAACCACTGCGCCACCAGGGAAGCCCAAGCAATGCATTTTTATTCAAGTTACCCCCTTTAGCAATTGCACGGGAATCTATTCCCATAAAGATATTGGAATGTGGTCTTCATTACAATCCAAAGAAGTTCAAATTCATCTTAGTAATTGCTTTCCAGGGTCTGCTTCTATGTTATAGCCTACATCATCATTTTCCTTTAAATAATTAAATACGTCATTGGGGATTTCTTAAATGAGACTGATTTTAAACATGGAAATCAAAGATGTGAATTGAAAAGTGAAGATAAGGTGTCGTTGTCTTAAACACTTTTTTTTAAAATAGATTTGTTTATTTACTTATTTATATTTGGCTGCATTGGGTCTTTGTTGCTGCGCGCAGGCTTTCTCTAGTTGTGACGAGCAGGGGCTACTCTTCGTTGGGGAGCGCAGGCTCTAGGCACACGGGCTTCAGTAGTTGTGGCACACAGGCTCCATAGTTGTGCCTCATGGGCTCTAGAGTGCAGGCTCAGTAATTGTGGCACACGGGCTTCGTTGCTCTGCAGCATGTGGGGTCTTCCTGGACCAGGGCTTGAACCCGTGTCCCCTGCATTGGCAGGCAGATTCTTAACCACTGCACCACCAGGGAAGTCCGTTAAACACTTTTTGAAGACACTTCCAAATGGATTATTATACCTCCTCCAAGAAGACCTCTGAGGTCATCTGACTTAATACCAAATGGTCCTCATGCCTAGGATGGATGACATTTAAGCCATATTTAAGTCACTTTGTAGGCTGGGCTGAAATTTGACTTCAAAAATGCAAAATTCTTATGGTTCATATTTGGGTCTCACAAAAATAGTATAAGAAAAAAGTTGAGATTTTACTTCTACTTTAAGAAATGTGTCAAGAAATCTGCAGAAAGAAACCAAAGGAAAATTAGAACTTGCTACATTTATGCAACTTGGTATTTGTTGAGCATTTCCTGATATTAGACATTTTTCTTATGCATATTCCTAGTTTAGGGAGAAGCAGACTAAAGACAGTATGTAAGAGGAATCACTAGGCAGCCCAACAAGAGCAAGCAGAATCTAATATAAACTACCTGCCATTGGTGAGATGCCCAAGCTTGTAATAAGTATATTCTTGGAGCACACTTTGGAGAATTTAGGAAACTCAACAGTTGCACAACTTACCTCATTCAAGCGAAGTCCTGAAACCAAAGTTAACTTTAGGCAGTGTCAGTTAAGTGTCTCCATTTATTTCTAAACATGAATGAAAATCAACAATATTTCCCCTGAAGACAGACAAAAGTCTTAATGGTTGTTAACGCTTTTTGAATTCCTTTCAGATACATTTTTAAAGCCTCAAGTCTCTTACAATGAACATTTCCATCTCATGGAATAAATTCTTCCACTTCTTTATAATTTTTCTGCCCTAGGCATAAGCTGACATTTAGCAAGTGCCCCTGAAGAAAATAAGATCTCCTTATTATCTTAAGGATCATTCTTCACATCAAAACACGTACTGCTGGGCTTCCCTGGTGGCGCAGTGGTTGAGAGTCCACCTGCCGATGCAGGAGACGCGGGTTTGTGCCCCGGTCTGGGAAGATCCCACATGCCGCGGAACGGCTGCCCCCGTGGGCCATGGCCGCTGAGCCTGCTCGTCCGGAGCCTGTGCTCCTCAGCGGGAGAGGCCACAACAGTGAGAGGCCCGCGTACCGCAAAAAAAAAAAAAAAAAAAAAAAAAAAAACACGTACTGCTGGGGGTGGGAGGACAGTAAAGCAATCCCTTCATATAGAAAGGTTTGTCGTTTTGTGGAAACTTGGAGTTTCCAATTATATTTCTCATGGCAGATGGGTGAAGCAATATTGTTGGACCCTCGAAATTTATTTTTGTCTACTTTCTGTTTATGTCCACTAAGAGTTAAGATAACTTTTGAACCCTGGGATTAACCTTAAAATATTTGTCTGTTACAAAGGCTTTTCTGCAGACAGACTGCATTATTCACAAAAGGTCTAGTTTGACATATGGTTCTTTGCATGAGTTCAGCTGCTGGCTGACTCCCAATCTGTGAGCTTACTGCCAGCTAGAATCAATATCATTTTGTAATAGGGACACAGCCATTATTCTTTTTGTAGAAGCAGACATTTGTCTCCTGCTTCCGAAGTCATCCATGGTCTGTACCACACATGTAGATACTTAATCAAAAAACAGTATCTTATATTCTGTTGCATGTTTGTATATTTGGTCTTGCAAAGGAATTCACTGTCAGGAACTACCTTTTACATATTTTTGAATGTTTCATAGTTTTACAACAGTATTAGATACATTGGTAAGTGCTTACTAACTGTTGAATTGAGAACTTTATATAGATACTAATTACTAAATGTGTTTTACATTTGGTTTCTATAATTTAATGGGAAACTCATTATAGAATATGAATATTTATGGATTGCACAACCTTAACCTTCTTCAGGGTATTAAGTCTTTGGGAAGCCTAAGTAGAAAGTAATGACAGCTTATCCATGTCACAAGTTAAAGTGCGTATATCCCAGAGAAAGGTGGATGTAAGATGTTGTCAGTGCTGTCACAGGGTCTGGGAGGTAGGAGATGATAAATATAGAAACTTCCAGGCCATCTCTCTCTCTCTCTCTCTCTCTCTCTCTCTCTTTCTCTCTCTCTTTTATTTAATAGGAGACATGTAAACTGAGATCCCCTATAAGGAAATTGAATTCGACAGCTAAGAGAGTAGAATGTAAGGCACTCACTGCCCTAATGAAGCAGAGAAAATCATGGCAGAATTGATTACTTAAGATGTAGTCTATGCAGTTCTCAGAGCAGAAAAAATAAATAAATAAATAAATGAATGAATGAATAGGGCAAGAGAGAAAATTTATTCTTGACCAAGAATAAATTATGTTTTCACAATTGTATACAGTTATGTTTAACTATATTGTAAATAGAAGAGTTCTCATGTAGAAGCGAAAAATTTGTGATTTTTTGGAGAATTTTTGTAAAATTCCAATGAAAAGTTATCCTCTAGATATTTGTAGACAGATCACAGGACTAAGTAGACACTTTTGACCACTGCAGTCAAGATTCTGTTGCCAGGGTGGGGAAAAGATGGGCCATGCATTGAGAGTGACTACTGGGAATTCTGTTCACCACCAGCCTGGGAATTCCTTTCATCACTCCCCTAATCCTATCCCCATCTTAGTTTTCTCCTCTATTTTACTGGAGAGTACACTCTTGTTGCTTCCTGAGAAAAGAAAACATTTCAATGTATTTTTTTCTTTGGAGGAGCTTTTAAAATTTCCTCCTTATCCAATACTCTCTGAAACTTCACAATAATCTTCCTTTTTGTGTGAGTTTGGTCTCCATTGTGCTCAGCAATCAGTGGGTCTTTTCAACCTGAATTTTCATAACTCCTTTCAACCCTGAGGAATTTTCTTGAATTATTTCTTTGATAGTTTTCTCCCTTTCAGTTTAACTCTTCCTTCTTTCTGGAACTTCTCTTACTTTGCTCTGGGAACTCCTTTCTCTCTTCTTTTCCTTTTCTTTTTTATTTTTCTTCCAGGTGATTTTCTCAACTTAATTTTTGCAGCCCTCTATTAAATTCTCATTTCTGAAATCATAAGGACTTTTAAACTTCCAAAATCTTTTTCTTGCTATCTGAGTCTTTATTACACTCTCCTTTTCTGGTTTCACTTTTGTAATATCTTATTTTATTTTTCTAAGGATATTAATTATGGTTTTCTTTTCTTCTTCCTTTAGTTTTCTCTGTCTTTCCCCTGCGTTGTCTATACTTCCTCTTATTCACTCTGGTCCTTGTCTTTCATGACAGAGATTTTCTTGGATGATCTGTGAATTTCTGTTCCCATTTAAGAGTAAACCAGGAAATTGCTCACTGGACGTTTGTGCACATAGAGAGGGGAAATCAGAGAGCTAAATGCTGGGCTTTGTTAAAAATCATACCTCAGTGCTATTATCTGTATGCCAGTCTTTTCTCTTGGCCTGCCCATTTTTTCCAGAGAGAAATCTTACAATCTCATCCCAGGACTGATGCCGGAATTCTCTGAACCAAGTAGGTAGAGGGGCAGAGCTCTTCCCTTTCAGTATTCAGACTTTCACATAATCCTGCTGTCATCACTACGGCAACTCCCCCCTGCTTTCAACTCTTCTCAGTACCTGGAACCCAGAGATGACCAGAATTTACTCTTTAGAGACTAACATTCCCCTCTCCTTCAGGGTAAGGAGGAGAACTCTCTTGGACAGACATGTGGACGTCTCACAGCTCTTGTACAATTGACGTTACACGAGCAAAACCCATGACAGAATCAAAGCATTTTGCATTTACTGGTTTCTCTGTTTAGTTACTTCCCGTTTTACTTATTGACTTAGTTATTTGATCTCTTGCTGCCACTTTAAATTTTGTTCAGTGTTACTTCCCCCGCCCTGAGATGATAATTTCTAGTTGACCTGAATACACACTGGGATTACTTTGTAGCTCACAGTCCCCTTTTACTCATAAACACAGACTCAGATTGTAATTAGTATGCTTGATCCTAAGCAGTCTTCAAGCCTCATACTTAATTTAGCAGAAAATCTTCTCCTCTCCCCACAACCTGGGATCTTCAGCAAACAGAAACTTCTAATCCAGGAATAGGTATGCAGTCAGATTTCCTTTTATCCATGCCTACCTTTTCATTCTCTCTCCAGCTTGCTTAGGTAAGTTTCTATCCTCTCATGTTAAAGATTGAGGAAAAGACACATTTTCATAAAGGATGTCTTTACTGTCTGAATTGGGGTGCTCTAGATTACAGATGTTTAAGACTCACCCTCTCCGGGACACCTCTGTGGGATTCTGGGAAATTCTCACGTGTTGGGAACTTCCAGTGCAGCTCCTTAATGTGGGAAATGCGTGTTTTCCTTTAAATGGCCTAGGCACTAGCCCTCAAACTCTGGTTTCCCAGAGTTTCTACCCCACAGGGGCATTACTCTTGAGAACCACTTGCCCTTAAGAAGAAGACCCCTTGGGGTAGAATTAAACAGCACCCATCTAGCTCTCTCACTTTGCCCTTACAAATCCACAAAGTGCCCAGTAATCTATATTCTGCTGCCTTGAGTCATTTTATCTTCCTCAAGCAAGAATCAGACATCAGCCATTTTTGTTCCACTTGAGTATCTTTAAGTGGTCCAGAAGCCCTCTTCACTAAGCTTGAAGGAAAGAAGAATAATAACGGCATGCAAAAACTCTCTCCAAAGAAACTGGTTGAGAAAACTTTATTCCCCACTCTCCAAACAATTGTGTGTGCTACAAATAAGTGAGGAGATCAAGGGACATAGTCCTCCCCATTGCTTTTATAAATAATGTCCTTTGTGATCTTGGACCTAACTATGAAATTTCACATTTACCATATCATTGTGTTTCATTAGAAACTTAGATGTAAAAACTTTGATACACAAACTCTTCACACCCCATCAGCAGAGGTGTTTGATGCCTCTATTTCTACTTATCACCTTCTTCTGTTGAGTCCTCTCTTAGTCTGGTGGACAGTTAAAGAATGGAAAAAATTAATAAGTGGATGGATGAAAGGACGGTTGAATGGATTAGAATGGATAATATATGATAAAAGTCACTACTGGAAATCTGTTGACACCTTAAAAATCTAGTCCCTTCACCTAGTCCCCTCATATCACATGAACTGAGCTGGATCTACCCTTTCAGTACCCTAATAAATCCTAGGGACAATCTTCCCTTCTCCACTCAAACTTTATATCTCTCAGCCCTCAACTGGTCAAATAACAGAACAAAACCCCCAGTAATATGCTTACTGATACAATATTTTTAAGGTCATTAAAAACAAAATATTGAATGCTGAAAATTTCAGGCACTGGATCAAATATGGTCCTCCCCGTTCCTCTTTCTTTCTGGTTCCACTAGAGCCAAGATTGATGAGGAGGCTTCACATCTGAGCACTCAAGTTACCTGAGTTTTCCAAGTATCATTCTCAGTTCTGGAAAAAGTATATTTTATAGATCATCTTGAAGGATCATTTATTAAATATTTATCACGTGAGAGACATTGACCTAAACTCTCAGGATACAAAGATGAGAGACACCAAAAAATATAGGAAATGCCTGAATAATGGCATGGAAAGAGTGGGGTAGGACCACCAGAAACAAACAAACCAATAAATAACTCTCTCTCTCTCTCCCTAAAAGAAATAGGGCAAAATATGGCAGACTTCATAGAGGAAGTGACGTTTTATGTAAAATTTAGAAGAACAGGAATTCGATCAGGGGTTTGGAGAAAGCAAAATAAAAAAGGAGGAAGAGCATTACAGTTAAGAAAATGACATGAGCACAACCACGGACATGTGAAATAAAAGCTGGGAACTTTTGAAAAATGATACAGCTAAAGAAGAAAGTATATTGGGGATAGCCATGCTAAATTAGGTTATAAGGTAGTTTGGGGTAAGATTGTGAAAGTTCTTTTATGTTGTTTTAAGGCATTTGCATGTCCTCTGTAAGTGGTCCAGAGACAATAGAAGTTTAAAGGCAGAAAACAATAAGATCAAAAATGTTATTCTGAAAATTAACTCTGAAAACAATGGGAAGAGTGTACCGAAGATCAGGAGTAACGATGCCTAGAACAAGTTATTCAATCATAAAATGCTTATTCATAAAATTTATTCATAAAATAGCTATTGAGTACCATTACGAGCCAGGCCCCAGGCTAGGAGTTAGAGATAAAGGGAGAAAGGAGACCTCACGAATGCTCTGTGGGAGATAAACCGGGTGATGTAATAAAGGTAACTCCAGCAGGGGTGGGTAGAAGGAGGTGCTCCTTTAGATTAGGTAATCAAGGAAAGTGTTTCTCAGGATATGATCCCTGAACCACCAGCATCAGAATCACCTGGGAACCTCATTACAATGCAAATTTCTGGGTACATAAACAACAAACACTTCCAGGGTTGTCTTTCCAAGGACATCTTTCATAACCATAGCAAAAAATATGTGTACGATCAACACAAGGCTATATATTCAGACCCTCTGTGGCTTAGAATTTAAAAACTGAATGTTGAGATTAATGAAGACTCTGCTAGGGGCCTGTGTTGATCATAAATTTTTCTTCAACGTTTGCAATTACATTAATTCCCAGAAGAACTCAAGTTTTTAGTATAAAAAATTACCCATGCTGTTAGAGTAGCATTCAGACTGAAGTATGACAGTTGCAATCCTTTTCCCCTAGAATTAAATTGTCTGCCTGCTCTGTCATCTGGGTGCTTCTGCATTATGCTTCACTCTCATCACAATCATTTGTGCCAACCTAAAATATCTTTTTCTCCACCTGTCAGGGAGCCTAAACTTTTACATTTGCAGATTTATTCCTCAGGAATCTTCAGTTAGAATGTAAAAATTTTTTTCAAATGAAGGAGAGTAATATATCAAGGACCTATAAATTGTAAAAACCTGAGTGTGAATTTGTTCATTATGTACATTAAATTATTTGGCAATCGACGATGTATCATAGGGTCAATAGCTGGACCATTTTGCCCTCTTCTAGATCCTACACCCTAAGTATCTTTAAAATCTCTCTACATCTTTCCATCCTTTTTGCTCATATGTTCTTTCTCCTATGCAATATTTCTCTAACTAGGTTCCTAATCTGGAGTCTAGTGCTTTCAAACTTTAGCATAGTTAAGACTAATCTTGAGGTACTTGCTAAAATATGCAGGATCCTAGATTCCATTTCCAGAAATTCTGATTCATTGAGCATGGGCCTGGAGTCCAGCAGTGAGAGGCCCGCGTACGGCAAAAAAAAAAAAAAATCAGAGTCTTCTCTCTGACTGGGCAGCTTATGTGCCCAGTCCTCAAGACTATATATGTTGAGACGATGTAGTAGAGTGTGATGATACTGCATTCTTTTATAGCACTTTAAGGTTTACAGAGCTATTTCATACACATGATCTTAATGAATTTTCATAAGTCCATTGAGAGGTTTATTATGCCATGTTAGGCATAAGAAGACGGAGGCTCAGAAAGTTTAATAACTAGCCCAAGAACACACAGCAAGGTAGTAACAGGGCCCAAATACCAAACCACTCATTTTGGCAAAATGTACAGTGATCTTTCTTTGAGAAGTCCCTTATTTTAGGTTACCTTAAAGAGATGAGCTTTGCCTTGGGATCCCTTTCCCCTTTGTATTAGCTTATTCTCTCACCTCTCCTGTCCCTCTATCCTCTCCCTCTCTCCCTCCATCTCCTTCCTGGGAAGTACGCTTTCCCAAGTGCCCAGTAGGCCAATGCCACAGGTTATCCTGAATGCTCTCAGTGAGAAACTGTTCAGATCTCCCTTCTTTGGTGATATTCTGGACTCTGAACCTCTTTCTTGGCTTTCAAAGTTTAATTGTTCTGTTGACTCATTCCTGGAAGTCTCAGTTCTCAGCAGGCTGAAGTAGCACTGGTCAGTGACCTGAACGATTCACCCACCAAGACGCCATTGTCTGACGTTAGCTCAGATTTTTCTAAACTTTAATTTCAGATAAGCCTTCAGAGAGACTCAGCCTTGGCCATGAATTGACCATGAATGTAGCACCCTGCCTGGCAGCTTCTCTTGCCCCTACCTTTTCCCTCTCTACTCACTCTCATCTTTTTTTTTTTTTTTTTTTTTTGCGGTACGCGCGCCTCTCACTGCTGTGGCCTCTCCCGTTGCGGAGCACAGGCTCCGGATGTGCAGGCTCAGCGGCCATGGCTCACGGGCCCAGCCACTCCGCGGCACGTGGGATCTTCCCGGACCGGGGCACGAACCCATGTCCCCTGCATCGGCAGGCGGACTCTCAACCACTGCGCCACCACGGAAGCCCAACTCACTCTCATCTCAATCAGAGATTCCTAATAGGACATCAAGGATTAAATTCTGTGTCAGCCTCCACTCCTCCTCCTAAGATGGACCAGCTCCATCTTAGTCATTGCTGCATTACAGTGCCTTGCCCATCGCCAAGCATATGATATGTATGAAACAAGTATTTGTTGAATGAAGGAGGGAAGGAAGCAATAATAGAGTGGGAAAATAATTACGATTTTCCAGAGTGTCTATGAACCAGCCAACATCTCTGAGCTTTTGGCTTCCTATTTCCTACCACTCTGCACATTTAATTTCCTCACCTTTTGCCTGTGCAGAGATTCTAAATGAACGTGTCAGGGGAAATATTCACAAAGGGATAACTGTGACTTTTGTAATTATTACTAACTGAGGGTTTTTGTGACAGAAGTCTCAGTGCCCCTCCTGCAGCTGAAGCCTGAAAACACTTAATTCTCAGTAACGTCTAATAAATCGGGCTTCAACAAAGTTAATTAACTGGGAAGCACATGACTTGGAAAACCCCATTAAACCTCTCCTAGAGTAAGTGCTGATGAGAGGCTGGACCAATACCCATGTTAACTCTCCGATTTTGCTGTCAGTCTTGTGGAATGGGACAAATTGGCCACTGGCGGAACGACCTGGTTACAGTGATAAAAAATATGTTAGAGCAACTTCTCAGACAAATGGGTTATGAACACACATCAGAGTTTTATTCCAAACATGCCTTCAGGGAAAAGGCTCTTAGAAAGACTGTCTCAGTGATTTCTCTTTAGTAGAAATATTTTATAGTAGAGTGGATATAAAAAAGGCTGGGGGAGGTATCTGATTAAAAATAATTAGGAAAGAGATGAAAGTTTGTCTTAGTCAGTTTGGACTGCTATAACAAAGTACTGTTGATGAACAATTAGCTAGTTGGTCTAAAAAAGAAATGGAAAATTTTCTTCAGCCAACTTTGAGGATTATAACCCAGGAAAAGCATATCAGAAAGCTCTGAGAACTGTTCCCCCAGCTGGAAATCAAGGCACAATTACAAAAGTTTTTTTGAGACAGAGGGCTTTACATCAAATGACAGTTTACACAATGCAGATCTAAGCGTCATTCTGGTGGGTCGTGTGACCCCTTAGAAGATCAAGAAGGAATACTATCTTTGAAGGAGTTGTCTTTTTGCCGCTAGGAGAATGTTGCTGTTTATTGTTGAGCAGGTATTCCTGCCGATGGGGGAGGTTTGGTGGATGCATCATGCAGATACACCATGCACAGTGTGGGCGAGAGAGAAGGCCAAAGGGCAGAGAAGAATTTTTATGTTTAAATTTTTGTCTTGCCACAAAATATGAATTTTATTTCATAGTACCATAAGACCGGGTAACTTATAAGCAACAGAAATTTATGTCTCACTGTCTGGAGGTTGAGAAGTTAAAGATCAAGTGACCAGCACATTTAATATTTAGTAAAGGCCTGCTTCTGGGTTCAGAAATGGCATCTTCTCCCTATGTCCTCACACAGATGAGAGAGGAGAGAGAGAAAGTTTTCATATCTCTTACTAATTCCGTTCATGAGGGCTACACACGCATGACCTAATTACCTCCTGAAGGCCTCACCCTCTAATACTACCATCTTGAGGGTTAAGATGTCAACATGAATTGAGGAAGACACAAACATTCAGTCTGTAACGTTCCACCCCGGCCGCCCCCCCAAATCCATGCCTTTATCACTGATAAAACATATCCATTCTATCCCAACAACTCCAAAAGCCTTTACTCATTCCATCATCAACTTTAAAGTCTAAAACCCAAAGTCCCATCAAAATATCACCTAAATCAGACACGCTGAGACTTGAGAGACAATTCACCCTGAGGTTAAATTCATCTCCAGCTGTGAACCAGTGAAACCAAACCATTGTATTTCTTCAAAATACAATGGTGCGACAGACAAGCGTAAGATACATATTCCCATTCCAAAAGGAAGAAATAAGAAGGAATGATGGTAGCCTCAAGCAAGTCCAAAATCTAATAATGCAAACTGTGAAGGTAGTCCTACCTTCTTCCCCACTGGGGCAGCAGTCCTGCCCCTCAGCTCGGCCTGGCAGGGCTCATGCCCCCAGGGCTCTGGGAAGCCTTGCTTACTCGTCTGCGGATAGAGACAATCTGAACTGTTGAAAGCAGTGTGATGGCCTCCCCACCTTCTGAAACCCTAATAATCCCTGAATCACCTTTAGAGTCATTCTTCCATGTCTTGAAGAATAATAGCTCCTGGCTTCTGTTGAGATGGCTGATTAAACCTGTGGCTCATATCTATCCTAATCTCCTTATCAAATGGTAGCTTGGACACACCCTTCGTGTTCTCTTCCAACCACAATTTCTCTCTCTCTCTCTTGCCTTTTTTTTCTTTTTTCTTTTCTTTTTTTTTTTTTGCAGTATGGATAGGCTGAAATTTTTCCAAATCTTTAAGTTCTGATTCCTTGTTGTCTAACAATTCCTTCTTCAATTCATTTCTCTCTTCCCGCATTTTGCTATCAGCCGTCGGGAGGAACCGAGCCCCTTCTTCAACACTTTGCTTAGAAATCTCCTCAGCTAAGTGTCCGTTTCATAGCTTACAAGTTCTGCCTTCCACAGAACACTAGAACATGAACACAATTCAGCCACATTCTTTGCCACCTTATAACAAGGATCACCTTCCCTCCAGTTTCTAAATACATGTTTCTTATTTTCATCTGAGACCTCAACATAATGGCCTTTACTGTCCCTATGTATTTCTATCAACATTGTGTTCATGATTAGGCATACCCTCTAAGAACACAGAGGCTTTCTCTACAGCTCCCCTCTTTCCTTTCTGAATTCTCACCAGAATTGCTTTTAAAAGTTCCTTCACATCAATCTTGGTTTCTACCGTACACCTCAAAACTCTTTTAGCCTTTACCTATTACCCAGTTCCAAAGCTGCTTCACATTTTTAGGTATTTGTAATAGCAGCACCTCATTGCTCCGCACCAATTTCTAACTTAGTTTGGGTTGCTATAACAAAAGTACATTTTCCTATCTTCTACCCATCCTCCCCCCAGAGAACAGCAGCAATTATTGCCAGGAAAAACCAAGAGGGGCACAGGGTCCTGGATATTTATTGTCCTGTCTCTCTGAGCCTCTCAATGCCTTTCTTTCCTTTCAAGTATGCAAGTATTTTGTAAGATAGATTCTATGGGAAATACAGAGAAACCTGGCACAGACAGATTTAAAACTTTGCCCAGATTTAAAACTTTACCCCTAAATACAAGGCCATTTAAGGGTAAATCTAGTTTTGCACTCCAGGTGTTCATCCTTTTCCCACACACTACAATTTTATTAAACAGGAAAACTATGACAGGTGATCCAGGGCATAGAGAATGCAGAGTGCAGGAGAGAACTGGAACAGGAAATAATCAATTTTCTGAAAAGCACAGATGTGTTGATCAATTTCACTGTCACAGTCACTTTATAGAATAAGACCAAAGTTGTATCAAGTATTTAATAGGGGCCAGGCACTGTGCTAAATGTTTCACCTGGATTATTTCTTTCAATTCTCTAACTCCACTGAGAGAAACGGTAAATTCCTCCATTGTACACATGATGAACAGAAGCTTAGCTTGGCTGCAGGTTGGAATCACCTGGGGAAAAAGGGGTTAAAAATACTGATCTCTGGGCTTACCTGGTGGCACAGTGGTTGAGAGTCCACCTGCCGATGCAGGGGACACGGGTTCGTGCCCTGATCCGGGAGGATCCCACATGCCGCGGAGTGGCTGGGCCCGTGAGCCATGGCTGCTGAGCCTGCGCGTCCGGAGCCTGTGCTCCACAACGGGAGAGGCCACAACAGTGAGAGGCCCGCGTACCGCAAAAAAAAAAAAAAAAAAAAAAAAAAAAATACTGACCTCTGAGTCTTACCCACAGGACTATTTTTTAATTTAACTGATATGGGGTGGGGCTTAGGCAGCAGGAATTTTTTAACCTTCCCAGGTGATTCTAATATACAACAGAGTTTGAGAGCCACTAGGTTCAATTACTAGCCCAAGGCCAATCATTTAGCACCAAATAGGTCAAATACATGAACCCAGGCAGCATGACTAGGGTGCCCACATGTTAACATTCCACTATTCTGCTTCTATTTGTGTGTATATTATGGCATTTTATACTTACAAAGACCAGTAAAATAGGCAGATTTATCCCTATTTTACAGATGAAGCACCTGAGGTAGAAAGTTGACTAACTTATCAAGCGAGATTGCAAATCAGAGGCAGAGGTTGGATTTGCACCCAAGACTTTCTGGTGTCAAAGCCACGGGCAGTTGTCCTTTGTCACTTATCTGTGAACACCTAGAGTATAATGTCCCCAGACTAGCATCTTCACTGTGCACAGTAGAGAGGTAGAAACAACAGAGAATGAATAACTTGCTCATGCTGAGAAGCTGGTACTTTTCTCTCTCTCTATTGAGATACAGAAAGAAATAAGTTCCTGTTGTTGCAATGTATTTTCTCAGACACACATGCAGAGGAGTGAATAATATTGATATAGAGTTAAAAGAATACTCTCCTTATAAAACTTCAGGAACATAATACTTAATTTAATTTCTGCAGACTGGCCTGATTATCTGGGTATCATTTACAACCTTATTTCTATGGGAAAATAACAAACCCACAAATGAACTTCTGGGTGACAACTGCAAGGTTGGGGATTGTCTGTACTATATAAACACCAGATGTTAATACTATAACTGCTAATTTATGTGTGGAGAGAGAGATGTAAAATGTAAATATAAACTGAATTCATCTATTTAGAAATATCAGATGACTCTGTCCATTTTTTATCTTCAGAGGCCGACAGAATGACTTTTAAATCTGCACTATAGCATTAAAAATTGTTTCTTTGAGTTATGTTTCCCTACTCCAAGCAGCTAGCATCTGTCTCAGGAGCCACATAAGGTGGCTTGGTTAGTGAAGTGCTAAAGAATTATAGCAGGAAGCAACCGCCTGAATCAATTAGTCATCAATCATTTAAAATGCACCAGGTTTTGTTTTGACTGCTAGGGCCTCTGCATTAACTAGATAAACAACAGATGTTCCCTGTTTAGGCTCACAAAATAAAAATCACCCATGATCTTTTCTCTCAACTGCCTACTCTCTCCCCTTCTTGCAAGACTGCTCAGTCACCTCAGTTTACTCACATCTTCTAGAAGCCATTTTTTCCTTTTGTGCCTGTAAAGCCCTCCTGCCCTATCCCATATCCTATATGTATCTTTCCTTTCTTTGAGTGGAGGACCAGCTTAAGCATCAGGTCTTCCCAGAAGCCTTCCCAAAGGCTGCCATGAGATATTGCACATTCAAATCACCCGCATCCCTTTAACTCGGCAGACTATGGCTATGCTATCCTGGTCACCAGAGGCCACCTTGCAGTCCTTCCATAAACACAGGAATGCCAGCTCTCTGCTAAGATCTCAGCAGGCACTAGGCATATAGAGGGGTAACCCTAGATGCTCCTGGTCGGGCAAGAGATACAAATACATAAAGAAATTTATTATAATAGGGTTGAATCAGAATTTTTAAAATATTTTATGTATTTAAAAATAGATCGTATATTTATATGTTGCAAAAGTTACAAAAATGTAAGACAGTGAAACTTCTGCCTTCTACCTTTCTTCCTAGTTATTCAGCTCCCCTCTCCAGAGGTAAACAATGCTAACAGTTGTTATATACCCTCCCAGGGATATTCCATGAGTATTTAAACAAGTATATATGCATATATATATATATATATATATATATATATATAATTTTTTAAAATTTACGACAGTGTTGTAAAAATAAAAAAGATATTGCAGCTTGTTTTTTTCACTTAATTCTGACACTTTGTATATCACTTGATCATAACGAACTTTCTCATTTGCCTTGAAATTTGGATATGTACTATTCTATCATACAGATATACCATAATTTATATATATAAAGCTCCGTTGAAGCGTATTTTGGTGGTTCTCAATCATTTGCCATTATTAACAATGTTACAGCAAATAATAACCTTATACATACATCGTGTGTGTGTGTGTGTGTGTGTGTAATTGTTCTTATCTGAACTGTCTTGGAAAGTATGAGAATGTCTATTTCCTCACACCCTTACCAACTTGTTACTGAACTTTTGATCTTTTCCAATCTTATATGTGAAAAAATATCCTAGTATCTCAATTTAATTTGCATTTCTCTGATTATGAGTGAGATGAAGTCTTTTTCATGTTTAACAGACATTTCAATTTTTTCCCCTGAATTTCCTGTATATATTTGTTCCAAATTTTTCTATCAGGTTGTTGTTTCTTATTGATTTGAAGGAACACTATAAGTCAAGGACATTAACCTTACGTGAAGTGAGTTGCATATGTTTTTACCCTCAGTAAATAAGTTCTCTTTTGAGTTTGTCTTGTAGAAATTGGGGGGCTTTTAAAACTAAATTTATCAATTTCAGAATGGGTGAGAACTTTCAGATTGTGACACAAAACACAGAAACCTTAATTAAACTTCTGAAAGTATACCTGGCTTTCCAGTTAGAGGAGAGGAGAGAAATTACGACTTGTTTTTTGTTTGTTTCATTTCTATAGTCACATGACATATAACACAGGGATATATGCTGAGATTAATCAGGCTACTTTAAGAAGGAGCCAGCTAAGACTTGTTGTTCCAGTTACTAAGGCTGCAAAACAAATTATCCCCAAACTCAATGCACAAAACAACCATTTATTATGTTCTTGGCTTCCGTGAATCAGGAATTCAGACAGGACATAGCAGAAAGGGATTATCTCTGCTCTAGGATACCTGAGGCCTGCTGCAGTCTCAAAGCTGGATACCGAAATCGTATTACAAAAACTCAGTCAAACACATTAGCTGGGGTTGTTGCCTGAAAATCTCTTTATACTGAACACTCATGTTGCTTGGGCTTCTTCACAATGTGAGGTCTGGGTCCCAAGAGTAAGTGTCACAGAAAAGGCAAGCCAGACTAAAGCTGTATCATAAGACATGAAACGTCACTTCTGCTGTACTCTGTTGGTCAGAGCAGTCACATGCCTGCCCAGGTTCAAAGGGAGAGAAAATAGACTCAACCTCTTGATAGGGCACAACAAGGTTCTGGAAGAGCATGTGTGACTGAAATATTGCTTTGACCTTTCTGAAAAACACAGTCTGTCATACTTGTTCAGGAATCTGTCCTGCAGATCTTCAGTCCAAAGAAGACATTGGTCTCAGTCTACAGGCTGGACCCACCTGTAGGACCCTTTGGATCAGAGGATCGTGTCTGGCTTTCTTGTTGCAACAGCTAAAGAATTATCCCTGCATGAAGCTCTAGGGTATGTTCTTACACCACTTCCAGTGAGTGAGTCTGGTTAATGAAGTTACCGTCTCCTTCATCAACCACCTCAGGTTAATACTGGTAGAAACAAGAAGTGTTCAATTCCTACTTATCTAGGGACATTTCTTTCCTTTCCCCCACCTTCTGCTGGTGAATTTTATATTTATTATTCTTTTTATCAAATAATGGGGAAGACAAAATGAAAAAATCCTATCAGCTCACTTGATTATGTATCAGTCACTCTGGCATGGTTGGTGCTCAGTTAAACAAAAAAGAAAAAGATGCTTTTTACCAAAGGCAGAGTATGTGGATTATCTCTGGGTTTCAATTTTAAAAAAAATTTTGTATAAAGACTCAATTATTTCATATGGACTGTGTCCTGCTCAGTTAAGCTAATTAATAAATGCAACATTTTCTTTGGCTGAAACCTACAGGGATAGTATAATTAGAAAACAAACAAAAACAAATCTGCTGATTTACCCCTATGGCTTTTCCCTCAACAGCAATAAGAAGCACATTAAATGTGAAAACAGAAATCACATATGTCCTAAATTGAGTAGCTATGGTCTATTTGGTATTTGAGTGGACCAAGTTGGGATGCGGAGTGAAGACAAAGAACTACCAAGGGCAACTGTCTTGATTCCAAAAAGGGTCATCTAGATAGAGTAAGTACCCAAGGGACACCAACAGTCTATTGATTTGTTTTAGAAATTGACAGAAGTAGTAAGCGGCTGGGATAGGGAAGCAAGGAATTCAGATCATAGAATTGTGACAGTCATTGTAGATAATATCAGTAATGCAGCAGGCACCAAAATACTAAACCGTAAAGGCAAGACTTCATGTCTCAAAGGGTGACCAGCAACTGTCAGCCAGGTGTACGTGGGTCTCCATAAAAAATACTGGGTATATTTTATCATTTAGTAAAGATGGTACATTTGTGTTAGGAGAAGAAACTAGCCTAAAATAGCAAGCACCTAGGAAAAAGTCAGATTCTACTAATTGAGGAAGTGGGCAGTGGCAGTCAGACATTGAATTTGTGAAATCCTGGGTCAAACACACAAAGCAGGAGATTCAGGGTAACCCAGTAACCCAAGAGCAAGTATTGGGCCATAGGCTTCTAGAGCTGAGCACATGATTTAAAGTCCTCATCTATTATTTAGAAAAGATTATTTTTACAGTGATTTGCACCTTGCTCCTTTGAAAATTGGTTTAAAAACCTGGAAAGGTCTGAATCTGTCCAAATTGGAGAAAAGATTCAAGAGACGCTATGAAAAGACAGATTCCAAGCAAAGGAGGCAGCGGCAGATAGCATGGCTTAAAGAAAGTTGTAACACAAAGAACAGTCCTGACATCTAATGCACCCGTTGTCTCTTTCCAATACATCATCACATCAAGTCTTCCCAAAAGATTCAACTCTTCTTGATTTCTTTCAATATTTCAGTGACCACTGGAAGGGTAAGTAGGCTATGACTGACAGGACTGTCACTTTGGACTCTGCAAGCAGCCACCACGTAAAGTTTCACTGCAGTCTCCTAGTAATGGATAAGGATAATTGGATACCATCCTCCGAGAGCCATGACATCTGATTTTATATTCTGTGCCCTTTTCATAACAAAAGAGACCATTACAAAATCCCTCATGCTGCCCTGGGCATGTTTTAAATATGTTGGAAAACTTAACTTCATTGCAGCTTTTTACACTGATTTTGTGCTCTACGTGATCTAAATCAATCCATGTTTCAGTTTTATTTTAAGGTTTATACTTGGCTCTGATCTTCAGAATTATTTCACCTCTCATCTCCAAGTATTTCTTCCCAGCTGCAAAAATATACTGACAATTTCAAATTGTCTTCTTATATAAATGAACACATAGGGAAAAAATATATATATTCATATATTATTTGAACAGCATACAGTGCTTTGCTGGGCCCAATAGCGTTCTAGTCTTCATGTTACATTTTATAGAGCCGAGACACATG
This sequence comes from Tursiops truncatus, assembly GCF_011762595.2. Lineage (NCBI taxonomy): Eukaryota > Metazoa > Chordata > Mammalia > Artiodactyla > Delphinidae > Tursiops > Tursiops truncatus. The sequence continues at coordinate 66,875,448 of NC_047038.1, read as the reverse complement.
TAAAATAATAATGATAGTGATACCTATTGAGGATTTATTACACACCAGTCACTGTTTAAGATTTTTATATGTAATATATTTAAACACCTCATTTTTATATATAATATCTCATGTATATGTATAAACTATTACTGATTTATGTGTAATATCGCATTTAAGTCTTATAACAGCCTCACGACACTTAAGTCTCACAGTAAGTACTATTCAAAAACATCCCCATTTTACAGATGAAGACATGGAGGTTCAAAAAGATAAAGTCACCTGGTCAAGGTCACACAGTTGGCGAGTTGTGGAGCTTTTCATCCTAACTATTGAGATGAACTACTTACAATGGAGAGAAGGCATGAAGAGCTACTCCCCAGGGACAGACTGGACCCAATTGAGGGACTGGTGGTCCATGCCCGCTGGATCTCAGAATTGCTGTGGATGCGTGTCTGCTGGCCATGTGTTCCAAGCAGAGGAGTGGAAAGAGCTGCCTCTATTGGGAGGAGTATTTATCACTGACACTATATCCACACACCTGTACATGGTGACACTCGGGGATTTAGGCAGGTATATTTTAGTTTTTAAATTCTTACAGACAACCCAATGCCTTATTACCCACACTGGGTAGACAGTCGCATCACCCTCCCTGTCTGTGCCACAGCCCTGCTGCTTCTCACCTCTTGCTTCCACCCTCACTCCTACAAGGTGGAGTTTACTGTGCTTATCTGTTCCTCTCCAGTCATTGTATGTCGGGTAAGTGTGAGGAAGAGAACTGTCCCATCAATTCCCTAGTGTTCATCTTCAGAAGACCTGGCCTCGAGGAGCTGTGCCTCAGCAAACGTACTCCAGGGGCCTCATCTGTGCTGTGACCTGATTTAAAGACCTGGATATGGGACTTGAGACTGAGTCAGGTGCCTTAAAGGGATGAGGCCCCTGGGCGGTCTGCAAGGAAGGAGTGTAACTTCAGTGAGAGAGAAATGTGGCTTTCTAGTAGCAAAAAAATGGCATATGGTGGTCTACTCTGTTCGTGGCTCTGGTGTTCCCTCTCTGTCTTATTCCTCTCTGCTCACATATTGGCAGGGCCCTCTCTTCATTCATTCAAATGTGCTGGAAGTGACACTCTGCCAGTTCCATCCCTTTGTTTTAAGAAAGCCAGGAAGATTGTTTTGTATTCTTGGGATCCCTGAGTTGCCAGGTAAGAAATCCAGCTATCGGGCTTCCCTGGTGGCGCAGTGGTTGAGAGTCCGCCTGCCGATGCAGGAGACACGGGTTCGTGCCCCGGTCTGGGAAGATCCCACATGCCACGGAGCGGCTGGGCCCGTGAGCCATGGCCGCTGGGCCTGCGCGTCCGGAGCCTGTGCTCCGCAACGGGAGAGGCCACGGCAGTGAGAGGCCCGCGTACCGTGAAAAAAAAAGAAAGAAAAAAAAAAAGAAATCCAGCTATCATAACAGAGAAGTTAGTTCAGAGGAAGGAGGAAGGGGTCCTAAGATTACAGTGAGTGGGAGGGAGAGAGACAGAGAGACAGAGACAGAGAGAAGAGAGAGGCTTTTCAGGGGGGGCCCGTCTCTAGCTGGTCCACCAACTAAATGCAACACAGGTAAGCCCAGATTACAGATGGGTAAGCAAATAAAATGGTTATTGTTTAAAGCCAATAACTTTTGGGTAGTTTTTACACAGCAACTAGATAAGCAAAACACCAGTAAATATTATACGTTTAATAAATACTTGTTGGTACACCTGACAGAAATGATAATGCCAGGATACTGATCCTCAAGGCACTTCAACTCCAGGATAAGAGGTGGACTAATAAACTCACAATTAAACTAGAAGAACAGGAGTGCCACGAAAGAGTTGTTAACACAGCACAACTGAAGAACGAATGGACACCCTAGCCCAAGTCACATAGTGAGATCAGGAAGACTTCCAGAAGAGATGATAACTGAACAAAATACTGGAAGGGAAGTAGGAGTTTGTCAGAAAAAAAAAAAATTAAGAGCCTTTCTCTGTATCTCAGGCACATCTAGACCAGTTCCTTGTTCATAAATGGAGAATGGAGAAATGAATGAATGAAAAAATTTGAAAGTCATCAGCATAAACATAGAATGTAAGTGATGAAGACTGTGAAAAGGAAAGAAGCTAAGAGTACCTCCTCTTGAACATATTGGGCTCCAGCCCTCAACTGTATAAGATCTTTAGCCAAATCAATGTTTCCTTTTTTGTAAGCAGAGAAGAATTCCCTCCACTCTAACAGAGTGTAGATTGTAGTCATTCTCTATTCACTAACTGCACTATTGAACACTGCTATGTCCTCTTTTGTGATGTTAGAATCTCTCTAGAAGGAATCATAGACATATCACTGCTGATCTTCAACAGCTTATTATCTGAAAAGATTTTAAAGTCAGAATCATGAATCACAGGTACACCCTGGACCTTTGTATTTCATGTTAGTACTGGATCATTAGATAAAATTTTGCCACTCTAAGGCTACATCTGCTCTCACTTGGTATGACTGTTCCTTCACTTGTATATTTTACCTTTATATTTCACCCTAATCCATATCAGTATAAATGTACAAATATACTATCCTCCACTTACAAAATGAGAAGAAAAGAGTTAATTGATTTCAAACTATATAAAAAGCACTTGTTGGGCTTCCCTGGTGGCGCAGTGGTTGAGAGTCCGCCTGCCGATGCAGGGGACACGGGTTCGTGCCCCGCTCCGGGAGGATCCCACATGCCACGGAGCGGCTGGTGCCATGAGCCATGGCCGCTGAGGCTGCGCGTCCGGAGCCTGTGCTCTGCAACGGAAGAGGCCACAACAGTGAGAGGCCCGCGTACCGCAAAAAAAAAAAAAAAAAAAAAAAAAAAAGCACTTGTTGCTTGAACTATGGCAAACTGAATATTATCTGCTATTTTCCAGTTGTATCATTTGTTCATACCTAGAAGTTTGAGGCTTTTTAAAAAAAGGTATAGTTAAGGGTGAGATAAAATAAAGAAATCTGTTATCCTGGTAATCAATTCATTCCTTCCTAAGTTTATGGGACAGAATACAGTCATCCTTTGGTATCAGAGGGGCACTGGTTCCAGGGACCCACACCACCACCCCCTAAACCCTGAGGATACCAAAATCTATGGATACGCAAGTCCTTTACATTAAATGGCATAGTATTTGCATATAACCTATGCAAGCACATCCTCTCATATACTTTAAATCAATCATTTCTAGATTACTTATAATACCTAACACAATGTAATGTAATTACACTGTATTAATACAATGTAATGTAGTATAAATACTATGTAAATAGTTTCCAGGGTCCAGCTAATTAAAGTTTTGCTTCTGGGAACTTTCTGGAATTTTCTTAATATTTTTGATACTTAGTTGAATCTGCAAATGTGGAACCATGGATACAGAGGGACAACTTGTACATAGCTTCTGTAAAGTACTGACTATTAGAGGAAGGCCTGTTGAGAAGGTACTCAATGTTTGTTGAGTGAATAAATGAAAACAAGAGAGATAATTGTAGCAAAGACCAGGAGAGAGAGAAGGCATTCACTGAGAGGTGGGAATTAGAGAAGTTGTGAGTGATGTGTCAGCCATACTGAGGCCAGGCAGAATGGACAAGGAGATGACTTAAAAGAAGGAATAACAAGAGATCAACAGTATGGGCATTGGAATGAGTGGTTGTGAGTGATGGTAGTCTTAACAGCACTAGACCAAAACAGAAAACGAAAACATGAGGGCTTGAGAAGGTAGCAGCAGCCTTCCTGAAGCTTGTTTTTAATTTATGGATGATAGAGTCAGAGAAGAAGGAACGCTCCCTGCAAACAGTTTGCTCCCAAGAAGAGAAACATATCCCTAACATCTTTAAAAACTCACTGTTGAGATTAAGTCTTTCCTCCCCTGGGGAAGACTGAATGATGGTTTCCATGTAACCAAAAGTTATTCTAAAGGAGACCTTTTGGGATTTCCCTAGTGGCGCAGTGGTTAAGAATCCGCCTGCCAGTGCAGGGGACATGGGTTCGAGCCCTGGTCTGGGCACATCCCACATGCCGCAGAGCAACTAAGCCCGTGCGCCACAACTACTGATCCTACGCTCTAGAGCCCACATGCCACAACTACTGAAGCCCACGTGCTTCGAACCCGTGCTCTGCAACAAGAGAAGCCACTGCAATGAGAAGCCCACTTAACCGCAATGAAGAGTAGCCCCCGCTCACCGCAACTAGAGAAAGCCCATGTGCAGCAACAAAGACCCAACACAGCCAAAAATAAATAAATAAATAATAAAATAAAAAATTTTAAAAAAACAATAGAGACCTTTCCTGTATAGAAGGAAACACCAGGCATGGAATAGGTGTTTTCCCACTAATATTCCTTAGTTTGTTTGCTCCAGCAATGCCGCTGAGTCTTAGATCAAGCAGAACAGCTACCCTCTTGAGGAAAGAAAACAGTCGTCTATTAGACAGCAGTCTTCTCCCTCACTTTCTAAGGCAGCTCCCCAATACCACATCTGATATTTAGAGTCTTAATGTAAGACAGAAGGGATAAAGTCCCCCAAAAAAGTTGAAACTGAGTTAGATCACTGTGAGAATTCAATTCCAAGTTCTTGCTGTACTGGCGGTTTCAAGTTGACTTCGAATTCTAATTACCTTCTCTTTTAGCTTGAGTTCTCCCAGAGCAGTGACCAAGCTAAGTATTTGGAAGAAAGTGCTTTACAAAGAGGTTTGCTCCAGAGAAACCAGTCATGAAGTAGGAGAAGCAGGAGAGAAAATGGTGCAATTTCAGGAGTTTAAGCCCCAAGACTGATCCCACAGGGTTGTTCAGCATTTTATGTTCCATAAACATAAAAGTGCATGTAAATTTTAACAGTCTCAGCTTAAATTTCAACTGATTGACTAAAGCAGACTTTTTAAAAGCCTAATTATGAATTATGTATGTACAACTAGTATCAAGTACATTTCTGTGCCATGGACTTCTTAAGTAAGAACATTGTTTTTATAATGATGTTGTACCACACCATTATATTTATTATATATATTTATTACATATATATTTACATTGTCATTACAAAGACAAAAAATTTTAATAAGTTTTAAATGATTTTAAGCTTACATAGAATTGTAAAACAGTACATTTTTTTCCCTGAATTATTTGAGATTAAGTTGCTAAGTTAATGCTCAACACTTCCTAGTACTTTAGTTTGTACTTCTAAAAAAGGACATTCTTCTACATGACCATAACACAATCATCTGAATCAGGACATTAATATTGATACATTCCTACCATCTAGTCCTCAGAGCCTTTCAAATATGACCAATACCCCAATCATGTCCTTTATAGAAAAACACACTTGTTTAGGATCACATGTTACATTTATTTGTCATGTCTCTTTAGTTTCCTTTAGTCTGGGACCACCCTCAGTATTTCCTTGAATTTTATGACTTTGACCCTTTAAACAAGCCTGTTAACTTTTGTAGATAGCCCTCCTTACTGTTTCTTAAACTATACTCCTCTTCTCCAAATCCATAACCAACAACTTGTTCTTTTTCACCTTACTTGTCTGAATACTGCAGAAGTTTTTAATTGGTTTTTCTGGATCCATTCTGACTTTGCCAATTCTCTAGACCACTGTCTGAATTAATGCTCTAAAATGTCTGTCCTTCCCCAGATTAAAAGCTTTTAATATTCCACCATCCTCCTAAAAATTCAAAAACAACTTAGAGCAATCAAAAGTTTGAGTTTTACCAAGTAACCCAAACTCACAAAATGGTGTGTGACCGGAAATGGATCCAGACACTTTTTTTTTTAACATCTTTATTGGAGTATAATTGCTTTACAGTATTGTGTTAGTATTTGCTGTACAACAAAGTGAATCAGCTATACATATATATGTATATATATCCCCATATCCCCTCCCTCTTGTGTCTCCCTCCCACACTCCCTATCCCACCCCTCTAAGTGGTCACAAAGCACCGACCTGATCTCCCTGTGCTATGCAGCTGCTTCCCACTAGCTATCTATTTTACATTTGATAATGTATATATGTCAATGCCACTCTCTCACTTCGTCCCAGCTTACACTTCCCCCTTCCCGTGTCCTTAAGTCTATTCTCTACGTCTGCGTCTTTATTCCTGTCCTGGTCCTAGGTTCTTCAGAACCATTTTCTTTTTTAGATTCCGTATATATGTGTTAGCATATGGTATTTATTTTTCTCTTTCTGACTTACTTCTTACTTCACTCTGTATGACAGACTCTAGGCCCATCCACTTCACTCCAAATAACTCAATTTCGTTTCTTTTTATGGCTGAGTACTATTCCATCATATACAAGTGACACATCTTCTTTATCCATTCATCTGTCGATGGACACTTAGGTTGCTTTCATGTCCTGGCTAATGTAAATACTGCTACAATGAACGTTGTGGTACATGACTCTTTTTGAATTATGGTTTTCTTGGGGTATATGTCCAGTAGTGGGATTGCTGGGTCATATGGTAGTTCTAATTTTAGTTTTTTAAGGAACCTCCATACTGTTCTCCATAGTGGCTGTATCAATTTATATTCCCACCAACAGTGTAAGAGGGTTCCTTTTCTCCACACCCTCTTCAGCATTTATTTGTAGATTTTTGGATGATGGCCATTCTGACCAGTGTGAGGTGATACCTCATTGTAGTTTTGATTTGCATTTCTCTAATGATTAGTGATGTTGAGCATCCTTTCCTGTGTTTGTTGGCAATCTGTATATCTTCTTTGGAGAAATGCCTATTTAGGTCCTCTGCCCGTTTTTGGATTGGGTTGTTTGTTTTTTTGATATTGAGCTGCATGAGCTGCTTGTATATTTTGGAGATTAATTCTTTGTCAGTTGCTTCATTTGCAAATATTTTCTTCCGTTTTGAGGGTTGTCTTTTCATCTTGTTTATGATTTCCTTTGCTGTGCAAAAGCATTTGTTTCATTCGATCACATTTGTTTATTTTTGTTCTTATTTCCATTTCTCTAGGAGGTGGGTCAAAAGATCAATAAAACTAAAAGCTGGTTCTTTGAGAAGATAAACAAAATTTATAAACCATTAGCCAGACTCATCAAGAAAAAAAGGGAGAAGACTCAAATCAACAGAATTAGAAATGAAAAAGGAGAAGTAACAACTGACACTGCAGAAATACAAAGGATCATGAGAGATTACTACAAGCAACTATAGGCCAATAAAATGGACATTCTGGCAAAAATGGACAAATTCTTAGAAAAGCACAACCTTCTGAGACTGAACCAGGAAGAAATAGAAAATATAAACAGACAAATTACAAGCACTGAAATTGAAACTGTGATTAAAAATCTTCCAACAAACAAAAGGCCGGGACCAGATGGCTTCACAGGCGAATTCTATCAAACATTTAGAGAAGAGCTAACACTTATCCTTCTCAAACTCTTCTAAAATATAGCAGAGAGAGGAACACTCCCAAACTCATTCTACAAGGCCACCATCACTCTGATACCAAAACCAGACAAAGGTGTCACAAAAAAAAACCTACAGGCCAATATCACTGATAAACATAGATGTAAAAATCCTCAACAAAATATTAGGAAACAGAATCCGACAGCACATTAAAAGGATCATACACCATGATCAAGTGGGGTTTATCCCAGGAATGCAAGGATTCTTCAATATACGCAAATCAATCAATGTGATACACCATATTAAAAAATTGAAGGATAAAATCCACGTGATAATCTCAATAGATGAAGAAAAATCTTTGGAAAATATTCAACATCCATTTACAATAAAAACCCTCTAGAAAGTAGGCACAGAGGGAACTTACCTCAACATAATAAAGGCCATATTTGACAAACCCACAGCCAACATCATTCTCAATGGTGAAAAACTGAAACCATTTCTACTAAGATCAGGAAAAAGACAAGGTTGCCCACTCTTACGACTATTATTCAACATAGTTTTGGAAGTTTTAGCCATGGCAGTCAGAGAAGAAGAAGAAATAAAAGGAATCAAAATCAGAAAAGAAGAAGTAAAACTGTCACTGTTTGCAGATGACATGATACTATACATAGAAAATCCTAAAGATGCTACCAGAAAACAACTAAAGCTAATCAATGAATTTGGTAAAGTAGCAGGATACAAAATACACTATACACTAATGATGAAAAATCTGCAAGAGAAATTAAGGAAACATTCCCGTTTACCAATGCAACAAAAAGAATAAAATACCTAGGAATAAACCTACCTAAGGAGACAAAAGACCTGTATGCAGAAAACTATAAGACACTGATGAAAGAAATTAAAGATGATACAAACAGATGGAGAAATATGTCATGTTCTTAGATTGGAAGAATCAACATTGTGAAAATGACTGTACCATCCAAAGCAATCTACAGATTCAATGCAATCCCTATCAAACTACCAATGACATTTTTCACAGAACTAGAAAAAAAAATTTCACAATTTGTGTGGAAACATAAAAGACCCTGAATAGAGAAAGCAATGTTGAGAAAGAAAAGTGGAGCTAGAGGAATCAGGCTCTGTGACTTCAGACTATACTACAAAGCTACAGTAATCAAAACAGTATGGTACTGGCACAAAAACAGAAAGATAGATCAATGGAACAGGATAGAAAGCCCAGAGATAAACCCACGCACATATGGTCACCTTATCTTTGGTAAAGGAGGCAAGAATATACAGTGAAGAAAAGACAGCCTCTTCAGTAAGTGGTGCTGGGAAAACTGGACAGGTACGTTTAAAAGAATGAAATTAGAACACTCCCTAACACCATACACAAAAATAGACTCAAAATGGATTAAAGACCTAAATGTAAGGTCAGACAATATAAAACTCTTAGAGGAAAACAAAGGCAGAACACTCTATGACATAAATCACAGCAAGATCCTTTTTGATCCAGAACATTTATACAACAATGTTTAGACATTTTAGGTGAGGATCTCTTACCCTAAACAACTACTATCAGTTCCTTATATTTTCCCAGACCACTCAGTACCTGAACATGAGTATCTCATCCAAAAAAAAAAAAAAAAGACAATGTAACCTGTATCTAGAATGTTAATCTTATTCATTCTGAGATTCTGGTTTCAAAGCCTGAAATACCATCATAAAATAACACAATAGATTTTTAACAGCCTTCCATTACACAATGTTCACTTTGTCATCTAAAAAGGTGAGAATCAATTCTGCCCCAGCCACAGGAGTAGAATCAGCAAAACCATCCAAGACGAGTGGCATTATTGATATAAGGTTTTGTTTTGTTGTTTGAAATATACTTTTTGAATGTTTCAACCTGAAATATCTCTTAGGTACAGTTAGTTCTTCTAGTGCAGTGGTTTACTGTAGTTCGTGTTTGGGTTTGTATTTCTCTTGGTTTTACTAAGAGATTTAAAAGTATCCTGAAAAACCATCCTTTTGTTGATTTTGTTTGGCAAAATTAATGCTTCAATAAAATTGTTCTCTGAGATAAAATAGATATAAGTCTATCCTATGTAGATGAAACTAAAAGTCTAAATATTTATGATTAATTTTAGGAGATTGGCACACCCTCATCTATAACTTCATAATGTTTTGAAAGATAAGTTCAGATTTTCAGTTTTTATTTTACACATCAGAAAATGGAAGTGTCTTGAATCATAATAAGTCATAAATTTTATTCAAAACATTTTTCAAAATGATCAAGTATTTAATGGGTCACATATTTTTGCATACTATAATGTATCATGTAAATTTACCATATGTCAGTGAATGAAAAAATAAATGATTAAATATAAACTCATTTTTCATTGTGTTTGGCATGAAAGAGCTACAGAACAGAGAGTTTACAATTATGGTATTGTTATAGATTTTAATGATCTATTGATATTTTCTCTTTTTAATAGAATCATCCTGTCTACTTGACTTATTTAATCAGATCATTCTAAAAGTGATCATCATGTAAAAAACCAAATAGGCATATAGGCTTACATTTCAATTTTTTTTATAGTTTATATACTAATTAAATTGAATATAAGAATTATCTCGGGCTTCCCTGGTGGCGCAGCGGTTGAGAGTCCGCCTGCCGATGCAGGGGACGCGGGTTCGTGCCCCAGTCCGGGAAGATCCCACATGCCGCGGAGCAGCTGGGCCCGTGAGCCATGGCCGCTGAGCCTGTGCGTCCAGAGCCTGTGCTCCGCAACGGGAGAGGCCACAACAGTGAGAGGCCCGCATACCAAAAAAAAAAAAAAAAAAAAAAGAATTATCTCACTCTGATTCATTTCCAACATGGTATTTGCATGTTGAAGGCATATACTTTCTGACAAAATGACTTTTTTCTTTTTTAAAGCCAACCACAAGATATTTTCTCAAAAAATTTAAGATATGATGAGCCCTACATCAGTTTTCAATTCAGGAAAGTTTCCAACAACACTCCATTTTTCAGTTTTTGACATAATGAAATATACAATATATGCAAGCAAATCTTTATTCATTCATTCAAGTATTTATTGATGAATTTCTACATGGCCGATTAACTATTAGATTTATGTGTCCTTTATGTTTGTATTTTAAAGGTAAATTATAGAATCAAAATCATTATTCAAAGATAAAAGAAGGGATGAGATGATTGTGAAATAATAATTTGAAGTGAAAGAATTAGACTAGAAAAATTGATTAAAACAACCCAATAACTCATCTGAGAGTTTTGCTCCACCCATTTAAATACTAGTCACAAGTGACCAGAGGGAGACACAGAGAAATGCTGCTCAGTTTCCCCTTTAGAGAAGGAGTCAGTGGACAGTTTCCACCTCTCGGCTCCTTCAAGGTCTACCTCAGCTGCAGAGACCCACCTCGCCACAAACCATGCCATCCTGGGGCAGCCCCACATTCAGTCACTTCACATAAGGGGTATCCAAAGCTTGAGCCATTTGGAAAGAGAAAAGGACAAGTCTGATGAATACTTCATATTCCAGATGTCCACAATGAGTTAGCTGAGGCTTCAGACCTCCAGACCTGGGCCATAGTTTGATTTCTTCCTCTTCAATCCTGCTTCTTCACCCGTTTTCAGAGGCATTGATCTTTACAAAATACCTTGTATTGCAAACACCATCTCAGCATCTGCTTCTAGAGAGCTAGAGCTGTGACATCTCCTTTAATGCGTAAGGGGAAAAAAAGCAGAACTTAGTCAAATCTGGTATATCAGAGATGGTATTGTAAAAACATGGCAAAGAGAACACTGGATTGGAATTGGAAATGGAAATCAGGCAGGCTGATAATCTCACTGCCGCTTCCAGAGCCGCCACACTATAAACTAACCCAGTAGTTCCCAAGTGCCTTTCTGTGATCTCAGGACATCCATTATAGCTTTCAGCAACCTGTGGAAAAATGAGAAAGATAGGGTAAAGTAGTGAATTTTTCAAAGAGTTAAATGTACTCGATTTGTTTTTTGGGTTTTTTTTTTGTGGTACGCGGGCCTCTCACTGTTGTGGCCTCTCCTGTTGCGGGGCACAGGCTCTGGACGCGCAGGCTCAGCGGCCATGGCTCACGGGCCCAGCCGCTCCGCGGCACGTGGGATCTTCCCAGACCGGGCACGAACCCGTGTCCCCTGCATCGGCAGGCGGACTCTCAACCAGTGCGCCACCAGGGATGCCCCTGTTTTACTTTTGAATCAGTTCCTTTCTCCTCTTAAATTTTTGGCTTTAAAATATCCTTTTTTTTTTTTGGAAATCGTGAGGTCATTAGGTAATGGTTCCTTTTTGTTTGTTTTTGTGTTGTTTGTAATGTTTTACAGGCAAAATCAAAGTTGGTGGCAGCTACCCAGGCCATCTTTGCACTAGTACTTCAAAATTCCACTGAATGGCAACACTCATTGTGAATCACTGATCTCAACATTTCACCACAAAATACGCATTTAATTGATACAGATACTGATTGATTTAATTCATACTGATACACAAAAACCAATTAGGGAGAACAGGAGGCATGGATTCGTGTTCAATGAGCTATGTTTTATGTAAATTTACATATAGTTCTGGTCAGCTTTTGAATTCTGAAGAAGATGGCATTTCAACATGTACTCCCATTACTGAATCTCTCCTCTTAATAACTGCCACCATTTTTTCCAAAAGTCTGTGTTTATCTACTTTAAGGGAAAAGAAAAAAAAAATCTAGAATAAATGGTCCCAAGATTTCCATTTCTCAGCTGTTTGAGTTGACTTCTCCAAAATTACTAAAAGCATAGACAAAGGATCCTTTTTCCAGTCCTCCTTCATTTATCTCAAAAATATCTTGTCCACAGCAACCGTTCATCTACTCAAATCTAACGCATTCCTCCTTCTTCATAGGCAATTTAACATAGTGTAACAACAACATCAGTGGACTGGGAGTCAAGATTTATGAGAGTGCCAAGTAATATTGTGAATAAGATTGAGAGAACGCTCTAACAAACCAGCACGTTCATAGTGTAAGTCAACCCTCAAACGCTAAGTATTCTCCTACCTCAATGACCAGTATTATTACTACTTCCTTTCCCTGTCAACTGGTGACTTCCTCCTGCCCATTCTTTTCCTTTTCCACGAAAGCAAGTCTTGCTCCTCGACCGTTCTCTTGGCTTCCTGCCGTTTCCTGAGGTGTGCCTCCCCTGCTCTCCATTTCACAGCTCCCTTCTCTCCTGGATTCAGCTGTTAGGCTTTGCTCTTCCTCAAGAACAGCATCAATGCCACTGCTGGTTCTCCACATTCCCCTGCCTTTCAAACTGCCTTCCCCTCAGGTGCGATCTTCCCTGCTTTCACATCCCAAAGTCTTATAAGTGTATCACTAAATGAATCTTTACTCTCCTTTTCCTGCTGTGTTGCCTCGCCTTGAAAAAGTTTAGCTTGAGGCTTTCACTGATGAACGATTAAGGACCAAACCTATTGTTTCCGTTCCTACGTTCTATTGTTTCCGGTCCTACGTTCCAACTGCTGCAGAAACTGACAAGGTCTTTGGCACTACACTTTCACTCAGGATTTCCCTGAAAAGATGGTAGGCTTTTTTTCTTTGAAAGGGTCAATGACTGTGTACATCGTGGAAAACATCACTCTCTGGAGCTTCAACCTGGTGAATGTTCATGTAAATTTCTCTTATCTCCATAAAGACTCTCTCTGGCCATTTTCTTCATCTAAAGCAGATACTGAACAAATAAATTTTTGCATTTATTTAAACAACGTGCATAAGTAGGTACAGTACTCTATTTACTTCTAACCTATTTAAGTATGTTTTCTCTACATTGGTGAGATGTCACCATAATGAGACCAATAAATTTACCTCTTACCCCAACCCTATGTCAGAGTTAGGAACCAGAGGCTTATCTAGAGGTTTTGGAGGTTTTGGAACAGTAATACCAAAGCATGCCATGACCCAGCCATTGAGTTCAGGCTTCTTTCCAAACTATATCTTTATAGGTGAGATGACCATATCAATTATAGCCACACATTTTTGTGTGGTGCTATTTGTGTTGCAGGAGCTGGAGAGAAAGGCGGGGTATAATATAGTCTTCTTGGCATTTTAGGAGATTAATTTTTCAGTTCCTGAAGAATAACCTAAGAAAATACAAAGTGCCCATCTTTTAAACGAAGTACTATATCAGAAGCCTAGATAACCACACAATTGTAAAGACCATAAATGAAGTAAATAAATATATTTTGTAACTTTTAAACACTAAAGACAATAAAAGGTAATGAAAGGGAAGAGTGGAATTTAATTTGAGTCTAAACTTCAATATAATAAAGTGTGTGTGCTAAAGAGAGTAGTAATTATTCTGGCTGTTTTTTTTACTTCACAAAATATAAACCAGTAAGATTTCTGATGTATCCAATATTTATTAACCACTCATTTTATTAGTGTTTATTTCAAAACTACCTCCAAAATGATTTAAAGAGCTATTGAACAAAATGGTGAGAAAAAACTTTTAAATGATTATAAAACCAAAAAAGATTTAAGAGAGATATGGAATCCTAAGATGAAATCACTACTGTCATGCTTGAAAATTTACTCTTAATATCTTAAAATTTAGGATTGGCATATAAGAGGACGAGATAGGTGTTGAGGAAATATAAGTGTAAGAAAAATAGTATTCTGTCTTCCAGGAGCTTAATCCAGTGAGGAAAAAATATACAAAGAAACAGTAAAATTATACCATAAAACTGAGGGCAGAGGTAAGAGCTTGTTTCTGGAAAGGGGCAAGGAGACATCTTTCTGTAAACTCAAGGGAAAGATGATTGGTAAAGCTCCAGACACATTTTAAGGGTCAGAGAAGAGAGTGGAGATAGTGCATTTCAGAAGACTTTTACAAATGCTGTAAATGAAGTTATCTGGAAATGGCTTTGGAAAGTGGTCTTATTGTTTCAGGGTCCATAGAAAAAGGGTGCAGTTGCCATTGGGGAGAACACAATAGGAAACAGATTTTTCATTATACCTGTCACTACCAGTAGTCTGTCAATAAGTAAAAGATATAGACAACTGATTTTTCTTTCAAAATATTACAGAAACATTCTCCAATGGCCGCCTTTTAGGTCAGAGAATATTTGGTAGACCAAGAAATTTCTATTAGCAATTCTGTGTAGACAGTTTTAATTATTAAATATACATTAGAGGAAATGATATTTCTCCCTTTAGAGTTTAGACTTAAAGCGCTGTAGACTGATTTCTTTAAATATATGAAAACTAGCTATGTTAATTTTATGACTGAGAAAGTCTCATAACTCTCAAGGCCCATATCCAATTCCTATCTCTAAAATGCTTTTTTTAATAAATTAGAATAAACATATAATCTCTTTTCTGCAAACCATAGACTATTTATCCAGACCAAACAAAGATATCTGAACATGTTAATTTCAGTGCGGTTTTAAAATACAGGACTGGGCTATGCACATAGAACCTGCCTTGGACACCATACTCCATTTGAACACCTCCAGTTCACTTGCTTTTTTCAATATATTTTTGAGGAATATTATCATTAGCAATCGGACTGAAAATCAATAGGTATATCATCTTCCCCTTATAGATCCAAAAGTAAAGAGTCTGGAGGTTATCTGGGGCTTGGAAGGAGGTGCCATGGTTAAAGGACTCAGAACTTCCTTGGATTCGATCTCTGTAGAAAGTGAAGTTGTAGTGAATGGGAGAGGTATACACATTCCATGCAGATTACTTTTACTGAGTTATAATTGTTCTGGTAGATCATTTTTCTTAAGTGTACAGAATATTTAATTAAAGACAAAAATTGGAATGAGCCTAAATGTCTGTCATTTTTTTAATAGTTAAATATTATGCAACTGTATATGCATGCAACTAGTAAAAATGTGAAAGGTCTGTATATATTGAAACGGAAATGATCACAAAATATTAAGTTTAAAAAACAAGTTGCAGAACAGGACACAGAATAAAATCTTGTTCTCATAACCCAACAATAGTTGAATATATGCCTACATATTTAAAGAGGGGACAAAAATACTTTGGAGTGTACACAACAAATAAACTCAACAGTGGTTACTTCTGGAAGTAGAATGGGGATGTTAAAAAACTCACTTTTTATTAGATAGATATTATATTTATTATATATATTATCACATAAATATTTTATTGCATAGATATCTACATTGTTTGAAGTTTTTGCAGAAATAATTAATTAGATTTGTTATTAAACAAAAGCAATACAAATTTTTAATAAAAAGAAAATTTATTGAATACAAAATAATCTATTTTTATACTTTGGTGATTTCCATATAAAAACAGTAAATATACACTTTGTTATAATTATTGACTAAATTATAATTCTCCTCTCTGTTATTGTCATTTATGTGTCCAATATGCAACATTTATAAGTCCTTGAATTTGCCACTTCAAATGTACTACTTAGAAGGATTTAAGAGTAGACAATCTGGTTGTATCTAGGTCTTGCAGCTAATGGTTTTGCCAAGGAGCAGCAGCAACTGAGAGTTTGATAGAAATGCAAAATCTCATGCCCCACCCCAGATCAACTGAATCAGAATCTGCATTTTAACAAAATTCCCAAGGGATTCACATTCACATTAAAGATTAAAAAGCACTGCTCCAGGGCTTCCCTGGTGGCGCAGTGGTTGAGAGTCCGCCTGCTGAGGCGGGGGACGCGGGTTCGTGTCCTGGTCTGGGAGGATCCCACATGCTGTGGCGCGGCTGGGCCCGTGAGCCATGGCCGCTGAGCCTGCGCGTCCGGAGCCTGTGCTCCGCAGTGGGAGAGGCCACAGCAGTGAGAGGCCCGCCTACTGCAAAAAAAAAAAAAAAAAAAAGCACTGCTCCAGAAACAAGTATTTTATTTTTATTCTGATCATATATTTATGGAAAGCCTAGAAAGGTGGAGGCAGAGAAGACTTAATAAGGATTAGAAGGGCTAAAGCATTTGATTCATCTCCATATTACCTTTCTAGGGGTCATGGCTTCAATCATTTCCTTTATTTGAAATCACCTCAGAGCAGGTAAGGTCAACAGAGATCACAAATCTGAGTATATATCTCTATTCATAGTCAGATAGAAAATAGCATGATCCTCTATGGGTTTTGACCCTTGCATTGAAAGTGGCTGTTAAAAGATATACCACACATGAAGTATGTTGTTTGTATAAACATTTATTTA
The DNA here is from genome assembly GCF_011762595.2 of Tursiops truncatus. NCBI lineage: Eukaryota > Metazoa > Chordata > Mammalia > Artiodactyla > Delphinidae > Tursiops > Tursiops truncatus. Next base: position 66,858,832 of record NC_047038.1, on the reverse strand, counting down.
TTCACATTTAAATGAAAAGTCAGGAAGTAAAAGGCAGGGTGAAATGAAATGTGGTCAGAGTGAAATAAGGATTATTGGGCTATGAAATGGAAAAAAAATTCACATACCAAGAGTGCTATTTTCTGAGTGTATTCAAAGTATAAAATACATTGGAATAAAATATAAAACAAGGTTGCCTTAGCAATAGTGATGGACACTGTCATTTCACTTATTTATTTTTTTCTATTGATTTATGCACCACCATATTTTAAAAATGTAAAATAACATTGCCTGTCAAATTGTAGACAGTAAAAGCTTTTGAAATAAATGCAAATGTCTTTTGAGTATGGAAACTTCCATTTCCTGTAATATTACAGATTAGGTATTCTGAAAACCCTTCTCCACAAAGCAAATAGAAATGCTGAGTAAAATATAACATATGTTCTTTTGAATTCAAAGCTGTACTAGCAAATTTTAAATGAAATCCCCAAGATGCTAAAGCAAAGAGGTCATTGAAAACCAGAGTGGTGAGTACAAGAGCTGACACTCAGCAGCCTTGGGGAAATTGTTTGTATTGATAACCTCGAGTGTTGGGTTTTAATGCACCTAGGATAGTGACACCTGTGCAAAAGGAAGTTTTGAACTGATATCTCACCCAAAGTCAAGACATGCAAAAGACTACACCCTCAGTGAAAGGATCAACTTAAAAAATACACACACCAGCATAAGGAGGAAAGGATGAAGTTCATACTTGGGCACCTGGGCTCTGAGTAGAAAAATTAGTCTCCTGTAAGAATTTATGTCACGTGCTATCAGAGTTCAGTTTCAACCACCTATGTCTTCTGAGAGATTAGAAATTAAATACAATGTTCTTAGGGTAATGATGCCCCTAGAGTTTCTGGCCAAAGCAAACTAATATCCTCTCTCAATAAATTATCCCTCAACACAGGCCATACAAAACTCCCACAAATAAAGCCCTCTGATGACACTACCGTCAGCAAACACAAAAGCAGAAATACCAGATACAGATGATAAAACAAGTATGTTTAAAATGATGAGAGACAAATAAAAAAGGAAAATAAGTCACAATGAAAAAGAATAAGTAGGTAAGAAAAAGAACAAATAGAGTATCTAAAAATTAAAAATACAGTTTTTGAAATATAAGAGAAGCTTCACTGGATGAGTTTAAAAATTAGATTAGTCACAGCCAGCGAGAGAATTAATGACCTGGAAGAGAGTATTCAGAATGTACCACCACAATATAAAATGAGAGAAAATAAGAAAGGAATTAAGGAGTCTCACATAAACCTAATAGGTACTTCAAAGGACAAAAACAGAGAGAATGGAGAAAAGACAATATTTTTAGAAATAATGCCTGAGAAATTTCTAGAATTGATGAAAGACATTTTTCTTATTCTAGATTCTCAAAAAGGGACTAAATAAAAATAAATCCACACCTATACACATTGTAAAATAACTACAGAATTTTAAATTACAGAAAAGATTTTAAAAGTAAGAATTCAGATTATTATAAAAGGGCAATAATAAAACAGCAGATTTTAAAAATGGAACAGTACCTGAAAGAAAAGAGCAGCAAACTATTACTCTAAAATATCATCAGGAGTGAGGACAAAATAAATTCACAGGGTCAAACACTGAGTTTACTGCTAACAGCTTCTTGTTTACAAAGGGTGTAAATTTGGGGGAAGAAGAAATATTAACCTAGAAGAAGGAAGTAAATTGTGGTACTAAATTACTGAACAACCAAGCATATAAGATGGAAGATAGTAACCTGTGTTAAGCATTCTAAGGTCTTTGGATCGTTCTACAGCAGAGTAAAGATACTGATCATCTCTAGATTGTTTAAACTGTTTCAATCAAACATGCCCTATTAAAATGTTAGAGTAAATCAGTTAAACAGTATAGGGAGAATTATGACAGCCAAATCAGCAGAAGGGAAAAATCAGAATAAGGAAAACTTGAATAATAGAAAAGGCATAAGGAAATAGAGGGGAAAATATACGCAAACAAAAAGAGAAATTAGAAAAACTCAGCTTGATGGGAAAAACAAGCCTTAATTCTGGATATATAAGTTTTTTGAGGATATAAATTTTAACAACAATCCACCCCTACCCCCATACACATATCTCAGATAGAATTTGGGATAGAAGGTGGCACCTTACCTAACATTTCATCCAGTCCTGTCTTAGAGTTGTTTGATTGCAAACCATATTTGCTGCCTCTCAGTAATTTAAAGAAAATCACATTTTATTGGAACAGTATGGTGCAACTTACAGATAAAAAATATAAGAGCTAAAATATCTGCTATCAGGAAAGATAGGAACCAGGCTGAGAACAAAGAGCCAGTTTCTTTAGGGCCATACAACCAGAATGAATGATTCTCCATCTTCTCTCAGGCTTCAAATGACCAGTCTGACTGTTTAAGGTTGGGGTGGGGTGGGGTGGGGAGGCAGACCATCTGATGAACAGATGCACTAAGAAGACAAGGAATTGGGCAAAGCAGGAGCAGTGGGTAGGGCTCCCCAAAGGAAAATCAAGGTGCCATGACTAAAGGAAGGAAAAAGAAATCCTAAATTGGGGAAAAAAAAAAATTGCTAGAGGTAATCTGCTGAATCTTTGTCCAAGTATAGCAACAATTATTATATGATATTTGACTTGAGGTGGTATACATTTCTTGAATAGTTATTAAGTTCTTTCTCTTTCTCCTTAAGCATTCAGGTCAATGATCACAAATCAAAAGACTGCTCGGGGCTTCCCTGGTGGCGCAGTGGTTGAGAGTCCGCCCGCCCCTGCCAATGCAGAGGACGCGGGCTCGTGCCCGGGTCCGGGAGGAGGATCCCACGTGCCGCGGAGCGGCTGGGCCCGTGAGCCATGGCCGCTGAGCCTGCGCGTCCGGAGCCTGTGCTCTGCAACGGGAGAGGCCACAACAGTGAGAGGCCCGCGTACCGAAAAAAAAAAAAAAAAAAAGACTGCTGGCTTCAGATAACTCAAGGAAACTCAAGGAAACAAGTCAAGCAGCACTGGAATATGATGAGAAATGGCAACTGACTTTAGTATCAGGATAAAATCAGAAATGGTGAAGGTGAAGGAAAACTGGAGAGCTCCTGACTCAGTTCAAGGGAGCAGTGGTTACTCAGCTCAAGCTGACTGCTGCCGTGCAGAAACGCAAGCCAATTGAAGCCAAATCTTTTTCAAGCAAAATCGAGTCAGGAATTTATGCAAAATAACCAGATTTTTAAATATTGGCAACTGACTCAATTTTTTAAATGCTGTGTGAACCAACACCAGGCAGATCAATCAAACAGAAGCTGAACCAATTCTGCTTATTCACCATCCATGGATTGTGGCTTGTGGATCGAGACTAGTGGATGGATTGTCCGTGCAAGTTAATGGGAGGGAGTTGGGAGAGTCTTTACACCCACTTCCTTCCTCTCAACTGTTGGGCTGTCATCAGCTATGCATTTTATTTTTATATGGATTAAAAACCTTACATATATTGGACATATATATGCTACTGTGTTTGCTTTAACCAATTACTTAGCTTTTAGAGAACTTAAAAAATATACCTATGTATGTTTATTTTTACTATTTATGGAGCTCCAAATTTCCTTTTTTTAACTATGTTCTTTAGATCAGTTTTAGGTTCACAGTAAAATCAAGCAGAAATTACAGAGTTCCCATAAACCCTCCTCCCCCCTCAACACACACACACAGACTTCCACACTATCAACTTCCTCCACCAGAATGGTACATTTGTTAAAATTGATGAGCCTACATTGACACAACATTATCACCCAAAGTCCTTGGTTCACATTAGGGTTTACTCTTGGTGGTACACATTCTATGAGTTTGGGCAAACACCTAAAGACACGTAGGCACCTAAAGACACGTATGCACCATTATAGTATCATACAGAATAGTTTCACTGCCCTAACAGTCCTGTGCTCTGCCTGCTCATCTTTCCCCCTAACCCCAAGCAACTACTGATATTTTTACTGTCTCCATAGTTTTGCCTTTTCCAGAAAGTCATATAGTTGAAACCATATAGTATCTAGGCTTTTTAGATTGGCTTCTTTTACCTAGTAATATGCATCTTAGTTTTCTCCATGTCTTTTAGCCCATTTCTTTTTAGTTCTGAAAAATATTCCATTTTCTGTATATACCACAGTTTATTTATCCATTCACCTGCTAAAGGACACCTTGGTTGCTTTCAAATTTTGGCAATTATGAATAAAGCTGCTATAAACATCCTCATACAAGATTTAGTGTAAATAAAACCTTTCAACTCTTTGGGTAAATACCAAAGAGCAGGATTGCTGGTTAGAGTTGGTGAGAGTATGTTTAGTTTTGTAACAAACTGTCAAGCTCTCTTCCCAGGTGGCTCTACCATTTTGCATTCCCATCAGCAAAGAATAAGTTCTTTTTGCAGCACATCTTGAATGTGGTGTTGTCTGTGTTTCGGATTTTCGCCATTCTTATAAGAATGTGGTGGTATCTCATTGGTGTTTTGCAATTCCGTAATGACATATGATGTTGAGAATCTTTTCATATGCTTATTTGCCATCTGTATGTCTTCTCTGATAAGATATCTGTTCAGATCTTTTGTCCATTTTTCAATTGGGTTGTTTGTTTTCTTATTGTTGAGTTTTAAGAGTTATTTATTTTGGATAACTGTCCTTTATCAGATATTTATTTTACAAATATTTTTCTCCCAGTCTGTGGTTTCTCTTCTGATTCTCTTGATCGTCACTTCTTTTTGAAGATCTATGTTTCTGTTGATCAAAATGGTCAGATATCTAATCATCACCTCAAAATTTGACATTCTGATCTATTTATCAGATATAAAGTAAAGACTGTGGTATTACCACAATTCTTCTTACTTAATTGATTACTGTAGAACCATTATAATTTTTTTTGAATAATGATACTAATCTAGGTTATCAGACTTAGACATGTTTTAAGCAAATATTAAAATTACTCTTAAAAGTCTTCAAACTATAAGATAAGCAGTTATTCCTGGCCTCAGTTTTAACTTATAATCTACAATGCATGCAAAGCCAATAGCTACCCGAGGAAAATGTATTTAAAAATAAAATAAAATCAAAGGGGAAAAGAGGAAAGTAGGGGTGTTCCAGCACCATTTTTTTTCACTTGACTCAAAAATAAAAACTATGTATGAATAGCATTTAAGTCTAAAAAGAATGAGAACTGATTTTCACACTGTCAAACCAAAAGTTTCAATTGTTGTTTGGAAATTCTGTATAGTGTTTATTCCACTCCAGAGGATCACTGGGAAATTTCAAGCTTCATTATCTTTTGTGAAAGTATAAATATGTGTGTGATGACCCCTCCACTGACCTTGATTTCAGGAATACACTTGATGAAAGTTTGTTTGTTTTTAATCCTTATTATTTTATCTTGTACCATTTATTATGGTTTTGCCTTTCTCACAACATAAACAAAGATTTGCTCACTCCTCTGGGTAGATTTTTATTCTAGGGCAAGAACTATCCCAGATTTCCTTTTAACTAAGCAGATAGCTGTGGCTCTGACCTAAGCTAAAACTCTACTCAGTACTCTTTAATGACCTATATGGGAAAAGAATCCAAAAAAGAGTGGATGTATGTATATGTATAACTGATTCACTTTGCTGTACACCTGAAACTAACACAACATTGTAAATCAACTACACTCCAATAAAAATTATTTTAAAAAAAAAAAGAAAAGAAAAAGTGACCCACTGCAGGCCTGAGGAAAAGGGAGATGGATCTGAAAGTCCCAAGGAAAAAAAGGAAAGCAAAGGCAGAGCATGAATTAGCAAGTCCAAAGAAGATGGGCAAAGGGCACTAGGTATGAAGCAAATGAAAATAAACAGCTTGGGATAAATAAACAAGAAAAACCTTTTCAGGAGTGATAGACCAAAAAAAGTTATATTATAGGAATTTGTAGCCTATTCTTTGGTCAGGGAGAAAGTTACTAGTGAAGAGTTCAGTGAAAGACCTGAAAATACAACCAAATGTCAAGAATTATTTCATCAACTATATGCCTATGTCCTCACTCAAAAGATAGTATTTGAAATTGTTTTTCTCTTCTTCTGACTCTGTAAATTTCTTAAAGGCAAATGGAGGGAAAAAAGAAATACTTAGGACTTACTATAATCCTCACTTTAATTTTTTCACTAGGAAACTGGCCCTAATTATTAACATATCTTGTAGGGAAAAATGTTCTTCAAACATTTAAATAGGTCGTTATTACAACTTTTCAGCTGTATTTTTATTATTTGCTTCTTCTTGGAAATTGGCCCTCCTTTGGACCTATCTTATTCAGACATGACATAGTGTCATTTTGAAAAATTTTATGCCGTGGTTGAAATTTAATGAGCCAATGAAATTTCAAGCAAGGGAAAATAATTTAACTCAATTTGTTTGCCTTAAAAGCAAATGGAAATGGAATTACACTTGAAACAAGCAAGAACTATAACACTTACACACAGAAATAGAAACCCATCCTGGAACTGCTGCACAAAAAAATATTAGCATGAGGAATAACCCAATTTCTTACCATGCAATTTAAATGCACTGTAATTAAAATTAATGCAATTGAAACTGTCTCTGCACCACGATTCAATTAGGTCATTTAAACGCTGCCCTAGAAAAATCTAAAATTATTTTTAAGAAAGACAGAGAATATAATCACTATATTTCATCTAATTCAGGTACCATCTAAGATCCTAACAGGGTAAGAGGGAGAGAGTCTGTGAGGCACACTGCCCTCTGCTGCAGACTCTTCCTGTTTCAGAAAGTAGCATAACGACCACTTCTGGTAGAAGTTTTCCTAACCTCCACCGCATCCCACATGTTTATGTGCCTTGACACAAGTTTCTTGGGTCGGATATACATGCGAATAAATGGTTGCAGCTCTTAGCCTTTTTTTGATCAATGAAGTGCTTTGTTATTAATATTTTTCTTTGTATGTAAAGGAGAAACCTTAACTCTATGTAACTGTACAAAAGAAGACTCAGTCAGCATTCCCATAATTTTCACTATTTTGCCAAAGCAAAAAGTAAATACATTAGGACTATTAAATATATAAAAAAATGGTTAATCAAGTTGAAAAAAATGTGCTTTTAATGTGATTTGTACTGTTCCTTTGTAGTATTTTTATGACCATGAGTAACTATTTGTGTAAGTATTCATGTAATGTTCAGCTCACTTATCAGGGCAGGAGTCAATTACTGTCATTTCAGTACCCACTTGGCATAAGATGGATATCAAGAAAATACTAAAAATAGATTAGTATGGTGACTGGAGTAGGTAGACAGGAGACAAACAAATAGATGGATAGATAGATTCTTCAAATTAAAGAGAAATAAAAATAATTGTGTTCTTAGTATCAGATTATTATTATGAAGTGAAATGAAATGAAACAGTTACTGAGCATCTGAGCATATAATGCTTGAAAAGGACCACATACTAGTTTGTGTTCCTGCAGGCAGTCCAAGAGGAAAACACATGAGTCCAACAGCATTTGTTGCAGAGTGCTGGCAGGAACATATATAGTGTTGGAAGATCCCTGTAGTTGTAGAAAATGGCAGGGTTCATACTATTTAGTTTCCACAGAAAAGATAGAATAATATGACTGAACTCCAGCCTTGACTCACGCGGCTCCTTTGATACCAGAAATTTCAGGCAACTATTTTCCTAAAAGTATTAAAATGTCACTTAAGAGAGGATTCTTTGGAATTAGAGTAGACATTTGCAGGGGCTAATTACATTAATATCTATCTAATTAGAAGATTATAGTGGGAATTCCAACTTGAGCTTCAAGTGTGTTTACCCTCGGATTGAGAGCTATCTAGAAAAGACTGGAGGGATTGGGTCACCAGGGCTCTATTTGTATAAATAACTCACTCTGCTTCTGGGGCAGCTTTAATCCAGGAGAAAGGAGTCAGGGTACATAATAATGTTTTGTCCTTAGTACAGTCAAATGTCTGTCAAGCAGATTATCTGCTGGTCCAGCTTTCATAGGCGTTCTTCTGAACCCTAGTCAAAGCAGTGTACAGAAAAGGAGAGGGTAAAAGAACTAATACCGTAAACTCCCAAATGGACACTGACTGCAGAAAAAGGTAGAAATGTCCAGTTTGGTTCCAATGGCACTAGTTACTTCAGACAATGGCAACTTTGGCAGTGACGGAGTCAGCATGGGTGAATTTGCAGTGGATTCACACCTAGATCAGCACACATAACCTTGAGTGTCCCTAGCTGCTTTGCTAGTCATTAGAAGAATGACCTACCTCACATAAAAATTGCTCCCAGAGGGCTTCCCTGGTGGCGCAGTGGTTGGGAGTCCGCCTGCCGATGCGGGGGCCACGGGTTCGTGCCCCGGTCCGGGAAGATCCCACATGCCGCGGAGCGGCTGGGCCCGTGAGCCATGGCCGCTGAGCCTGCGCGTCCGGAGCCTGTGCTCCGCAACGGGAGAGGCCACAACGGTGAGAGGCCCGCGTACCGAAAAAAAAAAAAAAAAAAAAAAAAAAAAAAAAAAAAAAAATTGCTCCCAGAAATGGGAAAAGCAGAGGAAGACATCAAATCTCACTACGTAAAGTAGAATCATACTTAGGCCAAGCCTTAGGAAATTATACAACAGTGTGGAGGTATATTTGAGAACACTTTTAGTGCAGTTCACACAATTTGAGGAGAGGGAAAGCAAAATAACTTTTCCTTCAACTGTTCTATGACCCTTGGTGTGGCGTGGAGAAATCCAGTTTGCAATTAGAATTTGCAGGAGCCTTTCTGGTATTTGCAGACATTTTAAAGTATGGCAAGATTAGAGTCAGGAATCACTAACTCTATGTACTCAATGCACTCACAGGTGCATTGGAAACATAATTCAAATAAATAATTAAAAAAACCAACCAGCGCATAACTTTTTTTAAGAGCCTACCTCAGGTAATGGGAGTTACACATAATGCCATGGGTAATTCTAACCCACAAACCACACTAGAATCTTTAGAGCCCTTGGAATATAAATTATTTTATGAACCATACATCCAGAAACAGGTGAGTTTGGTTTTGTTGGCTCTGCTCTCTTCTTTTGTTCCACATTGACTCTGAGCATTTTGTTGTTATACTTTTTATTCCTTTTGTATCATTTTGATTATAAATATAGTCAAGGAAGGAGTTTTGGTGATGATCTCTATTTAGGATATAATTCCAGCATTCAGAAAGTTTTTAATAAGTAGAATATTCATAATATTAGTCATTAGAAAATACAAAACAAACTATTCTTGATGGCTATGACAAGGAAAATATTGCTTTGTGTAGTGAAGTTTTCCTTAGAAAATACCAATGTTTTTGGTAGAGGCTATATCAATTCACTTCTTAAGCACAGTAGAGACCATGGAGAGGGTTCAGAGGATCAAGAGATCCTTAAAGAATTGGAAATTAACAACAATGCAGAAAGGCTTAGAAAACTGGAATTTCATTTGGACAAGAGACAAATATAAGGGGAATTCATTTTTCAAAATAAGAAGGGCTGTTATGAGCAGAATGATAACCAGTTGTTTTCCATCTCCACTCAGAGCAAGATATAAGGAAAAAGCTCAAGGGAGAGTATAGGGAAGTTAGGCTAGCTGTTAGAAAAGATTTACTGTTAACAAGAGATGGGAACCCTGGAATACATTGCTGACAGACACTGTCCAACACATGCCTGTATGTATTTGATGTAAATAATGGGCAGCAAAATTTTAAATTCAAAAAGTTGTCTAGAGGTTTCTCAAAGTCCTTATGTTTATCTTCCAACAGGGAAAATGAAAATTGGTATTTCTACTTCATCATGCCTTTGGCTTAATAGTATGTCACTATTACCAAGTTGTTATTAACTGGTTCTTTTTCACATGAATTTGTTTTATTGAATTCAACTTTGCCATAATCTTATAGTTTCTCAATGTGCCTGTTAGATATAGGAAGAAAATGCCTGTTGAATATAGCAAGTGGGAGATAAATAAGGTTAGTGGTTTTTAAAACATTTGGGGCAGCAGGACCTTTGCTTCCAATACAACATTTTGTGATTGGCCAAGATAGATATGCTCTGGTTACCTGGGAGTGAGAGAAGAGGAAGGCGCAGAGGGTGAGGCAGATTCCTATTGATCACACACACACACACACACACCCCGCCGACTGCCTTTCCAACAACCCTCCAGACACACTGAAGGAACCCCTATGGCTTTTTGAGTGTAGTTTTAAAATTACAGATCTAGATAAGAGTGACATATTGCACTTTTGGAGTGCTTTATAGCTCACAAAATGATTTAAAGCATATCATCTGTGCCTTTCCTGCTTCAGCATTCAGTTATATTTAAGAAAATCCTTCAAAAGCATCTAGGAGTGAATTTTTAAGGGTGAGCATAAGTCTAGTTATATTAAATATAACAAGGAAAGAAAAAGTAATTTAGAATAGGTTTTTTTCTTTATAAAAATTGTGGGAAGCATTTCTAATGCCATCATTCTTAGACAACATGTGAGAGGCAAAGGGCTTATACTGAATAAAAGGACAATAGGAAATACTACTATAATCAAGTTTGATATTGGACTAGGGCTAACTTCTCCATTAGGCAAAAAAGACAGTGGCCAGGCCTCACATTACTTTTGGAGGGCCATGAAAATGTTTTATTCTTTTTAAAATCAGAATTTAGAAAATGAACTAGGTCAGAGAAATGGTTTAATATATAATATTAACATGTTGTCTGGATCGTCTTCCTAGTCATCACATCGGTAAGGGAGGGATTCCTGACCTGGGATTGTGGCTATGGCCAGATAGATGGACAGCAGTTTATCAGTCACATACACTGCAAGCCTAGGTGAAGAGAATGCTGCCCACGCAGGGCCACTCAGAGGTGGCACTCAGAACAGAGTGAACCCCCAGCAGCTGTGGGAAGCCAATTCCATAGAAATAAAAGGATGAAGTGTCCCCTGGTTCCCACTGGAGGATGTGATTGGCTGGCTTGAATAATTCCACAGACTGGCTGGGAACTGAAATCCACTGTTCAGGGATGAGCAGGAATTGTGCCTGGTCCCTTTGATAAAGAGGATTGTTTGGCTAGCCGACCTTAACTGTGGGAGCGGAGTGGGGAGGAGAACTTATGGTAAGCCATTCAAGGTCCTCTGGGTTCCACAGATGTCAAGGCAACACACAATATTGAACTTTTTAGGTCTTAACAGCATATATATTCACTTTATTATTTCTGAATATTCTCTATAGATTTGCCTGGCATTAGTAGGCACTTAAAAGTTATTAAATAAATGAATGGATAGGTAAATAAATGAACTTACATATACGCAAGGCATCCTTGTCTTTACTCACACGGTTTTCCTTATGTAAAATGTCCTCCCCCACCCTTCTTCGCTTAGCTAAGTTCTGCCCTTCTATAGAAGATCAACTTTCATTTCGTTAAGTGATTTTTTTAACAATCTAGTTCTCTTTGATATTTTCTCTGAATTTTTAGAGAATTTATTCTCTATGGCACTCATTTTGAACTGAACTTACAATACCTGGCTAATTAATTAATTCTTTAGATTATTCCCAAGCTCCCTAGACTGTAGAATGTTAAATGTTATGGGATAAGTCTTCTACTTTATTGTTTTTCAGCCCTGGTATCATTTCCTGCTCACAGTAGGAACTTAGTCAAAGATAAACAGCAGTCTTTTCCTTTTCACTCTTGCTTCTCCGTCTGTTAGTTGATAGCATTCTCATCCCTCCAGTCATTTAGACTTAAAACTTCAGAATTTCCAAAGATAAATACAAATTCTTGGGGACTCTAGAGTGAGTATGATTCCTATCTGTCTGAAGGTTTGATTTTCAGAGAGTGCAGATTTAGAAGTGGGGAAGGAGAGTACACCTGCCTAGAACACCAAATCCACCACATCCTCCCAGATGACCCGGGGTTTGTGTTTCCTCAAACCTTTCACCCTCCCACACGGTCCCTCAACCATTTACACTGTTCTGTCTTTGAAATGTTTCCTGTATGTGTCCCACTGGCATATTCTCTTGCACTGCTAAGTCAGGCTTTCATCAATTCCCTTCTGAATTATTGAAATAGCCTCCAAATGGGACTCTCTGACTCCAGGTTATATCTCCTTTAATTTATCCTATCTCTTGCCACCTGAATTATCTTCATAAAATAGTTATTTTTTTACTCAGAAATATAATCTCTTGATCTAAATATTCAATTGATTATTCAATATCCAATTGCTGACAGCATGAAGCCCAGGCCCAAATTCTTTTGCCTGGAATTACAGATCCCCTACAACATTTCAATAACTATTTTTCCAGTCCTAATCATGTATCATATCACATCCCTTAAACATTATGTCAGCTGGATTTACAGCTCTCTGAAAAGCAAGTAGTATTCCCTGTCTCTCTGGCCACATTCAAGCTCTTTTTATTCAAAATGTTTGTCAGTGGATGACAGTTGTATCTCCATCATTCTAAATACAGTTCAAATCTCAAATCTGTTAAGCTTTCCTGTAACGCCTTCCAGGAAGTCTGTATCTCCTGTTCCCTGTGCTTTCCAGACTTCTAAACATTTTTCCATTCCTCATTCTTGCATTATCATAATTTATCTTAGAGTAATAAATGTGTGCATGTGTGTGTGATTTTCTGCTAGATGGTGAAATTCCGTTTGACAAAAATTAATGTCGGATTCTTTTCCATCCTTAATAGAGCTTAGAACTATGCCTTGCCCAAAGCGAGTAATCAGTAAATGCTACTGAATTGAGTGTTTCTTGAACAGAAAGAAGAAAAGTCTTTAGGACTTTAGTGTCAGAACTAATTAGTTATGTCCACCTAAAATGGAACTAAAAGTCAATAAATGTTGTTCTATGCATTACCTCATTAGTCACCTTAATTTCTTCCTTCAAATTTGAGTGTAGACATTGCCTACCTTCAAACAAGGAATTTTGTGATTATGAGAAGAATCAACAAGTAATAAACTAATTTTTCCTTATAGCAACATTTTTCAAATATATTCTAAGAGATATTTCACAAACAAAGAATTCCATGAATATAGGAGTTTTTGAAACACCGAGTTAAACAAGGTTGAACCAATCTCTTTGCCACAGGATTTCAACACATTTTTAATGCACTGTGAACATCAAACAGAGAGACACAGTAAATAGAATTCCCTAAAGCATGTTGTTGCACAAAAACCTTTTATCCCAAAGCGTAGTGCATATTTGATGGTGGTGTTTAGTGGAGTACTTTTGGAAACACTATTCATGAGTGTAAATCTATTAACATGAGTATAAATCTACTGTAGAGACTGCATCATTTTTGCAAGAAAAGATAGAAAACTTAATTACTAACAAACCTAAATATGTAAGCATATTGAAATGTATCTTTGAAACTTAAGGATCCAATCAAAATAGTATTGATATTTACCAATGTAAGCCATGCTAACAATTCATTATAATACTAATGAGTTGTTTCTATATGGGTCAAAATCATTAAATGTTTGACTAAAATAACACACATACATTTATTCAGCACAAAACAACAACTAAACAATTTTCATTAACGTATGGGTTTTGTGCATGCCATTTTGACTTCATGGAACCTAGCACTTAGGGACTGAGAAAGCTGTTGAACAATGTGAAGTCATTTAATTTTTAAGCATTTAACTTTATCCAGTAAACATCTTTTGCTTTACATAGACGTCAAGTCTATTTTTATACATTTGTGTTGATGAAGTTTTCATATTTTTATTTTTCACGACTCAGCTATATCCTAAAGTCAGTCATGTGGTAAACATGAGATTCTTGATCAAGGATTAGGGATTAAGAGACGGTTAATCATCACTAATCTAAATATTTATGGGAAAAAACTAAAATTGTTTGATTTGATCATAATAATGATTTAAACATTGTCTTACTATTGTTTTACTACAAACTGATGTGATCTTATGAATATGTAATGCATAGTGCACACTGGAAAAAAGTTATACTAGTCTGGAATACTTTAAAAAGTTCTGCTAGGTGGGAGGGAGGGAGACGCAAGAGGGAAGACATGGGAACATATGTTTATGTATGACTGATTCACTTTGTTATAAAGCAGAAACTAACACACCATTGTAAAGCAATTATACCCCAATAAAGATGTTAAAAAAAAAAAAAGTTCTGCTAATTGGAGACACTGGAACATTGGCTATGGTTATAATTTACTATTATCTCAATACTCAAATTAATCTCTAAAAGTATGCACTTATTTGGTTTATTGCTTAGGCATCATAGAGACAACAAAATAATTAATTGAGACTAAAACCAGCTTATGGAATAAAAATGACACATAATAAATATTTTTACTGTATCTTCCTAGCCCATGAGCCATCACTAGTAGTATTCAGAGTTGAGTCAAGTTTTTAAGCTGATTCAACCGTAAGATCCAAGCTGAGCTAGTCATACTCTTTTTATATGGGACAGGGACAGAACACTGAAAGATAGCCATTAAGTACCCATTAGTGACTATGTAGCTTGTAAACCCTGGAATCAGCCTGTGTGTATAACTGAAGTGTAACACGTACTCTTAGCAGCTGAAGGAAGCCATACTATTCCAGAGAAAGCTATTCTGCAGGGAAAAGGAAACAGTGAGGTGAGGTAAAATATATACTAAACAAGAAATAGAGAAAAAAATAGAGAGCGAATAAAACTTCCTATGTTGGGCTTCCCTGGTGGCGCAGTGGTTGAGAGTCCGCCTGCCGATGCAGGGGACGCAGGTTTGTGTCCCAGTCCGGGAGGATCCCACGTGCCGCGGAGCGGCTGGGCCCGTGAGCCATGGCCGCTGGGCCTGTGCGTCCGGAGCCTGTGCTCCGCAACGGGAAGAGGCCACAACAGCGAGAGGCCCGCGTACCACAAAAAAAAAAAAAAAAAAAAAAACTTCCTATGTTTCTGATGACTTTAATACTACTTGAAGTAAGTCAGACAGAGAAAGACAAGTATCATGTGATATCACTTATGTGTGGAATCTTAAAAAAAAATGATCCAAATGAACTTATTTACAAAACAGAAACAGACTCACAGACTTAGAGAAAGAATTTATGGTTACCAAGGGGAAAGGGTGGGAGGAAGGGATAGATTGGGAGTTTGGGATTGACATGTACACACTGCTATACAAGAACATACTATATAGCACAGGGAACGCTGCTCAATATTCTGTAATAACCTAAATGGGAAAAGAATTTGAAAAAAAATAGATACATGTATACATAAAACTGAATCACTTTGCTGTACACCTGAAGCTAACACAACATTGTTAATCAAATATGCTCCAATATAAAATAAAATTATTTTAAAAAAACTCTCTTTCCAGGTATTTCTCAAGCCCATCTACATTTCAATTTTTGCATATTTTGAGCCACTCTTGTATTCTAATTTAAAAAAAAATTTTTTTCATTTTGTTTAAGCCAGTTCAAGTGAGTTTATGTTACTTGCCATAGCAAAGTTTTAAATTATGCCTTCCTAAAATTAGCTTCAGAATAATCATCTCTACAGCAAGCTATTGCCAATGCCCTCCAGTCAAAGACTTCTAGGAAGGAATACACCTGTGGTTGAATAAGTTCCATTTAATTGCACATGGCAGCAAAGGAGAACACTCACCAGAGAACTATGGGGCAGTACAGGGTATTAGAACAGACTCACGGATTTGGACTTACAGTTTGAGGGGAGGCTTTAAGGAAGTTGGGTGGTGCTCTGGATTTGTCTGCTGTCAGGAAGTGTGAGTAATTCCTTGATTGGGTAACTTATTACACCTTACCTAGAAGGAGAGAAGATTGATTGAGCCTAAAGATGTAATTAATTGGTAGAGAAGCAGCAGTCACTCCTTTTAGCCAGTTCGGGTCACGTCATTGTGGTGTGGACGATGTTCATGTTTTTTACAGGTTCAAACATGGTTATTGAGTGGTCTTGTTTTCATTTTGATCCATGGTGATCATAGAGTGGCCTCATCTGATAGTGATATTCTATAACTTATGTTCAACAAGAAAACACCAAGACCCAGCTCATAATGTCAAGTGATGCTTTTCTCTTTCTCATTATAAGAAAAAAAGTGATCTGACCTTATCCTCAATCCCTACTCATTATTGGATCAGTGACACTTTATCTGCTCTAGTTCACCCTGGTTTATCTTGTGTTGTCATCCGGACTCTGTGTGTTTACAGCTGATGTTCTCTGTAACCCACGCTTACCTTGTCCTACACCATCAGTGCAATGGTGGGCATTTTTCTGTGTCAAAGAATGTAATTCTAGTAACAAAAATGTCAGTCCCTAAACTGTGCTAAAGTTCAAACATCAAGTGCAGCATCTTCTTCCACTATATTTCTAAATCTCTAAAGCTTGTTCTTATTTGCACAGCTCTTTGCAATGTTGCAATACCCCAAAATTGTTCTACCATAATTGCCAGCTCTAGCCTATCTATCCACTCATTTCTCTCTCTTTCTCTCTGTGTTCAGTGCAACATCTGACCGAGCTTCTCCATGGTGGGGGAAAATGGGCTTTATATCCCTTAATTTTTTCTAGGAAAAAATGTGCCTTCCAGTTTGAAAACAACTTCCAAGATTCAGAATATACCAGGGGTAGCGTCCCTAATGGAATGGCTGTGATTATGATTCCATGATATTTTCTTTGCAACTCTATCAAATATCAACCTTGGCTGAAGTAATTTGAGGCTTTCTTGTTTAATCGATTAAAATTATTTTATTTTATTTTACTCTTATGAAGATGCTTTAAGCACAGCTTGAATATCTAAGGGAAAACTAATGAGCAGGGATCACTTATCTGACAGTCAACTAAGCACACCACTCAAGGACCCAAACTAGCACTCTTACAGAGAACATATATCTGTGGATTCTAGCATCATTGTTACAAACAGGTGTTCTCAAGTTGAGCTAACTGAATTAAAACATCAAGTCTTCCACTTACAAGTTTTGTGACTGGTTGGGTTACTTAATCACTCTTTGCCGTAGTTGCTTTATCTATAAAATGGAGAGAAGAACAGCATTTTCTCATAGGGTTACTGTAAAGGTTAGAGGAGAAAATGTGCATAAGGAATTTATCAGGGGCTTAATAAGAACTCAATAATATGCACACAAAACAAAAACACGCACACAAACAAAACACACACACACACACACACACACTGTTCTAACATAAAACAAACTGCCTAATAAAGAATTTGATCACTTTTAGTGAAAATATAAAAACAATAAAAGAATGAGCTCATCCTATGGAACAAATATGAATAGTCACAAATTTCCCTCAATTTACAAACACAGATATCCTCTCATCTGTTCATTTCTTAAACTCGTAATCTGTGTTAGATTCTGGAATACAAAGATAAAAGCCCATATCTTTGATATTAGACAGTTATTTTACCGAAGAATAGGTATTCACAGGCTTAGTTTTTCTACGTAGGTTTACACTGCTGCTTAAGCATTTGAAATGGAAGATTCTAAATAAAAGTAATATCACAGTCAGCCTGGGATCATTCAAGAAGTAGACATATTTTCTATAAATGCCACATTTTCTGCCCTAGTGTAAAAATGGATCTTTTGTGATTAAGAATGAATATATACTACTCTAGGTCCCAGGAACAGTGAAAAAGTAGACTTTATAGCCTCAAATAGAGGCTATAATCACTCAATCAGTGTTTTTTCTTCCAGAAAGTTGCTTCCACAACATAGGAATAAACAAGTTGCCAAAATAAATCATCCAGATAAAATATTGAGATACATTAAATGCTAAAAGAGAGTAATAGTAGATATTGCACTTTCTAAAATATATTATCACTTCTATATTTATGTTGGTTTTTAGAAGATTTTTCCTTTGTTATTCAAAGTACCATGAGTATTGGTTTGCCTTCAGCAGAAATAATAAACACCAGGCAGATATGTGAAAATAGGGATAAAGATCAAAAAGGAAGGATACTCTTAATTATGACTATGAATGCGGTTTGAAATAAAAAAATTATTTAAAAAATGCTAGGATTAGTTTGGCTTTTTTTCTTTTAAAAAGTACTCCTCGGGCTTTCCTGGTGGCGCAGTAGTTGAGAGTCTGCCTGCCGATGCAGGGGATACGGGTTCGTGCCCCGGTCTGGGAAGATCCCACATGTTGCGGAGCGGCTGGGCCCGTGAGCCATGGCCGCTGAGCCTGCGTGTCCGGAGCCTGTGCTCCTCAACGGGAGAGGCCACAACAGTGAGAGGTCCGCGTACAGCAAAAAAAAAAAAAGTACTCCTCAAAAAGCAAATTATATTACGATGTCTACATGCAAATAGTTAATGGAAAAAAATGCAAAGTCCTGTAGATACTATTACCTAATAGATCAGTTGTTAACATTTTAAGTATGGGTACTATTTTTTAAAGTCTCTTTTATCATTTACATCTGGTGATGCATATTGAAAATGACTCTTAATTACATTTAGATGGTAAGATTGAATTATAAGATCTGAATAGTACCCTAATAAAATTTTCAAGAAGCCTCAATATAACTAGTGACATCTTTTCTGACGAACTTGAGTCTCTTATAGCAAGTATTTATTAAGTACTTGTCATGTGCCAGGTACTATGCTAAGTGCTTATATACATCATATAATTTTTACTGAAGAAAAAACACTGAAATATATGAGAGCCACCATTTCACAACTGAGAAAGCAAGTCTCAGAGAGACGATTGACTCATGCAAGGTCACATGACTAGTAGGTGGTAGATCTAATAGCTAAGCTATCTTGCCTCCTGGGCAGCTTTCTGTTGAGTACTCAGCACGTGCTAAGCCCTCCATTTTCTTATTTGCCTGTACAACTACCATGCAGGGGTAGGTATCTACCCATTTTAACGACGATAAAACAGAGCTCAAGGTCACAATGTTAGTAAGTTAAGTGTGTTAATTGCAAAACCAGGATCTAAATGTAGGTTTGTCTAAATCCAAAGCCATGCTTGTAATCGGCAGGACATCCTGTTGCATTGTCATACCTGCCTGAAAAAAAAAAATCATTGTTTTATTCTACATATATCCTCATTCAGACTAACATTGCCCTAATAATTGGTAACATATTTTGGAGAGCTGTAGGTGTAATTATTACTACCATTGTTGTATTTTTTTCCATTCCACCTGAGAAAGAATCTTTTGCAAGTCCTCAGAGAGTTCTTTGAAAAAGTGTCAAGGATGTTAAACTATATCTTCAGAAACAGGTTTGAATATTTGAATTCAGGCTTAATAAATGCAGTTAGAAAATGAAATGGGAAAAGTAAAAGTAGAAGAATTAAGGTTACATATGTCTGACCGCAGTGTGGATACCTTATCACATTCCTAGATCAAGTGAAAAAGTGATGCAGGAAAAATACTACCATCTCTAACAATCTACATTGTCTCTGAATTTAGCTGTTAATAGTGGGAATGCATTAAAAATTCTTTAAAAGAAAAACTGAAAGATTATTAACTTAATGGAATGCTAGTATGTTGATTGTTGCTTACACTTTAATTGTGAACTTATAGAATCACAAGCATTCCCACTAAGCTGCCTGTGATTTTAGACTTATAGGACAAAAATATCTCTATCCACAAATTGTATTTAACAAGCACAATTTAAGGTAAATTTTGTGACAATAGGAAAACGCATGAATTAGGAGAAATGTCACCCCTGCACACCTTTTTCATGTGTCCTTGTCTTACATTCTGTTTTGTTTCCTTGTCCACAGGAGGCGGGGAAAGAAGTATGCAGTTAGATACCAGGAATAGTATTTACCAGCAAGGAAGGGGAAGGTGTTATGTCCGCCTTACCTTAGGTCAATAAAAATGTAGCGTCCAGAGTACGAATGATGCTGAAATAAGGAGCATTTAGAAGGAGAGCAACTCTAAAGATATAGACTACTAGGAGGACATAAGGAAGAGGATATGAAAGCCATTTAAGCTCTGAAGCCTTAAGTCTCCAGGGAAGAAAGGTGCAAGGATATTAACTTAATGGAATGCTAACATGTTTATTGTTGCTCTTACTGTATTTGCTTTCCATTTATATAGTACAGTGCTCCCACTAAGCTGTTATTTTAACTTTGTAAACCAAAATGCCCCTGCAGAGGATTTAATTTAATAGGCATACTTTATTTGTAAGCTTTTGTCTTTAAATGTTACAGATGTAGCATTTAGGAATAGACTGAATTCTCTCTCCCCCCATCCCAATTCCAGATCACCAAAATGAGACCCTAATTGCCCCAGACTGAAAGTTTAAGTGCTCACTCCTGAACTAATTAGAAGTGGCCATGGGTCTAGGGCTACAGTACAAATTGTCAGCAGCCTTTTCTACAGCAATTTGAATGGGGAGTCAATTCTCACAGAAAAACATCTAAGAAAATGTAATGGATGTCCTTCACACATACTCAGAGCAAGTTTTCAGTCCAACTCTTTTTCCAGGGTACAGTCTGAGAATTAAGGTGTGTTAGACTCCTCTTAAAGGCATCCTCTCAGATTTTATCTTTTCCTCATTTGATGATAGGGAGTAACAAATCTGACTCCATATTAGATCTATTTCTTTTTTCACTTTAACCTCTGTATTTTATTGCTTTTGCTTCAAGTTAAGAACGTTGCCTATAGCCTGAAATATGCCAGATAGGCCATTCTCAAGACTCTGACCTTTAAGGGTATAACACTTTTCCATTCACATAGAAGTAAAAAGTTGCAGAACAGCAAATATCATTTGTCTTGTTGGAGGTTTACAGGAACATCAAGACCTGACCTGGGTGGACAGCTGCAAGATCAAAGGATTCCGACACAAAGAAGTGTGCAACAACCCCTCCCCTTTTAGTGTAAAAGAAGCCTGAATTCTGACTTGGGTAAGATGGTTCTCTAGGACGTTAGTCCACCATCTTCTCGGTCTGTGGGCTTTCTGAATAAAGTCGTTATTCCTTGTGCCAGCACCTCAGCTCCCCATTTATTGGCCTGCTGTGCAGCAAGCAGAATGAGTTTGGACTCAGTAACAATTTGAGCTGTCCCTTCAGTCAGGAGCTCTGTGTGAGCTGCATTCCACTTCAGGCAGGTATAACCTGACCACACCTTTCTTCTTGCCAGTGCTGTGTGCTCCTTGTGTCCTGTCCTGGTGCTCCCCTGTTGAGGGTGTTGAATGCTTCTGAACACCTATCAATGAACAGAAAAGGGGGAATTTAACATCCCATAAAGTATACATTTATGGAGGAGAAGTTAAGAGTTAGTGAATAAATTCTTGCCCCTTTTACCCTCCCAGTGGACTGTTCTGAGACACCAGTATATGGCTTCTTATTAAATAATCCAACAGCACAGGCTC
Organism: Tursiops truncatus; assembly: GCF_011762595.2. Taxonomy (NCBI): domain Eukaryota; kingdom Metazoa; phylum Chordata; class Mammalia; order Artiodactyla; family Delphinidae; genus Tursiops; species Tursiops truncatus. Next base: position 66,837,501 of record NC_047038.1, on the reverse strand, counting down.
ACACAGTGGGAGTCAACTCAATAGCACATCCTCAAATTGATTCTCTCTCCAAATCATTTCCACTGCTTACCAATACCACTTTGGTATGAAGAATTTGACTTTCTAACCACTGGAACACTACCACAGTTTCCACCGTGAAAGACACCTCTATTGCCTTCAGTGACAACAAAAAGAGAATCACCACTCCAAGCCTTGGTGAGCTTATTGAGAGTGTGTCAGATTTGTGGGTCTTGGTCATCTATCTGCTTCCTAACATAAAGGAACCCGGGATTTTGAGTTACAATGTTTATGTTGGACAGGTGAAACTCATTATGTAGAGATTCCCATAAATACAGAGAGGCAGCCATAATAGGACAGATGCCATTAGAAGAGTATATGAAGGCTTTGGGGAAGTTATTTCAGCAAGTTACTGCTTAAAGAACTAGAAAAATGTTATACTAGGATCTAGTTAGAGATATAATAGGTCTATGCTAAAGAGATGCTATATCTGGATCAGAGAGGTTAAAAGTGACACGGGATGATGTTGCCAGCTAGACAGGACCACATCATGCAGGACATCACCATGTGTTGTCCTTTAAACTTCATCACTGTCTAGCTACCCTCTATTCTGACTGTCAGTATGGAGATAATTTGGAGTCTATGTAAACCACAACTTTGAACTTGAAAAGTCATTTTCTCTGCATTGTAAAGAGTTCAGGGCTTCCCTGGTGGCGCGGTGGTTAAGAATCTGCCTGCCAATGCGGAGCCACAGGTTTGAGCCCAGGTCCTGGAAGATCCCACATACCGTGGAGGAACTAAACCTGTGCGCCACAACTACTGAGCCTGTGCTCTAGAGCTTGCGAGCCGCAACTACTGAAGCCCATGTGCCTAGAGCCCATGCTCCGCAACAAGAAGCCACCACAATGAGAAGCACACACGCTGCAATTAGCCCCCACTAGCCGCAACTAGAGACAGCCCAGGCTCAGCAACGAAGACCAAACACAGCCAAAAATAAATAAATAAAATAAAATTTTAAATCAATAAATAAACTGATAACAAAAAGAGAAAAAGAGTTCAGGCACCCAATAAATACTCATGTGGAATGAATGGATGGTACCAAGAATGAATTTTTATATAAAGGTTTTGGTCTTAAAATTGAATATTTTAATAAGACCCGAACATGTTCATTTAGATGCTAATATTCTGAAAATTGTGAGTATATGACTAATAATCAAGTTTCTCCAGGTATTTATGATACTTTGAAAAACAGAACTACAGAAAATTTTACTGCATTCTCTTTCTAGGTAAACTGTAATCATATGCATATTTTCCTAAATCACAATATAAATCCACAAATAATTATTTATGGAACTGATAAATCTGTTGCCAAGTTTCTGTATGTATTCATTTTTATACCACTAGGAATTATATTTTAAACACTCCCTTTAGAAACACAACCTTGGGCACTTTTTAAGGACAAATAGTATGTCACCTTAAAGCTTTGAAGGTATTAATACATATTGTGTGAAAAAGCTTTACGATGTCACACATAGAGCTATTTCACACAACATGTATTAATACCTCCAATCTTTTATTCTCTCTGAAATGACACATGGTATAGAAGCATGTAAAGATTTTACATTGGAGAGATCTGGGCTTTTATTTTTTATTTTTTTGTAACAAAGAATAAACTTAGTTTGAGATATATGGCTACCTACTACATATTTTCTGAGTTTGCAGTCAGAGATTACTTACTATAATAACTAATGGCTACTATTTGCTGAGAAATATCATATACCAGTATGGTCACATGAAGTATCATTTTTACTCCTCACCTGAGTAAAGTGGTTATTATTCCCATTTTACAAATAGAGGAATGATGGTTTACTGACCTTCCGAATATTGCCAAACTAACATAACAAAGAATGTCAGACAGCTGCATGGAATACATGAGCTTGGGGATTCCACCCCAACTCCTTAATCAATGAGTCTGATAGTTTGTTACATATATATGGCTACTTTATATTATAACTAGTCATAGCAATAAGGCTACTCTGAATAGTAGTTTCATCAAATCTAAATGGAGACCTCTTTTCCATTTTTCTTCACATCCCATGGGGAAATAGCTACACAGAGGAAAGGAAATGATTCTCACTCATGTCCTTTCCTAGGTGAAAAGGACACTTGATATGTTTTATTATGCTATGGGTTCCAGTATATTTCACAGTGTTTCCTTTCCAGTGTAATGAGAAAAGCACAACCCCAAAAGTATACTCCTCACTACACACAGATTCTTCAAATAGAAGCAAGGAAAATGTTAAGAGAAAAGACTAGTATTTACTGAGTAATGTCATATGCCAGCATGGTCACATGAGACATCACATTTATTCCTCACCTTGGATGATGTGGCAAAGGCTCCCCTTGTGGGGGAAGACACAGGAGGAGAAATGTTCAGAGAAGTTGTGCATAAAGAGAACATCATCATTTGTTGAATGGATATAGTAAGTCCAGCTAACTACAGCTAACGATAATCTGGTTCCAGTGGCTCTCTACATTTCTTTGGAATTTAAACTTCATCTATGTTGGGAATTAGTTCTGGAAGCACCCAGAAGGTATCTCATGTGCATTCACTGATATATTTTTCTGCAGCTGTTAAAATAGCAATGAGTTTTTTTGTAGCTCTTAATGTGCTGAAACCACAAAGGTGTTCTGTGCCAATAAACAGCACTTGAGCCAATCTGTTTTTATCAAGTAGTAACCTCTTGAGAATTTCTCAAGGATACATTGTAACAATTGAGAAGTAAGCATCTGGACTCACATATGAATTAGGAGAAGTTACATTTTCTCATTGTCTTTTATTTCTATTTCATTATCAGAACATCCTAGCTTTCTGGTACTTTAAATTTGTATTACCTTTCCTTGAGTAATGTATAAAGGTTCTACTCACACATTTCTTCCAGATGTCACCGAGGGAAACTATTCCAAGCTGATTCTCTATTTTGCAGAACTGAAATCTGATTTAGTTAGTTCACTCAGAGGACAGATTCACGCCAACAAAATTTTAGAATACTGATTTCTAAATCAGATGCCAACTTATTAATTTATAGGAAGAGTATTTATTAACTAAGAACATAAATATTCATGTTTGTAAGTGGATTATGATTGGAAATTTTCAGTCATTTTTATTTATGATTATGAATTTATCAATATCTCTATTTTCCCAGTAATATGAGTGTCAGAAAAGTTGGCTCTCCCTACTTTATTAGAAAGAAGAGTTATAACACAAAATATGCCTACCAAAGACATTTAAGTCATATATACAATAGAAAAGTGCCAATAACTGTTTGAAGCTTGGTCTACAGATGCCAACTTTTCAGATGTTTCCATCTCATTGAAATGATGGACATGGGCTAGAAAAAACTGGGTAGAGACATAAATCATTTTTCTCAGTTGTGATCTTCTAGCAATTATATTACAGACTCAATTCAGATGCTCAGGCAACTGAACTGCATCTGTCATTCAAAAGTCCTCAAATGAGAAGTTGATATAACTTCTACCTTGACTAGCATTCAAAATGAATTATTAATATTATTTTTACTAAACTCAGGTCATACTTTGAATAAAGGAGGAAAAAAGGGAAAAAATTAAAAAGAGATAGAGTGGATTTTTTGTGATTTTAAAATTTCAACCTTTGTATACCTAAACTACTTCCAAAAAAATTATTTCCTCTTTCACCCCACCATACAATTATTACTGATGTCATTTCACAGATTTAATCACAATATTAATGTCCTTAAAAGGGTAAAATGTTATGAAAATAAAGCATAATAGCATGCCTTATACTCACCTCATGATGTTATGTCTATGGTCTCCATCAAGGCATTAATAATCGAAAACAAAGATAAGAATCATTCAAAATAGAAGGAGCCTACTATATCAGTTTCATATATAACTTCTACAGTTTTTGTTCTCTATTACCCGTTACTGGGGATTATTTTTTAAGGTACATTTTATTCTCCACTCATTAGCTGAATAATAAGGTAGACATTGAAACAAAATAGTACATATAAGATAGATCAATTTTTATAACATACACATGAATGATAGAGACTTGAATATAACAGAGACTTGGATATAATTAATGGAAAAATAAACCAAATATTCAATAAAAAATATCTGAGATAAACACAAACGACTTGTACCATTATCTCATAGTAACTCATTATAAGTAGTTCTTTTATCCTTTAAATATTGTTTTCAGTGGTAAATCTTGTCTTCTTCTGCAAATGGTTTCAAACGTAGTTGTAATTATTTCTTTTTCTATTTTAAGAAATATATCTACTATTGTTGACAACTAGCTGCTGAACAATCATTGACAGGAAGACACTGGAACTCACCAAAAAAGATACCCCACATCCAAAGAGAAAGGAAAAGCCACAATGAGATGGTAGGTGGGGTGCAATCACAATAAAATCAAATCCCATAACTGCTGGGTAGGTGACTCACAAACTGGACAACACTTATACCACAGAAGTCTACCCAGTGGAGTGAAGGTTCTGAGCCCCATGTCAGGCTTCCAAACCTGGGGGTCCAGTAATGGGAGGAGGAATTCCTAAAGAATCAGACATTGAAGGCTAGTGGGATTTGATTACAGGACTTTGACAGGACTGGGGGAAACAGAGACTCCACTCTTGGAGGGCACACACAAAGTTGTGTGTGAATCAGGACACAGGGGCAGGAGCAGTGACCCCATAGGAGACTGAACCATACCTACCTGCTAGTGTTGGAGGATCTCCTGCAGAGGTGGGGGTGGCTGAGTCTCACCGCAGGGACAAGGACAATGGCAGCAGAAGTTCTGGGAAGTACTCCTTGGCATGAGCCCTCCTGGAGTCCACCATTAGCCCCACAAAAGAACCTGTAGCCTCCAGTGTTGGGTCATCTCAGGCCAAAAAACCAACAGGGAGGAAACCCAGCCCCACTCATAAGCTGACAAGTGGATTAAAGTTTTACTGAGCTCTGCCCACCAGAGCAACACCCAATTCTACCCACCACCATTCCCTCCCAACAGCAAGTTTGCACAAGCCTCTCAGATAGCCTCATCCACCAGAAGCAAGAAGAACTACAGTCTTGCAGCCTGTTGAATGAAAACCACATTCACAGAAAGATAGACAAAATGAAAAGGCAGAGGACTATGTACCAGATGATGGAACAAGGTAAACCCCAGGAAAACAATTAAATGAAGTGGAAATAGGCAACCTTCCAGAAAAACAATTCAGAATAATGATAGTGAAGATGATCCAGGATCTCAGAAAAAGAATGGAGGCAAAGATCTAGAAGATGCAAGAAATGTTTAACAAAGATGCAGAAGAATTAAGGAACAAACACCTAGAAGAATTAAAGAACAAACAAACAGAGATGAACAATACAATAACTGACATGGAAAATACACTAGAAGGAATCAATAGCAGAATAATTGAGGCAGAAGAACGGATAAGTGACCCAAAAGACAGAATGGTGGAATTCACTGCCACAGGACAGAATGAAGAAAAAAGAATGAAAAGAAATGAAGACAGCCTAAGAGACCTCTGGGACAATATTAAACGCACCAACATTCACATTATGGGGGTCCCAGAAGGAGAAAACAAAGAGAAAAAACCCAAGAAAATATTTAAAGAAGTTATAGTTGAAAATTTTCCTAACATTGGAAAGGAAATAGCCACCCAATTCAGGAAGCACAGAGAGTCCCCGGCAGGATAAACCCAAGGAGAAATACACCAAGACACATAGTAATCAAACTGGCAAGAATTAAAGACAAAAAAAAAAAAAAAAAGAATTAAAGACAAAGGAAAATGACTAAAAGCAACAAGGGGAAAATGACAAATAATATACAAGGGAACTCCCATAAGGTTAACAGCCAATTTCTCAGCAGAAACTCTACAAGCCAGAAGAGAGTGGCATGATATATTTAAAGTGATGAAAAGGAAGAATCTACCACCAAGATTAATCTACACAGTAAGGATCTCATTCAGATTAAACAGAGAAATCAAAAGCTATACAGGCAACAAAAGCTAAAAGAATTCAGCATCACCAAACCAGCTCTACAACAAATGTTAAAGGAACTTGTCTAAGTGGGAAACACAAGAGAATAAAAGACCTACAAAAACACACCCAAAACAATTAAGAAAATGGTAATAGGAACATATATATTGATCATTACCTTAAGTGTAAAAAGATTAAATGCTCCAATCAAAAGACATAGATTGGCTGAATGGATACAAAAACAAGACCCATATATATGCTGTCTACAAGAGACCTACTTCAGACATAGGGACACATACAGACTGAAAGTGAGGGGATGGAAAAAGATATTCCATGCAAATGTAAATCAAAAGAAAGCTGGAGTAACAATTCTCATATCACACAAAATAGACTTTAACACAAAGACTATTATAAGAGACAAAGAATAACACTACATAGTGATCAAGAGATCAATCCAAGTAAAAGATATAACAATTGTAAATATTTCTGCACCCAACATAGGAGCACCTCAATACATAAGGTAAATACTAATAGCCATAAAAGGGGAAATCAACTAACAGCCATAAAAGGAGAAATCGTCCCCACAATCATAGTAGGGGACTTTAACACCCCATTTTCACCAATGGACAGATATCCAAAATGAAAATAAATAAGGAAACATAAGATTCCAATGATAAATTAAACAAGATGGACTTAATTGATATTTATAGGACATTACATCCAAAAGCAACAGAACACATTTTCTTCTCAAGTGCTCATGAAACATTCTCCAGGATAGATCATATCTTGGGTCACAAATCAAACCTTGGTAAATATAAGAAAATTGAAATTGTATCAAGTATCTTTTCTGACCACAACTCTATGAGACTATATATAAATTACAGGGAAAGATCTGTAAAAAATACAAACACAGGCTAAACAATACACTACTTAATTACCAAGTGATCACTGAAGAAATCAAAGACGAAATCAAAAAATACCTAGAAACAAATGACAATGGAGACATGATGACTCAAAACCTATGGGGTGCAACAACAGCAGTTCTAAGAGGGAAGTTTATAGAAATACAATCCTACCTTAAGAAACAGGAAACATCTCAAATAAACAACCTAACCTTGCACCTAAAGCAATTAGAGAAAGAAGAACAAAAAAACCCCAAAGGTAGCAGAAGGAAAGAAATCATAAACATCAGATCAGAAATAAATGAAAAAGAAAGGAAGGAAACAATAGCAAAGATCAATAAAACTAAAAGTTGGTTCTTTGAGAAGATAAACAAAATTGATAAACTATTAGCCAGACTCATCAAGAAAAATAGGGAGAAGACTGAATTCAATAGAATTAGAAATGAAAAAGAAAAAGTACCAAGTGACACTGCAGGAATACAAAGGGTCATGAGAGATTACTACAAGCAACTCTATGCCAATAAAATGGACAACCTGGAAGAAATGGACAAATTCTTAGAAATGTACAACCTTCTGAGACTGAACCAAGAAGAAATAGAAAATATGAACAGACCAATCACAAGCACTGAAATTGAAACTGTGATTAAAAATCTCCCAACAAACAAAAGCCCAGGACCAGGTTGCTTCACAGGCGAATTATATCAAACATTTAGAGAAGAGCTAACACCTATCTTTCTCAAACTCTTCCAAATGTAGCAGAGAGAGGAACACTCCCAAACTCATTCTACAAGGCCACCATCACTCTGATACCAAAACCAGACAAAAGTGTCACAAAAAAAGAAAACTACAGGCCAATAACACTGATGAACATAGATGCAAAAGTCCTCAACAAAATACTAGCAAACAGAATCCAAGAGCACATTAAAAGGATCATACACCATGATCAAGCGGGGTTTATTCCAGGAATGCAAGGATTCTTCAATATATGCAAATCAGTCCATGTGATACACCATATTAACAAATTGAAGGAGAAAAACCATACGATCATCTCAATAGATGCAGAGAAACCTTTCAAAAAATTCAACACCCATTTATGATAAAAACCCTCCAGAAAGTAAGCATAGAGGGAACTTCCCTCAACATAACAAAGACCATATATGACAAACCCACAGCCAACATTGTCCTCAATGGTGAACAATTAAAACCATTTCTACTAAGATCAGGGAAAAGACAAGGTTGCCCACTCTCACCACTATTATTCAGCATAGTTTTGGAAGTTTTAGCCACAGCAATCAGAGAAGAAAAAGAAATTAAAGGAATCCAAATTGGAAAAGAAGAAGTAAAGTTGTCACTGTTCGCAGATGACATGATACTATACATAAAGAATACTAAATATGCTACCAGAAAACTACTAGAGCTAATCAATGAAATTGGTAAAGTAGCAGGATACAAAATTAATGTGCAGAAATCTCTTGCATTCCTATACACTAATGATGAAAAATCTGAAACTGAAATTAAGAAAACACTCCAATTTACCATTGCAAAAAAAGAATAAAATATCTAGAAATGAACCTATGTAAGGAGACAAAAGACCTGTATACAGAAAATTACAAGGCACTGATGAAAGAAATTAAAGATGATACAAACAGATGGAGAAATATACCATGTTCTTGTATTGGAAGAATCAACACTGTGAAAATGACTATAATACCCAAAGCAATCTACAGATTCAATAAAATCCCTATCAAATTATCACTGGCATTTTTCACATACTAGAGCCAAAAATTTCACAATATGTATGGAAACACAAAAGAACCAGAGTAGCCAAAGCAATCTTGAGAAAGAAAAACGGAGCTGGAGGAATCAGGCTCCCTGACTTCAGACTATATGGTACTGGCAGAAAAACAGAAATATAGATCAATGGAACAGGATAGAAAGCCCAGAGATAAATCCACACACATATGGTCACCTTATGTTTGATAAAGGAGGCAAGAATATTCAGTGGAGAAAAGACAGCCTCTTCAATAAGTGCTGCTGGGAAAACTGGAGAGCTACATGTAAAAGAATGAAATTAGAACACTCCCTAACACCATATACAAAAATAAACTGAAAATGGATTAAAGACCTAAATGTAAAGTCAGACACTATCAAACTCTTAGAGGAAAACATAGGCAGAACACTCTATGATATAAATCACAGCAAGATCCTTTTTGACCCACCTCCTAGAGAAATGGAAATAAAAACAAAAATAAACAAATGGGACCTAATGAAACTTAAAAGCTTTTGCACAGCAAAGGAAACCATAAACAAGACAAAAAGACAACCCTCAGAATGAGAGAAAATATTGGCAAATGAAGCAACTGACAAAGGATTTATGTCCAAAATTTACAAGCAGCACATGCAGCTCAATATGAAAAAAACAAACAACCCAATCCAAAAATGGGCAGAAGACCTAAATAGGTATTTCTCCAGAGAAGATATACAGATTGCCAACAAACTCATGAAAGAATGTTCAATATCATTAATCATTAGAGAAATTCAGATCAAAAGTACAATGAGATATCATCTCACACCGGTCAGAATGGCTATCATCAAAAAATCTACAAACAATAAATGCTGGACAGGGTGTGGAGCAAAGGGAACCCTCCTGCACTATTGGTGGGAATGTAAATTGATACAGTCACTGTGGAGAACAGTATAGAGGTTCCCTAAAAAATTAAAAATAGAACTACCATACGACCCATCTATCCCACTACTGGGCATATACCCTGAGAAAACCATAATTCAAAGAGTCATGTACCACAATGTTGATTGCAACTCCATTTACAATAGCCAGAACATGGAAGCAACCTAAGTGTCCATCAACAGATAAATGGATAAAGAACATGTGGCACATATATACAATGGAATATTACTCAGCCATAAATGAAACGAAATTGAGATATTTGTAGTGAGGTGGATGGACCTAGAGTCTGTCATACAGAGTGAAGTAAGTCAGAAAGAGAAAAACAAATACCATATGCTAACATATATATATGGAATCTAAAAAACAAACAAACAAAAAATGGTCATGAAGAACCTAGTCAGAAGATGGGAATAAAGACACAGACTTACTAGAGAATTGACTTGAAGATGTGGGGAGGGGGAAGGGTAAGCTGTGACAAAGTGAGAAAGTGGCATGGACATATATACACTACCAAATGTAAAATAGATAGCTAGTGGGAAGCAGATGCATAGCACAGGGAGATCAGCTCAGTGCTTTGTGACCACCTAGAGGGGTGGGATAGTGAGGGTGGGAGGGAGGGAGATGCAAGAGGGAAGAGATATGGGGATATATGTGTATGTATAACTGATTCACTTTGTTATAAAGCAGAAACTAACACACTATTGTAAAGCCAGTATACTCCAATAAAGATGTTAAAAAAAAAATCTTCCAACGAACAAAAGTCCAGGACCAAATGGCTTCACAGGTGAATTCTATCAAACATTAGAGGAGAGCTAACACCCATCCTTCTCAAACTCTTCCAAAAAATTGCAGAGGAAAGAACACTCCCAAACTCATTCTACGAGTCCACCATCTCTCTGATACCAAAACCAGACAGAGATACTACACAAAAAGAAAATTACAGAACAATATCACTGATGAATATAGATGCAAAAATCCTCAACATAATACTATCAAAGAGAATCCAACAACATATTAAAAGGATCATACACCATGATCAAGTGGAATTTATCCCAGGAATGCAAGGATTCTTCAGTATACGAAAATCAATCCCTGTGATACACCATATTAACAAACTGAAGAGTAAAAACCATGTGATAATCTCAGTAGATGCAGAAAAAGCTTTGGACAAAATTCAACTCCGATTTATGATAAAATCTCTCCAGAAAGTCAGCATAGAGGGAACCTATCTCAACATAATAAATGCCATATATGACTAGCCCACAGCAAACATCATTCTCAATGGTGAAAAGTAGAAAGCATTTCCTCTAAGATCAGGATCAAGACAAGGATGTCCACTTTCACCACTATTCAACATAATTTAGGAAGTCCTAGCCACGGCAGTCAGAGAAGAAAAAGAAATAAAAGGAATACAAATTGGAAAAGAAGATGTAAAACTGTCACTGTTTGCAGATGAGATGATACTATACATAGAGAATCCTAAAGATGCCACCAGAAAACTACTAGAGCCAATCAATGAATTTGGTGAAGTTGCAGGATACAATATTAATGCACAGAAATCTCTTGCATCCCTATACACTAACAGAAAACGATCAGAAAGAGAAATTAAGGAAACAATACCATTCACCATTGCAACAAAAAGAATAAAATACCTAGGAATAAACCTATCTAAGGAGGTAAAAGACCTGTACTCAGAAAACTATAAGACACTGATGAAAGAAATCCAAGATGACACAAACAGATGTAGAGATATATCATGTTCTTAGAGTGGAAGAATCCACATTGTGAAAATGACTATACTGCCCAAAGCAATCTACAGATTCAATGCCATCCCTATCAAATTACCAATGGCATTTTTTACAGAACTAGAACAAAAAACCTTAAAATTTGTATGGAGACACAAAAGACCCCAGATAGCCAAAGCAATGTTGAGGGAAAAAAATGGAGCTGAAGGAATCAGACTCCCTGACTTCAGACTATACTACAAAGCTACAGTAATCAAGACAGTATGGTACTGGTACAAAAACAAAAATATAGATCAATAGAACAGGATAGAAAGCCCAGATATAAACTCATGCACCTATGGTCAGCTAATCTATGACAAAAGAGGCAAGGATATACAATGGAGAAAAGACAGTCTCTTTAATAAGTGGTGCTGGGAAAACATGACAGCTACATGTAAAAGAATGAAATTAGAACACTCCCTAACACCATACACAAAAATAAACTCAAAATGGATTAACGACATAAATATAAGGCCAAACACTATAATATTCCTAGAGGAAAACATAGGAAGAACACTCTTTGACATAAATCACAGCAAGAACTTTTTTGACCCACCTCTTAGAGTAATAGAAATAAAAACAAAAATAAACAAATGAGACCTAATGAAACTTAAAAGCTTTTGAACTGCAAAGGCAACTATAAACAAAAAGAAAAGACAACCCTTAGCATGGGAGAAAATATTTATAAATGAATCAACGGACAAAGGATTAATCTCCAAAATATATAAACAGCTCATGCAGCTCAATATTAAAAAAACAAACAACCCAATCCAAAAATGGGCAGAAGACCTAAATAGACATTTCTCCAAAGAAGACATACAGATGGCCAAGAGGCACATGAAAAGCTGCTCAACATCACTAATTATTAGAGAAAAGCAAATCAAAACTACCATGAGGTATCACCTCACACCCATTAGAATGGGCATCATCAGAAAATCTACAAACTACAAATGTTGGAAAGGGTGTTGAGAAAAGGGAACCCTCTTGCACTGTTGGAATGTAAATTGATACAGCTATTATGGAGAACAGTATGGAGGTTCCTTAAAAAACTAAAAACAGAACTACCATATGACCAAGTAATCCCACTACCAGGCATAAACCCAGGGAAACCCATAATTCAAAAAGAGTCATGTACCACAATGTTCATTGCAGCACTATTTACAATAGCCAGGTCATGGAAGCAACTTAAATGCCCATCGACAGAAAAATGGATAAGAAGATGTGGTACATATATACAATGGAATATTACTCAGCCATAAAAAGGAATGAAACTGGGTCATTTGTAGAGATGTGGATGGACTTAGAGACTGTTATACATAATGAGGTAAGTCAGAAAGAGGAAAACAAATATCATATATTAACGCATATATGTGGAATCTAGAAAAATGGTACAGATGAACCAATTTGCAAGGCAGAAATTGAGACACAGATGTAGAGGACAAACGTATGGACACCAAGGGAGGAAAGCAGGGGGAGGGGGGTTAGTGGTGGTGGTGGGATGAATTGGGAGATTGGGATTGACATGTATACACTAATATGTATAAAATAGATAACTAATAAGAACCTGCTGTATAAAAACATAAATAAAATAAAATTCAAAAAATTAAAACATATTAAAGAAAAGAAATATACCTGCTATTGTTGATTTAGTCAAGTGTCTGTAAGATCTGAAGCAGCATACTGAGCACACAAAGAATTATAGCTGTGTCTTAAAGTAAGACTGATGTGTCATTAACTGAACAAATTCTGTCATAAATTGCCCCTGAAAACTAAAGGATCAGCTCTTTTGTGTAGGAGACTGGAGACTTCACATCAACAATCTTGCTTAGTCTTCTTATGTCTCCACACTAATGTGTCAAGAATAGAAGGTGAGCTTACAGCATCTAAAGAAAACTGATGATAGCTCTGTGCTACCTCACAGCTTTTCTCATTCTTTTATATTCCCTACAAATGAATCACATCTTAAAGCAGGTAAGAAAACCACTTTCTACAGAAAAAAAAATCACCAAAATAATCACAAATGCCATCTTTTTATTTTAGAAGATAGCTAGTTGAGTTTAACCATCACTTTCCTTGTTAACTCTCTCCTGACTCACAAGTTTGTTAAAAAATATTTGATATGAACGTTTAGGAATGTGTGTCTATATCTATCTGTATCTGTTATATCCTCAAGCTCCGTGACCCTGTTTTCCTCCTGCTCTTACAACCACACATTTCAGCAATTTTCTCCAAGTCCACACCTGCCTGAGTGCTTAACTGCATGCCAAGTCCCAGAGAGAAGTTGCAGTGTCACAGGGGTCTTCTACTGCATGCCAAATCAGATATTGAAATTGTTCAAATGCTGCTAAATCCAGTACAATGCTATGGCCAACAATCACTCCCTGAACTCCACAACCTTCCACCCTAGCTTCAGAGAGTTGGGTCTTTTGTTGTTCTTTTTTTAACTGACTCCTTTTGTTCTCCAACTATGTAATGTTTTGCAACTAATTCCCAGACCTGAACCTCGCAGAAGATAGACCCTACAGTCTGAGCAGAGTTTTCCTGGACAGGGTTAATTTACGGGAAAATAGTGTTAAGGAATCTCTCCAGACACTTAGATATTTGAGTTTGGGGGCTTGAGCTTTAGGAATAAGCTACCCTCACTTATGTTCTGTCTGGCTCCCCATCTCACCTCTACTGTCTGAATTGAATTGGATTTTAATTAGTCCTTTATCATAGGCATTTATTTTATACAGTGGTTATAAAATTTGTTTGGCTTTCTTAGGAGTTTAGCTTTTCTGTAACTAATCTTGGATGGTCTGCTCATTAAGAATGACTCCTTTTCCACTCCAGCATTTAGCGACCTAAGTGTCCATTGACAGATGAATGGATAAAGAAGATGTGGCACATATATACAATAGAATATTACTCAGTGATAAAAATAAATGAAATTGAGTTATTTGTAGTGAGGTGGATGGAGCTAGAGTCTGTCATACAAAGTGAAGTAAGTCAGAAAGAGAAAGACAAATACCATAGGCTAACACACATATATGGAATCTAAAAAAAAAAAAAGGTTCTGAAGAACCTAGAGATGAAGTGAGAGAGTGGCATTGACATATATATACTACCACATGTAAAATAGATAGCTAGTGGGAAGCAGCCGCATAGCACAGGGAGATCAGCTCGGTGCTTTGTGAGAGGGGTGAGATAGGGAGGGTGGGAGGGAGACACAAGAGGGAGGGGATATGGGGATATATGTATAGCTAATTCGCTTTGTTATACAGCAGCAACTAACACAACAATGTAAAGCAATTATACCTCAATAAAGAAGTTTTAAAAAAAATAAAGAATAACTGCTATGTTTAGGTCAGTATATGACTAGTGTGGGAGTTTAAATTACCTTATAATTAAAGACTCTTCTGAGGATCAATGTATTAGAAATTCTTTGACCCACTGCACAAAATTTGTGACTCTAGGTCAGATAGAGGACATTCTTAAGACAATTGACCAGATTTGGATAAGATATGCAGACTAGTTAATGGTATTGCATCAGTATTAATTTCCTGGGTTTGATCATTATACTGCCTTTATGTAAGATGAGAACATGTGGAAATCTAGGGGAAGAGTATATGGGAATTCTCTGGTTTCTTGCAAATCTGAAACTATTTGAAAATTTAAAAAAATGGGAAAATGTTAAAAAAATTATAAAACAAATTTCTGACCCCTAAAATGTTTTTATCTTTCTATTTTTCAGGAGTCCAACCATGAAAGCTGTAGCTTAGGTGACTTCAACTTATGCTAGAGTCTCTAGCTACAATTTTCTACCTTCAACTCTTGCTTAGACTACTATAATGGTCTCCTAACAATGACAATCTCCAGTCCACTCTTTATATTACAGCCAGAATGATCTTTTAAAAGCTTAAATATGATCATATCACTTGACTTCAAGTTCCTCTAAGGGTCAAGATGACAATATGCCCTCGAGTAAGAGCTTCTTCACAATGAAGGTCCCTTCTACCATGGTTCCTTCTCTTCTTTGCCTCATTAATTCTAATTTTTTAAACACCAGCTTAAGCCTTCCCTGATATTCTTGACTTGATCAAACACCTCTATTACAGACATCATAACGTATGGTTCTAGCCTTTTTACCATCTGTCAGTTATAATTTTACATGCTTGTGTGGTTATTTGATTAATGTTTGCCATTCCTACTGCACTGTATACTCCATGAGAATTTAATCAACATTGGATCTACAGCATGTAGCCCAAAGTATAGTATTCAATAAATATCTGTTGGATAAATGAAATAAATAAGCCATATATGAAAGTATCTATAGATGACTCTTCCAAAAAACTGAAATATACTTTCCTAAAATTGATATATAAAATTTTTAAAAATCACTTTTAAATATTTCACCAAATAATCATGTAATTTAAAAGATATTAACTTCTTTAGCCCTTCTTGCTATAAACACATTTTCTGTATCTGACATAGATTTTTGGAGTTGTCTAAAATAGTTTTTTCCTGAAATAATTAAGGCAGACTATTGGCAGTTTAAACTTAACAGCTTC
This sequence comes from Tursiops truncatus, assembly GCF_011762595.2. Classification (NCBI taxonomy): domain Eukaryota; kingdom Metazoa; phylum Chordata; class Mammalia; order Artiodactyla; family Delphinidae; genus Tursiops; species Tursiops truncatus. Next base: position 66,821,561 of record NC_047038.1, on the reverse strand, counting down.
ACTCTCTTCCAAAGGAATTTTTGTAGAATATTTCAAAATTAGATATTCATAAGTAGAAAAATATAAGTAGAAATCAAATGTCGGAAATAAAAGTATAAATGTATCAATAGAAAGATCAACATACTTGTTGTGATTCCCTTTTAGTTTAGAGCTTCAAGACAGCAGAGGCAAAGGGGAAAATCAATTCACACAAAGAAGGAATCATACCATTTATTTAGAAAGGTCTATATTTCCTTATTCTTGGCACTATAGAGTTAGCTTTTATATGAAAAAATGGTAAAGCAACAATGGGTCCAGGTTCTCTTACAAGTCTTCCTCAGCTTGGTGTCCAGCAAAGCTGGATTTTTTTTCATGTTTCTCGTTTTTTATTTTTTTAATTTCTGTTGGAGTATAGTTGATTTAAAATGAGTTAGTTTCAGGTGTACAACAAAGTGAATCAGTCATACATATACATATATCCACTCATTTTTAAGATTCTTTTCCCATATAGGCCATTACAGAGAATTGAGTAGAGTTCCCCGTGCTATACAGTAGGTCCTTATTAGTTATTTATTATATATATAGTAGTGTGTATATGTCAATCCCAATCTCTCAATTTATCCCTCCCCTCACCTTGCCCCCTGGTAACCATAAGTTTTTTTTCTACATCTGTGACTCTATTTCTGTTTTGTAAATAAGTTCATTTGTACCATATTTTTTAGATTCCAAATATAAGCATTATCATATGGTATTTGACTTCCTCTGTCTGACTTACTTCACTCAGTATGACAATCTTGAGGTCCATCCATATTGCTGCAGATGGCACTATTTTGTTCTTTTTTATGGCTAAGTAATATTCCATTGTATATATGTACCACAACTTCTTTATCCATTTCTCTGTCAATGGACATTTAGGTTGCTTCCATGTCCTGGCTATTGTAAATAGTGCTGCAATGAACATTCGGGTGCATGTGTCTTTTTGAATTATGGTTTTGTCAAGATATACACCCAGAAGTGGGATTGCAGGATCGTATGGTAGCTCTACTTTTAGTTTTTTAAGGAACTTCCATACCGTTCTCCACAGTGGCTGCAGCAGTTTACATTCCCATGAAGAGTGTAGGAGGGTTCCCTTCTCTCCATACCCTCTCCAGCATTTATTGTATATAGGTTTTTTGATGATGGCCATTCTGACTGGTATGAGGTGATGATACCTCACTGTAGTTTTGATTTGCATTTCTCTAATGATTAGTGATGTTGAGCATCTTTTCATGTGCCTTTTGGCTATCTGTATGTCTTCTTTGGAGAAACATCCATTTAGATCTTCTGACCATTTTTTGATTGGGTTGCTTGTTTTTTTGATATTGAGCTGCATGAGCTGTTTGTATATTTTGGAGATTATCCACCTCTTAGAGTAATGAAAATAAAAACAAAAATAAACAAATGGGATGTAATTAAACATAAAAACTTTTGCACAGCAAAGGAAACCATAAACAAAACAAAAAGACAACCCACAGAATGGGAGAAAATATTTGCAAACGAAGCAACGCTGGATTTAAATCCTATCTCTGTTAACTGACAAAGTTTATAAATTTGAAAAAAAAATCACTTCTGTATGAACCTTAGTTTTCTCAGCTAAAATAGAGTGGCTAAAAGAACTTACTATAGAGGGTTTCGTAAGGATTCAAAGTAATCACATGTGCACACTTAGTACATGGAGGTCCGTGTATGTCGTGTATACACCCCACTGTGCCTGTTTCCTTCCCTTAAAAGCTTTACATTTCCAAAAAATCTAATTGAAGAGATATATTTTATGGCAGAGAAAAGTGATTTTTGAAAGTTACTGTGAAAAGTGGAGTTTATATTTAAGATTACCTTCTGCTTCAAGCTTTGCATTCAGGATTTTAACCTCTCTGGCCAGAGGAAGAAGGACCAAGTGATGGCCACACATTCAATTTATTACCCAGTGCTCAGGGCTTCCCTATAATATCAGATAAGATATATTTATTGGGATTCTGACAATTCTGCTTCCTGGGATAGGAAAACTGAAATATGACATATATTAAAAGGAGTAGATGACAGAAAGCTGTGATATCTGGGCCAGGATAAAATAAGCTCTGGGTCTCCATTCCTAAAGTTTAACCTTTTCTGCTGACAAGAGCAAAGAATATTCAACCTGGGAATTCCCATTGGCCTCAAAGTCTTTACTTAAAAGAAGATAAAGATAATGAGTTAGAGGGCATAGAAGTCTTACACGAGTGCTGCAGACTAAACTCCCCCCCACAACTGCCACCAAATTCATATGTTGAAGCCTTAACCCTCAATGGGACTATATTTGGAGATAGGGTCTTTAAGAGATAATTAAGGTTAAGTGAGGTTATAAGGGTGGGACCCTGATTCTATGGAACTGGTATTGTGTTCTTAATAAGAGACACCAGAGAGCTCACTCTCACTCTCTCACTGCCATGCAAGGACACAGCCAGAAGACAGTGATCCACAAGCCAAGAAGAGCATCCTCACCAGAAACCGACTCTGCCAGACCTTTGTCTAGGACTTCTCACCTCCAGAACTTTGAGAAAATAAGTTTCTGTTGTTTAAGCCATCAGTCTGTGATATTTTGTTATACCAACCCTAACTAATACAATGGGGGAAGTATTTGACTTGATATTTATCCCAAAGGTTCAGTGGGAGCAATAGGAGAAAAAAATTCATGAGGGTTAAAACAAATAATAGAGTAATCTATCCTAATAAGTAATTTAGTGAACACACAGTCTAGAACTCACCAGTTAACAAGTTTATTATCAAAAGGCCTAACCCCTGCACCACTTGTTATGGAATATTCAAAGCACCCTGTTTCTTGGTTTCAGAGAGTCTGCTTTTTCTTTGGCTAGATGTAAGAGAGTGAAAGTAAATTCCCCCTTGTCTAATTAAAGGTATAGTTAATTTATCCCCCTTTTTGCAACACAAATAACAAAGTTCTGATTAATCAGCTTTAGAGAAAAAGAACTTAATTAAAAATTAAATTTCTCTGGAGGGTTGATTACAGCAGGGAGTCAGGATATGCCTCTACTAAATGTGTGTTGTTTGCAGGACAATGTCAGAGACAGACCCTGGGGACTTGTGCATCAATATAAACAAGAATACACTCAGACATTCAATTAGGTATCTCCACATTTTCATTCTCAACGAGGAATGGGTATAAAGACAGAGGCCAAGGGGACTTTCAAGAATTTTTTTTTTTTGGTGGTGCCTCACGGCATGTGGGATCTTAGTTCCCTGACCAGGGATTGAGCATGAGCCCCCTGCATTGGAAGTGTGGAGTCTTAACCACTGGACCACCACGGAAGTCCCTCAAGAATTTTAAAATTAAGGCCTAAGTTTCCAGTAAAAGTTATTACCCAGAGAACAACTATTCAGGTAATCCCCACTAAAAGAAAAACCAGCTAAGTTATTATATACATAAAAATAGCATGGCCATCATGCATATTCCAATTTAAATAAGTAAAGGTAGCATCCTGACTTACTAAAAGTATAATAAGCCAGACATTATGAAATTATCTTAACATCTCTGCATCTCACTACATATAACCATTCCATCAGGAGCAACATTTCATTTTCCAGTCCATGGGACTCTTCACTATTTCTGAAGAAGGGACATGATCTCAGGTTAGGGACCACTGAAGATGTAATCTTGAAGGCGGAAATCAAAATCTTTAACTGGGTACAAGGTCCAGGAGGATAATATATAGGAGAGAACAGGCTTGATATAAAAAATTGAAGAGTATGGAAACAGATACGCAGGAGGACATCAGTCCTCTAGCTGGTGATGGGTGATTCGACAGCTTCTCAGTGTTAAGCTATTATCATCACACATGTGGGAAGGAATGCCTGTCCAGTATAGCCTGACTTTTCAAAGGAAAGTGGCTATCCTCATTTTTAATGTAAAATATTCTGCATTTTACATGTTTAATGATTGTAAAACTATGTTTAAACAAAGCACTTCAACACATCTTATTCCGCCAGGGTATCATCCACTCCCCCTTCTTTGTGATCTCTGCTTGAAAGGACTAAAATTGAAAAATTCTTCCCTCCTTTATAAAGGCAGGAAGGAACTCTAGAGACCCCAGTTCCTGTGTTGGCACTGTCCCTGATTAGTAAATTACCTGCTAGATCCTAGACATAGGACCATGAACCGTAGGGCCTCTATCTAAACACTTGGTAGATTCAATGACATGTATTCTAAGCTTCCTTTCAAAAGCTTCAATATTTAAGCAAGATCAGGAAGAAAAATTAAAGATCACATTATTCAACTTCTCATCCACAAGAATTTTTGAAATTTGCTTATGGGGCAAGCTTTATGATCATGCAACCCGTGCAGTCACGCAGGGCCCCATTCTGACAAGGCCCCCATGCTTGGTTTAATGTTCTGTTGCTATTGATTTGAAATTTGTAATGATTTACCAATAGGCTCCACATATTCACTTTATACTGGGCTCCACATGTTATGTAGTCAGTCCTGATCTCTATTCTATGGCATAGTCTGTGATCATTATTCTATTCTACTTGTATCTTTATTCTATAAGTGGAGCATTGTTTTACTGGTTCTTTACTTCTATCAAGAGTTGTTCTACTTATTCACAGCAAAACATTTACTTTTCCAAACTCTAATATGGATATAATAATAACATCAAGCTAAAAAATTTGTGAGACTCCAATGAGCTATGGAAAATTAAATGCTTAACACATTTCTTGGCACATAGTAGGTATTGAAAAAACTTTCTTCTAACTCTCTTTCCTTCTCCCAAATTAACCACTTTTTTATATAACATCAGGAGGCATGATCTTCTGAGTTAAATTATTTGAAATTTGATGGAAATGTTGCTTCTAGTTTTTATTACATTTACCAAAATGGTATAAGTAGCTGAACTTATGAAAAAGTCAAGGAATAAATATCTAACAATTTGAGCTAAGGAGTTTACTTGCTTATATCTAGTTAAGATAAATAAAGTTTTATATATATATTCCCTAAAATAATGAATAAACTTCAGCAATAATCTGAATTCTCATTTATGGAAAATTTACCTTTCAATATTTTTATGCTGTCATAGTTTGCTTCCTAACAGAGCATAACCAAGGTTACTGGTTATGAATGAATCCAATTCCTGTAGATATTGTGACATAAGGATTCTTCTTGATAGTCAAAGACATAATGGTCATTCTACTAAACTCTAATACCTTACGCTTACACAGCATTTTTCAGTTTGCAAAGTGATTTCATGCATTAAATTGGATCCTCAGTACTGTGTTAGGAGATATTTACAGCATTAATTATTATGTTCATAATGCAGATAAAGAAAGATGGGCTCAGAAAGTCTTTGGTACCATCTAGACAGTGCTACTCACTCTCTAGAGAAACTTTCTGCCATGATCAAACGTTTCATGATCTGAACTATCCAATATGGTAGCCTCTAAAGACATATGGCTGTTGAACATTTGAAATGTGGCTAGAGAGACTGAGGAGCTAATTTTTATATTATTTAATTTTAATTGATTTATATTTAAATTGTCATATGTGATTGGTGGCTCCCCTATCAGACAATGAAGATCTAGAAATTATATATTCATTTTTAAATTAATTTTTCTTTTCTTTGTGTATCAGTCTTCTAGCTTTGTCCATACTTTGCTTGAAATATCATCTACATCTCTCCTTTACTTACCATTCGAATTTCTAATAACTGATTCAGATCACTGGACACATGAACACTGCCACAGCCTCCAACATGATCTCCATCACTCATGTCCATTCCCAACTCATTATAAACTTCTTAAAGAAAGAAATCTTACTCCTAAAATTTAGCTATGGTCACAATAATGCTGCATAAAAATATCATAATATATTCACAGATTTAAAATGTAGGCATTTATCTAGCACACAAGTCTGAAAACCTTCTGAAGATCTGGCTGGCCTAAACTGGGTTGAGATGGGTTTTACTGGTCTCAGATGGACTCATGTATGAATTTATGGCCAGCTAGGAGATTGCTGATCTGGGCTTGGCTCAACCGGGGCTGGCTCTGTTCCACTTGTATTTCATCTTCCTCTTGGAACCAGTGAGTTTGCAAAGGCATGTTCTTCCAATGGTGATGGCAAAAGTGAAAGAAAACAAATAGAAGCATAAAGATCTTTTGGTGCCTAGGATTAGAACTGGCTCACTAACGCGTCCACCTCATTCTATCGGTAAAAAGAAATCACATACACAAAGACAAAATCAGGAAGCAGAGAAATAAACACTGCCCACAGTGTGAAGGCACTGGGCCAGTCCATAATAAAGGGGGTAGGTTCAAGGTGGCACAAAAAATGAGACTAATAATGCCATCACTACAATAATTTTTATGTCTGTGTTTTCCTTATAGTCCCTATTCCTCATTGTAGAGTTTCAAATTAAAAATAACATCACCTGGAGATATCAAATCAGTATTCACAGTCATAATAATACCATTTATGTCCATTTTTCATGATTAACGTAAGGAGTTATAAAACAAACCTCGAGAGTTCAGAGTTCATTAATCCATCTTCACAGAGTATAGTAACATCTGTGTCATTCTGCCACCTGAAAAACTGGTCCCTTTATAAAGCTTGCTTTAGTGCAACATCAATCTATTTTTTAGGAATATGAACTCCCACATTCTTTGAATATAAACAGTGTTCAACTTAATTTTATCTTTGTAGTGAAATTGTTTTTCTCTGTCTCTAAAATATTATTAAACAGCTATATCATATATTATTTAGAGATCAATTTCTTTGGGGGCAATTTTTAAACTTTTGAAAATGTAAATTAGATTAATAAACTATATGAACAGTCAAACAAAGTTAAAGTCTGTTTCTATTCCTTTTTCTATTGAGTTAGAATTTTCAAGCTAAAGTTCTTCCTTGAATATTTTCTCTGTTCTTATGAGTCTTATTGAACCACGTGTTTATATATTGTCCTTCACATTTTGGCATACTCTCTGAGTGTGAAGGAAAACTTTATTCAACTATATCAACAAGCAGCTCTTAAAATAAATCTGAGGAATTTTTTTTTATTTTTTGTTTTTTGTTTTTTTTGCAGTACACGGGCCTCTCACTGTTGTGACCTCTCCCGTTGCGGAGCACAGGCTCCGGACGCGCAGGCTCAGCAGCCATGGCTCACGGGCCCAGCCACTCTGCGGCATGTGGGATCTTCCCGGACCGGGGCACGAACCCGTGTCCCCTGCATCGGCAGGCGGACTCTCAACCACTGCGCCACCAGGGAAGCCCCCTGAGGAATGTTTTAAAATTAGCTGCCTACTTAATCATAATTAAACATATTTTGTACATATTAAAAATAATTACCATGCTTAAAAAGGATCTTAAGTTGTATCTTTATGACAGTTTCGTGAAAATTCAAAGGGTACAGAGCTGTCACTACATAGAAATAAGGGAGAAAGATAGATGAGAAAATTCCACAAAGACTTATTCAGTAAGAGGCATTTGGAAATGGGGTATTTTATTAAGACTATTTTCTGGTTAATTATGTTTCTAGTAGAAAACTTTGTTTAATCCTTGTTGAAAATGTTGGAAAATGGTATTTGTCTGAGCCCTATAAAATAAGTGTGAAATAATTATTCTCTGGTTTAGTAATCAGGATCCCCTTTGTACATTCATTATTGTTGTAGAATAGAATAAAATAGAAAATAAATTTATGCTGAAATACTACTGACACCAGGACATCTTTGGAAAATGCTTACTTTTAAAATAAACCATTGAAAAAAGACTGCTTTGCTGTCTTCTTCATCAATTTCTCAAAAGGGAAGCAAAAATAATTTATTAACAAACTGGCTTCTTTCCACTGAAATCTTACACAGATGTGATTGAACATAAACCAGTTATTTTAACCTGAATGAACAGAAAAAAATGACAATATGGGTTTATTTTATAATTTATTTCAGAAGACTCCCATAGAACACAATGATTAGCTTCTAGTTTAAAAGACATGTGAAGTATATCAGAGATTCCAACTTGAGAGTTTATACTGTTTTCCACATGCAATTCAGATAGAATTGAACGTATCTGGAAAAGCAATGAGAAGGGTATAGCCCAATTCTGTTTTTGTGTATGAGTCTTTAGGGGGAAAAAATGAAGGCTGGATGAAGTGGGTGTAGTAGAACAGATTGAATCATGAATTTAAGTTGAACTTCCATAGGATTTGGTGCCCCTTTGACTTAATAAAAGAGATGCGTTTGCTTTTTTATTCTTTTCTGTTTGATTTTTATAAATGACAGTTACTTTCATTTATATGGTTTAATTAATGAGGAAAGCATAGCAATGTGATAGGAATAAAAAAGCAGAAATTCTTTATTGGCTGTACCAACCCCATCATTGATTGTAGAAACATGTTCAGGTTCTTTAAACTCCTTAAAGCTCTGTCTCTTTATCCATAATCTACTTTGAGAGGATTACGTGTAACATATTAATTACCTCAGACAATACCTAACAAATGGAAGATGCTAAATAAATACTGATTTCAATTTTTCATCACATTTTCCAAGGGACAAGTTCATTCTGCATTACTGTTTCTGATATAAGAAATTACTCACATCTTAGCCTCTGAAATGAGGAATCATGGATTTTGACTTCCTGAACATTTAGCCAGGGATATCATTGTATTATATGGCAGAATTGTTGAAGCAGGAAGTGATTCATGATAAAATTGAGCACAAAAGTGTAAGATCTTACACAGTAAGTTGAAAAAGTATCAACAGCATGAAATGATTTAAAATCAGACTAGATAAAACCCTAGGTAGATTTCTGCTGTGTCATATAATAAGTAAAGACATTCAAAAATTTATACCCCTTGTATAAAGCCAATATGTGTCTTACAAATGGTACTATGAAATTGACTTTCATGAGGTGCCTTCTTTGAGTGACCATAAATTGCCTTGTTCAAAACTACTATAACAATAAGCTGTTTAAAACATGCATCCAGGGGCTTCCCTGGTGGCGCAGTGGCTGAGAATCTGCCTGCCAATGCAGGGGACACGGGTTCGAGCCCTGGTCCGGGAAGATCCCACATTCCGCGGAGCGGCTGGACCCGTGAGCCACAACTACTGAGCCTGCGTGTCTGGAGCCTGTGCTCTGCAACGAGAGGCCGCGACAGTGAGAGGCCCGCGCACCGTGATGAAGAGTGGCCCCCGCTTGCCACAAGTAGAGAAAGCCCTCGCACAGAAACGAAGACCCAACACAGCCAAAAATAAATTAATTAATTAATAAAAAACCAAAAAGTTTAAAATGACCCTAACTTACACTATTTGATGTGATTAAAAAAAAAAAAACATGCATCCAACCTAGGAGACAGAGAAAATATACCATATATGACATTTTTAATGAAAGATTTCCAAATTAAGAATATATATGGTCTAACTATGGAAATCACCCAAAAGAGTACTAAAAAATTAAGAGTGAAAAAAACAAATGTCCAGTCAGGCAAACACAATCCCTGAAAAGGTTGCAGCTCTTATGAATCTGGTAGACTTTTCTAACCAGTCTCTTATCATATAATTATTAAAATATAATTATTCTATATGTATATTTTCTTTTTTTCCTTCTTTTGTTCTTTCCCTTTTGCCTTCCTTACTTCTTTTTCTTCTCCTCCACTTATTCTTCCTTCTCTTTTAATTTCTTTCTCTTCCACTAACTGGCAATAGAGAATTTTTCTAATTAAAATATATTTTTGTACTTATATCTTAAAATCAGAGACCACATCTGTCTGAGACCTGCATGAAATCATGTTATCAAGTCCAAGCTCGTACCATTCTCTGCATACAGGACAATAAATCAGGATGAGGCACTGGGGAAAAGAATAGTGACTTTATTAGGAAAGCCAGCAGATCGAGAAAATAGTGGAGTAATGTCCCAGAGAACCATCTTACCCAAGTTAGAATTCAGGCTTCTTTTATACTAAAAGGGGGATGAAGGAGTGGGGTGTGGAGTGGCTGGTTGTTGCAAACTTCTTGGTGTCAGCCAGACCCAGGAGGGATGTGATTATCCTTTGTTCTTGTTGCTGTCCTTGTCGCTGTCCCCATGGATCTAGTCAGGATGTTACTGCAAACCTCTAGCAAGACAAATGTTATTCTCTGTTCTGCAACTTTTTATGTCTATATGAATGAAAACTATTATACCTTTAAAGGTCAGGCCTGAGATGCAGAGCCTTGGGAATGGGCTGTCATGTATATTTCAGGCTATAGGCAACATTCTTTTACAAAGATGCAGAGCCAGCATGACTAAGCACAGGCAACAGAGCACTAAGTTTAGAGCTAAAGGAATAGATCCAATGCAGAGTCAAGTTTGTTACAATCACACTTGGCGAAGGTAATTTCAGCCAAACGGTAATCATAAAGGAAATCAAATCTTTCTTTCATGTCTTGAAGAACATTCCAACCAAGTTTCTTGGAAGACCTACCATTCACTAAGTCTGCTGTCTTGGGCCACTCTCACGTTAAACCTACAATTTTGTAAAACTCCAGCCCCCATTGCTTTCTCTTATCCTACAACTTGTCATTTGTTTGTTTCAAATTAGTCACCCCACCTAAATTATCCCTTTTTTCCCTGACTCATATATTATCATATTGTGAAAAAAGAAAGAAAGAAAGAAAGAAAGAAAGGAAGGAAGGAAAGAAGGAAGGAGGGAAGGAAGGAAGGGAGGAGGGAGGGAAGGTTGAAAGAAAGAAAGAGGAAAAATAAAATCTGAGAACTGGGCTTGCAAACTCTCATCCCAAGAAGGAGTAGTGGAAAGCTAAGGTGGGGTACCCTGTCATGATTATAATATACATTTTTCTATTGTATGAAAAATGATTTGTGGGCATATTTTAGTGAACAGGCAATATTAACATAGCATAATTTCCTGAATTTGTTTCTTATTATTGAACATTAAGAGTGTTGCCAATGTTTCATTATTATAAATAACAATACAATCATGTTTTGGTGCACATCCTTGCCAGCATTTTTAATCTGTAGTCTTTTTGACAATAGCTGTTCTGACAGGTGTGAGGTGATACTTCATTGTGGTTTTGATTTGCATGGGGGGAGGGGCAAGATAGGAGTAGAGGAGTAAGAGGTACAAACTACTATGTGTAAAATAAATAAGATCCAATGATATATTATACAGTAGAGGGAATATAGACAATATTTTATAACATTAAATAAAGTATAATCTACAAAAATATTGAATCACTATGTTGTACACATGAAACATACGATACTGTAAATCAACTACACTTGAGAAAAAAGAAAGAAAAATAAAACTATAAGATTCACAATAGCATCAAAACAATACATACTTAGGAATAAATTTAACCAAGGAAGTGAAAGGTTTGTACAATGAAAACTATAAGACTTTGATCCAAAAAAACATGGACTATTTTTACTGTACTAAAGGTAAAACACAAGGGTATTTTAACACTGATGACAGTACGTGGCCACTGTCTAATATCTACCTGTGGGTAAAGGAAAGGAAGAAAAAGAAAAAAAAAATCAGCATTTGTGTTGTGTCTATCATGCGTCAACATGGAGCTACTTAAAATCTTCACTCACCTATGCATATTTTGGCATATATTTCGCTTATCACCATTAAAATCCATTCTATAAACTGACTTCAAAGCAAATCATTCTAAAACAAAACTGGTCAAGCTACTTCTCTGTTGAAAACAGTCACCGGTTTCCTGTTACCTATAAGATGTAGTCCCAACTTAGCAAATAGAAGCATTTACGAGGTAGTATTTGACCATCTCTCTAGTTTCATGACTTCTATATTCCATGCCCCCAAATACCAATTCTCTTGTGATTACATGTGCCTTTACACTTTCTGCCCATTCTGTTCAGGCTGCCTTTCAAACTTGTATCTGTATGGGAAACACCTACTAATACAAAATAGATATCACCCCTTCTCTGAGAGCTGTGCACTTCTATTTAGTACTTCTGTATCAGGTATTATGATATTAACAATCTTTGTGGTATAGTGATTGTGGTTATTAGTTTATATTTCTGTTCCTTTTACTTACTTCATAAAACAGTAGTACATAGCTCAATGTAGAGCACATAACGATGTTCAAAAAATGTTTTTGAACTGTAGTTCAACAGTGAAATCTCATCAGTTCTTGCAAATATGAAGCAGAAGATGTATCTTTATGGTGCTATAAAGTCTGGTTGTCCATCAAATCAATGAAAGTTATAATTCAAGTTAATTAAGGGCATGAAGAATGAAAGCAATCAGTTCATACCTAGTATCTTTATTCAATTGGTTTGTCATGATAAAATTGCGATTTCACTTTAGTTGAAAAAAGGTGTGATTTCAGGGAAGAAACTTCACATTCTCTTGATTGTTTGATATTTTCTAGTTATCTTGGTGTAGTTTAAATAGACCTTGAATGGCATGGTTTACCCTACTTTCTTTTCCATGCAGCAAAGAAACACTGAATAACCGGCATACCTTATCATCTAATGTTTCAAGGTAATTATTTAAGACTTGTAGCTGTCACTGTAATATTGAACTTCCTTTGTTTACCCAGAAGAAGCACAATGACATTTATCATCATGTTGCAAGGTAATGTTAGCTTGAAATTGTCATGTTTAAACTTTTAAATATGTAGGATTTAATTTACCTTAGTTTGCTTTAGAAACATTTTATACTTAATCCTTTGTCTTCAACTTAGACAACTAATTGCTTTTGAAAATTTATACTAATCAATTTCATATTGCGCTATATGGTAAATGCTGATAAATAACTCTCATTTATCAAAGATATACAGCTATACATGAATTATTTTTAATATTTGGGTAACAATTGCCTTTGTTGATGCTCAAAATAGGTATAGAATGTAAAAATGTATAATGAGCTAGAGTAAAAGTACAAAAATGGAGAATTCAATGAGAATAAGAAAATAATATAGCTAACATATCACACAAAATTGCCATTAATCTTTACATGGAAATAAACATTTCGCATGTAAATAAAATGAGTGTGACCTTTACTTGAATGGCCAAAATGTACCAGTCTTTTTCTTTAATAGTTACCTAATGATTATATTGATAGTTTACTTCTTTGTAAGCTAATACTCAACTTTCAATGTTTATTATTATTATTATTATTATTTTTTTTTTTTTTTTTTGCGATACGCGGGCCTCTCACTGTTGTGGCCTCTCCCATTGCGGAGCACAGGCTCCGGACGCGCAGGCTCAGCGGCCATGGCTCACGGGCCCAGCCACTCCGCAGCACGTGGGATCTTCCCGGACTGGGACACGAACCTGTGTCCCCTGCATCGGCAGGCAGACTCTCAACCACTGCACCACCAGGGAAGCACCAATGTTTATTTTTAAATGCAGTCTAACTCTCTGAACAGATTTTTAACCTGTATGAAAAATGAAAGAGAAATGAGGCTGACCTAAAGAGAACAATTATAAAGAGATTGTTTGGAAACCTTACCTGATGGTGTGTTAAGTGCAATCTTAAGCCACATACAGCCAGACCACTTTTGTTAAGGCTTAGCTCATCTCATCCCTGGACCATTAATATACAATTCTTTAATTTCTTAACACTAGTCTTCCAAAGCCAGCTCAGAATTGGATACTACTATAGTAGGGATCTAAAAATCAAACTTTATCACATCCTTCTTGTTTAAAAATCCTTGATGACTTTCTATTACCAAGAGAACAAAACTGAAATCCCTTACCATGGATCTAAGGGTCTTCAGATACACCTCCAGTTTACCTTTCAAACCTAATCCCTATTCCACTCTACTCCCTAATAGCTAAGGCTCCTACATATTAAATTTTCTTAGCCTTTTTCAATTATAGTATATTCTTATAAAGGTTATTTATTTAGCCTTCATCTCCTTCTCCTCTTCTTTCCTCAAGACACATCTCAAATAGTGGCTCCTTTGTGAAGCATTTGGTGACATTTCCAGGCAGATCAGTAGCACTTTCTTATGTTCCCAGGATTCTTTCATCAACTATTAGAGCACTATCTTCTTATGCTTGAATTACTTGTTGTTTTTTCTTATCTTTAGACTATGTGCTCCTCAAAGGCAGAGATAATACTTCCTTCTGCACTTCTAGCAGCAAACACATGGAAGATACTCAGAAAGCATTTTTTGATTAAATACATGAATGAATGAATGGATGAATGACTGGATTATTCATATTTGTGTGCGTGTGTGTGTGTGTGTGTGTGTGTGTGTGTGTGTTCCAGGAGGAAATGCAGTTCATGCGAAACACAATAACCCCACAGGAGTTTATTAACAAAGGGAACATTTACCAAGATGCCATTGTGGAACAACCACAGGGCATACTGAAATAATCCTAGACAGTAACCAAGTTCTAACCAACGCTAGACTCAACAGACAAGGAGTGGGGATAGTTACCGGAAACAAGAACAGAGAGACATGTGGAGTTAAATAACTTGAGAGAAACAGTGACTTTCAATCAAGGGATATAGACTGTTGGAGACCACATCAAGGAAGTTAATTATGGAATAAAAACCTGGATCTATCCTATTTCTTCCTTCGAGTTTCTGTCAGTAGTCCTTATTGGTAGACATCACCTGGAAGCCTAGAAGCCTTGGAGCCTCTTGATGTAACCACAGATATTAGTGCTCCAATGATGATCCACATGGAGAAGGTTGGGGAGTGGGTCTAAGGAGCAAAGGGAGACATCCAACATTACATACGTGTTAACTTTATATGTTATGCATAATATTATCTTGAAGGACAGCCCAAAAAGTAACTATATGATCCTTCCTCTCTGCCCAGGTTATGAGTAAACTGAGAAATAGAATTTACATTTTAGTAAGAAAATTGGGAAATCAAACTATTGATGTCGAAAGCTTGGCCTCTGTGCACTGGTGCCGAATGGAAATCTCAGAGACAGAGTTTTGGGTGAAGTAGAAAAGAATAGCTTTATTGCTTTGCCAGGCAAAGGGAGGCACAGCAGGCTCCTGCCCTCAAAAACTATGTGTCCCAACCCAGGGGAGTTTGGTGAGGAGTTTTATGACAGCAGTTCAAGGGTGGCGTTGCTGATAAAATTGGGGTGTGTGCAGGGCCTGCAATCCTCTAATCTGGTCTCCTGTAATCTTCTTGATGAGTTTCTCTTGTTCCTTTAATGTAGCCTCAGGTTGTTTCTTGGCTGCTTCTTCCTTGATTAGCAACTGTTAGAATCTGCCCTTTGGAACTCAGGGAAGGTCACCGAGGCTGGGGTCTGCTCCCTACAAACAAGAAAAGGGGAGACAGAAAGGCTTGCATGCCCAGGAGCCCCACAGGTTCCTGCTCGGTTACACTATCCCTTTTCTTGCTGAGAGAGGCTAGATTGAGAAATGTGATTTTAAGTCTCTGTTCCTAGATGGTTTGCAAATAGTGAGTCTTAAAACTGAAAGACTTTACTCATATATTCGTGGCAATCTCAACTGGGACAGTTGAGATTGTGGTCCTGTGTGGTGCACACACTCTTGCTGTGTGGTGCACACACTCTTGCTGCTTCAGGCAAATTGACCTCAAGAGAAAAAAAGACAGCACTAAGCAAGAACGAGTTATTCTTCTCCAATTTATGAATCAGATGTAGTAAGTGTTGCCGCCATACACACTCTATAGTAATGTGAATTCATGTGTAACATGTACTGTGATTGTCTTTTCTCCTGATTCCAGACTCCCAATTATCAAGTGGGAATACATAATACTCCCGAACCTCAGGAGAAAGGAGGTCATAGAGGAAGAGGCTTGAGACAAGTCAGTGAAATGGTAGCTAATCCCATTTTAGGAAGTTGGGAGGTGGGTGGTACATCCTCTGCTAACACCATTCATTCTCCTGACCAAATCTGCCTGTGTCAGAGTGCTGAAATTAGCACCAACAAACCAGAAGATTTTTGGAATTGCTGCCTCTGTTTAATAGTCCCTGCCAATCTTAAGTTCCAGAATGATCTTCATCAATATTTAACTTTGATCAATAAACATCTATAAGGTTGTGTCAAACGTAGTCAAAATTTGGATTAACTTGAAATGTGAAATCAGATCTTCAGAAATCCATCCAGCCCACCCTGATCATTCATTAACCTCACAACATTTAACATAACTAAAATTTTAGACCTTGATTATGGTATTATGGAGATGTAGTAAGTAAAGGAGAAAAGAGAGGCACTTAGAGAAAAGCTCTCTTCATTGAATCAAGAGCAGAAAAAAAATGTATATTGCCTCTAATGATATACTTATCTAGATAATAATAGGGTATTATTTTTTGTTATATTAAATATTTAGAAGGATATAATCTAATTTATAAATGCTGAATAGTTGTAGTGCTGATATTTTAAAATTAATTTTTGCTTAACTGTTTTTTGATTCAATTTACGTTGGAAATGTATTATGTGTGTATTGGGGGGATCTGGTTCCAATTCCAGTGTGTGGAGAGAGGGGGTTTCCCCAACAACGCCAACGAAACAATGCTCCAGACAACAGCAGGGCGTCCTACAGTTCAATTCAATTCTGTCACTATCTCCCTGGAGATAGCCTCCGATCTCACAGGCTGCAGATAAGAAAAGAGTATATTTGTGGTCTTAAGAATTGCAGTTCTGGAGACGCAGAACCCCGAAAGAGTGTTCTGAGAAAGAGAAAGAGCCCGGGGCTTATAAAGACAAAAAGCCACAAGGTTGTTAAAAGTTGCCTGGTGAGAACTGTGATTGACTCTGATGCAAGTCAGAAAATATTTGTCCTTAAGGAGTCACAAGTTGTTTTAGCCTCGTGGTCTGAAAAATAGATAGACTGTCATGAGTTATTTTAGGGTAAGTGTCCTATAAGTATCCTGAGTTACTGGCAGGTGTTCTGGATCACTTCACTGAGTGAAAAGGTCAGCTTCCGTCCCAGCTGAGATATGCATAAATCATACTTCCTTAAAGGCGTCCTGGCGCCATTTTAGAAAACTCTCCGAGCAATATCAACTCCATTTTGAGTTTCCTTTCACAAGCCTCAGAATATTACTTTTTCCTGGAAAAACCTTCCCATCGGTCTGTTTAGTTAAACACCAAACAAAGTCTCTTTCCAGAAATGGAGCAACCTGAGACAATTTCATTCCAACACTGTCATGCTCTGTAATGGGTAGCCAGATCTGATTGTCTGTTGATCATTTCCTTTATAGCTTCTTTGTTACATATGGTTTGAGTTCTCTATGCCTGCCTATTAGTGCATGTTCTTGCAGAATTCCATATTGTCTGTTTAAAGTTGCTTGAGGTACACGGAGGAAAGAGATGGGGAAGGTGCCACGGGGAAGTGTATATCTTTCCTTCACTTTCACTGTGGGAGAGACTGTGCTGACCATGGACCTGAGCCTGGCACAGCATGACCAAGTCTGGACTTCCAATGGCCCTCCCATGCTATATTGAGAGAGAGTGCATTACCCAGATGTTAAGAATAATATTATGTTTAGTCTAAAGTTTATGGGAGTGCCAAAGAACAAAACCAGATAGCAGCAGATTGAGTGAGGTTTCCCTAGGGAAAATAGTGTCCTGATGCTTTATCAGGGTATCAACATACAGTGGTATACATTGTAAATTTTACATCATTTCTATGATACTGAACACTTAGTGAGGTCAAGTTAAAAGTTAGTGCTTAGACTTTGCGTTTCTGGGTAGAATTATAATCCATCTCTCCCAGGTTTCTGATTAGTCACCACAAAGGGAAAGCTGGGTCCCTTTCTTAAGGTTATAATGGTAGTGACAAGAGCAGTCATCAGTGAAGGACCGCTGTGCCCAGAGAGTGGTGATCCCACAACAGCCACCATGGGCAGAGCCAGCATCGTGGCAGCATGTCTGGGGGCTGAAGCAGAATAATCGGGAGACTTATTTCTGGGCACCCATGTGACAGCTATCTGTGGAACTCTTCAAAATAGCTAGAGGACATGTTGAGAGATGCTAATTTCTGTCATTCAACAACATAGGGATGATGCCTTGGAAACTCGTATATTTAGAGTTACTTATGATGATGTGGGATGGTCATAAGTGGTCAAGCCAGAGAACATTTGGGTTACATAAGCCTCATTTATTATGCAACACAAGCTATATGATCTTTTTTCATTTTTATAACCCAATATAGAGAGATGAAAATTCTATTTTAGCAATTTTTTCCCCCTAAGGGGGTGTCTCTCTTTTGGAAGAGGCTTTTGAAACTGTTATTTAACAAGAATATCTTTTTTTCTCAAAAAAGTTAATCTGTTCCCTAAATAAATTAGTTTAACATGTATATAACCAATTCTTGTTTTACAAACACAGTCTCAGTTGATGGGTGAGTCAGTTCAATAAAAGCAATCAACTCAAGACACAAAATAAAAGAAGAAATTTTCAGTCTATTCGGTCAGAAAGTAAATTAACGTTTCTTCTTAAAAGTCCATGGGGAATAAGATAGCTGGCTCATACCAACAAGGCTACTGCTGATTTTGCAACAAGAAAATAAGATACCTTGATTCCATGTATTCTATTATTTCACTGGATGTTGTTGTCACCCAAAGATCACAAAGCTCTTTATTGAGTGGGGGTGAGGGCGGCGTAGGGAGAAGGAATCAGAAGGAAAAGGTAATAAGTTGATTATATGTATATTCATCAGAAAGTCTGGGTGATAGAAGGGAAGGTTAAATAAAATCATGGTACTTGCTATAGTGGACACCAAGTCACCAAGATGTCTTGGACATTATCATCATGTATGTTTTCCTCTTAGTAGTCTCTCAATGAAAGTAAGATTTTTTTTTTCAATAAGCAAAAAAAAAAAAAAAAAATCAAGGTGGTGTGAATATCCGCAATATTCATAAGCTCAAATATGCACCATCTCTTTCTTCAGTATCTGCTCAGAGATGTAGCCTGAGTCAAATTCACCATTAAAAAAAGGGATCAAAGCCACATAGGATGTGAAGCCATGTTCTCCTTTGCCCTGGAGAAAATATGACCATATTTTCGGTAGTGTTAGGAAGAAATAACAAGCCCAAAATGGCAACATTGTCCCCCACAAGAGCAAACCAAGACTTGATTTCAAGTTCAACCCCTCCCAGAAATGTGACCTTTAAAACAGCCAATCCGAAGTTTTCTAATTAACTCCAGGGAGGCAATCTGCATGACAAAGACCCTCTGTTCTCTTTTCCCAAAGAAGATAGCCTGGACTGAATTAATCCTTTCTTTTTTCTTGTTAGTAATTTCCTTGCTCCACCCTCCTTCCTATAAAAACCTTCCATTTTGTACAACTCCTTAGCACCTTTCTAGTTGCTAGATGCGACGCTGCCAAACCATGAATCATTGAATAAAGGCAATTAGATCTTCAAATTTACTTGAATTTTTTTTTAACAGGAGAAAACATTATTCAACATATTGTTTAAATAGAGATAGAGGAAGGTCTTTAATGTTGTGAAGCACCTCAAAAATGTTCATTAGTATATTGTTAGAAATACATAAAGGAAGAAGGGAGGGAGGGAGGGAGGGAGGAGGAAAAGAAGGGGAAGAAGGAGGAAAAGGAAGAAAACAGAGAACAGGGAAGGATGGGAGTTGGAAAATCAAGCCTGACTGAAGCTCCCTTCCCAAGGCTGCACTTACCTCCTCTGTACTGGGGAAGCCTAGGGCCAGATGGTTCCTTGTTTCATATCAACTCAAAACAGCACAAATTTGTTTCGAGGTGAGATTCCAGCTGTCACTTCTGCACACTGAGTTAGTTCTACATGGAGCAGAGCTGCACAGCCATTATTATCACCTCATAAATTCCCCCCATTCCCCCCCCCAACTGTGTCCTCTGGGATCTCAGCTCCTTTAGAAACTCATGCCCCCCACAGTTTTAGGTCTTTGAAGATACTCCAACCACTTTCTTATCCCCAAAGAAACTTTTTCCCTCCCTAAGACCCCACTTCCTTGAAACTCTTAAACAGGACACTTTCTCTCACTCCTTGCAAGGCACAGATTTGCGAGGCACTGTCAGAATGTTCGATTCCCAATTCCACTTCAGAGCCACATTTCCGACAGAGGAATGGATAAAGAAGATGTGGTACATATACACGATAGAATACTACTCGGCCATAAAAAGAAGGAAATAATGCCATTTGCAGCAACATGGGTGGACCTAGAGATTATCATACTGTGAAGTAAGTCAGACAGAGAAAGACAAACATCATATGATATCACTCATATGTGGAATCTAATTTTTTAAAAATGATACAAAAGAACTTATTTACAAAACAGACTCACAGATTTCAAAATAAATTGTGATTACCAAAGGGAAATGCGGGGGTGGGGCAGATAAACTGGGAGCTTGGGACTGACATTCACACACTACTATATATAAAATAGATAACCAACAAAGACCTACTGTGTAGCACAGGGAAGTCTACTCAGTATTCTGTATGTAACCTATATGGGAAAAGAATCTGAAAAAAAATGAATATATGTATATGTATAAATGAATCACTCTGCCGTACATCCGAAACTAACACAACATTGTAAATTAACTATACTCCAATAACATTTTTTTTAAAAAGCCACATTTTCATCCTCAGGCAAAATTCCATCTTTTAAGTTTAGATCACTGGGCTCCTCACAGCAAATCCCTTCTATCTTCTACCTTCTCCTCTCTCCTCCAACATTTCTTCACCAGTTATCAATGTTTCCTCTCCCACTGGCTCCAGTCTCATACACTATATACAGGCTCAATCCTCCCCACGCTTGAAAAATTCTCCCTTGACCTTTTTACCCCATTGGCTCTTCTCATTCTCATTTTCTCAACCAAACTTTTCTTAAACAAGTTGAGTATAGTGGCTCTACTTTTGTTTGCTCCTTATCTACTACAGCCTGACGTCTGCCCCCCACCATGTTGGCAGTGTCTCCACCCACCTGCCAGTCTCCAAATGCAAACACCCCCCATAGTGCTTGTGTTACTTAGCTTTTCTGTAATGTTGGACACTCTTAACTCTGATGCTCTCTACTTCTTGACTTACGTAACACCTGCTTTCATGCTTTTTCCTCTCTCTCATCACTCCATCTCAGCCTCTTTCGCTTGACACTAGGTCTTTAGTGTTTTTCAGGGTTAATTATGTATCTCTTTTCCTTTCACCATGCTCAGTCTCTCTAGTCAGGCATATCCACTCTTAAACAGTTAAATTTTATCTGTACCTATACCAGAGACATTTTCTTAAGTGTGGAAATCTACCTACTACATTCATTTATTATGAGGACTAAATAGAAACAGGCACATAAAATGTTTAATACCATGCTTGGCATATAGGAAAGACTGCACAAATTGTGGTCATTATTTCATCTCAGAGAATTTTCAACTCTCTGTATTGGGTTATTTGGTAGTTGCCAAATAAGATGCCATCACAGAACTCCTTGATGAATGTTACCTTAAATATATGACTATGCACTGCATCTCTATATCCAATGAAGACATCCAAGACATATTCAAAATTAAATTGTCATTCCCTTTCTCACTTTCTTACCTCCTCTTCCCACACCCCGCCCCCCGCCAAAATGGTCTGTTGCTCTTGCTTGCATATCCCTATTTTTAGTTGAAGGCGACTTGTCTCCCGAATCTGAAACATACATCATTTGAATTCCTTTCTCTCCCGGATCACACCCACTCTGCACTGGCCCCATTTTCTCCACACCCAACTGCCCACCACACTTGACAGAGTCTACCTACTCAGCATGCAGAACCCACTCTCCTCTCTAACTGACCCTATCTAGTTCAGGTTCCCGTCATCTAATCCTGAACTGCAACGACAGCCTTCTACTGGCCATTTAGGCTTCACCTCACAGTCCAGAGTCTACCTTGCCAAAAAAACAAGAAAGTAACATTTAGGCAAAATACAGCATGTATTTGCCACTACAGGAAATAAACCCTTCATCAGCCTCCAATCACCCTCAGGAAGATGCTTAGCACAGCGTATAGGGCTTTTTAATTTCTTGTCCCCTGACTGCCTTCACAGACGCACCTTCTGCCAATCCATCTCCTGAACTCAGACGCAGCAAATCCAACCTCCTATTTCAGAAACATGCTATGCCATCTCATGTTCTTGTGAATAGCCTTCTCTTTCAGGTGGATGACGCTTACGCTGCTTATCCACCTGAAAACCATCTATCTATCTTTTAAATTCCAAACTATTAGTTCTCCCTCCTATGTAGTCTAATTTCCATCATCCCAGAAATATGAACTGTTAGAGTCAGACACTGTTGGAGTCAAACATCATAAAAGGGTAAAATTCAAATCTGGGCTTGGCCTCTTTGTAACTATATGATCTCGAGTAAGTCAGTTAGCTTCTCTTTGCCTCATTTTCCCCACCTGTAAAATAGGAACAGTAGTTATATGACTTAGCAGTTATGAATACTATATAATGATAATGATATATAATGAAAATGATAAATGCTCAATAACCTTTAGTTATATGTACATGTGCAGAATTATGTAGGTCTGATTAAGCAGTAAGTTTCCATTTTTATTGTACTAGGCTGTCTTCATTACTGGATTATGAGGTCTTTTAGGAAAGATTTTACACTATGATAAATCCCTGTATCTCCAACACTTAATGCTGTGCCTAACATTTAGTAGCTCTTCAATAAATATTTGTTGAACAAATGTATAAAATGATGAATATTTGCTATTGTTATAGAGATACTGGTGAGTGGGAAATAATGCAAACTCAGCAGCTCCTTCACAATCGAGAATCCTTTATTAAAGGCGTTTGGATGATTTCCAGTTAGAAGAACAGCACATTTGTCAGTCAATATTCTTTATTCTTGGATGCCACAAAGTAACTTTCTGAAGGTCAGGGGGTGGGAATTAAGGTAGACAAGAATATTTATAAGTCTGCGATCCAATATTCAAAAATAAGGAAGTTTCCAGTTTTGTACCTCCCGATTCTTCTCACATTGGAACACCGGTCTCCATCCACACATAGCAGGCTTGTCTCCAGGGCAAATTACACCATCTCTCATTTCTAGTTCTAGTGTTTTTGATCAGACACATTAGCCAGTACTTTTCTCTTTCTTGGTGATCTGGGCACTATCATCTTCCTGTTCCCTGCTTCTATTGCCAGTCTAGGACAAGCTACTGCTGAATATATTCTAGTTTCAAGCTTTTACAGATTATTGCTCTCAGTGGCTTCTAATATACACCTGCATTAATGCACTGCTTTTAAGTTTACAGAGCTATTGGCTATTACCTTAGATGAAGAAGAAAATAAGAAATAATAAGAACTAACAAAAATTAGGAACCCATTATGCACCAGTCACTGTGCTGGGCAATTTAGACATTTAATTCTCACAAAACAGGTAACTATTTTATCCCTTACTTACATATGAGGCCACTGATGCCCCTAGAGATTAAATAGCTTGTCACAGAAGTAGTAATTAATAAGATAAATATTAATAAAGGTGATCATTTTGCCTCTTACAGACATTTTCCTTTTTTTAAACTTGAAGTCTAACCATGTACCCAAGGAAGTGCTAAGTTATTATGCATAATTATAATATACATCCTTCAGGTTAGAGTAGATTTGGGTGATTGGTGAAACTGAACTAATCACTAAGCATAAAGATAGGAAAAATATTTCCCTGTTTCAGTAGAGAACCCAGTAAAGAGTCTAACAGAGCTATATTCAAAGAGTGAGTCCATGAAGTTCTTGTTTTTACATATTTTTATGAAAATACTTGGAGAACACATAAAGGTTTTTTTAGAAGTATATTTTAACCAAGAAGTCATTTGTATCCTTGAGTCTTTTTTGCTACATCCTTCTCCTTATCAGCCCCTCAGCGACCCCTACTCCACCAAGCTTCTCACTTTGACAGTGAGGTGAAAACGAAGACTTGATTCATTCTATGCTAACTTTAAAGAAGAAATGTTTGCCCTTAAACCCGATGACTATCAGGTTCAGAGTTGGCTCCTTGGTAGAATAATTAGAGAGCTGTGTTATTTTACATTATCTATGTGCCTCTAAAATCGAGTAGAATCAAGCTAATGTAATGAGAAATTGCAAATAATACACATTTTTTATGTGCACTGACAAGGGTGGATCATAATAATATCATTACACCCTATAATAATTAATAAATATCCTTTTAGCTCTTGGATTATTACCTAGTGTGTGAGACATGTGCCAGACCCTAAGGACCATTGATTAGACAGAAATGAAACTTATCTTTTTGCTGAGGATAATGAAAATCATCTCTCATTTCTTATAGGGCCCACAGGGCAGATTCTAGAATGTAAATGACCCATGATTACTTACATATGATTGAATCTTTCATATTTCCAGGGAAGAAGAATACAAGTCTAGAGTTGATGTCCTCTGTGGAAATATTTTTGGGAATCATTCTGCTGTTTTTCCTCTAAAACAAAAGTGGTATAAGTAAACCTTGCTCTTCTAGGAAACAGAATGTTTGATCCAATTCTAGTGAAACTGCTAATGCAGGAAAATGTTTCTCCACTGATGATAACAGCAACTCCAAAAGGGCATTCTTCATTGCACAGCCCTTAGAATTGAGTTGATTTTATTACCCACAACCAAGTCAGGAACTAAATTTTTGTATATGTTTAGTAACGTTTTACCATGGCATGCTTATATGCTAAATTAAATTATGCAAAAACTAAACAATATTTTTGCATAATTCTACAATCTTTAAGTTAGGGTATGGAAAACCCACCAAAATAAGTGGAATTGGACAGCTGGAGGAAAGAGAGATAAGAATCTTTTCTTCACAACTTCCCTACTTTGACACCACATTTCCTGAAGTATCAGTATCCCTCCAGGATTAAAGTTCCTGTCAAGAGGCCTTCCTCTAAGGTTCCAAGTTTTACAGAGCTCCAAGTTACTATTTCTTCCTCTTCTACCTTCATGCATAAAAGCGATAATGGCTTCCTACCATCGCTATCCTCTGTGTGCCTCGACATTCCTTGTTGATTCCATTAACCATGCCCATATCTCTGTAAGGTGCCCCTTTGTTAAAATTTCTTTGCCACACAAATATGAGTGGAATTCTATTTTCTGCTGGGACTCTGACTGCTACAGTGAGGTCATATGCAATATATATTAAGCAAATATGTACTTATTAAATGTTTCCATGTCTAACTCGAAAGTCTAGAAGGGAAAGAAAGAAAGAAAGAAAGAAAGAAAGAAAGAAAGAAAGAAAGAAAGAAAGAAAGAAAGAAAGAAAGAAAGAAAGAAAGAAAGAAAGAAAGAAAGAAAGAAAGAAAGAAAGGAAGGAAGGAAGGAAGAAAGAAAGGAAGGAAGGAAGGAAGAAAAAGAAAGAAAGGAAGAGAGAAAGAAAGAAAGGAAGAAAGAAAGGAAGAAGAAAGAGGGAGGGAGGAAGGAAGGAAGAAAGAAAGAAGGGGGCAGGCGAGAAAGGAAGATCCATAAAACTTAACCCAGTGATTTCCAACCAGAGAAGTTCCAATTAACAATGAGTTACTCAATTTACCATTTTTAAAAAACACTGAAGCTAGTCTTAGATTCAACTCCACAGATTAATCAAAACAGCAAGTTTTGTTTTAGTTTAGTTTAGTTTTGCCTTTGGCTAAAGTGATGACAACTCAGTGTGGTCCTACTAGTTATCTTAAGGTAATCAAAAATCTAATTAATGATTTTATGCAAAAATTCACTTTGGTATAGCATTCTAAAATATTGTACTTAATCTTAATGCCTTTTCTTGGGGAGAAGGACTTCCTTTTCTTTTTTTTAACACACATGTTAAAACATGTGCTACATATATCTGAGAAAATAGTTACTGAATTTTAAAACCTACTAGGCTATCTGAAAATACAAATTTACAAAAAGACACCAAGTGAAAAAGCCTGGGTCTTGATGGGGGGAGATATAGGTCCAGGTGTGAGCCTATCACCTGCCTCAGTGACCTCAGCCAGTCCTTCCATCTGTCACGAGCCCGGTTTTCTCATTTGTAAAGCGAGCAGAGTCCTTCTCTGACCACTTTGTCTCCACCTCCAATTCACTGTCTGTACCAACAGTCTGCTCCTCCCCTTGATAGCACTGCTCATATTTATAATTTTCCCAACTTTTGATCACTTCATGGAGCAGATGAATACTCCTTCCCAAAGCTGACCTCAACATCCCTGTGCAGCACACACCCAGACCTCATAGTTAAGTTCAAAGATTCTTCATGGTTTTGAAAAAGAGTACTAGATGTTCTGTAATGAGACCTGGGCTTGAAATCCTTCTCTGCTGCTTATAAACTGTGGGGCTGTGGAAGAAGAACTGAACTAACATTTTAAACCTAAGTCCTCACCTGTGGAAGTCAGATGACAACATCTACGTACGTGCTTTATAGAACTGCTGTGAGTCTCAACGAAGATAGCTCCACTAAAGCATACAGCACATATAAAATTCACTAACTGCACTTAATTTGAACATTTCGATTCACCTTTAGGAGAATTCATCATTAGGAAAATTCAGCTTGTCATGTTCTTTAAGGTCAATGTGAAAAATGCAAAAGATGGCTACTGCTTTTGTACGAAAAATTACAGAAGTCATTAGTAATGACCATTATCCAAAATGTTAAAAATATTTACAGAATTACCTGAGTGTTAGAGTATTTAATCAGTTAGCATGACTCCATGTTAAGAGAGGATAAAATTCTTACCAAAGATTAAAACAATACCTACAAGAAAAATATATTTTTTAAAACAAGGCTGAAACAATAAAACTATGTAATAGTTCATTGTTGAAAGTTGAATTCTGGCTATTAATATGGCCCAGAGTAACAACAACTAAGAATTCGAAAATAAACTAGTATCCATTTCTGCAATCCAGCAATAATAACTGCTAATAACAATAATAGCATTTGCAATAATAGCAGCCAACAGGCACTGATGGCTTACTATGTCAGAACTATGTTTCCATGTATCATGTCTCAATGAATTTCCTCTACAGTTCTGTAAAGCTCGGTTCTGCTAATACTCACATTTTATAGATGAGGAAACTGAGACTTGGAGAAGTTGAGTAACTTGTGCAAACCCAAGTCACTAACCTTGGGAGCTGGAATAAGACTTTAGGCAATGAGATTCCAAAAATCATCACTAAGAAAAGAGAAAACATTATTTGAATGACTGAACAATTGAAGACAACACTTCTGGATACAATCCTATGGCTGCATCCTGCTTCATTTCCCCTGCCAGCCTGAGAAGCCATTTACTGCAACTACTCACTTGCTAAATATCAAGCATGAATTACAAAGGTAACAAATGCCCCATCAAATAAAACTGCTGTTAGTCACAGTCATACTGCTAAGACACATATGTAGACAAGCAGTATGTGTCAGGGAAATTTTACTCAGGCAAGCAAGGAACCAGGTATCGAACTAGCAGGAAGAGTTAAGGAGCAGAGCCTGTGTCGGTCCAGGCTAGCTCCACCTCCCTGAACCATAGGCACCAACTAAGTTGTCTTTACTGATCTCAATACCCCCATTGGAATATTCACTTACTATGATAATCACATAATTAAATGACTAACATGCTTTCTCATTTCTTCTTTGGGCCCCACTTAAAATCATAACTATGTAATGAAATTATTTGGAGCTGTTGTTTCTTCATTCTTTTTTTCATTGAAGTATTTCACCCAATATTTAGATTTGCTGTCAATGCTTTCATTTTAGATAGCTTTCATTACACTCATTCTGTATTTTAATGATCTTTTGGGGGTAAAAGTCCATCCAGAAAATGAAAATCTGAATTAAATAAACTTTTCACATTTAGCCATTAAGTTTATCTTCACGTGTCAAGCATTGTCTAATATTTTCAGGTCAGCATGCTCAACTTATTGTCTGAATATATACAAAATATAACTGAATATTTTCTTTGGTAGATGATGCAGGATTTTACAGGATTCTGAGATAGTTGCTATAAACAAACAAACAAACCAGAAGAGATATTACTTTACTATTCTGTTTGTTTCATCATTAGGGAATCAAAGTGATGAAATGATCTCACCAAGGTCACACATCTAGTTAAAGGTTACCAGGGCTAGGCATAGGTCTGACGTGGATTCCTCAATAGCCTTGCTATTCAACGTGTACTGTGAGGACCCCCAATGTCAGCAGCACCAGAGAGCTTGCTAGGAATGCAGAATCTCAGGGCCCACCAGATATATTGAATCAAAATCCATATTTTACAAAATTCTTAGGTGGTGTGCATCACATTATAGTTTGAGGAGCTCTGCTCTCTAGCACACTGCCAATTTTCCTACCTACAAAATATTGTGGCCCTTGGCAGATGAATTAGCCTAGAACTTAAAAGAAATTTAGAAAAATTGACATGTGGAAATTTTTTAAAATTTATGTTGAGTAATTTCAAATGCATGTTTTTATTATTAGGCACTTTTTAAAAGAAATAACTCATGATTATGTTTGTAATTACAAATACAAATTGTTATCTGTATATGTTTAATATATATACACTAAAGGAGTTATGTATCTCATATTTTTACTGGAATTCACATTTCTTCATCCCTAGACATTCTATACAGGAGAGCAGTACATCTGCCTAGCCCATTAACCCAGCTTTTACACATCAGACCTTCGCCTATTAGTAGCACACTATCGCCACCTGCTGACACTGCCATAGAAAAGCTAGCAAAGTGTTCAACAGTTTTCCTCTAACAAGATAATTTCATAATTTTACTGTTTAGCATTCACATTTTTTCTTAATCTCTGATTTCTCTCCAACTCTATGACCACTCCAGCCAGCATATTTTCTCTATGAGGCCCTAATAAAGTAGATAACTTCAGCTCACTACAATCACACAAAAAAGATTTTAAGTCCAACTTCAGCATATACAGAGAGCAGTTTACCTTACTGTCCTCTTTGCATAGACTCGTGATTAACAAGACAAGTGCCCCAATTTATGATTCAAAAAGTAAAATCAATGTACCAGGTACAGACTAGTGACCAAGCAGAAAGTCTCATACCTTAAATGAACAGGTATTTAAGAACCATTAGTTGTGAGAAATTCTTCCCTTCATCCTCCCTTGTTCCTTGTCTGTATATGTTTCTATAAAATGGGTGCTTTCTTTCTCCTATATGTAGTCTAAAATAAGTTAATATCACCATACTTGAATATCTTTCTATCTTGCAAAGGTAAATTTTCTTTAACCTCTATTTTATTTCTTTCCTCAGCTTTGATTAATTTATACCCAGAAAAATCTCTGTTCTCCTCCCCACATTATAAAAAACCTGACCTTAAAAGAAGGTAACTATTTAGACAGTTCTAGAAACATTTTTTTTGCGGTATGTGGGCCTCTCACTGTTGTGGCCTCTCCCGTTGCGGAGCACAGGCTCTGGACATGAAGGCTCAACGGCCATGGCTCACGAGCCCAGCTGCTCCACGGCATGTGGGATCTTCCCTGACTGGGGCACGAACCCATGTCCCCTGCATCGGCAGGCGGACTCTCAACCACTACGCCACCAGGGAAACCCCTAGAAACATTTTAAAACTAGCTTCAAATAATTAGAAGTAAAACTGTCACTGTTTGCAGATGACATGATACTATTTATAGAGAATCCTAAAGATGCCACCAGAAAACTACTAGAGCTAATCAATGAGTTTGGTAAAGTTGCAGGATACAAAATTAATGCACAGAAATCTCTTGCATCCCTATGCACTAATGAAGCAAAATCTGAAAGAGAAATTAAGGAAACACTCTCATTAACCACTGCAACAGAAAGAATAAAATACCTAGGAATAAACCTACCTAGGGAGACAAAAGACCTGTATGCAGAAAACTATAAGACATTGATGAAAGAAATTAAAGATGATACCAACAGATGTAGAGATATACCATGTTTTTAGATTGGAAGAATCAATATTGTGAAAATGACTATACTACCCAAAGCAATCTACAGATTCAATGCAATCCCTATCAAATTACCAATGGCATTTTTTACAGAACTAGAACAAAAAATCTTAAAATTTGTATGGAGACACAAAAGACCCTGAATAGCCAAAGCAGTCTTGAGGGAAAAAAACGGAGTCAGACTCCATGACTACAGACTATACTACAAAGCTACAGTAATCAAGACAATATGGTACTGGCACAAAAACAGAAACATAGATCAATGGAACAAGATAGAAAGCCCAGAGGTAAACCCACGCACCTATGGTCAATTAATCTATGACAAAGGAAGCAAGGGTATACAATGGAGAAAAGACAGCTTCTTCAATAATTGGTGCTGGGAAAACTGGACAGCTACATTTAAAGAATGAAATTAGTACACTCCATAACACCATACACAAAAATAAACTCAAAATGGATTAGAGACCTACATGTAAGACCAGACACTATAAAACTCTTAGAGGAAAACACAGGAAGAACACTCTTTGACATAAATCACAGTAAGATCTTTTTTGATCCACCTCCTAGATTAATGGAAATAAAACCCAAAATAAACAAATGGGACCTAATGAAACTTCAAAGCTTTTGCACAGCAAAGGAAACCATAAGCAAGACGAAAAGACAACCCTCAGAATGGGAGAAAATATTTGCAAACAAATCAACGGAAGAAGGATTAATCTCCAAAATACATATACAGCTCATGTATCTCAATACTAAAAAAAAAAAAAACCCAATCCTAAAATGGGCAGAAGACCTAAATAGACATTTCTTCAAAGAAGACATACAGATAGCCAAGAAGCACATGAAAAGTTGCTCAACGACACTAATTATTAGAGAAATGTAAATCAAAATTACAGTGAGGTATCACTTCACACCCATTAGAATGGGCATCATCAGAAAATCTACAAACAACAAATGCTAGAGAGGGTGTTGAGAAAAGGAAACCCTCTTGCACTGTTGGTGGGAATGCAAAATGATACAGCCACTATGGAGAACAGTATGGAGTTTCCTTAAAAAACTAAAAATAGAATTACCATATGATCCAGCAATCCCACTACTGGGCATATACACAGAGAAAACCATAATTCAAAAAGACACATGCACCCAAATGTTCATTGCAGCACTATGTACAATAGCCAGGTCATGGAAGCAACCTAAATGCCCATTGACAGACGAATGGATAAAGAAGATGTGGTACATATATACAGTGGAATATTACTCAGCCATAAAAAGGAAGGAAATTGGGTCATTTGTAGAGACATGGATGGATCTAGAGACTGTCATACAGAGTGAAGTAAGTCAGAAAGAGAAAAACAAATATCGTATATTAACACATATATGTGGAACCTAGAAAAATGGTACAGATGAACTGGTTTGCAGTGCAGAAATTGAGACACAGATGTAGAGAACAAATATATGGACACCAAAGGGGGAAAGCAGTGGGGGATGGGGGTGGTGGGATGAATTGGGAGATTGGGATTGACATGTATACACCTATGTGTATAAATAAAAAATTCTAAAAAAACTAGCTTTAAATGATTAATCAGAATTAATATAATCAGTGGAAAGAACATTGAGAATCTCAAAATTTTCTCCAAGGAACCTCAGAAATTCCACTGGTTAGTGAAGATAATTTTTATCACAGTTGTTTTGTTGGTTTTGATTATGATGATTGATTATGGCATCTTTAAAAGAGATCCCATTAAGGGAACATAATTGCCTACTCCAAATATTTCACCACTGAACAGTGTATGATACCCTATTAAAAGGAAATACAAAATATCCTTTATGTCAGAGTTACATTGAAGAAAATCCCGCATTTCACTTTTAAACACTGAAGTCTCTATGGAGAGAGAATATTACTTCATTATTAGTAAAATTTAAGGGGATGAATTCAAAGGAGAAGAAAGTTAATTCCTGAAGACGTGTGTACCTTCAAATCTTAAAGTGCCAATTCAGTGTGTTAAGAAATGACTAAACATAAAACTCTCAAAAAGAGTGAGAGCAAAAGGAAATTGACATTTAGGAGCTTCTCAGATAAGAAGTTATATGAAATTACTCCCATTTTCTTCTTTATATTTAGTTTGGTTACAATAATAATAATTTTTAAAAGGTATATAGGCTGGGTTTGATTTGTTTTGAGAAAACCAGTTCAGATGGTTTGGCATTGTCAAAGAAAATTTGCATCAGACAGAGTTAAACAAGCAAGGAAGATTTTACCCAAGACTATTGCAACAGGGGAGAGAGATTGAACTCAACTCTACCGGAACACAAGGTTGTAGGGTTTTTAAGTGAGCGGTGAGCTGTGGCAACCTAGTGGAGGACTTCCAGGTGGAGGTTGGTCAGTGGGATTAGGTCATCTGTATTTGCTAATCAGTGCTTATCTAAGTTAGGTTCCTATCCTCCCACAGGGACTGAACGATAGAGGTGCTATCTTTCTTGATAATTACATTCAAAAGGATGGTTCTCAGGTCTTTGAGAAAGACATTCCTGGGTTGTAAAACTGGCAAGAGGCTGAGAAATTTACATGCTAAAAGGCAAAGAAAGAATATACAATTGCAAGTTTTCTAAAGTAAATGTTCTAAGAAGAGGGAGGTCAGGAGCTTATAGTACGGAAGAAATCTGCCTAAGGTTTAATCAAGCTAAAGGGGTTAAAGCCATCTAGTTCAGCAACCAATTATATCAGAAGCGTACTAATGAGCTTTAAAAAAATGTTTTCTGCATTCAGAAGATGTGAGTATGAGGTAAATAACCTAGATTTTCTTTACTGATCCATAAACTGGCTCTGAAAGTAATTTGCAAAGAGAAATTCTTAACCTATAGCAGAATTATTAAAATTGAATAGTCTAGCAATAAGAAGGCTCTGAGGGCCATGCTAATTTAAACATGTTAGTTTTTGCAAGTTTGTTTAAAAAGTCTGTTCACCTAGTGCTATAGACAATTCTATCCTTTTTCATTGGGTAATTCTCATTTTTTTATCTTAAAGTGCAGAGACTTCATTTTCTTCCTTTATTTAAAAAATCCTCCTTAAAATTGTGTGTGTTAGTTATTACCTGAAAATCACAGCCATGAAATCATTGCAAACAATGACACTTCAGTGACAAACAATAAATATTGATTTCTCATGCTTCTGCAGGTTCAGCTGTTCTATGTAGGGCTGGCTGCAGTGATTTAAAGTTTGTCCACATCCTTTTCCCAAGATGAGCATGCGAGCCCAGGCATATCCTTCTCGGGAGGATAGTAGAAGCACCAGAGCAAGAAGCAACATGCGAGGTCTCTTAAAGACTAGGTATATCATTACTTCTGCTTAACATTGGCCAAAGAAAGTCACATGGGTGAGGCCAGCATCAGAGAGGAAAAGCACTGCCAAGTTACAAGGCAAAGGGCACAGACACAGCGACCGGTGAAGAATTAGGGAAATTAATGCAATCTATTGGTTTGGCCAAAAAGTTCGTTTGGGTTTGCTCGTAACATCTTACAGAAAAACCCGAACGAACTTTCTGGCCAACGCAATACATATGCATGACAGATGTCATCATTAAATATTCATTGAAAACTTGCTATTTGCACAGAATAATGTTGAAGAAGCCTTCTTTTTTTCTCTCAAAGAAATCTGATAAGATCAAAGCCTAAAAGAAATACAACTAGCATTAAAGAAAAAACACCATTTAATTGAGTGGAAATGGAGAAAAAGCATTCCCGGAAGAGGAAACATTGTAAACAGAATGCCAGTGGGGAAATGCAGAGCATATTCAGAAAGGATCCAGTTGGAAAGAATAATGAGTACATGAAAAGGAATCATTTGAAATGTTGTTGAGAGAAAATGTTGATTCAGTATCCTTCACTAGATCATCACCCCTGTCCCACTCTTCAAATATAAATAGCCCTTAGGAGCTGTCTTTCTTTCTTTCTCTATACTCTCCTTGATTGACCCAGTTTCAGCACCTAAATTTAAATAAATGACTCACAAAGGAACTTCCAGTCATCACCATTCTCCTTATATTCAGAGTCTCTATTTCCAACTGTTTTCTAAATATCTGTAACTGAATACCCTAGAAATATTACAAAGATGATGTTTACAACTAAGTTTCCCCCACTCCAACACCTTTTGCCTTCTGTATTCCTCATCTCAGTAATCAGCACTAGCAGGTCCCCTTAGCTAAAATCCTAGGTGACTTCCTAACTTCATCTCTTTTCCTAATTTGGCCATGTCTAACCATTCAAGTCACATCAATTCTGCCCCATAAAAATGCCATAAGTCTGGGCTTCCCTGGTGGTGCAGTGGTTGGGAATCCATCTGCCAATGCAGGGGACATGGGTTCGAGCCCTGGTCTGGGGGGATCCCACATGCCACGGAGCAACTAAACCCATGAGCCACAACTACGGAGCCCGCGTGCCACAGCTATTGAAGCCTGTGCACCTAGAGCCCATGCTCTGCAACAAGAGAAGCCACCGCAATGAGAAGCCCATGCACTGCAACGAAGAATAGCCCCCATTCACCACAACGAGAGAAAGCCCACGTGCAGCAACAAAGACCCAACACAGCCAAAAATAAATAAAAATAAAATAAATTTATAAAAATAAATGCCATAAGTCTACCCGCTTCTTTCCATTTCCACATTGATGTATCATACCTGCAATTTTATAATATTCTCCAAACTTGCCTCACATCTACAATCCTTTCAATGCCAGAATGACCTATCAAAACTGAATTATTTGATTGGAATGATTCCTCTGCTCAAGAAAACACAAAGGCACAGTCCTATAGCCAGGATTCTCTTATTTGATCATTTGTTTATTCCACAAGTAGAGCTGAGGCTCTCTTTGGTATCAGGCCCTCTCCAGGCAGTAGAGATACAACAGTGAACAACACAGGCAAGACCTCTGCTCTCACAGAACTGACATTCTAGAGGGGCAAAAATAATAAAACATGTAGAAAAAAAAGGTACATACAAAGTGATATATTTTAAGAGAATGACAGGCACTATGAAGAATGTAATGAAGGATAGTGGGTAATGAACAAAGAGTAACCAGGTGTGAAGTGTCTATTTTGGAGTCCAATTAGGAAAATCATGCTGCTAAGAGATGATGGTGACAGATTTAGGCTGGGAACAGTGAAGAGTTGATGAAAGATGTGTTGAGATCCAAGGTACATTTTGAAGTTTTGAGGTAGAACTGACAGGTCTGAATTATGGGTTGGGTGTGAGAGACGAAGGAAAGAAGAATCAAGGATGGTTTCTGTGTGTTTGGGCAGAACAACTGGGTGAACACTGGTGCCATTGGCTGAGATGGGGAATCCTGGGGAAATAGCAGTTGACGATGGCACAGTCATGATTTCTAATTTTACCATGTTTCATTTGAGCTGCTGATAGTAAACATGAAATAACTGCTTCATAGTGCAGAAATTAGATGAATGAACTAATTAATGAACTATGAAAATGTAATATACATTAAATAAATTAAATACATAAATTGTAGTGGAAACTTTAGAAAATATATATTAATGCGCTTGCCTCTTTTGCATTTCTATACACATAATCTTGCTATTCAGCAAAAACACTCCTTCTTAATGATGAGGTAAGATAGTGGTGCAGATGAGGGGTAAGAGGGGGCTCTATGTTAGGATCCATTATTACTGAAATGCCCTTCACCTTTTGACTAATGAGGTATGATTTTTTTTTTTTTTTTTTTTTTTTTTGCGGTACGTGGGCCCCTCACTGCTGTGGCCTCTCCCGTTGCGGAGCACAGGCTCCGGACGCGCAGGCTCAGCGGCCATGGCTCACGGGCCCAGCCGCTCCGCGGCATGTGGGATCTTCCCGGACCGGGGCACGAACCCGTGTCCCCTGCATCGGCAGGCGGACTCTCAACCATTGCGCCACCAGGGAAGCCCTATGATTTTTAATTGAAGCACTAGTCTGGAGAGCTACTATAATAGTGTTACCTATAATTAAGCATGAGAATCAGATTCTGCCAAGCACTTCAGCATATAGGTGAAATCATCTTTTCACTGATTCAATCACTCAACAAATATGTATTCAGTACCTCCTATGGGCCGGGTCTGTTTAGTTTGGTAAAAGCTAGACTATGAGTTTTGCTGCCCAAAGCTCAAAGTAGAAAGGAGGTCATGCAGTGGAAAGAGAAACACTAAGTCCACTTTCTCTATCCCAGAAATTGTGGAAAAGGGGAGATAGAAATGTTCAGACCCCCAGTGCTCTCCTCTTCCCACCCTTCACTACACATGTCACACTCTTGAGGACACCGTTTTAACATACAGATGTGTATGAGGCTACCAGCCAAGAAGATCAGATCTAGAGCCCTGTTTTCTGGGGTGCAGTGAAAGGAGAAATGTTCAGGCCATTAAAAGAACCCCAGCCTTGGCTCAGTACCACATCCGATCCGGCATGAGAGTGAATTGGGGAAGTAGCAACAGGAGGCAGATAGAGAAGTGAGTCAGAGCTGGGGGCCCGGCTCTTCACAACATGCTCTTGGAGTGACTGGCAAGAGAATGCTTGGACCAGGAGAGTCTGGTTTAGAGCAGGGACTGCCTCAACTGAGACTTCAAGCTTAAGGTCAAATGCCAGAATCACAGATTCCAAGTGGTGGGCCCAGTACATCAATGCTCTTCAAACTAAGACTTGTGTGACTTTCCAAGGGTTATGTAGGCACAGATGGTTTTAAGTAAATTATTTTCCAGATCCTCAACTTTCATAATTTTTTTTCTAAAAACTGATCTTACTGGGAATAAGCTTGCATTCACAATATCCCTTTTCCAATTCTACAAGAAAAGAACAACCTTACCCATCACAAATCCTAGTAAGGTATACTACCCTGCAGGGTAAAATGTCAAACAAATATATAGTTCAAATTATTCATTTTAGAGATCCCTTTTTTTCTTGCTAAATCAAAATGCCGTAAACACAGAGGACTTCTCTTTTTTTTTCTTATTTATACGTATTTCTGTTAAAGTGGGATCACAATGTTGGTAATGGAGTATTTTGGCTTGAATTGCACATTTCTGAGTGCAAATACTGGGTATGGGTAGATGAGGTGAGTAATGATATTGTTTTGTTTGACAAACTTGCCTTTTCCATTCCAGACTATTGTTAAAGAAGGCATAAATTTTGAAGCAAAGTCCCATAGAGCAAAGAGAGCATTGAAAATAAATATTGAACACGAAAGGTGGCTTTTTTCAACAATTTGTTTTATGTATTCTCAATACTCATCTCTCGAATTCATCATTGACTAGTTTAAAACAGATTCTAATGTCTAACAAAATTAATAGAATTACTTTCATTTTATTCTTTAATTCTCATTTATTTCCAAACCCAAACAACTGAATTAGATATATGTGCTTATCTTTTAAAGGAGCCTCATACCTGTTATAAGTTGAATTTTGTCTCCCCCCAAAGATTTTGAAATTCTAACCTCCAGTAACTATGAACATGACCTTAGTTGGAAATAGGGTTTAGCCTATTGATTTAACGATCAAGTTAAGATGAGGACATTAGGATGGGCCTAATCTGATTATTGTCCTTACAAAAAGGAGAAATTCAGGTACAAAGAAACATACAGAGGGAAGATGATATGAAGACATGGTGAGAATGCATCTGCAAGCCACGGGATGCCTGAGGCTACCAGAAGCTAGGAGAGAGACATGGAGTGGATTCTTCCTCAAAGTGCCCAGAAGAATCAACCCCACTGAAACCTTGATTTCAGAACTCTAGCCTCCAGAACTGAAGACTTAAATTTCCCCTGTCAAGGCCACCCAGCTTGTGGTACCTTATTATGACCATCCCAGGAAACTAATACAATGCCTTTTATCAAATGACATTTCATAAACAACATAATTTCCAGAATACAGTGCATAGCAGCATTACACATAATAAGAAAAAGCATATTGATTGATTTTGAATTACATTATAAAATAGATGAATTAATTATATTTAGGCATTTCAATCTTAATTGGACAGATTTTAATAGTTTATTATATCCAAAAATCTATTTCTCAGGGTTTGTAAATAACTTTCTCTCAAGCACATATTGATAAATTTATTTTAATTGAAAATGAAATCAGACTTCATCTGACAAAACTGTTTTGATACAAAACAGTTGTATCAAACAGTTTGTTTGACCGTGAGGATAGCTTTGCCAATTCAGTTTTATGATAAATATTTTTCCATATGTTGGATCAGTTAGTACTGCAGTTCCAAGAATTTGGTGACACACATTATAAGATAAAAGCGTTTTGCCAAAAAAAATTGTATTGGAAGATGTGTAATACAGTTAACTATGTATTAATTTTCTCAGGCCTCTCTGACTATATTTGGTCAGAGTTGCCTCTAAGTGAAAGGAGAACAGAGCTAGTTATCATTTTATAATTTGGTAAACATTTTTTATATATTAATCAACAATTGACAATGTGAAAAACTAATGACCAAGTAACTAATATTTTTGTAAATTAGTAAGTTTCTAAATTTATCCTCTTAACTATATTGAAGCAACACTTAATTGAATCAGTTATTTTAAATAGTTTTTAAGGATAGATCACTGTATGGGTTTTGCTATATTACTCAAAAAGAAGGCAAAGTAATATGTAGTACTGCTATAACAAACTCCTTTCAATCCTGTCATACATTTCAAAACTACAGCAATTTCATCTCTTCCTTGTGCCCATGCTCCAGCCGTGTAAATCTGATACTCTCCCATCCTCTGACTCTGGGCTTGGCCATGTGACTTGTTTTGGACAAGGGGGGGATAATTAGCAAATGTAACTCCAGCAAACACTTCAAAATTGCTTGTGCATTGGAGTTTTCTTCCCCACTGCTCTTATAACGCCATTGTTAAGTGAATAAGCCCAGGCTAGCCTATACTAGAAGATAAAAGACACGTGACCTCCATCACTGTAGCTCATAGTTAGCCAACCACTAGACGTGTTAGTGAGGCCATCAGATATCAGGCAACAGCCAGCTAACCTGACAATTTCTCGAGTCAAGGCTGGTTGATATCAGATAATCCCAGTTCAGACCAGAATGATGGCCCAGCTGAGCCCAGCTCAAATCATTGATCTGAAGAATCATGAGCTATATAACCTTATTTTTCATTTTCATTTTCTTCTGGATGTGGTACATGCATATTCCATTCTTAAAATCAGTTTATACTATCTCTGTACCTGAAATCCTTTTAATGCTAGAATATAAGTTTCATGTGATCAGAAACACTGCCAGTCTCATTCAGAGCTACATCTAGATCACGTACCCTAGATTCTGGGACATAAATGAGGCTCAATAAATATATTTTGAATGAATAAATCTTTTCCACCTTATTTTAATCTTCTCTCTCCTTGAGTTCCAGTGCATGCTCCAGCTGTTCCATGAAGACCAGTGGTCTCCCCCCTTTTTTATAGCAGTGATCAGAACTCCTGGCTGGACGGTATAGAATGAGAATTAAGAGCACAGGTTTTGGTGCCAGAACACCTGGGTTCGAGTCCAGCTCTAGCACCTACCTGATACAGTCATTTATATTACATGTGACTATGTTTCCTCATATTTAAAAAGGTATAATAATATCCCCTAACTCTAGGGTTGTTTTGAAATTTAAATTCAAATTTATACATAAAGCACTAAAAACATCACCTGATGTCTTTCAAACACCATGTATGCATTAACAGTTATCTACCAGTAGTGTTATTATCTACAGTACTAATTTGGCATCTCTCAATAGATATCTTCATATGCTCCTGGCTCTACTAACTCCTGAGCTCTGCTACTTTTGTGAGAACAAACACATTTCTTCACTGTCTCTATAACACTGAAGGCCATATTTCACACACTCATATTTCTAAATTGAAAGTTGCCAGTTTAGGGGCTTCCCTGGTGGTGCAGTGGTTAAGAATCCGCCTGCCAGTGCAGGGGACACGGGTTCGAGCCCTGGTCCGGGAAGATGCCGCATGCCACGGAGCAGCTAAGCCCATGAGCCACAACTACTGAGCCTGCGTGCCACAACGACTGAAGCCTCTGTGCCTAGAGCTCGTGCTCCACAATAAGAGAAGCCCCCACTCACTTGAACTAGAGAAAGCCCACGCACAACAATGAAGACCCAATATAGCCATAAATTAATTAATTTTTTAAAAAAGGAAGCTGTCAGTTTATTCAGTAAGACATGTTTATTATTACCTGAAATACTATTATAATTCATTAAATATAATGTATACAATTGATTTTTAACAAGTGAAGTATTTTATTAAATCTGAGCTTAAACTGAGTAATCCTTTTTATAGCAAAATGCCAACAGTGTATATTTTATATATAATTAAAAATTCAACAATCTATGGCTGTGCAACTGCCACTAATTTTGTAATCCATCTCGTTGTTGCAGGATTCTCCACAAATCCTGTTTAAAATAATTCACTACTAACCTTATTTCATAATAGCCACAGATTTCTGCATCCATCCAACCTCCTTATGCATCCTGGCAAAACTAAAAACTTGCTAAAATATGCAACCAATGAAACATATTTATTAATGTCTTTCTAGAGGGCTTTCATCCTCACTTGAAAAAAGTTATGAAGACTTTCTTCCATGAGTCATGGTCCAATGATTTATGAATAAATCTGTTCACCTGCAATTACACCATTTCCAGGAAAACTCAATGAGGCATCCTAAGAAATTCTAAGTCATTGACAGCTGCTTCAAGAAACACTAATTCTTCTGTGCTGTCTGAGGTTTGGAGGGAAGTGAAGGCAAATAGATTTGTGGTCAAGGTTCTTGGGCCAAATGAAGTAAAAGAAGCACTGAGATTCATTGAGATGAAACCAGAATCAAGAGTAGACCATGGAAAAACAAGATTTGAGGGATTCCCACACATAGCTGACAGAAATATTAATCAGGAACACCAGGAATAAACCTTGCTGCTTTCTCCTCCTGGAAAAGGAGTGGCCTTGCCAGTGCAAACTTTGATGTAAGAATCTAAAGGGTCTAAAATTGGCAACTATTTTATTTTTCTAAAATGCTTTAAATATTCATGTATTTTATATTAATAGTGCATATAGTAGCATAAATAATATAGCATATATAAATAGTATACATAACTGACATATATATCAGTTATCTGAACTGGTTAGGTATGCCTACTGATGGTGGTAAATGTTCAACAACCATCTTTCCAACAAAGGAGACGTGTGTGTATGTGTGTGTTTGTGTATGTGTGTGTGTGCATTTGTCTGTGTATAAATATATATATATTTGTTTTTTATAAATTTTACTGATATAAAAGATATGTAGCACACAATTTACAAAACATAATAAAATATACATTATTCTTTATTATAAATTCTTTATAACCAATAGGCAGTCATAGATTTTTTTATTAATTTTTGTCAAACTCTTATATCTACAGCAAATTTATGGTTGCAACTGATGAACAAGTGCAGTTTTAACATGAATGTTTGTTGATGTTTTTGTTTTTGTAGCAAGTAAGATAAAAGTCAACAATGAAGATGAATACTGGAATTTTACTCATCCATCGATAACGTGACACCTTTCCTAAATCAGACAAAAGTTTTGAATAATGG
The DNA here is from genome assembly GCF_011762595.2 of Tursiops truncatus. Lineage (NCBI taxonomy): Eukaryota > Metazoa > Chordata > Mammalia > Artiodactyla > Delphinidae > Tursiops > Tursiops truncatus. Next base: position 66,780,110 of record NC_047038.1, on the reverse strand, counting down.
AAAGATGTCTCCTCAATTTTTTTTGTGTGTATGCCATTCATAATATAACAGGTAACAGAAATGACACCATTTTAAATTTAATTTACTTTATTAACATTTTCTCCATCACTTCTAAAGACACGGCAAATAATCAAAACAATAAACCAAATCCTGAATTGTAGAGTTTGCCAATTTCTGTTGTATAAAATGTCCCACCATATGCTTTCATGTTATAATCACAGTAGCATACTATTATATAGTATTTCCACCACACAGATACAATAGATATAATCTTACACATAGAAACTGATGAGTTTTTAGTACAATTTTTCCCTTTCATCTTTTTGAATATATCATGTGACTCCCTTCTGGCCTGCAAAGTTTCTGCCAAGAAGTCAGCTTACAGTCCAGTGGGCATTTCCTTGTATGTAACTAGCTGCTTTTCTCTTGCTGCTTTTAAGATTCTCCCTTAATCTTTAATTTTTGCCATTTTAATTATTATGTGTCTTAGTGTAGACCTCTTTGATTTTATCTTGTTTGGGACTCTCTGTGCTTCCTGGACCTGGATGTCTGTGTCCTTCTCCCGGTTAGAACTTCTTCAAATAAGTTATCTGCCCCTTTCTCTCTCTTCGTCTTCTGAGACCCCTGTCATGTGAATGTTAGTACACTTGATGTTGTCCCAAAGGTCTTTTAAACTCATTTTTTTTAATTCTTTTTTTCTTTTTTCTGTTCAGATTGGGTGATTTTCACCACTCCATCTTCCAGATGTCTGGTCTGTTCCTCTATATCATCTAATCTGTTGATTCCTTCTAGTATATTTTTGTTGCAGTTATTGTATTCTTAAGCTTATTTGGTTCCTCTTTATATTTTATAACTCCTTGTTAAATTTCTCACTGTTTTTATTCATTCTTCTGCCAAATTCAGTAAACATCTTTATGATTATTACCTTGAGCTCTTGTTTAATTCTTTTTCTGAGGTTATGTCTTGTCCTTTCATCTGGAACATATTCCTCTGTCTCCTCATTTTGCCCAGTCCTTTGTGTTTATTTCTATGTGTTAGGTAAGTCAGGTATGTTTCCTGATCTTGGAGAAGTGGCCTTATATAGGAGAGGTTCTAGGGGGCCCAGCAGCACACTTCCCTCTGTTCACCAGAGCTCTATGCTCTAGGGGAGCCCCTAGGGGCTTTGACTGCACCCTTCTGTTATAGTGAAGTTGACTACTGTGGTTGCACTTGTAGACTCGGCTGACCTCCAGCCCGGTTAGCTGCAAGGCCATGCCTTGTGCAGTGGCTGCTGGTCTGCTGGAGGGCAGGGTCAGTTCCATACATGGCTGTCTGTGCAGCCCAGGGAGGCTCAGGGCTGGTGCCAGCCCACTGGAGGATGAGACTGTGTCCTGCATGGCTATCTATGTGCCCCTGAAAGTGCTCAGAGTTGGTGCCAACTTGCTGGAGAGCAGGGAACATATGTTTTATTTCATTTTTTTGATACATTGAAATGTCATTTCCAAAAATAAATATACTTACTGTTAAATACAAGGAAGCACTGGCTTTCAAAACAGTCATGGTGTATTAGTCTTCTAGGGCTACCATAACAAGATAATGCAGAATGGGTGGCTTAAACAACAGAATTTCATTTTCTCAAAGCTCTGGATCCTAACAGTCCATGAACAGATGTTGGCAAATTTGATTTCTGTTGAAGGCTCTCTTCCTGGCTTGTACACAGTCTCCTTCTCATTGTGTCCTCACATGGCCTTTTCTCTGTGCTTGCAAGGATTGAGAGAGAGAAAAAGATCTGATGTCTCTTCCTCTTCTTATAAAGATACCAATCTTATTGGATTAGGGCCCCACCCTTATAACCTCATTTAACCTTAACCTTCCTAAAGGCCCTATCTCCAAATACAGTCACAGTGGGAATTATTATTTCAAAATATGAATTTGGGGGTGGCACAATTTAGTCCATAGCACGTAACATTTTAAGAACAAATAAAAACAACCACAAACACTTAAACAACACATTATATGCCAAATACTATTCCAATAGCTTAATATTTACCAATATATTTATTCCTCACAACAACTCTTTGGGCTAGATACTATTATTATCACTATTTTACAGATAAATCAGGTAATAGAGCCAGGATTCAAACTTGTACAGCCTCCAGAGACCAGACTGAATGAATCTACTAAAATCACCAGTCATATTAAGGATGGGGCACTGAATTCCTAACAGTTTCTCAGCTTTCTGAAGAAAAGGACAGTCAGTATAAACCACATCACACTGAGGCTCATTGGCTTTTATGAAGAGGCATATTCATTCACCTGTTTGAATTGTAGGAAGAACATTAAGTCTTTCTGGAGAAAACCATCAGCTACAAGGTGCTTTGCTCATGTACATGCAGTGTAGATATATATGCCCATTTGAACAACTTACAGTTATTCTCACAAGAGAGGCTTCCACCAGCATTTCATGTGCAGGAACTAATAAGTGGAATAATTGAGAAACTGAGCTAAGGAGTACACCGCTTTATTGAGCCAGCTTGGATCTTTGGTGTCTAAATGGCTTGTTAGTGAACTCATCTGAATAATTCACTAAATGTATTACGACCATTATGCAGAGGCATTTGAGAAATGTTATAAATGGTCTATATTAATATTTTCCAAACCAGATGACAGTAATTCATGAATGAGGAAAAATTTGCCATTGCACTCATTTATTTTGCAAAACTTGACCTATTCAGAAATTAAACAGATAAGAGTTACTACAGATGACTTCATCAAAAAACTTTGTTTTGGAAAGTCATTCCCACCATTTTCTTTGGAAAATTATTTCCAATATTAGATCTTAAAGAGAGAAGACAGTTAAATATTTTCAATTCTTTCCAATTGTCTGTACCATTGGGTTGTAATTTCATCAAAACTAATACGAATCATTTTTTGCTTTAAAATTTTATCTTCATCTCAGACTAATCAACCTGAATATCCCTTCATTATAAGCCTAACATAAAGAGCCCTCACTGAAAAATTTTTAAGGGGAAGAATTGGTAAAATTTATCAGACTCAGTATTACTTGTATATCATAGTTACTTTAATTTTTAAAACATTGTTTTTTATTTTATATTTTAACAACTATATTCTACTTTTTATAACTATAGTTTCCCTCAACAGTAGTATAATAAAGTTTCTTTTTTAAAAAATATTTTTGAGTAAAAAATAAGTTGATTTTAAAAATTATTATTTAATAAATATTAATAGGGGTACATGCATACAATAGAAACAATGGCATTGCTTTTGAATGACTAAGAACTATGAAACAACACTCTACAATAAGCTTTAAAAATCTAATATTATTTTTATTATTCAACCAAATCAAAAATTACTTGCAGTATTTGAAAATGAAAACCACACACAGTAAAGCTGAAAAGTGTATCAACAGGATTAAAAAGTTAAGCAAGCGTACATATTTACCATTTATTGCTATTGGCAGGAAAAGAGATCAAAATCCAGTGTCATATTTTCCATATAATCTTAGACATTTCATTTATCTACCCTTCTCCTTATCACCTGTACAATTTACTGCCTGCACATTAATGTTTATTAATGTGGTTTAACTGTATACTTAATTATCTGTATACTTACTTATCTGTTTTATTGGTTTAATTGTATACTTACTTATCTGTTTCATATCCATTTCCCTCTATTAATTGTAAGGTGTTGGAAGCAGGACTTATCTATTGCAGATATTTTGCACCTAGAACTGTGCTATGCATATGGAGTGGTTCAATAGATATTTACCAAATAAATTAGCAGTAGATAATATCGAAAACAACACTCCAGAATGTGAATTTCTTTCAGAGATCCTCAATGCAGGCTAAAGCCATAAATTTTAAATGTAACTCAGAGTACTTCCAGTTTTAAACATTGTTGCTTAATCCAAGTGCAAGGGAATGATGGGCAAGTGGGAGAGAATTTTATCTCTTATACCAATTCCATAGACATATTTTCCAGGATTCCTGCAAGGAATATTCACCATTAAGAATGATCACGTTCAGAAAAGCCCAAAATAATGGCATTGCCATCAGGTATTTTAATTTATTTATAATTTCTCCAATTCCAAATGAAATTTACCGATAAAGTGTGTTTATACCATAAGCAATGTTGTCTAGTAACGTAGTTGAATTTTCATTTTTGTCAGGCTTTCAGAGAAAAAACTAGGAAGTTAACTGAAGTTCAAATTTTCATACAGAAGGAATAAATGATTTTGTTAACTCTTTACACACAGCCTCTTTATGTTCTAAATTTTTACAATGATTCCTGTCTGATAAAGAGCAAATGTCTAAAGATAGTGACTAAAATTGAGGACAGCTCATCTGGGAGTCCATCCCATTTGGTTTGGGAATGGAAAACACTTCTCCTTCTCAGTTAGCAGATTCCACTATTTATACAACTTTTTCTCCATTCCCAGTTGTCCTTCTACCACATTCCTCTTCTTACCCTCACCCCACTTTCCCCCATGGACCCCATTTCATCTACTCTGGAAAGGGAACTTCTGATTTTGCAGGCCCACGGCCAAATATTTCTGTCTTACACTCTGAGTCTTAGTTTCTGCTTCAGCGCAGGCTGGGTATTCATTTGTTGAATCAACAAGATATCATAGGCTAATGCATACTCCATGCTAGGCACTCTGCCGGGGAGTGGAGATGAAATAGTGAATGAGACCCACGAAGCCCACGCTGTGAGGGACATATATTCTAGTGTTGTAGACAGATAATAAAAATGCCAAATAAAGAAGCAAGAAAAAATGTCAAATGTGATGATGATATGCAATGAATAAAGATTCGGTGAAATGATGGAGTATCTATATAAGCTAACTAATCCTTCCTTTGTGCATTTTACACCATGGTTCACCCAAGGGTGACAAGGTGCCTGGCCCTTAAACTGTTAAATACCTGTCAAGAATGTGTTCAGTTGCACGTCACAGAAAAATCTGACACAGTGAACTTAAACAATTTGGACTTTATGTTTCTCACAAATCACAAATTTTAAAATATTTATTTATTTATTTAGCCAAGCTATACAGAACAGTGTCCTTATGATTCATTAGGCCTTTCCTCCATGATCACAAATGCCTTCTATAGCTTCAGGTGTAGCACTTGTAACTTAAGAACAAAGGGGAAGGAGTCACAACATATATTTTTCAAAACTGCCCACGCCTGTCTCCCAGGAGAATTATGCTTGGGTTTTAGTCCCATAAGGGAGTGACATGGCCACCCCAAGCTACAAAGGAAACTGAGAACATTGGGAAAATGATTGTCATTGTTGGTTTACACAAATTGAGACCTATGACCTAGGGCCTGCTATATTGCTACCTCAAACAAAATCAGAGTACTTTTAGCAAAGTAGTAGGAGATAAACATTTGGTGGGCAACGAACAGTGAGTTCCCGTCATTGATTTTTCATTAGCCAGGACTTACAATCTATAAGAGGAAGAAATATACTGCTTGTTCCTCCATAAATTCTGAGGAAACTAGGATCCTGAATATAATTTCAGTCTTTATTCAGAGCCCTCTGCACCAAATACTTGAATAATGGTAGACCGCAAATGGCATGATGTCAGATTTCCCTAATTCATCCACAGACAAATCAATAAGTATCCACATGCTTTATGTTTGTTTAGAAAATCCTCTGCTGTTCACTTTCTAAAACTAATGATGACATATCACTAAAGCTCAGTGATACTGAGAGAAAACAATTACTCAGATGTAAGACTAGCATGAGAAGAACATGGTGGAAAAAGATTTAATTTTTCCTCTATGGCCTGAAGGGTATTTCACAATGGAAAAATGATTAGGATAAAAAATTGAAATTGGGGGAAAAAACCTCAAAAGGATAAGTTGATACATTTCTGGTATTAAAATAAAAATTACCATGGCCTTTTGAAAGTGTGAGATAAGACGGTTAGTCTATTTCCTGATCCACAGGACACTGTTACATAATTTTGCAGAAAAAATTAAAATGGAAAAGAACTGACAATGAAATTTCACTCACCAGAAATATCTCGGTGCATCATTAATAGAGAACTGTAGTAGACATTTTAGTCCCCTGCCCTACTCCCCTTTTGAGCGTTGGCTGCTGAGTCCATAAATGCACCCTCCCTTAGAGAATTCTTCTCCGCAGGTGGAAGAAACCTGGCTGGAGAGATTGTGCCTCCTTCCTCTCTGCTGCTTCCTGCACCAGTGAAGCAGCCAGCAGCTGATGACACCGGGATGGAAAAGACTGCCCCTTGCTTCAGAGCTGGATCAACTCCATGATTATACTCCAGAGCTCTCCGTGGGGTCAGGCAGGAGCTAGCTTCCTGCTGACACCACATCTTTCCCAGGCTGCGTGTGCTGTCCCTTCCTCAGTCCTTCATTCCTTCCTCAGTCCTTCATTCCTTCCTCAGTAAGATACATACACTTGAATATTGACTCAGTCTCTGTGGCTTGAGAACCCCACGTGCCACAAAAGTGGGGCAACCCTTTTCACCTGTGGAAGTGTTATAACCTTGTAGGCTAGTGAGGACCACAGAGGCCACCTTCTATAGAAAAATGTTCCATCATGGTTTCCTCATAGTTTGTTGTTTGTAGTGCAGGTCGGTAGTAGCAGCTTCTGAGGTCGTAGGTGTGTCCTTTCTCCCTCGGATCTCACAGGGTCATTGCTATTCCTGTAAACTGTGGACAAGCAAGCATTGTCTCTCTCAACCTCTGCTCCTCAACTACTCTCTGCTTTTAGTCCAAATAGTGCTTCAACTACCCTTAGAGTCTTCTAATGCAGGCATTGAGCTCTTTCTGGGAATAACTCTTCAGAGGAGAAAAAGTATGAAGATTCTGAAACTGGGCAGCAAGAAGCATAAGAGGCAGGAAAAACAGTGTTTTTTAACTCACTCCTAGATATTCATCTCTGAGTAAGAGAGTCATGGCACAGGTTCCCAAATTGCAACTTGAACAGCATTTCTTCTCACCTGGTCCTGACACAGGCGACTAAATGTTGGCATAAGCCCTAGATTCTTCTTAATATGGCCCAGCAGCAGCAGCGCAGGTAGCTGGCTTTTCCTCTCAGATAAGCACAAAAACATATGTGTGTTTGTGTATGTGTGTGTGTGTATGCATGTGTGGTTTATATGCATATATACACACACATATAGGTATATATATATACACACACACACATATATATATACATGCAAATATATATGTTCATTCTATAAGGTTTTTCATATAAATATCAAAGTTCCATTACACTGTTAATTTACTTAAATCCACTCCCAGGTGAAGTAGGATATATTTCTTTTAATTTTATAGGTAGACAACATGTAAAATATAACTTCAATATTTCCTGCATTATTTTAAAAGGTTAAAAATAAATAAGAACAAAGCTAGTCCCTTTTATTCTCTTCCTATGTCAATAATTTCATTACTTTGTTAACTCTGAAAATCTGCTAGAATTTTATTATTAAATTCAATTCCTTAATGCTACAAAGTAATCCAAGAAAAACACTTTAGGAGAATTACTACAGTTTCTTGTGGTTAAAATCACTCAGTTTGTGCTGCCTAGTTCATCCCTAAGGTTTCTTAAGAAGCAAAAACGTTTATTGTGATATAAACAATAGAGCCAAGTTCTATAATGTATTCCGTCACTGCAGAGTTAACTAAAAGCTTTCATTTTCCCACTTGGAGGTTTCAAGGCAATAACTTTGCATAGTAAGGAAAGTTGCTATAATGTCATTCTCAGGAAAGTCAAACACACACACTGATGAAGCTGTTGATAGACATATAAGTGAATTATGACTTGGCAAAGCATGAAGCCGTTAAACCAAAAATGTCCTCCAATTCATCCCTAAGGATCAGCAGATTTTATACTTGACAGCTTTTCTTTGCTTAATAGAGTTTCAATGGGAATTATAGTAGCACAGTTTACATTAGACGATTCCTTATTTAATGTGTTGAAATATGGCTTACTGGAGTAAGCTCCAGAGAGAGATGGGGAATAAGGACCATGGAGTCCTGCCTAGAAATGAGAATGAAATATCATTTAAAACCTAACAGTCACACTTGTCGTAAGCAATATTTTAGGGAGAAATTCTTCCTTAAATGAGTGATAGATTAGATAGTTCAGTGGGTTCCTCCCGGTTCTAAGTTTTCTGAGGTTTTGTTTTTTTTTTCCAACAGTTTTTCAGTAGACTATGTTAAGTCTATCAACAGAGATGTAGGGATTCCTAAACCTAATACTGACTTGACTCAATTTGTTTTCATAATTGGGACAAGTTATTTTTTGCTTTATATCCAAGAGACTTACTTGTAGAAACTACATAATACCACTGGCTTCAAAAGGATGAGAATTTCAAAAGACTAAATTATAAAAGGCAACAAAATAATAACATTTACTGTATACCTTGTTTTGGCCATATGCTATATTAAAGGGTTTATTTCACAATGAATCCTTTCAATAGGTCTAAGTAGCAGCAGGCGCTCTTTTTTCTTGGCACTAGAAACAAACTTTTTAAAAATTAGAAGTCCATAAAAGCTGTTATTTTGTGTCCTTGAATGAATATAGTGGGTACTTATTATATTCTTCTAGTTTTATTCAGAAATGCATAATTGGATTTATTTCAACACCTTTCCCTCCAGCAATGTAGTTCAGAAAACCTCTGTCGTCCTGACTGAATTTATTCAATCAAACAGAGAAGAGAAAATGCTGTTTGGGTAGGACCACTGATTGAGCATACATAAAACTTTTACGTGCGCTGGGTTTAATTATGCATCGTTTCACTTAAGAATGTGCTGATGTGTTATTTTGGGGTATAAACACCTCATTAAAGGTCAGCTGGTTGATGATTCTGCTATGAGCCCCATGGTCCTTGTGATGCTTTAGGCCCCCAGTGTCATGTACAATATACAGACCAGGTATATAGAGCATCATTGTCTTTCCATAGCTATAAGCTATCAAGGAGTAAACATGGACTCTTGGGTAAAATATATCAAACAGTTTAGCTAAATTGACATGGATGAAATCCCTACTTGAGATATGAGAAAAAATAAAATCAACATATCTGGAAAATTGAACATTTGAGAGAGTATAGAGAGATTCAATATTGGCATGAAAAGTAAACTGAAATGTGAATTAGGGAATCTGGTTGTTAGAGGATTAGAGTCCCAGTTCTGGCTCTCTCACTACCTGGCTTTGTGTCATTGGGCATTCGCTGGGTCTCAGTCTTACCCCTAAACTGGGGTTGTTGAAGGAGGTATTTTTTTAATTTAGCATCTTTATTGGAGTATAATTGCTTTACAGTGTCGTGTTAGTTTCTGCTGTATAACAAAGTGAATCAGCTATACATACACATATATCCCCAGATCACCTCCCTCTTGCCTCTCCCTCCCACCTTCCCTATCCCACCCCTGTAGGTGGTCACAAAACACCAAGCTGATCTCCCTGTGCAATGCAGCTGCTTCCCACTAGCTATTTTACATTTTGTAGTGCATATATGTCAATGCTACTCTCTCACTTCATCCCAACTCACCTACTTCCCCTTCGCCATGTCCCCCTCGCCATTCTCTACATCTGTGTCTTAATTTCTGTCCTGCCTCTAGGTTCATCAGAACTATTTTTGTTTTTTTTTAGATTCCATATACATGTGTTAGCATACAGTATTTGCTTTTCTCTTTCTGACTTACTTCACTCTGTATGACAGACTCTAGGTCCACCCACCTCACTACAAATAATTCAATTTCATTTCTCTTTATGGCTGAGTAATATTCCATTGTATATATGTGCCACATCTTCTTTATCCATTCATCTGTCAATGGACATTTACATTGCTTCCATGTCCTGGCTATTGCAAATAGTGCTTCAGTGAACATTGTGGTACATGACTCTTTTTGAATTATGGTTTTCTCAGGGTATATGCCCAGTAGTGAGATTGCTGTGTTGTATGGTAGTTCTATTTTTAGTTTTTTAAGGAATCTCCATACTGTTCTCCATAGTGGCTGTATCGATTTACATTCCCACCAACATTGCAGTGTAGACTTTTTGATGATGGTCATTCTGACCAGTGTGAGGTGATACCTCATTGTAGTTTTGATTTGCATTTCTCTAATGATTAGTGATGTTGAGCATCCTTTCATGTGTTTGTTGGCAATCTGTATATCTTCTTTGGAGAAATGTCTATTTAGGTCTTCTACCCATTTTTGGATTGGGTTGATTGATTTTTTGTTATTGAGCTGCTTGTAAATTTTGGAGATTAATCCTTTGTCAGTTGCTTCATTTGCAAATATTTTCTCCCATTCTGAGGGTTGTCTTTTGGTCTTGTTTATGGTTTCCTTTGCTGTGCCAAAGCTTTGAACTTTCATTAGGTCCCATTAGTATATTTTTGTATATTAGTATATTTTTCAGATATGCTGAGTTCCCTCCTCTTAACTTTTTCTTCCCTGCTAACCCCATTACTTTACATAAGAGCCAATAAATGTCATATATGCCATTAACTGCATTCACTTTCCCTCTTTTAAGTTTGGATTACCTCTTTCAAAATGCATCCACCTGAAGAATAAAGGAAAATACAAAGCAATATGCAAAGTTGCATTTCTGCTTGATTTGAGTTTATTCTGGGAATAACTATGTGTCTCTGTCCAGCTAATTTTACCTTAAACAACCATTCCAAAGGGCTGCAGAACTCTCTCTCATTTACTTTTCTCTCCTCCAATCTATGGGAAAGTCTCTTAACCCCTGCCCTCCCCACCCTGCCCCAAGACCACACAACGCAGGAGGAAATGCATGGCCAGATGTGGGAAAAGAAAGAAAGAGATGTAGGTAGGGAATTTCCAAACATGGCTTCAAAGCATCCTGATGGCTTCTGCTCCTGAAGACCTGTAGGATGGACCACTGGCCAGGAAGGCCATTTAACCAGAGCAAGTAACCAAGTTGTCATAGGTGATAGTATGACTATCCCTGGAGATACCAAAGCCTAAAAACAAAAGGCAAATTGGGAATTTTCAGCTGTGAAGACAAGGTATATTTATTCTTCAGGAGTGAATGTCAATATTTAAAAGGCATACATTCATTTCACTGACTTTTTTCAGTTGTGACAGAAATATCCTACTCTAGACTGATTATTCATGGAAGTCCCTAAACTTCAACGAAGCACAGTCAGGATACTTTTTGACACGCTTGCACTGACCCAAAGCTGTAAGTTTACAAGTCAGAGGAAGAAGGGTTAGCATTTTCTGCTGATACAATGGCCATGCATCTCTTATTTTTGTTGCAGAAGTGTAATGTATAGTCCCACTTTTTCTACCACTTAGATGTAGTAGTGTATTTTTCAACCCACATTTTAAATTTTCTACCATATTCTTTAATTGGCTATCAAATCAAGCACTTTTTAAATTATATATATTGTAATGTTAAGGAAAGAAAGGTCAGGGTTGGAGAAAAGGGGAGGGAATTGAGGGGCAAAGTTAGGGAAAGTATTCTGTGCTCTCACTTCCAGGAAGGATAACAGGCCTTGAGGTTTTTATAATATAGGCTTTTCCTGATAAGCCATTCAACTTTGTGGCTTTAAAAAAAAAAAAAAGTTGGTGGTAGTGCTAGAAAACAGAGAATAAACCAGAAGGTTTTGGGAAATTGAAAGCAAATTATCTAAACCCCTGGCATAAAACTGATCCACTTCCTACCCCCTAGGATTGGCAAGGCTTCAGTATCTGCTGGTTTCACCAGGTGAATACCTGAATCTACTCCAGGGCCAGTGCCTCTGAGGGGTGAGGATTGAAGGAAAAGAGCAATGGAGGCTCCTGCCAGGACAGACTCTAAAGCTGCAGCCATTAGGGCCAAGGTTAGACACTCCAGAGGGAAAACTGTAACTTATGACATTTCCCTCTTTGGACATGGAGTCCAGGAAAGAGACTTTGTTGCATCCTGAAGCCCCAGTGAGGGAGAGACTGGGAATGTCTGATTAGCTGGTCTTGGGGCAGCTAGAATCAAGGACACCCATGGCAGTGACGAACTTGGGAACATGAGGGCTTTTTCCTGATGGAAAGGGAAACCATATGCAGCTTCCTTTGGATTATACAGGTCCCTTGAGTTCCTAATCATTCCAGAATGGGGACCCCAAGGGTGTGATACTAGGTTTTTGCCAAGCAAACAAGTAAAGACATAGACTTGATTCTAGCTTAATGTGAAAATAAACAGGGCCATAACTAATACCCTGGCTACTGTGGAATACTGTGTCCCTGTTGATATAAATCAATCTCAATGGCCATTAGTAAGCTTTGTCCAGCTTTCACCAGAACAGTACATTAAAACCTCTTTTCATCTATAATATCACTTGTACTGTCAAATTGCATAGTTATTTGGGAGGGATGGTGAATTTGAATTACCACCCAAGAGACTCTTGCCAAATTACCCCGCTTTCTTCTCTGTATAAGGTATCTCAGCTCTTTTTCCACTCCATTTACAAAATTCTGCATAACTGTTTCAGGTGCGCGACCAAATTACCACACCATATTTGCTTTCATTGTGGCTGTACAATTTGCAGTTATGCTTTAATTTGACTCGATTCCTTCCCATCTGATCAGTGTTGTGACTGTGTCATCCAGGTGGCCCAGTAGTTCTTCTTGGCGGAAGCATAAGAGGTAAAAAGCTGAAAGAGTATGTATAAACCATATTCTTTTGTTTTTACTTTTCTGCTGAGTCTTATGTAGATTTTCAGTTTTTAAATTATGTAACCAATGTAGTGAATAAGCAAGATACTTGGAATCCATTCAGAAAACAATGCTCCTCTTTATCCCTAATCGTCCATCTCGACTTGGCACATTCTTCTTCTGAGTCTGGAGGAAATCTCAGTCAGATTCCACAAAATTGTTTTAACAGCTTTATTGAGGAATAGTTGACATACAGTAAACTGAATATATTTAAAGTGAACAATTTGATTAGTTGCACTATGGGAAGTGTAAGTATGTTCTTTCAAACTCGTTCTCACAATCAAGTTAGTAAATCACTCCCCAAAGTTTCATCACATCCCATTTTATTCCTTCCCACTCTCCCTTTCTACCCTTAATTTTCATCTACAAGCAACTACTGATTTGCTTCTGACTTTAAATTAGTTTGAATTTTCTAGGATATTATATAAATGGACTCATACAGCATGTAATCTTTTAAGTCTTGTGTCTTTCACTCAGCATAATTATTTTGAGATTCATCCATGTTGTAACATGTTTCAGTAGTTCATTCTTTTTTATGGCTGAGTAGTATTCCATGGCATGGATAAAATACATTTGCAAATCCAGTCACATGTTGATGAACATTGTTGTTTTTAGTTTTTCGCTGTTACACATAAAGCTACTATGAACATACATGTACAAGACTTTTTAATGTACATATTTTTTGTAGCTTTGGGTTAGGCAAAGATTTCTCATATACAAAATTAAACACACAATCCATAAAAGAATGAATTTTAAACTTCTGCTCTTGAAAATTACTGATAAGAGAATGTAAAATAACAGCCAAACATGAAGAGAAAGTATCTGCAAATCATATTATGATGAAGGACTGATATAAAGAATATAATATTTTAAATATCAAAACTCAATAATAAGAAAACAAGTAAATTAAAAATTGGGAAAATATTTAGACAGATACTTCACCAAAGATGATATATGGATAGCAAATAAGCACATGAAGAGTTGCTCAACATCATTTGTTATTAAGGAGGATGCTCAAACCACAAAGAGATGCCACTACACATATATTCAAATGACTAAACTTAAAAAGACTGACCATACCAAGTATTGCAGAGATTGTAGACTTTCATACACTGCTGGAAAAATTTAACATGGTTATAACAACTTTGGAAATATGTTTAGCAGTTTCTTAAAATGTTAAACATATACTTTCCATATGGTACCACAATTCCACTCTTGGTATTCGCTCATGAGCAATGAAAGTATTACCCATAATATCGTTTATCTTTGTAGAATTAACTAGTTGACTCATATTCAAAAAGAAAATTCATAAGGACCTAAAATAGCTAAAAATATATTTGAAAAAGAATAAAGTTGGGGAACTAATACTACAGTATTCAAGATATGTAGCATTGGCATAAATACAGGTGAATCATTGGAACAGAACAGAGTACAGAAGTAGATCTATACATATATGGCCAATTGATATTTAAAAACATGCAAAGGCAATTTAGTGAAGAAAAGGTAGTCTTTTCAACAAGAGATGCTTGAACAGTGGTTATCCATATGCAAAAAAATAATTTAACTTTATTTCATAGCTTGAATCATATAAAAATTAACTCAAAATGAATCATAAATGCAAACTTAAAACCTAAAATTATAAAACTTCTAGAAGAAAGTGAAAGAAAACCTTTGGGTCCATGCATCAGGCAAAACTTTCTTAGCTACGAAGCCAAAAGCATAATGTATAAAAGAAAACAATAATAAATTGGATTTCATTAAATTCAAAACTTCTGCTCTTTGAAAGACACTGTTAAGATAATAAAAAGAAAAGTTGAAGAATGGGAGAAAATATTTGCAAATCACATATCTAAAAAAAGACTTAAATCCAGAATGTATCAGTATATAGAACTCTAAAAAGTCAATTATAAGAAAACAACCATATTAAAAATTAAACAAATATTTGGTCAGACACTTCACAAATGAAGATATACAGATGCCAAATAAGAACAAGAAAAGATGCTGAACATCACTAGTCTTTAGGAAAATGCAAATTAGAGACACTAGATAACACTCTACACTTATTAGATTGGCTAAAACAGACATCTTTTCATTAAAAATTATTTTAAATAACTTTTATTGACTTTACTGAATAATGACAAAGATGTAGAGCAACTGGAACTTTCATACACTATGGGTGAAATGTAAGTGTTGTAATCTCTTTTGAAAACTGGAAGATTCTTAAAAACTTAAATATGCACTTATTCTATGACCCAGCCATTCTACTCCCAGGTGTTTACTCAAGAGAACTGAAAGTTTAAGACCACACAAAGACTTGTATATGAGTGTCCATAGCAGTTTTATTTGTAACAGACAGAAACTGGAAACAAGCCAAATGCCCATCAAGAAGTGGATGGAACACTGTTGGTGGAAATGTAAATTGGTGCAGCCACTATGGAAAACAGTATGGAAGTTCCTCAAACAAACAAAAATAAAGTTGCCATATGATCTAGCAAGCCCACTCCTGGGCATATATCCAGACAAAACAGTAATTCAAAAAGAGTCATGTACCAAAATGTTCATTGCAGCTCTATTTACAATAGCCCAGAGATGGAAACAACCTAAGTGTCCATCATCGGATGAATGGATAAAGAAGATGTGGCACATATATACAATGGAATATTACTCAGCCATAAAAAGAGACGAAATTGAGCTATTTGTAATGAGGTGGATAGACCTAGAGTCTGTCATACAGAGTGAAGTAAGTCAGAAAGAGAGAGACAAATACCGTATGCTAACACATATATATGGAATTTAAAAAAAATGTCATGAAAAACCTAGGGGTGAAACAGGAATAAAGACACAGACTTACTAGAGAATGGACTTGAGGCTATGGGGAGGGGGAAGGGTAAACGGTGACAAAGCGATAAAGAGGCATGGACATATATACACTACCAAACATAAGGTAGATAGCTAGTGGGAAGCAGCCGCATAGCACAGGGAGATCAGCTCGGTGCTTTGTGACCGCCTGGAGGGGTGGGATAGGGAGGGTGGGAGGGAGGGAGACGCAAGCGGTAAGAGATATGGGAATATATGTATATATATAACTGATTCATTTTGTTGTGAAGCTGAAACTAACATACCATTGTAAAGCAATTATACTCCAATAAAGATGTTAAAAAAAAAAAAAGATACATGCACCCCTCTGTTCATAGAAGCACTATTTACAATAGCCAAGACATGGAAACAACTTAAATGTCCATCAACAGATGAATGGATAAAGATGTGGTCTGTATATATATATATATATATATACAATGGAATATTACTCAGCTGTAAAATATAATGAAACAATGCCATTTGCAGCAACATGGATGAACCTAGACGTTATACTAAGCAAGTAAGTTAGAAAGAGAAAGACAAATACAATATGATATCACTTATAGGTGGAATCTAAAATACAACACAAATGAACATATCTATGAAACAGAAACAGACTCGCAGACATAGAGAACAGACTTGTGGTTGCCAAGGGGGAGGGGGGCGGGTGGTGGAAGAGGAAAGGTCTGGGAGTTTGGGATTAGCAGATGCAAACTATTATATACAGGATGGATAAACAACAAGGTCCTACTGTACAGCACATGGAACTATATTCAATATCCTGTGATAAATCATTATGGAAAAGAATATGAAAAAGAATATGTATAACTGAATCACTTTGCTGTACAGCAGAAATTAACACAACATATAGTTGTGTTAATATACACAAGTACGGTAAGTCAACTATACTTTAATAAAATTTTTAAAAAAGAAGTGAATGAATACTGTGATATATCCATACAAAGAATTATATATACATCCCACAACCTAGATGTATCTCAAAATTATTATGCTGAGTGAAAAAAGCCAGAGGAAAAAATAAGAAGTATGTATTATAGGATTTAATTTACAAAAAGTTCTGAAAATTGAAAACTAATCTATAGTGACAGAAAGTGGATCATTGGTTGCCTGGAGGTAGGGGGAGTGGTGTAGGAGGGGAGAATGGAAGAAATTATCAAGAGACAGAAGGACACAGGGAGTGAAGAACATTTTCCTTATCTTGATTTTGGTGATGGTTTCCTATGTGTCTAAATATGGCAAGAGTTACAAAATTGTATAATTTAAATATTGCAGCTGATTATGTCAATTGTACCTCCATAAAATTGCTAAAAATATTTTTAAGACAAAATGACAGAAAGAATTAAAAACCACCCATTCTAGACTTAGCAACCTGCAGTGTGCATCAGGTGTTAGGGTAGCCCTCTTGACTCGCCATGACTTGATTCAAAGCTCCCAGAGCACGACAAATGCCCTTTTCTGCACTTGCCGCTGAAACCTCCATATACTCCAGTTGTTGAGCACAACAACATGCCATGAGTAGAAATGCCAGTCAGAGGTGGCTGTTCTGTAGACAGCATGACTTACTTCCTAACCCCTTCTCATCTGGGATGCAGGGTGAGGCTGTGGATCTCTACTGTTAGATGTGTGTCTGAGTCCCGCTATGACCACTTCCAAACTGTGTAACGCTGTGCTAAACATGTTTGTTCTCAGAACCTCATGCACCTAATCTGTAGAATGGGAATTATAATACCCCACAAAGATTGTTAGATGAGGAGTCAGTGAGTGAGGTTTGCAGAATCAGTTTTTCGCAAAAAGCACTATTCGTCTTTGATTACGGTTGCAGTAAGATGCGATGGTCTGAAGAAGCTACTGGTGTTTGTATTGTAATACATCCTTTACATGTCGAAGAGGACAGTCCTGAGAGCTAGCGGTGCTCATATCATTTCCATTTCTGACAAAATAATGAAATGAAATACTGTTTAAAGAAAAAAAAGATTAGGTCACTTTTACCTGAGAGTGTGCTCTGAGTAGTAAAGCACATTGCAACATGTAAACTTCAGAGCCATTTTAAGTACAACCAGCAAAACGGGAGAAAAAGAAGGAATGCAGTCACTACACTGCTGGGAAAAAGTGCTCTTGAGCAAAATGTCTACTGCTCTGTCACAGAGATGCAGAGTCTCACTAATTAGAATGAATTAGTATTGGTAGCGCTCCCATGAAATGGATTCAAGACTGGCTGACATGTAATCAACAAAGAGTAATGATAAATGACGGTGTGCTGAGTTGGGCTGATGTGATTAATATAATCTATAGAAGTCCAGGCTGCCTTTTATTTGACTTAATATTTTACTGAATGGATTCAAGAAGGAGATTTTTTAAAGCACATCAATTTAAATAAATAGGAAATAGTGGGAGTGATAGATGCTTCAAACCCGAGAAAAGTCAAGGAGAGGATAATATCGCTTCCTTATGCTCTTATAGGGCTAACTGTTTACAAAGGGCTCTCACATTCTTTCATTTAACCCTCTTATTGACATAATGAATTAGGCAAATCTGGCATTAACTCCCATTATATAGTTGAAGAAACAAAATTCAGAAAGCTTGGGTCACTTGTCCAAGGTCATATAGCTAGTAAATTTCAGAGCTGAGTCTATAGTGAGCATCTGTTGTATTTTTGTCTGCTCAGCGTCTGTTAACTATTCTAAAAATAATACCTTGATTTAGTTTGGGGGAAACCACCACTCTCGCTCTCTGATCATGTAGTTTTAAAGTGACTAACACCACTCATATGTGCGGAGTGTGTTTTTTAACTCCTATTAGATTTATCAAGGAAAAGGTGATCTCCTTTTCTTCTGGGTCTGTATAAGATGCTTAGCTGGAAACATATAGGTCTACCAAAGGTCATCACATGTCATATGGAAAATGTCTGCCTAACAATCCCAATTAAAGGAGAGCAATGCCAAGAAAGAGAGAGAGAGAGAAAATAAGACAGAGAAGAGGAGATATTTGAGATTAGCATCATTCCTGAATGTAACATCATTCCTGAATTCCTGAATGTAGCATCTAACTGTGCCCAAAACCAGACTTACTCTTGAAATTTAAGAGTTTCATAAGGCAGTAAATTCCTTCTTTATTTTGTTTAATCTAGCCTGACTTTTGTATCTGTCACTTTCACATGGCTAATATAGGCAAGAATTCAGGTCTTTGGACCCATATTCCAGTGATCTTCACTACACTAGAATTTCCCCCTTGGTAATAATAAACAACCATAAAATTATGATCACTCATATTCATTAAGTACCTTGTATATGCCACCACTCTTCCAAGTGCTTGATGTATATCAACGCTTTTAATCCTTACAACAGCCCTGTGAATTGAAATGTGAGATACTCCACATTTTACTGATGAATAAATCAAGATGCAGAGTGATTAAATAACTTCACCTATTATACATACCTAGTTCATGAAGGGGCTAGGATTTGAACCCACTCAGTCTGTCCACAGAGTCAGTGCTTTTATTGCGAGGTTATAATTTTTTTTTCAACCTGAATTATTCTCTGGGCCATATGAGACCAATGATTGGGTAAATGCTAGTTCCTAGTAAGGAGTGAATTAAACACACGGAAGAACAAAGAGCAGCCTCAGTCCACTATCAATCCGTGGGTCAACTTCCGTTAGGTCAAAATCCCAGTTCGAATGAAAAGTATCTCATTGTCTGCTTTGCTTTTTCACTGCATATTCTAACTCACCACTGAGAAATGAGACATAGGAGCTTTGCAAAAGCTGGCAATCCAATTGGAGCAGGTACATTATATTGTAAATTTTAAAAACTTCCTGTTTTCTCGATATCTCAACATCCCCACAAACAGGCTGTGAGGGTCCTGTCTGGGTAGCCAGGTGCACCAGTGTGATAAGGCTGGTCTTTGTCGCCAGTTCCCTTTCATGCCCTCCCTTGACTGTGACTTCGTGCCATTCAAACACACCAATAAAGTTCCCGCATGCCTTTTGCTTGCCTACTCTACATGACCCGCAGGGTGCTCGCCCACAGGCCCTCCCTCTCTCTCAGCTCCCCACCTGCTTAGTGAGCCCACCCTCTTGGAGCTTCTCCTGTTATGGCCCCCTACATGGAGTGTTCCCTCTTCTAGGACCTGTGTGTGTAATAAACCTATTCCACTTTCATATGCCTTGCCATGGTGTTATTCCAAGTCTGCACCAGACCGATCATCAAAAAACCCTTTGTTAAAATAACGTAATTATTCCTTACAACACATGTCTATATCTCAAGGTTTATTTTCTGTGCTCCAACCATTCTTATGTAATCACATCTCCCGCTGACCCTCTTCTTCTACATCCTTCTTCCAACTATAAGGATCCTCATGATTATGTTGCGTTCAATGGATAATCCAGGATAATATCTCTATTTTCAGGTCATCCGATCAGCAACTTAATTCCCCTTTACTGTGTAAGACAACACATTTACAAGTTCCAAGGATTCGGGCATGGACTTTTCGGGGACCATTATTCTGCCTAAAATTATCGGTTTAGGAGAGGTACTGAAACGGAGAGATTGATTTTGGCTGTATATGAATTAAGACTTATAAGGCACTCGCCCAAATTACTTTGTGTTCTTGTAAAAGTGGGATGGAAGGGGATGGAGATGGCAGTAAAATGTTAGTATTTATAAGAGAGAAGGGTTAGAAGAGAGCAGATGAAATAGCTGTTTTTATGAAAGCCTTTGTAGATCTCCAGGCACAAGGATTATTGCTCTGGAACAACTTGGAAAGACAACTCTCTTTGGGTTCTGGCAATCTCACAGGGCATCAGTAAGGCTCTCTCAGGAAACTTCAAGGGCCAAGTGAGTCAATATAGGGGGAGAAAAGATGACTGAAGCACTTATGCTCACTACTTTGTCGGCATAAGGGATGTACTTCTTTGGAGAAATAATTGAGGTCAGCATTGTGGGAGATGTTAAATCCATTGTTCAGGTGATAAGAGCTACAGCTAAAATTTGGTCCCAAACAGCTAATTCCACTTCAAAAACTCCTCAGTCAGAAAACTTTAAAGCCTAGATAGTTAGATATAGATAGATATAGATATATAAAATACGATACTGTTTTAATTCCTGTATGCAATTTAATTTTCTTCTATCACTTATATGATCAAAGCAACTATCAAAGCATTCACTTAACTACTGTTTCTTTTGTTTCCATGTTTCAGGTAGACTTTGGAAGTATTCTTTTGTCCTTGTACATTCTGCTGTCTCTTCATTTAAACTGTATTAATTTGTGCTATACATCTTTGCTTAATGGAGATACTGTAACATCACTGAAAGCAAAAGTTACTTGAAAGAATCTCCTTCCTTGCTGCTGTTTACCAAAACCAAACACACTAAAGAGACTGAGGTATGTCTCCTAGAAAGAGAGAATTTCCTCAGATGGACCTAGAGGAGTCCATCTGAGGAACACATAGAGAGAGGGAAAATAGCCCTCAAAGGTGCCAGACCTCAAGAAGGAGGCAGATTGCAAAAAGGAATTGGTGCACAGCGTGCTTAGGGATTTCAGCCACCACGGGGTCCCCAGGCTCTGCAAAGCCTCTCATGCTTTAGGTATGCTTTAGAAGTGGCAGAACTAGTGGGATCCCTGAATGCCTCACTAGTGATTGTGCCACAGTTTACAGATAACAAGGAGGCGTCCTCAGGACCTAGACACTAGTCATAAAATTCACAGTGCATTGCACTTCTGTGGAGAAAGCAGGACACAGCAATGATGGAGTTGGATCTCCTACCCCACAAGAAAAGGCAAAGAGGGCTTAAAAGTAAGCTGATTCAATCCCACTACTGGGCTTATACCCTGAGAAAACCATAACTCAAAAAGAGTCATGTACCACAATGTTCATTGCAGCTCTATTTACAATAGCCAACACATGGAAGCAACCTAAGTGTCCATCGACAGATGAATGGATAAAGAAGATGTGGCACATATATACAATGGAATATTACTCAGCCATAAAAAGAAACGAAATTGAGTTATTTGTAGTGAGGTGGATGGACCTAGAGTCTATCATACAGAGTGAAGTAAATCAGAAAGAGAAAACAAATACTGTATGCTAGCACATTATATATGGAATCTAAAAAAAAAAAAAAAAGGTTCTGAAGAACCTAAGAGCAGGACAGGAATAAAGACACAGAGACATAGAGAATGGACTTGAGGACACAGGGAGAGGGAAGGGTAAGCTGGGACAAAGTGAGAGAATGTCATGGACATATATACACTACCAAATGTAAAATAGATAGCTAGTGGGAAGAACCTGCATAGCACAGGGAGATCAGCTCAGTGCTTTGTGACCACCTAGAGGGGTGGGATAGGGACGGTGGGAGCGAGACGCAAGAGGGAGGAGATATGGGGATATATGTATATGTATAGTTGATTCACTTTGTTATAAAGCAGAAACTAACACACCATTGTAAAGCAATTATACTCCAATAAAGATGTTAAAAAATAAATAAATATATATAAAGTAAACTGATTCAAACAGGCCAAGAGATGTGCTCTTTCATGTTAGTTTATGAGCAAAGAGTCTTACCTGGCTCTAGCCCTCGTCAATCCTTTTCTCCATGACTTCACTGTTAGCAAAATGTCTGCAAACACTCTCTCTAAAGCAGTGTTATATGTACAGCTCTTAACTCTCTACCCACCCTCCATGAAGGAGTAAATTGTAACTTTGTTTTTTTGTATCTAGCTTTCCTGAACCTGCTTTTTTTATAAGATCACTAATGATCTTCCTGGATTGTGGGTTCAATCACAACCTCTACAAGATTATAACTGAGAGCTCTGACAGAAGTAATTCACAGACTGCCTCTCCACCCCCCCACCCCACCCCCACCCCCGCCAGTGAAAGAATCATGGCGTCATAGGCACTGAGACCTCAGATTGTAGCACAGAGGGGTAAAATGAATGAGGAAGTGCACTTCTCTCTTATAGGTCTGGAGGTGAGAAGCACCTCCTGCTCCAAGGTGGATGAGTTGTCTATTTATTGTTCTATCATTTATTATTCTATCATTCAAGTGTTCATAATGGTAGCATTGGCTGATTTTTAGAAATAATGGCAAGGAAGAGAAAGAAATAGCTAGAGTATTTTTGGACTTGAATTACTCAGATACAAGGGGTCCAATGATTTCTATTTTGTCATCATTGATGCTGAGCTCTGCTTATGGAGAAGAGAGATTTCAGGTCCATTATATTTTAGGGTCAATCTTACTTTGTGATTAATAGTAAACAAAAACTTATTTGCTTTTCAGAGGCTGTTAAGGTTCTTGTAGGTGAATAGGAGGGAAGTATTTGGAAAGAAACATAGAGATGGTATGTAGCAAAGCAGCAATAAAAAAAATTAATGCTACTATGTGCTAAGTAGTCTTCTAAGTATTTTATACAGATTATCTCATTTAATTTAACTGATAAAACTGTTAGCACAAAATTATAAGTTAAAAACAAGAAGATTTTAAACTCATCCTTTCTATTTATAGGTAACATCTGTCTACTGAAAAAAAAAGCACAACTTAAAAGTTAAGAATTATGTTTTATTTGTTGACAAAACAGAGGACTTGTGCCTGGGACACAACATCTCAGATAACTCTGCAGGACTGCTCTGAAGAGGAAGGAGGGAAGCCAGATATATAGGAGTTTTTGCAACAAAGACCAGATAGTCAGAATATCAAAAGATTACTGTTAATTAAAAAAATCAAATATCTCAAGTTAAGGAATTTAGCACTTTTCTATGTACGGGAAGATGCAAGAGTCTGGGCTCACTGAAATCATTCCTTTGATATGCACCTCAGCTATCTGGGGCCAGAATCCTGTGCTTTCTCATCCTGAGTCTCCTTAGGGCTCGCCCTCTGGGGGCAGCTGTAATGTGATGGCTTGATGGCTGCCACATCCTTTGTTTACTGATATGGCAGGCAATGTTTTTCATTCAGACATCAAACTATTGTTATTATGCCAACCTTATTATTTTGTAAATATTTACGTTGTAAACGAGTAAACATTTTAATAATACTCCACATCAATGAAATTGGTATGAATTTTATTGCACATAAAGCTGTTAACACCAGAATCTCCTCAAACTTTTATTTAAATATTTAGAAACATTAAATAACATAAACAGAGGTATACCCAGATAGTGCTCAAAATCCAGAAGAATAAGACCATTTTTTAAAAAAAATTATCCTGGTGGAAAATATTTAAATACAATACTCTTTTCTGGTTAATTATTCTCAGTGACATTTTGAGATCAGAATTAGCATATAATTATTCTTTTTCTAAAACCCCTGAAATTAAATTTAAGCTGACAAAAGAATATTTAAACCCAAGAACTTTTGAAAAATTACCTCTGAGTCAGTAAGAACTAACTTTATTTTATTAAGATTTAATTTTTTTTTAAATCTTGGATTTCTGAAGGTGAATAAAAGGGCTCTGAAATTGAAAACAACCCTACAAGATACGACAGGGAAACTCTGTTGCTGAAAAAATGAAGGTAAGCCTTTCTAGAATGTTGAGAATTAAAAAAAACTAAGATCCAGCTCCACTGGGCTTATTCCAGTTCCTTAAACACACAAAGATTTTTGCTATTTGGAGAATTCCCATAAGCTGCTTCCTCTTCCTAGAATGCTTACCCTACCCCAGGTCACCCCCAATTCTTTGCCTAATTTCTACTTATTCTTCAAGTCACTTCCTCAGGAAAGCTTTCCAGACCTCTCAAGCAATCTTATGACTCCCTGGTAAATGCTGATATAATCATACACTTACATAGTTTATGATTATATCTTTAGTCATGCAAATTTTTGTTTGTCATCCTTACAAACTTGTAAAATCTATTCCATGAAGGCAAGAGCCGTGTTTCCCTTGTTCCCTGCTATATTCCCAACACTCACCATGATGTCTGGAATATATTATATATACCATAAGTACTTGATGAAAAAGTGATAGAGATAACAGGAACCTTGCGAGAAAAAAATAAAAAAGATTATCATCAATAATGCAATAATGAAAACGATTTTATTTCCCATAATTTTGTATCAATAAATAATATCTAATTCATTCTTTCTGTTACATAACCAAACTTGGTCTGCTCACCCTCACCAAGTAAAGCTAATCTACTGATGCCGAGTTGTGGTGAAAGAAAGTGCGGCATTTATTGCAGGACGCGAAGTAAGGTGTATAGGCAATTAATGTTCAAAAAACCTTAACTCCCACATGGATTTCAGGGAAGGGTTTTTAAAGACAAGATGAGGGAAAGGGTCGCAGGGTGCCTGATCATCTAGTGGACATTCTTCTGATTGCTTGGTGGTGAGGTAATTAGGAGTCAACATTCTGGTTCCAACTGGTCTGGGGTCTTTGTGCCTGCTGTCAGCATGCAGTTAACTTTCAATAACTGGGGTTCAGTATCTGAAAAACAGCTCAAGGATATGGCTCAGAATATCATCTACAGCCCTTGAGGAGGAATTAAATGTTCTTGACTTTGTTTAATGGCTAAACTATTATTATTTTGTCTTGCTTGATTGTTTTCCTTTGCTTCTGCATTTTCTCACTTCTCTGATTAAGTTTGTTCTTTGGAAATTAGGGAAAGCCTAGAAGGATAAAGTTTTTCTACAAATAAAAGACAGGCAGAGGATATTGGTGGTGGGGGTGGGGGGTGGTTCTGTCCTGGGAAGGCCCCATAAAGTGCTGCTCAGTTATAATGCCCTGTTTTCTTTGATACTCCTCAGTCTTGAGGGGAACAGATGCAGGACAGGAAAGGGAATAAAATTTTGGATAGAGAGATTAATCATAAAGTCAGCAGAGAAACTCAGTTTTAGGGGGGCTCTGTTTCAATTCAACAAATATTTATGGAGCACCTATGTTAGGGAATGTATTAAATGATGGTGAACCAGACACTATCTCTGCAGGTGAGGTATTTGCAAGCCCAAGGGAGAAACATACAATAAGAAACAATTATGAGATGCTATGATAAGTGTTATAGTAGGGTAAGGACAGGGTGCTATGGAAGTATGTCTGAGAGGTACTAATTTCAGGTATCTATTTCTATGTTACAAATTATCCCAAAACACAGTGGCTAAAACAATTAGTTGTTTTATATCTCATAATTCAAAATGTTTTGTTATTTTTATATCTCATAATTCCATGGGTCAGCAATTTGAGCAGAGCACAGAGAGGATGGCTCATCCATGATGCCTGGGATCTCAGCTAGAATAATTAAAATTGCTGGGGACTGGAACAGCCAGAGGCTCCCCAAACACTTCTCTCTGTCTCTGTCTGTCTGTCTCTATCTCTATCTCCACCCTCTCCATATTGTTAGCTTTGGTTTCCTCACAGCAATAAGACTTCTTATATGGAGGTTCAGTGCTTTAAGAGGGAGTGTTCCAAGACACAAGGAGTGGACACTACCAGTCTCTTAAGACCTACGTCTTGGTCAAAGTAGCACTGAATGAGATGCCTATGTTAAATGCCCATCACATATCCTGAAAGAAAGTGGTGTCAAACATTTTGTGGCCATCTACAATCCAACAGTAGCACCATACTCGGGGGTGTGAGGTCAACAGAGACTATGTGGAGGGCATGAACTCTCTGCTAAAGCTTAAAAGAAGTATGATTTTGGGTGAAGAACTGGAGGGTTGGAGTAGGGGAAAAGTTTCAAGTTTCAGAGATCAGGATATGCAAAGTCTCAGGGCGAGACTGCTCAAAGTTTGAGCAGAAGGTGGATAGAGATGCAGTGGGGAAAGAAGGGATAGGGCAGTGGTACTGACTACAGAAATAGTGATTCATTCAAAAAAGATTCTGTAGGGGATATTTAAAAGTTTGGATTATAACCTGAGAAAAAATAGTAGTCCTTCAAGGAAAGTGATACATTCAGATTTGTAAATGTTTCAGAAAGATCACTCTGGCTACAGAGTGAACAAAAGGGAATTTTGCAGAAACCTAAGTAAAGGATGATAGTGGCTGGGACAAAGGTAGTAGTAGTATGTATGGGAAGAGGAGGATGGATTGAGGAGTTCAAGGTCAGAAGGACAAGGTGTCAAATCCAGACAGACACTCTAACTGTACAACCTTGGGCAGTTCCCTTGAACACCCTGCATCACACTTACTACAACTTTAATGAGTCATTTCTTCTCATAATGGTATATCTCATTAACCATTTTTATAGCTAATATTTATTAAGTATGTGAGGCATTGTTTAAACTCTTTACATATATCATTGTACCTACCTAAACGGTAGGTAATTTCATCCCATTTTATAGGAGAGGAAATGGGCATAGATAAGAAAATTCTTTTCCTGGGGTTTCCAAAGTTGCAATGGACCATGAAACCAGTCAGCCTGACTCCAGAAACAATGTCCTTCTTAACCAGTTCTTGATCCTTCCATGAAGATAAAATAAGAGGGATTCCCTGGTGGCGCAGTTGTTGAGAGTCTGCCTGCTAGTGCGAGAGACACGGGTTCGAGCCCTGGTCTGGGAGAATCCCACATGCTGCAGAGCAACTAGGCCCGTGAGCCACAGCTACTGAGCCTGCGCGTCTGGAGCCTGTGCTCTGCAACAGGAGAGGCCGCGATAGTGAGAGGCCAGCGCACCGTGATGAAGAGTGGCCCCCGCTTGCCACAACTAGAGAAAGCCCTCGCACAGAAACGAAGACCCAACACAGCAAAACTAAATAAAATAAATTAATAAACTCCTACCCCCAACATCTAAAAAAAAAAAAAAGGTAAAATAAGATGTCCCTTCTAAATGTCTACCTCAGAATCTAGCAACCACTACAGATACTCAATACATGATAACTATTACCTAGTTCTTAATAGCATGTCTTGAAGATTCATGGGAACTGTCTAATATTACAAACCAATCTGTGTTCATAGCAAAATTTATTACTATGAAAACTCAGAAAGTCACAATCAGCATTGAATGCCAGCTCTGTGCAAGTCTGTTGTCGCTATGATGTGAGATGAATGGATAAAGCAGTTAGAATCTCCGCTCTCAGTTCATTGCTGTATGAATGAGCTATGGCTTCCACCAGAAGGATGCCCTGAGGCAAGGATTTAAACATAAGCAGTTCATTCGGGAAGCAATCCCAGGAAACACCCACAGGGAGTGGGGAACAAAACAGGGAAGTGAAGGGAGCCAGAAAGTTGCATTAT
The DNA here is from genome assembly GCF_011762595.2 of Tursiops truncatus. Taxonomy (NCBI): domain Eukaryota; kingdom Metazoa; phylum Chordata; class Mammalia; order Artiodactyla; family Delphinidae; genus Tursiops; species Tursiops truncatus. The sequence goes on along the minus strand of NC_047038.1, from coordinate 66,752,370 downwards.
CAAGCAATTTACCTTTTGAGAAAGCCTTATTCCACTGGCAAACAGAGAGACAAGAACTTCAGAGGTATTTGTATCAATGGGCAGAGAGGCTAGAGTATCCATTCCTGAACTTCCCATCCATCACTGGTTGTAGGCTGCTCTGTGGGCATTAAGTCTCTAGCACACAGCTCACCCTGCTCTGGAGCCAAAGTGCTCAGATCAAGAGTCAAAGGTGTTCAGTTAACAACGTTCTGTGTGTGGAAACCAGATTGGGCTTGGGGGGCTACGGAAGAGGCGCTGGCAGTATCTGCAATGATAGATATGTTAAAAATGAGAATAGTATACATTAGAAAGTGGTATTGCAAGGACAAATTAACACTAAAAATTCCCTGTTGAAAATAAGGGGAAAAATTCCCCTCCCCTTCTTTTTCTTAGAGCATTTATTTTAGAAAACTTGTAATTTTATTTTCCCATTATTACATATTTTAAAGCATTTCATAAATTTAAATACTTTTATTTCGATTATCTCCTCTTTATCTCCTCATTATCCCTACATGTAATTCTGTACATGGAAAAACTCGACAGCATGTAATACATATATACTAAGCCCTGTCTTTTCCATATCTATGCCACAAGCTTGTGTCATCACACGGCATGGTACATCACAAGCCTCCCTTTGAGACGCTGGGAATCTTCAGAGAGCAGGAAAATGTCTGTGGTTTCAGTTAAGGAAAAGTATACGGACAGGCACAACTGTGCTGCATCAGCTCCACACTGTCAAAGACCTAAACAGACGATTTATAGGTGAAGGATTAAAAGCTGCAAATTTTATTCACACTCAGGAGACTATGAAGGACATTTTACAGGCTTGAGAAATATTTTGTGACAAGAAACTACCAAAATCTCAAAAGGACAGCTAGATCAAGTAAGAGAAAATAAGGATGTAAATAGCAAGACAGAAATTATCTTGGTACTGAAATCTCTCAAACATTTTCTATTTTATTGGGAGATATTAATGGGAGGGAGGGGGAGTTGGTTTGTAGAAAATATTCTCCAAGTAGAAAATATTCCAGTGCGATCAGCAGTGGAAGCTAATGGCTTATTGTTCAACAATAGCTGCTGGTGAGGGATTAAGCACTTCTGATTTTACAGTGACAGGCATAACAGGTTTATGTGTGGGGCTCATAAGCCATGCTAATAGGAAATCAAGTACTTAAATTCAAGTCTCCATAATCTGTTGTCTGTCTTTGGGAAAATCCACCATAAACTTCTGGTTTCAGCTCTCACATTTGGGTCATTTCTCACCTAGTCCTATTCAAGGGTATCATAATTAATTCAACTTCCATTTGTCTGTGGAACAAATATTTACTGAACTCTTGGTAGGAGCTAAGCCTGACACTTAACTATGAGGATTCAGTGTTGAAAAGACAGGGATCTACTTTGAATGAGTCAAATAATCAAAAAGGGTCCTACTGTAGAGCACAAGGAACAATATTCAACATCCTGTGATAAACCATAATGGAAAAGAATATAAAAAAGAATGTATACATATGTATAACTGGATCACTTTGCTGTACAGCAGGAACTAACACAATATTGTAAATCAACTATACTTCAGTAAAAAAGTTTTTTTAATAAAATAAGGTACAAGCAAAAAGAAGAATCATCAAATGAGATATCATAAAAACAAAGCAAAACATTTTTTACATTGTAAAATATATAAATAAAATCATTCGGAGAGGGGGAAGGGTAAGCTGGGACAAAGTGAGAGAGTGGCATGGACATGTATACACTACCAAATGTAAAATAGATAGCTAGTGGGAAGCAGCTGCATAGCACAGGGAGTTCAGCTCGGTGCTTTGTGACAACTTAGAGGGGTGGGATAGGGAGGGTGGGAGGGAGGGAGACACAAGAGGGAAGAGATATGGAGACATATGTATATGTATAACTGATTCACTTTGTTATAAAGCAGAAACTAACACACCATTGTAAGGCAATTATACTCCAATAAAGATGTTAAAAATAAATAAATAATAAATAAATAAATAAGTAAAATCTTTATTTCATTTGTTTAAAAAAAAAGTAAACAAGCCATCCCATTGTAGTGCAGTAAGAACTTCAGTGTGGGGTGATCAGCAAACTTTTATTCAGCACTTTCTTTGTGCCAAGTAATATGTTAGATACTGATAAGGAAACAAAAATAAACCAGGTTATAATCTAGTGCCAATATGTGGCCCTGTTTATTCATAATGCAAAGTACGTCCTGGGGTATAGACAGACACCTACAGAGTTAGCTCTTAGATCTGTAGTCACAGATAACTGACAACTGCTCTTCAAAAATAAGGGCACCTAATGAAAGGTGGTGTTTGTGAAGTGCATATCGCGAAGTATTTCTCAACAATAATTATTATCAATGCTTTTCTAAGGCTTGTAAAAACTTTCTCATATCATGACTAAACACAAATTCAATTTACTTTACTAACATGGTCATCATTCGAAAGAACTGTTGCTACTTACAGCTTATGACTTTTTACTGACTGAAGGCTGCATAAAGTTTGCTTTCTCTTATTTGTTTGTTTTTTCAAAAGAGCTTCCACATTGTTTTACTTCAGAATGTGAAGTGGCAGATGGTCTGACCCCAGCTAGCAAGCTCTATGAAGGAGAAATAAAATGCTTTTTCAATGCATTCTCCAAGTAATTCTTCAGGTCGTTTCTTTAGTTCGTCACACCCTCTTAGTTACCTGTGGCATCCATTTCAGAATTTGGAGGTTAAGCAATTTCCCCTAAAAAAAGATTTCTATTATTTTAACTAACTAGCATAACACACGATTCTGAATCCTGATGTGTCTTGGTACATAAAAGTTTATTATTATTAATGGTGATTTGAAGGGATTCACCCTGGGTATTTTTGCATTGAGTGGAAACAAATTACCAGTCAAGTGCTAATGGATATTGTAGACATTATAATCTCTCCTAATGCTTTAAGATCATGTTTTAAGCTTTGAAAAAATCAAGTAAATAGCATAAATATGTAACTATATATTCTTCTTCACTTAGAGTAACTTACTGATCTGCTGTTACTATGACCAAAAAGTACTCATGAGTTGGTGCTCAGGAACTCCTAGACTAGTGGTTCACACATGCAAATTAGGTAGAAGAAAATTTAGCTAAGATTCTGACAGCCACATTCTGGGACAGGTGAGCTACAATGACCCATGAGTGACTCCCAACTTCTCAAAGATCCACTACACTTCTGAGATCCAAAAATAAGTCTATGTCTGATCTTCTTGTATGGTCAAATTCGGCAAATTTTAACCATTAAAGATGTAACCAGTTAAGAAAAAAAAATGTTTTAACTGAAAGGGAGAAGTCACAAGACTGAATTACACCCAGGAAAGAAGTTATTCAATTAACAACAATATGCTGGAAACACTGGCTCCAAAACCTGGCATGAGGTGAATTAACAAATAATTCTATTTAGTTTTCCTTAACTTATTCTTAATTTAATGTTTTTCTGACGTTCAATATGGAATTTAAAAAGAAATCACACAAATTTACACTTTAAAATTTCTATCTTTCATAATTTTCGTTAGAACAAAATCACCCAGCTTGATAACTATTCAGGAGTTCACAGGACAGAACCTGCTTTGGGACAATGTGTCAGATTTTCACTTAATGAGAAGATAAATATACCTGATTATTCCTAGACAATAAACCATGTAGCTACTAAAGTCCCAAAGAGGAGAAATGTGACATATAAAGTTTAATGTATGAATTTGTCCTTCTCAATGGTCATATTGGAAGAACATGAGAAATGTAGGACTTGACTTTTTTTTCATTTCTGAAATTTCATTCTCTGCTTAGGAAAGGGAAAATTAGAAATATGGTAAAAATCAGGAACTAAGTGACGGCAGATACCAAACAGAAGAAGTGAAGAAGTAAGCTAAAAGTACACTGTGGGAATGAAGAAAGATCAGGGCTGGGGGGAGGGGGGATGAGAAAAATCTGCAGCCCAGACACTGGCAGAGGCTTTAGAGAGGCTGGCGAACATGTAGCCTAGTGCTCTGACCCCTTTTTCAATCCCAGGAAGCCCGTGTTCTTGGTCATGATGTGACCATAAAACCTCAGGCACATTCAAAACTCTCCTGCGTGAGGTACATCGGCCCTTTGTGGCAGTGTAAACGGCAGTTAGCTACAATAGAATCAGAGCTTTGCTGGATAATAATTCTTTATGATGCCATTTAGTAAAATCCTTTGCTTTTGCCACTAACATCCCTTTAGTTTTCTTCTTATAAAACAATACTCCAAAGTTCCTGTGGAAAGCTACTTTCCACCTACTTTACAGGCATGCCAGGGGATTTGGGAGATTTGGCTTCAGCAGACAGCTCTAATTAGCCACAGTAATTACTCAAGGGATGGACATATGACATACTGAAACACAGTGAAACACGATGGAGCTTTTGTTAGGACTCCTGAAGGGAAAGACTCCATCTGTTTCCCCTGCACTGAGCAAGTCTATTGGTGCTATTTTTCCAACAACATTTGCTCACTTCGTGTCTCTTTGTCACATTTGGTAGTTCTTGCAATATTTCAAACTCTTTCATTATTATTATATATGTTATACTGATCTGTGATCAGTGATCTTTGACGTTACCATTGCAGTTGTTCTGAGGCACCATAAACCGCATTCATATAAGAAAGTGAACTTAATGGATAAATGTTGTATGTCTTCTGCTTGCTCCATGGACCAGCCATTCCCCATCTCTCCCTCTCCGTGGGTCTCCCCAGTCTCTGAGACACAAAGATACTGAAATTAGGGCAGTTAGTAACCCTAGAGTGACCTCTAATGTCCAAGTGAAAGGAATAGTCACACATCTCTCACTTTAAATCACGAGCTAGAATAATTAAGCTTAGCGAGGAAGGCATGTCAAAAGCCAAGACCGGACAAAAGCTATAGGTCTCTTGTACCAAACATCCACATTGTGGATGCAAAGGAAAAGTTCTTGAAGGAAATTAAAAGTACTACTCCTGTGAACACAAAAATGATAAGAAAGCAAAACAGGCTTATTGTTGATATGGAGAAAGTTGTAGTGGTCTGGATAGAAGATCAAACCAGTCATAACATTCCCTTAAGTCAAAGTCTAATCCAGGTCTTCCCTGGTGGCGCAGTGGTTGGGAGCCCGCTTGCAGACGCGGGGGACGCAGGGGTTCGTGCCCCGGTCTGGGAGGATCCCACATGCCGCGGAGCGGCTGGGCCCGTGAGCCATGGCCACTGAGCCTGCGCGTCCGGAGCCCGTGCTCCACAACGGGAGAGGCCACAACGGTGAGAGGCCCGCGTACCGCCAAAAAAAAAAAAAAAAAAAAAAGATGAAGCAGGGAAAATTTAAAAATTAGCCTGGAAAATCTTGTATTAGAAAGAAGAAAGTGCTCAAAGAATGATGGAGACATGTTAAAAGAACAAAAAACTTAGCTGAAAAAGACTATATGGCCATATTTAGAACAATTTGAATAACAAAATAATGACTGTAGCAGATTAAAAGCCATTTAAAAAATAGGAATCCATGAATCCATACTGATATAAATGAATAAATAAGTGCTGATAAGAGAAAGCATTTTCTTTTGGCATAATTTCAACTAATAAATGTAAAATAAATGATAGAATTAGAAAATCACAATTTGGCATAGTAATATTAATTTACCCAAGAAATATCAGTGGATGCTAACATGAACAGATGAAAGTTTGATGAGCAATGGGAATTTACATAGTCTCAGAGTAACTCTCTACAAAATACTTATTAATCACAAAAGGGCACATGAGTAATTTTACATGGAGAAACATAGCAGATGCCACCTTAATCAAATAATCAATGTTAACATCACCAATAACCAGATAAATTAAAATTGTGTAACACCTAATCAGATACAATGAAAAGAACACAGCACTCTTTCTCTGATAGTCTTGCCAAAAAAGTGCATAACCTGAATCTAATCATGGAAAATCATCAGGTAAAATCCCAACTGAGGAACATTTTACAAGGTAACTGTAAAAAATAATCTTAAAAAATTATTCAGATCAGGAAAGGCAAGGACAGACTGAGGAACTGTTTCTGATTGAAGGGCATTAAAGAGATTGTAGCATGCAGTCTTGGCTTAAACTCTTGGGAAAACTGGTGAAATTTAAACAGGGTCTATAGATTCAATGATGATAATATATCAATATTAATTTTGATGGTTGCGTTGTGATTATGTAGGAGAATGTCCTTGTTCATAGGAAGTATACACCAAAGTATTTGGGCTGATGGAACATCATATCATCAACTACTTCTTAAATGACTAGAGGAAAACTAAATTCTTTGTGTTATTCTAAGTTTGAAATTATTTCAGAATTTAAATTATTCTAATAAATAATTTAATTTAATGTAATATCACAAAAGCCAAAAGCTAGAGACAACCAAAATGTCCGTCCAAAGGTAAACGGATAAACAAGTTGTAATGCATTCATACAACATGATACTGCTAGGTAAGTAAATGCAAAGAAATACTGATGCATGCAATAACAGGGATGAATCTCACGGGCATTATGCTAAGTGAAGTAAGGCAGACACACAAAAATAATTACAGCATGATTTTGTGTATAAGAAATTCTAGAACACAAAAAACTGCCCATAATAATAGAATTCAGGTCTACCTGATTTTGGAGGATGGGATATCAGGAGAGAGTGACAGCAAATGGGCACAGAAGAACTTTCTGGAAGGATGGAAATGTGCATTGTTGATTGGGATGGTAGTTAGGCAGGCGTACACTGCTGTCAAAAATCTAAAGTGGAATTTTATTGTATGCAATTATACCCCATTTTAGTTGATTTTAAAATAAAATAAAATATTGCCAGTATAAAAAAATAATGGTAACAAAAGAAAAACAAGTAAAATATCAATAAAAGCAATACATTTTAAAAAGCCAGTTGCAACTCTTCTCTTTGGAAACATTTTTAATAAGCAGTCATGAAGAGGTAAATTACCTATTTATTTAAATTTAATCAGCTAGCAAATGTAATAAGCTTATAAGTATTTAATTTGCTTATCTCTCTTAATTTTAATGTTACATATTTAATAAAATCCCATTATAGAAACAAAATTTCTAAACCATACCACTTCAATATGTAAATTTATTGAAAGTTTTTCTTATCCTAATAGCTTAACTTTAATTATGCTTTGTTAAAACAATGTTGTCGTGTTTTAACACCAAACAATTCAATTCGTGTAACGATGCAAGCAGATAGCTTGATTGGCTTGGTCAAGGAAAGGAACTCTGTGACTTCATTATCCACATCTCCTATAAAGTATTTGAAATGTTTTGTACCAAAACCTTTGTCATGACTCTGGTGTACCTGAACACGCCTTATTCTATTCTAAAACTGAATATTTTTAATTGCTACAGGACTAATGTCTTTTAAGAGCAATACACCAAACATTCAAGGGGACTGTGGTCCTTCTTTATAAAAGGAACATATAGTGTGAAATATATATAAAAGGGAAAATGATTTGTGTAAAGTGAGTCATTCAAGGGAAACATAGCAAGGCTTTATACTAGATGGGCCTTAGATTAGGCTATAATCTTCTAGCTCCTTGCAAAACATTCAAAAAAGTGCTGATGAGCTGCTAAGAGCTGATATTTTGAAAGTCTATCATAACCCGTTCCTTTTAAAACAATTCTTTTCAGATTGATTATGCTGGAATAAAAGAGAAAAGACATCTAAGATTTAAATATCAAAAATTATGCACCATAATTTTGCCTCTCAATTCATGGGCGGATTATTCAGTGTCTTTTAAGTGCCACACCTAAATTATTTAAAGGAAACTAAGTTATCTAAATGCTTCTGCTGCCTGAATTATTTAGGGCATAAATGTTTCCTGTTGAATGCTTTTGTGGTCACATTTTGTGTCTTGGCCTAAGTGAATAAAATTAGCTTTTAATGCAATAATACAAAAGCAATGGTTAGAAATAATACATGAAGTAACTGTCAATGTTTTTTTCTTATGAAAATGATGAAGTAGATACAGCCAATAATATATATTTCTTACTTTTGTTTTTTCAGTAAAGCCTTGTGCCCAAGAGAAATGCTGCCCCCTCCCTTCCCCCCTCTCTCTGTCTCTCTTTTACCTTATATGAAAGTCAATTGCAATAAATGTTCCTCTGCCCAATTTTTAACTCATTTCTAAATCTGCCATTGCTGATTCAGGTTTCCTATTACCTATTACAATATTTTATATTAACAATAATATACTTACCAGCATGGCCAATTACCTTGCTAAAGAGAAGTTGGTGATCTGTCATTTGATGTGAAATCCAGTGCATTCTCTGGAGAGTGTAGCTTTGGTTATATTGCTAAGAAATAAAGTTGTGCTTTACTTGCTCCACAGGATTAGGAAGAGGTTACCTTGAAGGCTTGTTAGAGCCTCATTTAGGTCATTAAATTTAATTGTCTCTCATTTACTGCTAATTTTAGCAAGTCTAAACCACGTGGTTTGAGTTTCAGATTTTATTTCTCTTCTCATCTTCTTATCAGTTAGGGAGATGGGAGAAAGGAGGGGGAGGGTCAGTTAAAAGTTCCAGAATCACAGGACTGTAGGAAAAATAAGAATGTGGAAATGAATAAATGAATCAAAAAGGGAATAGGAAGGCAATAGTGGCATTATTTTGTTCATTAGAGACGCTCTTAAATTGAGATATTCCTGAATTGAATAGTACTTTAAATACAATGAACATCCTTTTTAGTGGTGATCATAATCACAAGTAACAGAAACCAACTCAAGACATATTAAGGAAAAACAAAAATATAGCTGAGACAGACTGAGGGGGTAGACTTTACTAGATAGACACAGGGATATTTTGCAGAATCCAGGGGCGGCAACTCCAGGTCTCCAAAAGAGACTGCAAGAAGGAACTGGAAAGTTGTAGAGCTCTCACTTCACCCCTCATCTTGCTGCTCTCAACTTTCTCTTTGTTTCTCTCTCTATAGCTCAACTTCCCAGTCCACATGGCCTGCAGACCTTGGCTAACCCGATGTCCCAAGGTTAGATCTGGTATGCTCAGGAAAAGCCCAGACTCACCTAAGATTCCCTGGAGGAAAAATCTTACCAGCCTTGTTGAGCCAAATGCCTTCCCATGGTCAAAGCAACTTGTGAACAAGGATTCCATTATGTGGCTTTGGGAACTAGGGTTGTCATATGTTTCCTTAGCAAAGGAGAGTTTACTGGTTCATAAGCTGCGCAGATACTTACTATATATTCACCATTGTCTTTTAGGTCATGTTCTTTAAGAAGTGGCATTCTTAAAGTAATTTACCAAACAGTAAGAAGTTAGACTTCCGGAATTCTATGTTTTGTCTACATGAGTAGAAGATACTTTATAAGTTGAGAGTTTAATTTTCCCCCTCCAGTGTCTACTTTACTGGTATTTTTCAGGTTTTTTTTTTTTTTGCTGTACGCGGGCTTCTCACTGTTGTGGCCCCTCCCGTTGCGGAGCACAGGCTCCGGACGCGCAGGCTCAGCGGCCATGGCTCACGGGCCCAGCCGCTCCGCGGCATGTGGGATCATCCCGGACCGGGGCACGAACCCGTGTCCCCTGCATCGGCAGGCGGACTCCCAACCACTGCGCCACCAGGGAAGCCCTATTTTTCAGGTTTTATATCTGAAGCACAATTTCCTGTACTTCCCTGAAATTGCCTTCAAAAACTAGGCTGGAGAGTTCACTGTCAGTTTATCATGACTTCTATTCTCTTCTGAGGTCAATTCTAAGACTTCAGGTAAGGACGGTAAAGGTAAGGACTATAATTCCCACCATCCTTCTCCTTTGCATGGTTCTGGGTTAGGACGTGCCAATGAGAAGCATATGCATGAGATTTGTATGAAGCCATTATTTTCCAGAAGCAATTGCCGTCAGATGTGTGGACAAACATGAGACCTAGAGTCTTCCTAGGGAGCCCAAGAACCACCAGCCTCACTACTGAAACCTTAGCATGTTGTTGGGAGCTTCCTGGAGATGCTTAAGAATTGCAGCAGATTCCAGATAAGGACTTGACAACCATCTATTTGAGGTTTCAGGCTGAGATCTTCAACAGTGGCTCCCTGGACCCCCAACTCTTCCAACAATTGGGTACCTCTTTCATTAATATATTAAATCTTTTATACCTAGAGTACATGAGTGGCCTCTGTGTTCTTGACTGCACAGGTCTGACAAAAATATTATTGAACTCTGCTATCAGCTGTGTTTTTCATAGGCTATAAAATGTACAATCCTCCAGAGTCTATGTTCTCACTTACTCTAAAATTAAATTCGAGGTCCTCAGTTCACCGTGTTCATCTTAAATAATACTTCTGCTTATATGATCCAGAGTCTAATCGCTTTCACACAGGGTGACCAAACTTTTCAAAAGTTCTCAAATGCAGAAGTCCCACAAAACATGGCTTGTATTTCTTTTTAGAAGAGTATAATGTCATTTCTTTCAAAAATATCATTTTCCCTGAACATATCTGAAGGCCTGGGGGAACAAAATTTGGCAAGAGTCATAAATTAGTCTTAAAGACTGATGGTTCAGTTATCATCAAAAAGTTGCCTTCAAAACTTCTACCTTTCTCTTTCATGTACTACTTTGGATGTGACTGCCAACCCAATTGTGTTCCCTAAAAATTTTCAGAGGCCAAGTATCTTTATTTTTGAAACACATTTGGAACTCCTTTGGAACCTCATTGCTCATTGCTCCCTACTGATAGGATCCCTAGCATAGAACACATGACTCATCTTTCCATACTTTTCTGGTATTTGTTTTTATTAAAACTAGTTTTGGCTGCTGTCTTTGCCTTGGATAAAATTTGTATTAAGTTCACATCAGAGCACTGGGAGAAATAAGCACAGTATAAATAAATCAAATCCAATGAATAAAGCATTAGGTAGGCTGTGCAATGGGGCTGAAGTATCTGTATGTTTGCAGGAAATTCAATACAAGATGAATGGTTTGGGAAAACATGTGCACAGCTAGAAAAGGGCTCCAAATGAGCAGGCCAAAGGCAATAAGTCTTTCATTCACACTCCAGTGGCCCATCCAGCTCCAATTCGTATGGTCTTTGAAACCCAGCTGGTGAAACCCACTTTTTCACTTTGAAACAAAAGGCACTGGATTCTACTGTGAAATTCTACAATGAATTTCACACATTAAAATAAACATGTCTATGGATAGTTGATTATTCTCCTGGGCTAGAATTTGTGAAGGTGGTGAGATAAAGTTTATAGTTAATTGGAAGGCGTTGGTGAAGATAGATTCATAATTATCAAAGTTTTTCTGAAAGTCTTTCAGCAGAATTTGACACCCAGCAGTTGGTGGTATTATATTGTTACAGCCCTTGTTAGAGTTTCAAGTGGAAATTTGTTTTTCATATGGCAGTAATTTCCTTAACTTGTTTCCTTATTTCAGAACAATGTCTACATTAAAACGAAACAGACTTCCAGGATGTGGTATGTCAAGCAGTGAAAAGTGGTAGCACATATTTCACCAACATCTGCAACCCTCTTTCAGACCATGAAAACTGTCACTACATTTCACCTAGGTCTGCAATTTTGGCAAGAGTTTGAAAAATGTCTGCAAGACTGAAAAACAAAAGCTGACCATTTTATTTCAATTACATTTAATTTTCATGTGTTGATTAACTTCACTATGTAGGGAAAAAAAGGTACGAACCTAATTACATATTTTGATTTTTAATCAATTTTTCCTATATCGTGGGCAGATGTACCTCAGATTCTAAAGCACGTTCACCTAGTGAAAATCCAGATTTTGACTTTTTAGAGACTTTACTTTTCAAACGACTAGGGAAATATTTAGTATATTTTCTATATATCATTAAGCAGCACATTTTTAGCAAACATTCTAGTTCATCACTTGGATTTTCTTAAGACAGCAGTTTGAGGAAGAAGAAAATACGAAAGAAAATAAGAGCTTTCTATTCCCACATGCTGAACTAATCTTCAAAGGAGAGGAAAGAGCAGAAAAAAGAGCAATGGAGGAAGATGGCAGGAGGCTGTCATCTGCTCTGAGAAAGTTAAATAAAACTTCCTTTAAAGAAGAGTTAGAGTGTCTCCCCCTCAAGCTGTATACAAGCTCTAAATATAAGAGGCAGCAAAAATTTCAGAAGAGAGCCCATGCCTACGTTAGATCTCAGAGGACATTTTACTAAAAATTTACCATCAGTTTCCTTGTCCAAAACATTGAATCATGTGAGTTTTTTTCAGGTCTCAGAATGTCAAATCTTCCATTCTATGTTTGAGCTCATAATCTATACTGCCACCCATACAAGTACACACAAAAAAGTCTAGAAATACTAGTAGCTTTTGTGTTAAGACTGCCTGGGCAAGGAAGAATTGATAGAATTTTTTGGAACAATACTGCGAAAAGGCAGTCAGGGAAATTGTATGGGGGAAAGTCATATTTATACATGTCATGAATTTTTGTTCATATTTGCTCATTGGATCATTATTTAAGCCCATAAACATCACTGAATAATTCAATTTAAAACCTCTTTTAAAGTCGTCAGCTGGAACGTCAACACTAATACATTCTGCCAGGTAATACCTAAATCCTGTGTTACTTTTTTTAAATAAATACAACTAGATATTAAAAGAAGCACAAATTAATGGCATTCCATTTCTTCATTTTTAAGATTTGTGTCTTCTGTGTATTCTAGAGGTAAGACCTCTATTGAGCAGCACCAAAATTTCCAGCACCTGGAGAGAAAAATGGAGGAGCTGGGATATTAGTGAATATGCTTTAGTATAAGGATAGTAACCCAGAGCATCAGAAACTGCTAAATACATAGGTCATAACTGTACTTCTGGTGCTACTTAAAACATATACACCAAGGCTTTGGAGGTAGTTTCTCTTGTTTTGTAATCCAACAGTCTCTAATTCTGTCCTAAGTTTTCAATAATCTTCCAAGATGAGTATTCCAATGAGTTTCATCCATTTGGTCCCTTTTAGCATCTTTGTGGCATTTAGGATGCACACTTCATTTTCTCCACACAAGATATCTTTGTTGACAAACAAGAGGGAGAATTAACTCTCTCTGAGGAACAAAAACAGGTTTACTGTAGACTGATGCCCATGCACAGGAAATTCTAACTAGTGTCAGGAAAACTTTAATTTATAATCTGAAATGTGATTGTCCTACCTCTATCTGGAAAAGTAATAATGTTTGCAACCATGAAGGAAAATTTAGGAGTGAATCACCACTTCTACATATATATATATATATATAGAGAGAGAGAGAGAGAGAGAGAGAGAGACAGAGAGAGACAGAGAGAGACAGAGAGAGACAGAGAGAGACAGAAAGTGATGTCAGCAAGATGGCAGAATAGGAGTTTCAAGTGCTCCTCTATTCACAGAAACATCAATTTGAACAACTATCCATGCACAAAAATACCTTCACAGGAGCGAAGGATTTCAGGTGAGATTACAGCCCCTCAGTGGAGCATAAACAGGTGTCCATTGATGGATGAATGGATAAGGAAATGTGGTACATATATATATAATGAAATATTATTTAGCCTTAAAAAAGAAGGGAATCCTGTCACTTGTGACAACCTGAGTGGACCTAGAGGACATTATGCTCAGTGAAATGTCAGGCACAGAAAGACAAATACTGCATGATCTCATTTATATTTAGAATCTAAAAAGTTTACATTTATATTTATATTTAGAATACATATAAAAGCAGAGAGTAAAATGGTGGTCTGCTAGGAGAGGAGGGGTAGGGAAGATGTCGGTCAGAGGGTACAAAATTTCAGTTACGTGGAATAATCAAATTCTAGAGATCTAACGTACAGGATGCTGACTATAGTTAATAATATTATATTGTATATTTGAAATTTGCCAGGAGGCTGGATCTTAAATGTTTTTGCCATACACACACACAAAGATAACTATGTGAGGTGATTCAAACCAGTTAATTAGCATGACTGTGGTAATCATTTCACAATGCATACAAATATCAAAACATCACATTTTAAAATGTAGTTGTGTCCAATTTTTATTGTCTGTTATACTTCAGTAAATCTGGAAAAAAGAGGCTGGTCGAAATTTACAAAGGTCATAGGTGAAAAGTTCTGAAGGAAACAACATCAAAGTGTGTATTGTGGTAGGTTTTTTCCTTTTTTTCCCTTTATTTTACAAAAAGCTATAGCAATCATGTATAAATGTAATATTCAGAAGTAAGTTATTGTAGACATCAAAGATCACTCCTACTACTCAGATACTTGAAGAAAATGTGCTGGCATAAACCTACTGTACATTACTTTAATTTTTCCAACAATTGTCCAGATCAACCTCTTCCTTATTAGCAGGGAGTTAGTAGGGAGTAAATATCTCTCAGGTGAGAGTTTTCTAAGCCCTTGGATTTTCCAAAATTCTGGGGGGACCCTGCTTTCCTGAGCATTAGCTGATCATTTAAGTCTTTAATTCATTTTGATTATCTGATTATTCCAATAGTGGCATGATTTTCACAGTCACAGGTCATTGTCAAAGACACGTCCTACACAGTTTGACAACTGCTGCTTGTCACTTCTTACTGGGATGCACTTACTAGTCCAGATTCCCATCCAGGCCACAGGAAAGGAATCAGATCTATACTTGTTTTTAGTTCACACTCTCATTCCCAGGCACTGTTCTCCAAAGCACAATGATAAACTAGCTTAATGTTAAAAAAAAAACAAAAACAAACAAACAAAAACAAACACTATTCTCATCAGCTACATGATATGCTGGAAAAATATCTACCCCACCAACAAGAACCTATAAGTCTTTGGTTCTAACCCAGGTTACCCCTACATATCTGACTGAACTGGAGAAAGAATGAAGCTGACCCAAAGATAGAGACAATGACTGACATGGTTGATGAAGTTTTGATATGAATTTAAAGTTAAATATAGACTCACTTATAAAGTTAATTACCAACTCCATACTCTGAAAAATAGTAGAAGGTAAGGGGGGAGAAAGTACAGAGGTTAAGTGACACACGTAAAGAAAAACAATGGGGAGAGATAATGGGGAAAGTGATAATATGTGGATCACAACTCTCATCTGTGTTTCTACAGCTGGTCATAAAACATGGTTTGTATTTACAAATTTCTTCCTCTAGGGTGATCCAAATCTTTTTCTCCAGGTTACCTCACCTTATGATTGCCCTGCTTTTATTGTGAGACTATTATCCTCCATTAACCTCCGTCACTGTGGCAGTACTAGGAGATGTCTGAGAAGCTGCCTGGTTCTAGATAGCTTCCTGCCTGCACACATTGTGTAGCACCAATATTATTTTCCATTGACAAACAGGATAAATCAGCCGAACTGTAACCTTGTTTTCTGTAGGTCTGGTGTCATCAGAAGCTAAAAATGACCTTATAAATGTCACGACTTTCATTTCAATAAACCACTGTTTTGGTTCCCGGTGGAAGCATTCCTGCTTTGAATACTAAGATATCAATAGTCTAACATCATGGGAATAAGAAACAAAAATATTTTGAGCCAAAATATGAGTAATATTTAGAGGATTCACTCCTCTTGGTTTCCAGATTCATATATTCTGATTATGCAAAAACCAGCCTTATATATATCATTGGTGAAGAGTGCCTACTGCATTCTAAATGCTTAAGTTTTTACTTCCCGAGTCCCTCTCTTCTTTTTTTTCTTTCTGAATAAGACTCTAGGGATGAAAGTATGGAATCTCTTTTTTTTTTTTTAATATTTATTGGTGTATGGTTGATTTACAATGTTGTGTTAGTTTCAGGTGTACAGCAAAGTGAATCAGTTATACATATACATATATGTACCTCACTTCTTTTAATACATAATTACTTCAGGACTTCCCTGGGGCTCCAGTGGTTAGGACTCAGCACTTCCACTGCAGGGTGCACAGGTTCCATCCCTGGTCAGTAAACTAAGGTCCGCGTGATGCTCAGTGCAGGCAAAAATTATATAGACACATATCATTACTTTCATTTACCAAAACAATCATTCATGGAATACATAACCTGACTGAAAAGGCATTCATTGCTTACAGGATGAATACAAAGCCCTGTGCTTTCAAACTTTTTACAGTTTAGTCCCAAACTATCTCTAATCCGGTGTGGCAGGTACTGAAGCATACAGGTACTTTAGTGTATTAATTTAATACTCTCAACAACTCTATAAGTTAGGTATCAGTGTTACTCCCATTTTACAAATAAGAAAATTGACGCACAGAAAGTATAAGAAACTTGCCTAAAGTCACAGAGCTGGCAAACGGCAGAACTGGGATTCAAAACCAAATAATTCAAATCCAGAGCTTGTGCTCCTAATCACAATGACACATTGGAATCATCATCATCTCTGGGATCATTTGGAACCTGTAATGGATGTTTGCCATCTGCCAGACGTTGTGCTAAGCACCTTGTTTTCCACCTGCCTGAGTTCAGAGCTGGGCATGACTTTCCATCCATATCTTTGCCTATAGAAATTCTAGATATTATGAAAGGCATTGCTTCAAGCTAAACCCTCAAAGAAGGCTCCCATGTTCACATATTCTGCCCTTTTGAGCAACTTACGTTATTCAGCGTCTTTACCAGACATCTGAGAACCAATAATCTACATGACAGAGTTTGTGTTATATTTACCTATAACCTGTCTTATCTCTCCAATCACGCTAGGACAAAGTCATATTATATTCATCTTTGTAGCCCTCACAATACCTGGTACATTTCTTAACTGAGAATCCCATGCTTAGTTTTGATTCCAGAAACTCAGGGAATTACTACACACAATTACTTATCACAATAACATTGTTAACAAACATATATTTTATTCAGAGACTTCTACTTTATAAATAGGCTCAAAGAGGTTCCCCAATTCCCATTTCTACAAACATGGAAGGAGAAGAAAATGGGAAGAGGACATAGTGGGGGTAACACACTACTACAGCTGTTCACATATTTATAACAGCAAAGGATTCACAGCAACTACTGAAAAAATACAGAGTACAATTTTACCTTAGGGAAGAATGTTCTGAAAAACAGATATATTTCTCTTTCCTAGGATTAAACATGCTATAATATTTCCTAGTCAGAAAAAAAAATGTGACAGAAAATATATTGACAATTCTGTTTCCAGGCAAAATCTACAGCAAACAGGAAACCACTCAAAACAGACCTCCAAAGGTCAAAGCAAATATGTAAACTTCACAGCAATGAGTGGCATCTGGTCTTCCAGGAAACAGCACCTTAGATTTGGTACTCATGCTTCTCCTGGGGGTTTTTCGGGCTTCACAATGCCTTCATCTGTCAAATGCAAAGCAGTATACAAAAATATACAATATGCAAAACATGGACCAAAGCAACTAGCAATTTATAAGAAAAACATTTAAAAGATCACTATTTTCCATTTGTATTAACATTTTTCTTTTATTGTATAAAATAGGGACCACATTTAGCACCATTTTCTAGATGATGCAAATATTTTGCTTTGTAGCTGATCTATCTACCTCTTTTTTGGGTACTCAGATAACATTTATATTGATATTCTTCTAACAAGGGGATGGAAAGAAAAGGGTTAAGATCACAGAAAACAGAGGGAAAAAAAGTAACTACTTAAGAGCAGAGATTGCTAACTGAGCCATGTACAATGCAGAGAATCAATATGGGTTTTCTAGGTATGTATTAAGAGTCGGCTTCAGTTTTGCTACATATAAGCAAAGCTTTTAGGCTATCTTATATTCTTCTATGAAAGTTATATTCTCTTCAAAGTTACCTTGCTACTGAATCATGCATTTTGAGTTTTCCAGTGTGTTCTATGCTAGGTTCAATGAAAAAGTTCAAAAAGTTCCAAATAGGGACAGAACAAAAGTTTCCATCAGAATGGGTCTTCTTTCTTTTCTTAGAGGAATTATGCTTTGAAACATGGATACTCCCCCATACTTGAAAAAAATTTTTCTCCCATCAAAGAATTTCCAATGGTTCTCCAAAGAGGAGTGCTTCCTGATAAGAACCCTGTAATGGCTTCCAGTAAAGCAAAAAAGGGTCAGTATGTTCAGTAAGACTGTCTATTTTTTTAATTTTTAAATTTTATTTTATTTTTAATATAAATTGTATATATTTGAGAGGTAAAACATGATGATTTATATGCATATACATAGTGAAATGATTACTACAGTCAAGTTAATTTACACATCTCCTCACCATTACCTTTCCTGTGCATGTGTGTGTGCGTGTGTATGCAAGTGTGTGTGGTGAGAGCACCAGAAATCTACTCAGCAAATCTCCAGTATTCAATACAGCATTAGTAACTCTAGTCATCATGCTGTACATTAGATTTCTAAAACTTATTGATCCAATAGAACTACATCGTTGTACCCATTGACTAATATCTCCCTGTTTGTCTGCTCCCCACCCCTTGTAACCACTATTCTACTCTTTGCTACTATGTATTCAACTTTTTAAATTCCATATATATAAGTGAGATCATGCCTTGGACATTGTGTGAAGTGGAAATAAGCCAGACACAGAGAGAAACTGTCTCTTTCTAAGTGAAGCAGGTGTGGAAGTGTTTCACCCTTGCAGAGAACAACATATCTTCCAAAGTAACTGAGTCTCCAGTCAAACACTGCAAGTCAAACACAGGCTGCGTTTTGAAATGCTGGTAGCTAAGCAATACCAGCTGCTGATGAACCTGAAAGGCAGAAGGTGAGGATGAATGACTTTGAGCATATTATTAAATGTCCCTGGTTACTGTTACTGTCACATCAGTTAGCTCAAGCTTTCATAGTCCATTTCCACTTTGCAGACTTCCAAGGTTGGCAGACGCTCCCCATTCCTTCGGATGTCTCCTGCCTGCTGAATGCTTACCACCAGGAGAAACACTCTCTCCGCCTGCATATTTCTGCTACCAGCAAACAGAATCTATCAAGAGTCAGTTTCGTTTCTTCCCAAATCGTTGCCTTGTAATTGGGTTTACAATTATGTGTATAATTATATAAGTAAATAACACATTAATTTTTATTGAGTATAATAGTTTATTACAACGAAATATTACACAGACTGGTTAAATTCGAGAACAAAGAGAAATATATTTTATTCTATGGAAACTAAGTTTAATGCCTTAGAAATAACTCTATGAAGTCAAGTAAAAAACCAAAAAAATTACTGTCAAATTATTATAGGTGAGGAAACTACAAAAGATCAGGAGAAACAATACCTGAAATCTAAAAGGATATTATATGCATATTGCTTGCCAAAAAAGTTTAAATTTTTCACTCTGCTTTGAGGAACTACAGACTAGCTTCTCTGCGATGTGTGAGGTTTGTGCATGAAAGACCAGACAAAACTGCAATCAATATACCAATAATTTATCTTTAAAAAAGACCCTGGGACAACAAGAAGATTAAAAAATTACTATATATTTATATTATTAGGTATGCATCATCTCCTGATTTCCTCTTCTTAATCTTTTTAAAAAAATTATCCACAGCCTGATTGCATTACTCTGTGTCCTTTGCCAACAGTCAGCACTTCCTGGCTTTTGAAATCAATGAATACTTCCAGAGAAGAAGCACAGAAGCACAGGACAGACCTTTCTCTTCATTTCAACTCTACTGGTTATGTAGGTGTTTATCTTTGAGCAGCTTTGTGGTTTGCTCTCGACTGATTTCCCATTTTATACCAGAGATAAAGGCAGCTCACATGGACACTTAAGATACAACAAATTAGGATAAATTTCAAGACTTTAGAAAAGTGAATTAACATTCCGAATCTCAGTTTCTTCACAGTATTGTGAAGAATAAGTGAGAGTCCTTCTAAAAAGCCAAGCATACAGAAGGGTCCAATGAATGTGAGTTCATTTCCTTATCTGGTCGGTAAAAGGATATATTGAAGATGCATAATTTTCATGGTGATTAGGAAATTATTCTATGCCTCTGTATAATGCTTTGTGTTTTTAAAGTACTTTCCTATATATTCTAATTAATCCCACACAACAACGGTGCAGAATAAATATATCAGGTTTAATTACTTCGCAGTTACATTTTATAAGACCGAAGCAGATAGATGTGAAGCGTCTAAACCAAGTTCTCTCTGAAAGTTAACACAAATTTATGTTTAAATAAGCCTATTACGAGCTTATTTTCTGAGCCTCTTTCTCTCATTAACTTCTGCAATTCTACAAGATGTCTAAGATTTTCTTTTAGATTTCATCACTCTTTCATAATGCTCTTCTTTAGAGGCTCACCAATAACTAGCAGAGAACATAACACTTTAGTTCAATGCCAGTACATGAAAAACAGAATAAAGATAGAAAGCAAAACAAATGCCTCATGAACACAGTTGAAAGTCAGCGAGTTTTTGTCCTCTGAACCCATAGTCCAAGATGGGGCCTGAAAATTAGAACTTCTTGTACTGTTGTATTTCTCCATCCTGAATGTACCCCCAGACAAGAGGACACTGGGACTATGGTTGGATTTGCAAAAACATAGCCAAGGCCTGAGTAGTCAGGAACTTTTGGATAGGCCTTACTACTTAATTCTAGAATCTCAGGACCGTACTGGAATTGTGATGAGAAACTCTTCATTGATGCAAGAAACTCATTTTTCCTGACAGAGGGGAAATCTACTCTCAACTAGCCATAACTCTACCACTGTCTTAGTTCTGTTCATATTTAATTTCCTCCTCCGGTCCCCTCCCCACTGTGAGGCAGCCATTCTATAGATTAATTTTGCCTATTCTATAGCTTCATATAAATGGAATCACATAGTACATACCCTTTGTATCTGGCTAAGTTTATTCATAAAATGTTTTTGAGATTCATCCATATTATTGCTAGAATCAATAGCTTGTTCCTTTTTACTCCTAGGAAGTGTGTACCTGTATTAATATTCTACAGTTTGCTTATCATTTCTCCTGTCATTGGTATCTGAAATCTTTTTGGCTATCATGAATACAGCTTCCATGAAACTCTTATAAAGTATGGACATATGTTTTTATTTCTCTTGAATAAATAAGTAGCAGTAAAATTGCTGAGCATACAATTAGCATATCTTTACCTTTATTAGAAACAATCAGATGGCTTTCCTAAGTGGTTGTACCATTTAACATTCTCATTAGCAATGTATGAGTTTAAGTTATGCATATCCACACCAACACTCAAACAAACAACTTTTATCTGATCTTAGAGTCCCCAAACATGCTATTCCTCTACCTGAAGTATTATCCCCCTTGTTCTGTGACTAATTAGTTGACCAGTTACCCATGATGTCTCCGCTTAAATATCAGTTGCTCAACAAAGTCTATTCTTACCGTTTTCTAACCCATCTAGGTTGGCCCTCCTGCTGCACATTCCCAGAGCACACTGTACCATTTGTGTAGTATTTCTAAGATTCACCTTGCTTATGATTATTTGTTTAATACTTCCTTCTTTCTTAGAGTGTGAGCTCCATGAAAGCAGAAACCATGTCTTCTACTATGCCTGGATGATTAGAAAGTACTCGGTAAATATTTATAGCTTTTTGTAAAACCAAGATGTAAAATCTTTTAATTACCTTATCACAGATATAGTGAAGGTGATTTGTTAAAACCATTCATAAGGGAATCCATCAGAGTACAGACACGTGTACAGGTAGGCATCAGCTAATAATTATAGCAGAAATTCCTTTTGTCCACTTTGCTGATATCGTCTACTATGTTTTCAAACTATGTAATATTTTGTGTCCAGCTCAAGAGAACCATAACAGCATCTTTCTGGAGGGTTTTCAGGGACAATAGCACAAAGCAGATGTTTAAAACAATAAATCCAGATAAGTCTTCTGGCAGCTTTTGTATCATCACTAAGAAATTCATCGGATAACATTAATAATTTATCATTAATATCATCAGCTCCAAGACTACTTTACAGCTTTAAAAATAATTTACTCCTTAAGTATAAGTAAGATCATATTCTTTCCCACTACCCAGAGCTCTCTTCTTCCCTACAGCTGAGGCTCACATAAAATGTATGCATCTGGAGAGTTGAATTAACTCATCCTAAACAATAGGGTGGCATTGCAATAGACACCATTGGATACATTGTATATTTTCTTTAGAAAATCAAACACACATAAGGAACCAGACTTTGGATATCTTGGAATTTTATCAGGCCCTCCATTAATTCCAATTAGAAACCAGGGTCTAGCACAGGGCTTGGCACATAGTAGCGGTTGAACAAACATTTATTTAAAACATCAGTGAAAGTGGTCACAGCAAAAGCTCCAAACAAAGGAAATTCTAATAAACAAAGTTTATTGATTAATCCAGAAACATAGCCATTTTTTAAAAAAAAGTATAAACCAAATTATTGCTTTCAGTCAATGAAACCAGGCGCCCCACGGGTGGGAGCTCTGTTTAACCAACACAGCTCTTACAGCGCTGAAGGCCATTCTCGTTGCAAGCCGTGCACTTCAGGGCCTTGAAAGAGTCCGTAAAGCAGTTTCGAAACACTGACATTTTGCTCCCGTGGCAGATGGAGCACGGAAGAAAGCCGAAGCCTCCACAGGAGGGACACTCGTGTGGATGCTGCACTCTCTGGATAGGTGGCGGGGGGACAAGAGAGAATAGAACATGTGTTAGCATGACAACTCCATCAGCCCTCCTGTCTTTCTGTACTGTGGATGATCATAAAACAATATCGGCATAATATGGCTGGGGACCTGAAATCACCTACCATTGATATACAATAGACGCAGGGAATACACTAACTGAAGTTTCCTTCATTATCTCATTGACGGCCATCAATAGCATAACCTTGGTGTGTAAGGGCTGGTACCTTTCAGGTTAAAGGGCACACACTTCCAGAAATCCATCCTATGAAAGCACATATTTACAAATCAAGTAGTTCAGGAAATGGTCATTTGCATTAAAGGAAAATACTGTAACTTTCCCTTTAGTATCACGTCACAGTTTTATATCTTTGTTTATAGAATAGTAGGACTAATAGTGAGTATGGAAAATCGGAAAACTAAAAGCTGGAGTGGATGAGCCACTGTCAACCGAAGATCCATCATCATACTGCACGTGTGAATAATGCTTTGTATTTTTAAAAGCACTTTCAAATGCATGACTATATAGAGTCTTTCCTCATCCCAACCTTCACACACACTGACACCTTCTTCTGTAAAGCAGCTAATTCAAGCAACATTATCCTCATTTTATATTTAAAGAAACAGGCATAGAAATCTTAAGACATTTATCCAAGTCTGTAAAATTACCCACAGTAGCTATCAGCCTTTCTACCTCAAGTAAAAGTAAAGTACACATGAAAGTATAATGAAATTAACTAGCAAGGATGTTAAGGATATTTTGAGAATTATCCATACGTATTTCTATTTGCTTTTTTGAGCATGTGACCTTTACTGGAGTCTACTAGCGGCATCCACTTGCTGGGGGGAGATTAGGATCGATTACAGAATGAATACAAAGAGAACGTGAGTTAATACCAAGCTTCTGACTTGCAAAATAGGAATTTGCAGCAATGTTTGAAAGCCCACCTTTGTGACAAGAGTAATTGCTAAAGTAAGCTTGGGAAATGTAGACACAGACACACACACGCACACACACAAGCACACTCAAACATACCTTACATACTTAGACATACATACAGATTTTCCCTGGAAGTTCACAACTGTACTTAATAAAGTCTCCAAAAAATCCAACTGAAAAGGTAACCGATTAACTAGGTTTAATCTACCATGTCCCTGGCAAGAAACCTTTTCCCAGAAAACAACTATAATTTTCTCATAATCAGTACTCTGTGGAATGTACTTTGGGAAACAAACATTAAGGATATGATTGCTTTAAAATTTATATATTCCCAGACTACTCTTCAGAGATGCATATTCTGTATATAGTAAGATTTGTTTAGTTACCATTTGACTTTGCTATTATATCAAGATGGCAAAATCCATGGAATATCTTATTTTTAGTAACACAGAATTACCTTGATGGAAAGTAGTGATTGCCAGTCTGAATGACACAAACAAGGAATGTTGTCAAGTTTGTAGATACCCAAAGCTCTTCTAAAAAGTTAGATTGTATGTAGTAATTTAGTTTCTTTGTAACTGGGTTTTTGTCATTTCTTTGTGCAAGGTTGACCAAAAAATGGTGTACCAGACTTACAATTTTGCATGATATAAAAATGTCTTTAGAAAAAAAAACTTTCAGTAAAAACAAAAACAGTGAAGAAAGAGTGTAGTCTAAAAGCAAAACATAGAGAATTAGTAAGTAATGCTATTCTTATCAAATTTTAGAAAGAATATGATACAGTAGATAGGCCATTGACATGCATTAAAGCCATGCCAGAGATTATGTTAAAAAAATTTAATGACTTGTATGAAAGAACACCAACTAGTCAGAAAGGACTAATAGGGCCCTGAATCCAGGACTTCACCCATTAGTGCTGGATTGTAAATAGGACTGGATTCCAAGTAGAGTGGGATCATCAGATTTTGCAATTTAAAAAATTGGGACGCCCAGTTAATTTGAATTTCTGACAGACCACAGATAAATTTTTATATAAGTATGTGCCAAATATTTTATGGGACATGCTTAAACTAAAAAAATTATTCATAATTTACAACAGGTTTAAATGTAAGTGGACATCCTATATTGTACCTGGCAATCCTCACAGGGGAGTTGCTGACAGGGAAGAGGAGAGCTTCTTGGGAGTCTTGGGGTAGCAGCTATTTACCAACCAGTATAAATTATTTTAATATCTTAACAACCAGTATAAACATGTTTCAATATTTTCAAATTCTTGAATAGCCTATGGTTTTCCCATAAAATATATCTGCAATGGCAAGCAAAGAACAACAAAGCTAGAATACATGTGAGCACTAGGAAGCTTCCTAGGTTCATTCACCAGCGATGTCATTCACTCCAAACACCAGGCTCTAAACACAGAGAATCCAAAATGATAACGCAATGCAACACAATTAAAAATTATTGAAACTGAGCAGGACCCTGCAGAACCTTCCTGGGGACAGACACCTCCCCACCCCATCCCCTGGCTCTTGTTTATAGAAAAGCTTTAGCCTCCTAGGCCTTCCCTGAGTTCCAAAGAGCGTATTTAATCAGAGAAGTGAGAAAATGCAGAAACAAATGAAAACAGTTAGGCAAGACAAAATAATAATAGTCTAGCCATAAAACAAAGTCAACGACCTTTAGTTCCTCCTCAAGGGCTAAAGATAATATCCTGAGCCATATCCTGGAGTTGTTTTGCAGATACTAAGACCCCCCACTGCCAACGAGGTGGAAGACGTTAACTGCATGCTGACCTCCAGTATGTAGACTCCAGACAGGTTGGAACCAGAAGGTTGATGATGTTAACTCCCAAAATACCACCCTGTTACCTCACCACCAACCAATCAGGAGGATGTTCACGAGCTGATCAGGCACTCTGTGACCCTCTCCCTCACTTTGTCTTTAAAAACCCTTCCCTGAAGGCCACTGGGGAGTTTGGATCTTTTGAGCATGAGCTGCCCATACTCCTTGCTTGGCCCCATGTTGGGCACCTTACGATAAACGTTGTACTTTCCTTTACCACACGCCAGTATCAGTAGATTGGCTTTACTGCATGGGTGAGTGGACCCAAGTTTGGTTTGGTAACATTATCTTATATCATGGGCCTGGAACATGATTTACAAAAATTACTTTCAAAGGGGCAAAATATCAAATGTTAAATATATAATGAGTCTGCTCTTTCTTAAAGTTTCTCCACAATTCAGAAAAAATAAATTTTCTAAAATGAAGTTAATATATAAATACTAAAAGCCACATTGTTCTTTCTAGAGAGAATCACAAATAGACCAAGGTCATTCTAAAATAACATCATCACTTGCAAACTGGTGGTCACAGAGTTTCTCCCCAGGAATCTCCAGCCATGTGTTTACCAGCACAATGAACATACCAGAAATTGTCAAGCTCTGTTGTCTCAAACTCAGTTTAAATTTGGCTGTCAATTTGAAATTTAGAGACAGAACTTTTCATTAGATTACTCAGTGCTGTAGTCCATACTTTAAACAAACTGGATCTAGTATATCTTTCTTTGCCTTCAAGCTTTCCAAATGGGAAAAGCCCATGGAAGAGTCATTAACCATTACAGATGGTCACTTCAGTTACGATGGTTATTTCTTTGTATTCTAAAACATCTGTTAATTTTATATTTGTAAGATGGTAAAATCAGTTGATTCAACTGATCAAGAACAGGAAGTAATAGAATAATAATAAGAAAAAAATAAATAAATAAAATAAAACAATGTCAGAATCTGTGCAATGCCATGATGAGATATGTCTTTTACTTAAAAGATATGTCTTTTACTTTAATTCACTCATTAAATTGTCTCAACAATTTAATGAGTTAATTCATGTAAAGTGAATAGAATATTGCCTGGCACATTGTAGCTACTTAACAAGACATGATTAGTTATTATTTCACTAATAAATCCTTATTTGAAGAGATTTTTATTAACTGCTGCCTCAAGTTAAATTGCTTGTGGTCACATGACACAACCATTTTCTACCATTCATAGAGTCATTTTATTTAAACACTTCTATATTTAGTCTTCTGGTCTAAAGTGTTACCACTGTAAGAAAGGGAGAGTAAATGTGTTTCAATTCACGTGCAAATTCTGATGTCTTGGAGCACAGTATTGGAAAGATTCTGAGGCCACTTCCACTCAGGAAAAATTAGCTGTTTCAGCCATAAACTTGGGAGAGGAAAGGGATAGCTTACACAGGATGTAGTGTCTATATCCAATTCTCACATGAACCTGACGTAATAGAGACTATCTCATTTCACAAATGATGAAACAAAGTCTCTTAATGAGTTTAAAAAAATGTTCAGGTCACAGTGGAATTTGAAAATTAGAAATTAGAGAACTCTCTTCAAGAACTATATGCATGCCCTTTCCTCTTTAAGAGTAGTTTTCAACCTTTACTTACATCCATTTTTTCCCAAATAATATATTACATGGGATTCCCAAAACATAAAACTGTTAAAAGGATAAATGCTGCAAATGAAGCAGAACTGGGGTGGGGGTGGGAGTGGGTCTTGAGGGGACCCACTAAGGCTCCCCCAGTGTTCCACTAGCCTCCAGAAATCCTATTCCTGTTACATCACCCAGTATAAGCTATTCCACTTGTTCTTCTAATAATAGTAAATAATTCAGTCATTCCTAGCCATCTCCTTCAAAGAGCGCTTTTGTTATATTGGAACTCCGGTTCCAACTTAAAAGAGCTCCAACAATGAGAAAGAGCTGGCTTACACTACATGTTCCTGTGTCCTAAGTCCAATACCTCAGTAGACAGCTTTGCCCTCAGTGCAAGATGGAAAAAGCTAAAAAATTCCCCGAATTTGAACAGTGTTCCAGGTTGGAGGAAGCAGGAATAACTGAAGTTAACAATAGTCATTATTGGTAGTAACAAAACAGACTTCCACTTTCAATGAAGAGGTTAACAAGAGACACTTTGACCTTCAAGCAATTAAGAAATCTAGGGTAGCTCTTCAGTGTCCTGGAGCCCAGCAAAGCTTGAAACCATGCAGACCTGGCTGAGAATAGCACCCAGTAAGAGAACTAAATCTACGGAGTGTCCCTTTTCTGAATAGTGGTTTGGGTAGAGGCATGTCCCTGGGGGTGGAATTCAAGAAAAAAGGAGTGCAAAATCATCCTCCCTTTTACTTCTTTCTGTTCATATATTCTTGGCAAGGGAATTTAAAAAAATAAAACTCAGTGGTCTCATTCCACAAATTAGTCCACATTGCCAGGAACTGTGCAAGGTGTAGGGGATATAGCAGTGAACCAGAGACCTCCCTGTTCTCTTAGTAGTAGCTCTCAGCTACAAATAAGGATTTATTAGTGAAATAATGATGAATAATGACTAATCTTATTGAGTGGTTACTACATACCAGGCAATGTTCTATTCACTTTACATGATTCACTCATTAAATCTTCTCAACAACCCTTTGAGTAAAAGGCAGATCTCATCATAGTGTTGCAGAGATTCTGACTACATTATTTGAGGATGGCCTTGGTCTATTTGTGATTCCATTTAAAAATGATGATGTAGCTTTTTGTATTCATATATTAATTTTATTTTAGGAAATTTATTTGTGGTCTTCGAATACGTCCACTCCATACTGCAGTCATCTGAACTGAAGCCCCCAAGCATTCCCTAGTCTCTAACAAAGGACCAAGGGGACAAGGGGGGAGTTCATGAATGATTGTCAAATGGGTTTCCTTTGTAGCACAAACTCAAATTTCATAAATATAAAGAGTTTTTGCTGTTATATAACATAGGAACAGGATGCTAAGATCAAGGGTCTTCTGTGTTTTCTTCAAGATCAGGAAATGAATGCACTTCTTATTTCTGAACTCAGATCATCTAACCTTATTTTAGGAGAGCTAGAAAATCTCTTAAGTATTTTACCAAAGAGGAAGCAACTTATCTGAGTCTCCACGACCCCATCATCCAGCTTGTCTATGAAGCAGACTCACTCCATGTAACAGATTATCAAAGAGTGAACACTTGGCATATAATCATCTCTGGATGACTCACCTTTTTCTATGTATTTTGTTTTAAACTATATTCAATAATTTAATTCAGCAAATTCTTGTTAAGTGCCTAATAAACGACTCTCTGTCTGACCTAGCTCTTAATAAACAGAATCGTTCCTGATTAGAGTTCCTAACATTCTCAATTTGCAGAGCTGGGAAAGAAGCCCCTGAACAAAATGCTGACACAGAGGAAATTTGTTGCTTATATTCCCGAATGCATAAGCCAGATGTACGAGTCTGATTCTTGACCCAATGGGATGTACTGCCACAACCCTACTTAAAAAGATGTTCCAATTCCAGAGAGAGGCAGCCAGAGCACTTGGCCTGATTTCCCAGGTGAGTAGGTGGTACTCTGCTGCTGTAGTCTCTGAACATGCTGCAGCCACCCACCCCACAGAGAAGCAACATCACCCGGAATGGTGCTTCTCCAGGGAGGGTCAGGCCAGTCTTTGATAGCTCCAATGCCTTGTACAGGCAGCCTGTGCCATTTCCAGCATCCTCAGTGTATAGCTGGGAATCTTACCTCTGTTCTTCATAAATAACAAATCAGGCTTTACAGGGAAAAATGTACAAAAGTGGACACTATGTTGGCAATCTCACCAGCAATGACAACAAAATGTTTGCTCATATCTTTAAAAGAAACAGCAAGGCAGAAGCTTACTTAGAGCTTCTCTACCATCTGAGATCTTTAATCCAGTACCTGCCATAACAAGGTGATTGCTAATCATCTCAGGGATGCCCTGACTTCCTCTGTGTGGGGAACATCAGGATCAGCTATCCATCTCGGTTATTGTTTGGGGGAAATCCTTAGACATCTCTTCGCTTTTGATCTTTAGCCTGTTTATTTATATAAGTAAATACATAAATATATAAATAAATTTTACCCCCCAATGGTGATTTTATTCATCTTTTTCACCCAAGTGTTCTCTTACATAAAATAATTCTTTTTCTCTTCTTTTTCATTGATTAACTGCTTTGCCTTCTCAAAAACAAACAAACAAAAAACAAAACAGACAAAAAAAAAACCTTGGATGAAAGAGGATTCATTCATCTATTCACTCAACAAATAATTATTGAGTGCCCATTATTTTCCAATTCCTGTTCTAGGCGCTAGATGTAAAGAACAGAACAAAATAGGCAAGAATCTGTGTCCACGCGGAGCTCATATGTTACTGGGAAGATCCCCTGCAAACTGTCCCAGGAGCAGAACCCGCACTGGTACAGGTAGCCTTATTAAATCCAAGTCTCATACCAGCTATCGCCATATTTCACTTGCTTCTGCTGCTTTTGGCCAGCTCCTCATGTTTGAGGCCACTGACAAGTCTTCATCAGCGAATCAGGCCCCCTCAGGTTCCCCGAGCAATTTTCACTTAGATGGGAAGTATGCTAGAATTCTTGGGCCAGAAAACTTGAAATTTGATTTGCTGACACCGTTTCTGATGACCCAGCTGCAGATGCTAAGCCTCTTTCCTCCTCATTACTGGGGTAACTGCTGAAAACTGGGGCCTGAATTACAAAGACCAGGGTGATGAATTATGCAGCACCCAAGTAACAGCAAATTAGAACTTAGTAGGAGCTGTCTGGTTTCTCTCCGAAGTTATTGCCAATTTTCCCCTCTTCCACAATGCCACACTAGCATAAGATCCAAGTGTTAAAATTCAGTCTGTTTCCTGGACCTAGTACTCTGCCTACCGCCCAGTAAACTTCTCAGCTGGGCCTTGGGTCCTGCCACGTTTGATCAGATTTCCCAGATACCTACATGACACTTAATTTGAGAGTGATGGCCGCATAGATTCATGGTTAAGATTATGAAGTCAGGCTCATTAAAATCATGAATCAAACACTATTTGTAAGGTCTGGAGCAAGTGATTTAATCCTCTGTGCCTCCATTCTCTTGTCTGTAAAACAAGGATAATAATAGAACCCACCTTGCAGAGTTATTGTAACGTTTCAATAACTTAATACGTATAATACCAAGAATATTACTTGCTACTTAGTAAGGACTCCAATGTTTCCTACCTCAGGAATATTAAACTCCTGTTTCATTGCCAAAAGCCAACCAGGAGAATGGAATGGGTTTGGATCTGAATCTTGTCCTTTATCCACTTTTCCTGGTTCTTCCAACTGCTTCTCCAAGGCCAGTCTCTTTGCCTGGGTGAGTTTGCCTTAAACCCCAGGCTCCTCACAGGCAGAGTTCAGGGCTTTCTGGATGGCTGCAAATTCTCTACCAGTTTTGTTATATGGACAAAGCAGCCCAACAGAGTTATAACACCTTATAAATCCTATGAACGGTAGAAGCCAGTACCGTACTATTGTATATATTTCAACATTAAGAATAGTTTTAAATGTTTCTGGCTTATTTATGTCATCTGTAGAATTGAGACAGACTTAATGAAGAGCATAAAATCCTCTTTCAAAATTCTTTGAGCTGAGAGAAAGAGAGAGGTTATGTTAATATATAGCATGGCGGTGTTAATCAAGTTGCAGAATTAAGAAATTATAGACTCAAAAGAATAAAGTCTATGAATAGCTAAGTCAATCGTCAACCTTTAAAAAGAAGAGTAATGAGGGACATTGACTTTATAAGACTCTAAAAGATGCTTTTAAATCACAGAAATAACAACAGTAGGATATTGATACAATAGGAACAATGGAACGGATTAGAAAGCTCAGACAAAGACCCAGGTACATATGGGGATTTACTATAATAAAAAATTGGCACAGGGGGCTTCCCTGGTGGCGCAGTGGTTGAGAGTCTGCCTGCCGATGCAGGGGACACGGGTTCGTACCCCGGTCCGGGAAGATCCCACATGCCGTGGAGTGGCTGGACCCGTGAGCCATGGACGCTGAGCCTGCGCATCCGGAGCCTGTGTTCCGCAGTGGGAGAGGCCGCAACAGTGAGGGGCCTGCGTACCCCCCCCCAAAAAGAGCTAATATCTAGAATATAGAAGGATCTTCTGAGAATCAACAACAACAACAAAAAAGACAATTCCAACACTTTTCATGGGCAAGGATAAGAATACACAACTTACAGAAGAAGAAATTTAAAAATTTAACAAGCATACAAGGAAATGCCCAAACTCAATGGTTATCAGAAAAACATTAATTAAAATGATAAGGCAATATCTCTCTATACCTACTACCCTGGCAAAAATCAGACAACAGAAAATTGGAGAACGATGTAAAACATTGCCAGGAATGTGGGAACATACGAAACCGCTTTCTCCACAGGAGGGAGTGTTGGATGCTGCAAGCATCATGGAGAGCCATCTGGCACTACCTGAAAAACTGGGGATATGCATAAGCTATTACCCAGCGATTCCTACTCTCAGAGAAATCCACAAGCGAACATGGTCAAGGTTGCTCCTTGCAGCACTGTCTGTTTGAGGGAGAAGTTAGAGGACATCAGTGGAAAAAATGAGTAGATAAAAAATATTGGGTGGGCTCCATGCAGCTGCATTGTCCAAAGTAGGAGCCCTCGGTCAGATATGGTTAATTAGTTTATTTATTTTAAAATTTGTATTTAATTTTACTTGACTTGAATTTAAACTTAAATCAAGTAAAGTTAAATAAAATTAAAAATTCAGTTCTTCAGTCGCACTAGCTACATTCTAAGCGCTCAACAGCCACATGCAGCCAGTGACTACTGTTTTGGATAGTACAGATATAAAAGAGTTCCATCATCAAAGGAAGTTCTATTCAACAGTGATGTTGTGGGAAAGTACACAGCAGTTAGAAGAAATGGATTAAAGGTTCGCATAGCAATATCGATGGTTCTTAAAAGCATAGTGCCTAAGAAAATAATTTGAAACACAATTAGGTACATTACATGACATCATTTGTAAGAGTAAAAATGTGCAGAGAAAATAATAATACATATTAACCAAGTTAAATCACTTAAATAAAACATACATATTAACCCAAATTGATGGTTTCATGGAGTTGGAGTAGAGTACAGGGACAAAAGGAAAGAAATGAACCCACCCATACAGATTTTAGAGCTGAGAGGAATTTTAGATTATCAAGTACACACCCTCATTGTGTTTGTCTTTCTCGGTAAAATTACTATATGAATAAAACATGATTCCTAACACCAAGTAGTAAATAGTTCATTTGGGACATGAATTAAATGCCCAAAGACAAGTAATACAAAAATTAAAAGACTTTGATAAGCACCTAAGAAAAAGAGGGATACAGGAATGCAAAGGTGTGAGAGATCAGGAATGATGTGGGGAAGAGGTGATACTGCAGATGGGCCTTGAAGATGGTGAAGGGGAATGAGGAAGTGGAACAATAGCAGGCTTGCACAAAGGAATGGTGGTAAAAAACCACGAAGTGGAAGGAATGGTAGAGAATCAGAAATGAGGTCAGCAAAGGAGATTGGACCAAAAAGAGCTGGCGTGGCACAATAGATACCATGTAACCATATTGCATAGTTCCCCTGGGAAAGTCTGGGTTCAGGTTCACTGCCACAGAATAATTATTAATGCACCCTTTTCACTCTCAAGGTGTCCCAGTTTAGACTATAAAATATATATATATTTTATCCTACATATAGAGAGAAGTAGGCTGATAAAATACTGGAGCAGAGAGGTATTAAGGGTTTCCTGGTTGCATATTCATTTGATACATCATATATTTGAATAAGTATTTCTCAGATGTTGTCATCATAAATATAGGAACAAAATTAAAAGGTGCACTTTTGGAGAAATAACTTTTTCTCTAATCTTTAGAAATGATGAGCTGGTCTGTAGGAAAAATAAAATAATTTAAATAAAAAATTTTATATGTGCTTCAAGATAACGGCCTGACATGAAACACCTCATCAACATCTCTATAACAGAGAATTAGGCTCTAATAAAGCCTACTGGAATTTTCACCTAATACTACGAGGTTGTTAGACACTAACACTAAAGTCACTCTAGCTGGAGGAAATCTCACCGTAGGTGGTAGCAAATTAAAACCGCCACATGTATCCTGTTACATATTTGTAAGAACACAGAGAAAAATTCAATTAGGAAAACTCAATTACAATCAGAGTGTGTTGAATGTTTTGATTACTAAAAATAAGTTGCTAAAAGCACAATTACCTCAATTTTGGTTAAGAGGTCTTGCAGTTCTCCTGATTCATTCATTGACAAAATTTTCTCAGCACCCTATTAACAAGAGAGGGTAGGGGAGAAAGAAAATCCATTTTGTTAGTATTTGAGAAAACAAAGTTCTAGCCAGGAAAGTTTAACTCACAAAATACTGAACAGGATTTTTCCCTTCAGATCTAAGTAAACTCAGAGCCAGGAGGCCAAAGAGGAGAGGAAATTTCTCTCTCCTTTCACATACTCTCCCATCTAGTAAGGCTAATTGTGGGCAAAAGGAGGACTGCCGGCAGAAGGTGAGTACTGGGAAGTCCATC
This sequence comes from Tursiops truncatus, assembly GCF_011762595.2. Classification (NCBI taxonomy): domain Eukaryota; kingdom Metazoa; phylum Chordata; class Mammalia; order Artiodactyla; family Delphinidae; genus Tursiops; species Tursiops truncatus. The sequence goes on along the minus strand of NC_047038.1, from coordinate 66,718,334 downwards.
CATGCCTGTCAGACGAAGTCCCGAGATGGAAGGTTCCAGCACACCCTTCAGAGCTGTTCAGGGACCCTAAGCCAGCCACCTGGGAAAGGAAGCCTCTGAGCAAATCCCCAGCCTGGGCTGCCTCTGCCCTGTTCCAGGCAGTCCTGGACATGCCCCACTCAGAATCCTTAGAATCCATGTCCTTAAGGACATGCCCTCCTTAATGCTATTAAGATAACAGCAGCTAATAATAATGATAATGATAATAAAAGTAATAACCACCCACAGTAATTAAGCACATATTAGGAGCCAGGCATCCAACATCATCTAATCTGATGTGCTAGGCTCACTTAATGGTAGAAATTGAGCCTCTGTGAGATTAAATAACAATTGCAAGGTCACCCAGAGAGAAAGCAGAGTGGGAATTTGAACACAGACAGGGGAATTACTCCAGAGTCAATGGAGTAAGACTCTACTTAAAAATGAGAACCTGGGGTTCCCTGGTGGTGCAGTGGTTGAGAGTCTGCCTGCCGATGCAGGGGACGCGGGTTCGTGCCCCGGTCCGGGAAGATCCCGCATACCACGGAGTGGCTGGGCCCGTGAGCCATGGCCGCTGAGCCTGTTCGTCCGGAGCCTGTGCTCCACAGCGGGAGAGGCCACAACAGTGAGAGGCCCACGTACCGCAAAAAAAAAAAGAAAAAAAGTGAACTTTACCTAAAAATGCAAGAGGGAGGAGATATGGGGATATACGTATATGTATAGCTGATTCACTTTGTTATAAAGCAGAAACTAACACACCATTCTAATGCAATTATACTTCAATAAAGATGTTTTTTAAAAAAAAACAACTTTACTGTGAAAATGAGAACTGGGATGATGTACGCACTTTCCAACAAACTAATCATGTTTCTTTGAACTACCCCATTTTCCTTTCCTTTCCAGCCTCTTCTTACCTTCTCCCACTCTACTTCTCAACATGCAGTCATAGAGGCCATAGAAGGAAGAAGTTATTCTTTCTCTTTTTTTTTTCTTTTAAAGAAAACAGACATTTATTTTTCACAGTTCTAGAGGTGGGAAGTCCAAGATTAGGGTGCCAGCATGGTCTGGTTCTTTTTTTTTTTTTTCTATAACATCTTTATTGAGGTATAATTGCTTTACAGTGGTATGTGAGTTTCTACTGTATAACAAAGTGGATCAGCTATACGTATACATGTATCCCCATATCTCCTCCCTCTTGCATCTCCCTCTCACCCTCCCTATCTCACCCCCTCTAGGTGGTCACAAAGCACCAAGCTAATCTCTCTGTGTTATGTGGCTGCTTCCCACTAGCTATCTATGTTACATTTGGTAGTGTATATATGTCCATGCCACTCTCTCACTTCATCCCAGCTTGCCCTTCCCCCTCCCCATGTGCTGAAGTCCATTCTCTACGTCCATGTCTTTACTCCTGTCCTGCCCCTAGGTCCTTCAGAAACTTTTTTTTTTAGATGCCATATATATGTGTTAGCATTAGGTATTTGTTTTTCTCTTTCTGACTTAATTCACTCTGTGTTACAGACTCTAGGTCCAACCACCTCACTACAAATAAATCAATTCCGTTTCTTATTATGGCTGAGTAATATTCCATTGTGTATATGTGCCACATCTTCTTTATCCATTCATCTGTCGATGAACACTTAGGTTGATTCCATGTGCTGGCTATTGTAAATAGAGCTGCAATGAACATTGTGGTACATGACTCTTTGAATTATGGTTTTCTCAGGGTATATGCCCATGAGTGGTAATGCTGGGTCGTATGGTAGTTCTATTTTCAGTTTTTTAAGGAACCTCCATACTGTTCTCCATAGTGGCTGTATCAATTTACATTCCCACCAACAGTGAAGGAGGGTTCCCTTTTCTCCACACCCTCTCCAGCATTTATTGTTTCTAGATTTTTTGATGATGGCCATTCTGACTGGTGTGAGGTGATATCTCATTGTAGTTTTGATTTGCATTTCTCTAATGATTAGTGATGTTGAGCATCCTTTCATGTGTTTGTTGGCAATCTGTATATCTTCTTTGGAGAAATGTCTATTTAGGTCTTCTGCCCATTTTTGGATTGGATTGTTTGTTTTTCTGATATTGAGCGGCATAAGCTACTTGTATATTTTGGAGATTAATCCTTTGTCAGTTGCTCTGTTTGCAAACATTTTCTCCCATTCTGAGGGTTGTCTTTTCGTCTTATTTGTGCTTTCCTTTGCTGTGCAAACTTTTAAGTTTCATTAGGTCCCATTTGTTTATTTTTGTTTTTATTTGCATCACTCTAGGAGGCGGGTAAAAAAGGATCTTGCTGTGATTTATGTCATAGAGTGTTCTTCCTAAGTTTTCCTCTAAGAGTTTTATAGTGTCTGGCCTTACATTTAGGTCTTTAATCCATTTTGAGTTTATTTTTGTGTATGGTGTTAGGGAGTGTTCTAATTTTATTCTTTTACGTGTAGCTCTCCAGTTTTCCCAGCACCACTTAATGAAGAGGGTGTCTTTTTTCCATTGTACGTTCTTGCCTCCTTTGTTGTAAAGTAGGTGGACTATAGGTGCATGGGTTTATCTCTGGGCTTTCTATCCTGTTCCATTGATCTATATTTCTGTTTTTCTGCCAGTACCATACTGTCTTGATTACTGTAGCTTGGTAGTATAGTCTGAAGTCCAGGAGCCTGATTACTCCAGCTCTGTTTTTCTTTCTCAAGAATTGCTTTGGCTATTCGGGGTCTTTTATGTTTCCATACAAATTGTGAAATTTTTTGTTATTGTTCTGTGAAAAATGCCACTGGTAGTCTAATAGGGATTGCATTGAATCTGTAGATTGCTTTGGGTAGCATAGTCATTTTCACAATGTTGCTTCTTCCAATCCAAGAACATGGTACATTTCTCCATCTGTTGTATCATCTTTAATTTCTTTCATCAGTGTCTCATGATTTTCTGTATACAGGATTTTTGTCTCCTTAGGTAGGTTTATTCCTAGGTATTTTATTCTTTTTGTTGAAATGGTAAATGGGAGTGTTTCCTTAATTTCTCTTTCATATTTTTCATCATTAGTGTATAGGAATGCAAGAGATTTCTCTGCATTAATTATGTATCCTGCTACTTTACTAAATTCATTGATTAGCTCTAGTAGTTTTCTGGTAGCATCTTTAGGATACTCTATGTATAGTATCATGTCGCCTGCAAACAGTGACAGTTTTACTTCTTTTCTGATATGGATTCCTTCTATTTCTTTTTCTTCTCTGATTGCTGTGGATAAAAGTTCCAAAACTACGTTGAATAATAGTGGTGAGAGTGGACAACCTTGTCTTTTTCCTGATCTTAGTGGAAATGGTTTCAGTTTTTCACCATTGAGAACGATGTTGGCTGTGGGTTTGTCATATATGGCCTTTATTACATTGAGGTAAGTTCCCTCTATGCCTACTTTCTGGAGGGTTTTTATTATAAATGGGTGTTGAATTTTGTTGAAAGCTTTTTCTGCATCTATTGAGATGATCATATGGTTTTTCTCCTTCAATTTGTTAATATGGTGTATCACATTGATTGATTTGCATATATTGAAGAATCCTTGCATTCCTGGGATAAACCTCACTTAATCATGGTGTATAATCCTTTAAATGTGCTGTTGGAATCTGTTTCCTAGTATTCTGTTGAGGATTTTTGCATCTATGTTCATCAGTGACATTGGGCTCTAGTATTCTTTCTTTCTGTCATCTTTGTCTGGTTTGGGTATCAGGGTGATGGTGGCCTCGTAGAATGAATTTGGGAGTGTTCCTCCCTCTACTATATTTTGGAAGAGTTTGAGAAGGATAGGTGTTAGATATTCTCTAAATGTTTGATAGAATTTTCCTGTGAAGCCATCTGGTCCAGGGCTTTTGTTTGTTGGAAGATTTTTAATCACAGTTTCAATTTCAGTGCTTGTGATTGGTCTGTTTATATTTTCTATTTCTTCCTGGTTCAGCCTCGGAAGGTTGTGCTTGTCTAAGAATTTGTCCATTTCTTCCAGATTGTCCATTTCATTAGCATATAGTTGCTTGTAGTAATCTCTCATGATCCTTTGTATTTCTGCAGTGTCAGTTGTTACTTCTCCTTTTTCATTTCTAATTCTATTGATTTGAGTCTTCTCCCTTTTTTTCTTGATGAGTCTGGCTAATGGTTTATAAATTTTGTTTATCTTCTCAAAGAACCAGCTTTTAGTTTTATTGATCTTTGCTATTGTTTCCTTCATTTCTTTTTCATTTATTTCTGATCTGATATTTATGATTTCTTTCCTTCTGCTAACTTAGGGTTTTTTTAATTCTTCTTTCTCTAATTGCTTTAGGTTTAAGGTTAGGTGACTTATTTGAGATTTTTCTTGTTTCTTGATGTAGGATTGTATTGCTATGAACTTCCCTCTTAGAACTGTTTTTGCTGCATCCCATAGGTTTTGGGTCATCGTGTCTTCATTGTCATTTGTTTCCAGGTATTTTCTGATTTCCTCTTTGATTTCTTCAGTGACCTCTTTGTTCTTTAGTAGTGTATTGTTTAGCCTCCATGTGTTTCTATTCTGTACAGATTTTTTTCTGTAATTGATATCTAGTCTTATAGTATTGTGGACAGAAAAGATACTGGATACGATTTCAATTTTCTTAAATATACCAAGGCTTGATTTGTGCCCCAGATATGATCTATCCTGGAGAATGTTCCATGAGCACTTGAGAAGAAAGTGTATTCTGTTGTTTTTGGATGGAATGTCCTATAAATATCAATTAAGTTCATCTTGTTTAATGTGTCATTTAAACCTTGTGTTTCCTTATTTATTTTCGTTTTGGATGATCTGTCCAGTGATGAAAGTGGGAATGTTAAAGTCCCCTACTATTACTGTGTTACTGTCAATTTCCCCTTTTATGGCTGTTAGCATTTGCCTTATGTATTGAGGTGCTCCTATGTTGGGTGCATAAATATTTACAATTGTTATATCTTCTTCTTGGATTGATCCCTTGATCATTATGTAGTGTCCTTCTTTGTCTCTTGTATTAGTCTTTATTTTAAAGTCTATTTTGTCTGATATGAGAATTGCTACTCCAGCTTACTTTTGAATTCCATTCACATGGAATATCTTTTTTCATTCCCTCACTTTCAGTCTGTATGTGTCCCTGGGTCTGATGTGGGTCTCTTGTAGACAACATATATACGGGTCTTGTTTTTGTATCCATTCAGCCAGTCTATGTCTGTTCGTTGGAGCATTTATTCCATTTACATTTAAGGTAATTATTGATATGTATGTTCCTATTACCATTTTCTTAATTGTTTTGGGTTTGTTACTGTAGGTCTTTTCCTTCTCTTATGTTTCCTGCCTAGAGAAGTTCCTTTAGCATTTGTTGTAAACCTGGTTTGGTGGTGCTGAATTCTCTTAGCTTCTGCTTGTTTGTAAAGGTTTTAATTTCTCCATTGAATCTCAATGAGATCTTTGCTGGGTAGAGTAATCTTGTTTGTAGGTTTTTGTCTTTCATCACTTTAAATATGTCCTGCCACTCCTTTTAGGCTTGCCAAGTTTCTGCTGGAAGATCAGCTGTTAACCTTGTGGGGGTTCCCTTGTATGTCATTTGTTGCTTTTCCCTTGCTGCTTTTAATATTTTTTCTTTGTATTTAATTTTTGATAGTTTGATTAATATGTGTCTTGGCATGTTTCTCCTTGGATTTATCCTGTATGGGACTCTCTGTGCTTCCTGGACTTGATTGACTATTTCCTTTCCCATATTAGGGAAGTTCTCAACTATAATCTCTTCAAATATTTTCTCAGTCCCTTTGTTTTTCTCTTCTTCTTCTGGGACCCCTATAATTCAAATGTTGGTGCATTTAACGTTGTCCCAAAGGTCTCTGAGAGTGTCCTCAATTCTTTTCATTTTTTGTTTTTATTCTACTCTGCGGTAATTATTTCCACTATTTTAATCTTCCAGGTCACTTATCCTTTCTTCTGCCTCAGTTATTCTGCTATTGACTCCTTCTAGAGGATTTTTAATTTCATTTATTGTGTTTCTCATCATTGTTTGTTTGCTCTTTAGTTCTTCTAGGTCCTTGTTAAACGTTTCTTGTATTTTCTCCATTCTATTTCCAAGATTTTGGATCCTCTTTACTGTTGTTACTCTGAATTCTTTTTCTGGTAGACTGCCTATTTTCTCTTCATTTGTTTGGTCTGGTGCATTTTTACCTTGCTGCTTCATCTGCTGTATATTTCTCTGTTTTCTCATTTTGCTTACCTTACTGTGTTTGGGGTCTCCTTTTCACAGGCTGCAGGTTTGTAGTTCCCATTGTTTTTGGTGTCTGTCCGCAGTGGGTAAGGTTGATTCAGTGGGTTTTGTAGGCTTCCTGGTGAGAGGACGAATGCCTGTGTTCTGGTGGATGAGGCTGGATCTTGTCTTTCTGGTAGACAGGACTGCGTCTGGTGGTGTGTTTTGGGGTGTCTGTGAACTTAATATGATTTTAGGCAGCCTCTCTGCTAATGGATGGGGTTGTGTTCCTGTCTTGCTAGTTCTTTGGCATAGGGTGTTCAGCACTGTAGCTTGCTGGTCGTTGAGTGGAGCTGGGTCTTAGCACTGAGGTGGAGATCTCTGGGTGAGCTTTCACCATTTGATATTGCATGGGGCTGGGAGGTCTCTGGTGGGCCAATGTCCTAAACCCAGCTCTCCCACCTCAGAGTCTCAGGTCTGACATCTGGCCGAAGCACCAAGACACTGTCAGCCACACGGCTTAGGCTTATAAAAATGCATCAAGCATCCACTGCATGGAAGTCTGATTTTCTCCTGTTGTAATTCACGTTCCAGTCCTTGCAGATTAGCTGTATTAGGTCACTCTTCTGATGCTCAGCAAGGCTGCTCACCACTCCAGTCAGCAGCTCATTTCCCCAAAGTTATTATTTCTAATCAAAGGCAGAGACCACATCTGCCTTTTTCACATCATATCCCTGGCAAATAGGTGTGGAATCCATTTTTGATCCATCAACAAGACAAACAGAAATACCATCACATAAAAAATACTTCTTGGATTTCTCTTTGTGCTGGGTAGGGTGGAAAACACAAAGACTAATTTAAAAAATAAAAAGGCCCTAGCGTTAGGAGATTACAATTTTTTTTATGTAAACACACAACCAAGTAACCCACAATGTAGAATGGGAAATAACTGCCAAATGTTAATGATGCAGAAAAGATGAGCCAGGAGATCCTAGCAGGGAGGAAAAAAGATCTGCTTATGGAAAAGACTTTCTGATGTTGGTAGCATTTGATGTGGACCTTGAAGATTAAGTGAGGTTTCTAAGGGTAGTCAAGTCAGGCAGAGATGTACAGGAGTCTTTAGTTCTGGGTTTCATTTACTTCAGTTTATTTTACATAACTCAGATCATCTTAATCACCATCAGGAATGTCAACTTGATAAATTAACAAAGTACAATGAATGAATACACAGGGTTACAGGGAACACATGTAGCCCTGTGAGGCAAGTTATATTCTTTCATTTGTCGGTGGTTTTGCCAGGAATACAGACATGAGAACAAAGTAAGGAGTGCACCAAAACAAAACATTAAAGCCTAAAGCACAATAAATGGTAATATTTTACTTTCGCTACATTCTATTTCTTTTATGAGTTAGCTAAGCTAAAATGGGAGAAGCCTCAGGGAATTTGGTACGTGAACTAAGCAGTAAGGAGAATATGTGGCTCATGTTTCTTCAAAGAAAATGTACCCCAGTGACTCCAAAGAATATAAATGTACCAGCACAGCTATCATACATCTGCTTCCCAGATCTTTTCTTACCTTAGCAGGGTGCCTTAGTTCACTGTTTAGAATACCATGCACAGGCCAGGAAAGGACTATCACACTACCCCTAGATATGTGAAATTTGCTCTCCTCAGCCAAATCATTCCAGCACCATCAGTACACCACCAGCACCATCAGCACCATTCCAGCACCTCAGCCAAATCATTCCAGCACCATCAGTACCATCAGCACCATCCAGCAGATTCCACATTTCAGGAGAAACTCAGGCTCTGCTCACATCAAGCAATGTAACTAAAGGCCTGAGAGTCGATGCTCTTGGAGACACCTGGGTGCCGAGTGCACAGGTGGTGGACCAAGTGCTTAAGATGGGAAAAAACTCTGCTCTCTAACAAAGAACTGGGAGCTGAGTATCTCCAACCTCTCACTGTGGCTTCCACCCACAGGTCCACGTGGCCAGCCCTCAGCTGGTTTCCTGGGGAGGAGCCCTCTGGTTCCTGTGCTACCGACTGAGCAGATACAATAGCCAAAACCCCTTGCTTCTCCATGGGGTTCCACATCCCCACCCTCCACCTGATCTTGTCCTTGCTGAACCTAAGTGTGAGATCCTACAGGACAAGGAAATCAGATGGTGTTCTCTCTGCTCTTGGGGAGCAGCAGCAGGATGGGGATCTCAGCCTAGTCGGCAAGTTTTAGGGAAAACTTAGATCCCTCCCATCCTGAGACTTGAGACGTTTACCAGGGTAACTCCCAACCTGACCTGTCTGCACTGCATTTACATATTCCAAAGATCTTATTCCCTGCAGTTTTCTATCAAAAGCTTTCCAATGATTACTTGGCCTATAATGAAACTCTTGTGTCCACAAAAGGGAGTATATTTCCTTAAGTATCAACATTCTTAGGAAATAATATTTTCCTGGATGGTATTTGGCTAAGAATGTCACATATGAGTTTGTTACTTTTAAAATATAACCCCACATCCAATTCCATGCAAGTGGAAATTAATTAATCATTCTATTACTTGGCACAGTTTACCAAGACTGACAAGATATCTATGGAAATATTTCTAGTATATTTTTCAATTAATTTAGAATCATTTTTTTCTGAAAATTAATACCTTCCTGAAAATAATGAATAATAGTGATGTGTTAAGTGGTTTACAGACACTGGCTCTTTTAACCATCAGTGAGAATTAAGTATTATAATTACAATTTTTGAAATGAAAAAACTACATTTCTCCGAAGAAGACATACAGATGGCCAACAAACACATGAAAAGATGCTGAACATCACGAATTATTAAAGAAATGCAAACCAAAACTACAACGAGGTATCACCTCAAACTGGTCAAATGGCCAATATCAAAAAATCTACAAACAATAAATGCTGGAGAGGGTGTGGAGAAAAGGGAACCCCCATGCACTGCTGGTAGGAATGTAAATTGATACAGCCACTATGGAGAACTGTATGGAGATTCCTTAAAAAAATAAAAATAGGGCTTCCCTGGTGGTGCAGTGGTTGAGAGTCTGCCTGCCGATGCAGCGGACACAGGTTCGTGCCCTGGTCCAGGAAAATCCCACATGCCGTGGAGCAGCTGGGCCCATGAGCCATGGCCGCTGAGCCTGCGCGTCCGGAGCCTGTGGTCTGCAACGGGAGAGGCCACAACAGTGAGAGGCCTGCGTAGCACACACACACACACACAAAAAAAAAAAAACCTAAAAATAAAACTGCCATATGACCCAGAAATCCCACTACTGGGCATATACCCAGAGAAAACCATAAATCAAAAAGACACATGCACCACAGTGTTCACTGCAGCACTATTTACAATAGCCAGGCCATGGAAGCAACCCTAAATGTCCATCAAGAGAGGAATGGATAAAGAAGATGTGGTATATATATATATATATATATATATATATATATATATATATATGTATATATATATATGATGTGGAATATATATATTCTATATATACAATGGAATATTACTTGGACATAAAAAGGAACGAAACTGGGTCACTTGTAGCGACATGGATGGACCTAGAGACTGTCAAACAGAGTGAAGTAAATCAGAAAGAGAAAAACCAATATCGTATATTAACGCATATATGTGGAATCTGAAAAAAGTTGGTACAGAGGATCTTGTTTACAAAGCAGAAATAGAGACACCAATGTAGAGAATAAACATATGGATACCAAGGGGGAAGGTCAGGGGGTGGGATGAAATGGGAGATTGGGATTGACATATATACTGTTGATACTATGTATAAAATAGATAACTAATGAGAACCTACTGTATAGCACAGGGAACTCTACTCAGTGCTGTGTGGTGACCTAAATGAGAAGGAAATCCAAAAAAGAGGGGATATATGTATATGTACAGCTGATTCCCTTTGCTGGCAGTATAAACTAACACAATATTGTAAAGCAACTATGTCCAATAAAAATTTAAAAAGAAAAGAAAAAACTAAAATTTGAAGAGAATAAGGAAGGTACCCCAGGCCTTTCAGTTAATCAACACAAGGCCTGGACAGATCTTGAATTCAGGTCACGCTGACTCCAAAACCCACACTTTTTCCATTGTGCCAGCATACTTCCTGCTCACTGATACAACATAATTGTATTAGTGGGAAAATGATAACTTCTCGTCTGGGGAGCATGACAATCTGTGGGTACACCTCTCTGCTGACTAGGTGCCCAAGAAGGTCAAGCGAATGAGAGATTTCACAGCAATGACTCCAAACAGAAAGAGAAGCTATAGCACATCCCAGTTTTTTTTTTTTTTTATCTCAGCACCACGCATTATTCAGTTATTTCAATATGCCAAGAAAGGACCTATTTCATTAACCTTCCAAACATGAAATTAGCTCTATTCTCAGTCACCACTTCCCACCTTAAAATTCTGAGCAGTGAGCTATGACATGTGAACAAGCCACTTTATTTTACGTGTGACAAGCTTCTCGAAGATAAGACTGTTTATATAACCTTTCCTCATATATGTATTACCAAAGAAGAGACTCACAGCTTTGGAGGAGATGGTATTACACAAAAGATCACACAAATAAATGTAAATTTATCTGTCATAAATACTACAAAAGAGACATTGACACAAGATGCTGTGAAAGCATATAATACGGTGATTTTAACCTACTCAAGAAGGTTAGGGAAAGTTCTCTCCATAAAGTAATGATTAAGTTGTTGTCTTTAATGATAGTTAACTGAGCACAGAGATAGAAAGGAGGAAGGATATTAATTTCCAGGGCAATAAGGTTACCAAACATTATACATGCATGTCCCTTTGGGGTCACCATTTTCTCCAGTTCAAGATAAGAAAAGCTATATTCAATGAAACTTTCTATGAGATTCTGTACTGTATTTTGATTTGGTGCCCTGGAGGAAATATAGGTAAGACACAAGGCCACAGCATAAGCAATATATTTTATAAGCTGAAGAAAACAATAGATTGGTATAAACCAGCTTGGATTTAGCACTCTTCTAGATCTCTGGAAAGAATTGCTAGGTCAAGAGTTTCCAAACACCATTATCAAAAAATCAAAATAAACAAATACAAACATCTAAGTATTTTTCTCTCAAATACAAAATTATGTAAAATTGCACATACAGATATTAGCTATCTCCATGTTGATATTCAGGTTTCCTTTGCTGTGCAGAAGCTTTTTAGTCTGATGTAGTCCCACTTGCCTATTTTTGCAACCAAAGGTTTTTTGAATAAGACTCCGGATTAAATCCTAGTGCCTCCCTTACAAATTAATTTAACTTGGACAAAGACGCTTTAAGACTCAGTTTCCTTATTTGTAAATTGGGTATAAAAATGTGTACAGCGTTGTTAGAAAGATGACACGAGATGATGTGAGTCTAGAACATTGTATGATACATGATAGGAGTTCAATAAATAGTAGTTGTTTATTTATTTATTATTATTATTATTCAACTCCCTGAGAACATTTATAACTTAGAATCAATTTCAAGCTCTCAAAATTTGGTCCACAAACATTTTCCATCTAGAGTCAATAAATAATAAAAGGCAAATGCAAATCAACAAGAGTCTTACTTTGTTTTGGGGTAATGTCACCATAAAGTGAAAGAGAATGTAATAAGGGTTGGGGGGGGGGGCTCATGTAAAACATTGGGATGAAAGACTGAATTGTGTAACTTATTAAAAAGAAAAGGTGATACAACATTTGAGGACTTTCCAGACCATAAAAGTTCTCAGTTAAGTTGTAGAATGGCTAAAGTATTCTTTATTATGGGGGATTTAACTAGCTTTCGACTAGGATTCTAAAGAGTCAAAAAGGAAGCAGAGTTAGTGAAAAACACTGCTGAAGAAAATTGAGTTGATTATTTTTCTGGGACAACATGGATATTTAATCACTCAGCAGGAAAAATGTTTGAGAAAGATTCATATGGTGAGAGTTATTGAGAAACATAATTAGTTGATCAAAACGTCAATTAAAATTTCATAAATAGGAGGGAGCTCCTACTTGAATGGGACTTAATCCCAGATGGGATCCAAGGATGTTTAGACACAGATAGGTTACTAAAGACTCATCACTGAAGCTTATACATTCAATACAAATTACTTTATTTTAAATATTACTATCTCAGTAAAATTATCAGAAGATTGAGGCACCACCCCTACCTATAAAGACTTCTCTGTAGTGAAGGTCATGTTCATGAAGTAAAGTAGATATCCCATTTTTATAAAGTTCTACAATGCAAAAGAGTCATGGGGTTGTCTAATAATTTTGTTTGTTCAATTCATAAGAATAACCCAATGCATCTTTCAGGTTCCCAGAAGGAAACTGGGGTGTCCAAAGAGTTTAATTGAAGGGCATTTAATGAAGGGCTCAACTACAGAAGCATGGACATCATTAAGTAAATCAACAGGTTTGATGAAGCACCCAGGTGCTGGCAAAAACAGGAAGCTGTGGTGCTTTGTGACAGCCTGGAGGGGTGGGATAGGGAGGGTGGGAGGGAGGGAGACGCAAGAGGGAAGAGATATGGGAACATATGTATATGTATAACTGATTCACTTCGTTATAAAGCAGAAACTAACACACCATTGTAAAGCAATTATACCCCAATAAAGATGTTAAAAAAAAAAAAAAAAGCCCTAATGCCTTGAACCTCAGAATATGACTGTATTTGGAGATAGGGTCTTTAAACAGGTAATTAAGTAAAAATAGGACATTAGGGTTGCCCTAATCCAATCTGGTATCTTTATAAGAAAAGGAAATTTGAATATTATATTGTTATATATTATTGTATATGTATAGATAATTATATGAACATACATTTTTCTATGACCAAATATATATTATATATAAATAAACCTTTATACATATATAAAAAAAAAAACAGGAAGCTGTTACTACACTGGAGTCTAATGTTCATGAGGAAGGTGTTGTTATTACAGAACCCAACAAAAGATGTAGCCGTGGGAAAGAAGCCAAGAGGAACTCAGCGTCTGCTCAAACTGCACCTCAGAATGAAGGGACCAAAGAAAATAAGTACCTCTGTATCCTGCCTCACTCAGATATCCTGCTCTAGCCTCCCTCTGACTGATGTCAGAGGACAAAGGCATTTGAGTGGTGCAGTCTGTAACGTTTTCCCAGAGCAGGCTAGAGAAGGGGAGAGAATGAATCTGGAAAAGAAAACTGAAAGTAATGAACCCATCCAGCGATGAATCAGATGATTCCTTTCATTCTACTGGGGTTGATCCCTATTAGAGTCCATTTATTATGTGTCTTCAGAACAAGAGAATAAGGAAGATGATCATCTTCCTTTAATTCTAAAGGGAAGGAAATCATATGGGTAACAGAATATGTTGGGAAGGCTGTAGCTTTGGGGTTAAAATAGTGGGCTCAGGCTTCCCTGGTCGGAGAGTCCGGGGTTCGTGCCCCAGTCCGGGAAGATCCCACATGCCGCGGAGCGGCTGGGCCCATGACCCATGGCCGCTGAGCCTGGGCGTCCGGAGCCTGTGCTCCACAACGGGAGAGGCCACAACAGTGAGAGGCCCGCATACCACAAAAAAAAAAAAAAAAATAGTGGGCTCAGCCACTGATTAAAATCTGTCTCTGCTACTTTTCTGGTGTGTGAGTTTGGGCAGTTAACCCCTCCAAACCTCAGCTTTCTCAGCTATACAATGAAGAGAAAAATATCTCTATCATGTAGGTTGTAAGAAATAAATGAGATAATGCCTGTTACGTGCTTAGCACTGTGCCAGGCCTTGGAAATGAGAATATTTGTTTCTTCTTGTTGTTGTTTTCAGCACACTAGCAGAAGAAATGTATTTTCCATTTAGTTTAATTCCAAAGATGTGTTTGGAAAGACTCATTGTCAATTGCTTTCTTTTTTGAAATGAACTGCAGTGACCTTCTCATAGGGGGACTATCCTTCTTCTATATTAATAGTGTAGATAGAATACTAATTACCTCCGCTCCACTATCACCATCCATGCTCCGTTCTCCTTTTTAGTTAGAAAATCCCCTGAGAATTCTTTGGGCAGATCATATAGTGAAATCCTATTTTTCTCAGCCTCTGTGTGGTTAGGTGCAGTCAAAAGACTGAGTCCTTGCCAGTGAGATGTGAGCAGAAGTAACGCATTCAGCTTCCAAGCCATACTCCTAAAAGCAGGTAGATCATCCTATACTTACTGTCTTTTTTTACCTTTTCATAAGCTGGAAAAAAATGTGATGGAGCTTTTCTGAACCATGAAGTGAGGACTCACCCTGAAGGGAGGTGCAATAAGTTAGAAGAATCACTCTTAGAGAAGAGACAATCTGTACCCCTGCACCACCTCCAACTCAGACTTCTTTGAGAGACAAATAAATATCTACCTTGTTTAAACCAATAACCTATGCATGATTCACATAGAGGATAGAAAAATAGATAGATACACAGACTTATACAGATGTATAGGTATAAATATATATTCGTATAGGTATATATGTGCATAGATATACATATATATATATATATATATAGAGAGAGAGAGAGAGAGAGAGAGAGAGAGAGAGAGATTTATGTGGAGATGAGACAGAGGTAGAGATGAAGAGACAGGATGAGGATGACATCAGAGAGAGTGAGTTGGAGGCCAACCCAAACTCTTGTGTACTGCCTAAAATTTAAGATTTTTTTTTAGCTACAAGATTTAGGAAAAAAGTAAATCAGAGTGACAATAATAACCTGGTCCAGAGAGATTTCCTTTAGCTATTTTTGGACTCTTTCCTCCATTTCTCCAGGGACTCTCCTTGACAGAACTATCTCCTGTTCCAGAAAAGCAAATCAAGGCACTAATTTTGTAGGCAGGTTCAAGAAGGATGAATAAACTCAGGTCTCTAAATCCGGATTGAGAATAAAGCTTGGTACTCCTTTATCATCTCCTTTTGTCCTGGCATCTGTGGCCTCCAAAGAAAGCGAGCTTGGCATTTTCTCAGAGTACAAGGCTTCTGTGATTCCTCTCTTGGCTGTTTCAGTGGGTAGGACAATACCAGGAGGACAGTTCTTAAGGGTTGTGGAGGAAGGAGTGAGAGCAGTGACACAGTAGTAGACCCTAGGAGAAGCCTCTTCTCTACAGAGAAGCTTAATGAGCACCTACCATTAACCACGTGCTCTGCAAGCAGCACTCTTTTTCTTTTTTAATTTATTTATATTTATTTTTGGCTGTGTTGTTGGGTCTTCATTTCTGTGCAAGGGCTTTCTCCAGTTGGGGCAAGCGGGTGCCACTCTTCATTGCAGTGCACAGGCCTCTCACTATCGCGGCCTGTCTTGTTGCAGAGCACAGGCTCCAGACGCGCAGGCTCAGTAGCTGTGGCTCATGGGCCCAGTTGCTCCCCAGCATGTGGGATCTTCCCAGACCAGGGCTCGAACCCATGTCCCCTGCATTGGCAGGCAGATTCTCAACCACTGCACCACCAGGGAAGCCCAAGCATCACTCTTTTACTTTTCACTGCTTCCCTGCAAGTTGTCTTGTAAAATCCTTAGTTTTAAAAATAGGGAAACTAAGACTCAAAGAAATTGTAGAAGTATTTTAAGAGTACTTGTTCAAGATCACCCCACAGCTAACAGCTGGCAAGGTCAAGATTGCAGTCTAAGTCTACCTGGCTCTAAAGTCTATGCTTTTCTTCACCGAACTTCACTTTTTGTCACTTATAAATATATATATGTTTTTAAAGTAATATCTACTTTTAAGGGACACTATGAAAATATAGCATGATACTAACACACGTTAAGTCATTGTTATATATAGAACATAGAAAGTGCATAACAATAGTATCAGTTAATATTAATGATATACTTACCATTACTATTATTATTATACTAAAACACTATGATAGTAATATACATTTTGTCTAATGTTAAGTGATGGTAGATAATAAAGAACATAGATTTTAGACCTTGTCATTTCTTATGCCTCACAGAGTGTTTCGGAATTTCATTTATGCCCTCAGGGTAGGCAAACTTATGCTGTAAAGTTCTGACTTGTGTATCTCTATTTTCCTTCCTGTGCAGAACAAAAGCAAATAGATGGAAATAGAGGTCGTTTGTTAAAGGACATAGGCAGGTCTGTTTCAGGGACTCCAGAGAATAAATATATAGTCTCTTGTTTAAAGGGTGGGCTAATCAATGAAATGACCATTTATCTTAGATCCACTTAATAAGGCAAAGTACAGTCACAGATAAAAGGTAATATATTAAATACTAAAAAGATTTTAAAAACTAAGAAATGAAAGCATACCTAAAGCATTAAAAGGTAAAATATAAAGGTAGATTCCAAGAATAAGTTTAATATAATCAATGAAAGCTAGATAAAACTTAGCAAATAAAAACGGGAAAAAATACTAGTGCAATAAAATACTATAATAACCAAAGTCACAGCAGGCTAAGAAAATTAAGATAAAGAGAGCCCAGGAACATTCTAGAAATAAAACAAAAACTATTTGAAAATATAAAATTGACCAGTTAAGGCATTATAAAGTGTGAAAATAAAAGCCAAGGAATTTTATTAGAATATATAAATGTGGCTGCCTCTAAGACCTAAAGTGGAAGCTCTCCAGGCTTATAAGGCCAGTTACTTGGATAGATTATTTCCCTGGCTTTATTCCTGCTCACCGCCAATCTCTACTCCATGCAGAGATCAGAATAATCTTTTACAAAGTCAAAATGGTCACCTCGTTTGCCATTCCCCTCGTTACAAACGTTGAACACTTTTGCCTTCCATTTATACCAGAAGCCAGACCTCTTTCCACGATCTATAGGATCCTGTGCAGCATGGCCCCGTCTAATTCTCTAACCTACCTCACAGCCTCACCTCTGTCTCAAGCTCATGATCTTCCCATTGGGCTTTCTTTCCATTTTCTTACAGCTCCTAGAATACGCCAGCTCTTTCCTGCCTTACAGCATCAGCACCTGCTTGAATGTACAGAAGCT
This sequence comes from Tursiops truncatus, assembly GCF_011762595.2. Lineage (NCBI taxonomy): Eukaryota > Metazoa > Chordata > Mammalia > Artiodactyla > Delphinidae > Tursiops > Tursiops truncatus. Next base: position 66,701,135 of record NC_047038.1, on the reverse strand, counting down.
CTACAGTCAGAATTCACAGCTCCCAGGGTCCCTTTATGGTGACCTCATTGTAATGTCCCAAGTCTTAGCTTCAAGTCTCAGAGCCTAAAACAGACCTTCTCTGATCCCCCATATTAATTAACCTCTTTTCCTAATTACTCTAGATCTCAGATCCTGTTAACTTCATAGCAATCTTCAGTCTGTAATTTAGTACCTGTTTATTTACCTGTTCCTCTCCTCCAGTAGAATGTAAGCTCCATGAGAGCAGAGACAACAGCTATTTAATTCAACGCTTTATATAACTGGCACCTAGCATGGAGCCAGACTCATCAGTGTCTCACAAATATTTGCTGAATGAAAGACCATGCTGTGGGCTTCTTTTTCAAAGCTTTGGCCTCCCTAATAGATAAAAATCCTCCAGATCAGAACCAAGGAACAGAAAGCTGAATGATTGGTCTCCATGCCCTTCGCCCATGTCCGGCATCTCACGCCCCATATGTACTGCCTCCCGCAGATATTAGTGTTAGGATAACTCAGTACAGAAAGAGGAGATGCTGCAGCCTGGCTCCTTGATGCCTATAATTTGCAATCTGGTCACAGTCTCCCTTCCTGCAGTGGCTCTTTGTTCTTGAACAATATAACGTTGAACAGCATGGCATTGCTATCAGTGCAATTATTATGTGAACTTATTATGGTTCAACGTAATAAATACACACCGGTCCACAAAATAAAAGGGAGCACAGAATTAGAGCTAAAGAATGTGCTACAAATAATAAAATGTACCCAATCAGCCTCTCAAAGGCTGCTGCAACACACAGGTATATTTTTAAATGAAAGATTTTAATTAAATTAAGATTAAATTTTAAAATTGAAGTAAATTAAAGAAAAAAACCTCAGAAACTAAACTCTCACTCAATACAGGTCTCGTCTTTATCAGACCATGAGTATCAGTACCTCCTTTTCCTGTGAGACCAAAATAAATTATCATCTCTTTGCTCCCAGTATTTGCAAGCAGGATAAAAGAGGACAGGAAGCAGGGAAAAGACAGCGTTGGTTCCTGTAGCCCTGCATTTAGGGATGAAATCAGCTAAAATATAAGGAGGATGTCCAACACAAGCCCAAACAATTACCAGCAAACCATTCGGAAGCTTTCAGTGAGGTGCATATACTGCTAAGAACCTACATTTTGAAGAGTACAAATAAATAGATTTCTCCTCCAGAAAAACTCCACATAAATCCAGATACCTTTCCTTACAGTGCAGAATAAGTAACTGTCACTGATTCCTGACTTCAGTGTTTTAAATTGGATACCTTCCAAGAGTCAAAAACTCAATTAAGAGAATAAGCTGGACCCTTCACAACGTCTAGCATCAAGCCCCATGCCAAACTATCGTCCACTAAGTCATGATGGGCCTGGGCCCTTGCTCAAGGTGAATTCAGAAACTAAATAAATAAATGAGACAATTGTATTTGGGGAAAACAAAAGAAACAAAGTAGAGGCTCACTGCAAACACAGTTGATTGATGACCAACGAAGGAAAATTTGATGTTAGTGCAAAGGCATCCAATAATCTCTGAGAAAGATGTAAGAGTTGAATTGAAGGAGGAAAAAAATGCCTACCGCTGTACACATTGTCCCTAGTATATGGCTGAAAAAAATATGAATTGGTTTATAGTCCACTTCCCCTGATATGTTTTGGTAATAACACAATCAGCATAGGCTGACATATCACAACAGGTAACAAAATGTTCATTAAGTAGAAGTTAATCTCCAGCAACCATCTGATATCAAACCATCTTAGGGATTTAGTGGGCTTATTGTTTACTAACCGATGCCTACAAACTAAGGAGCCAACCATATACTTTGGATGAGTTTAAGAGCTTGTCTACTTCTTAGGAGTTAGTGAATTAAAGCTGTTTTCTTGATTCTGTGTATGATGAGTTTTATACACGTTTTTAAAAATTTCTAAAAGTTGCTCCAAGCAAGATACCTTTTAAGGGTTAAAGCTGTTTGGGGGACAAGTCCTGATTTGCAGGTATCTTGAGGGAAAAAGTGGGCCTAAGGGTAGGACAGGGATAGCAGCTCAGAAAGAGCAAAGGAGAATGGCCTCAGTGCTCTGCAGGAGACACAGAATCTCTTTGCTTTCAAAGAAAGGGGAGAGGGCAGAAGAGAGGGCAAGGACGGGAGGGTGTGCAGTGATAAGTTGGGGTGATCTAAGGCCCTGTGGTGAAGAAACCTGAAGGGATCGTGCAGCCAAAAGGACTTTGAAGAAGTTCCTGCTTAATCGAAAGCTGCTTTGTCAAAACAAGTTTGTTCAGTGCAGAGCAAGTTCCTCCTCTCTGCTCAGCACTCCTCTGAGTCTCCAGTAAATTCTGCTCCCACGTGCTCTGTAGGTATCATGTACAGAGAAACCAGAAAAGGCCTGAATTTCACATCAAGGCTGACTCTGGTGCAGGAAAGAACCTCTACAAAGAAGAAATACGTAATGTTTAGAACAAATGATTTCCTGTGTGGAAATGCCATAAACGTGGGAGTAAGGTTTGCCTGCTCTAATGCAGAACCTGTTGTATTTGCTTCTTTTTAAGAGCATGGACAGATTCTTCTTGTCCTTATAAAACCTGGCTACTCTGATGACTTTTTATTCAGTCATTTATATATTTACAATTTATCATTAACTTGTAGTTCTGTAATATTGTCTTCAGAAATTGTGATTTTCATATTTTCCATTTTTTGAGATATGTTGAAATAGTCTTTGCGCTTTACTTAGTCACATGTACGTGGAGCACATTGATTATGTAAATACAAGTATGGAGTTCTCTGTTGATGAGGTTGAAGTTTCAGTATATATTCCTTTCAAGTTTATTTCTATGTTAAGAAAAGAAAGGGGGCTTCCCTGGTGGCACAGTGGTTAAGAATCCGCCTGCCAGTGCAGGGGACACGGGTCCGAGCCCTAGTCCGGGAGGATCCCACATGCCGCGGAGCCACTAAGCCCATGCACCATAACTACTGAAGCCCACATGCCTAGAGCCTGTGCGCCGCAACAAGAGAAGCCACCACAATGAGAAGCCCACGCACCACAACGAAGAGTAGCCCCCGCTCGCCACAACTAGAGAAAGCCCACGTGCAGCAACGAAGACCCAACGCAGCCAAAAATCAATCAATCAATAAATAAATTTATTTTTTTAAAAAGGAAAAGAAAATAAAGGAATCCATGAATCAATAAAAGTATGAATAGAAAGGGAGGGGAGGAATTTGGTAATTTTTTAGACAAAGTACAGTCAAGTAAAAGGAAGCATAATCCGAGGTTGGTGGCTGAGAATACAGACCCTGTATTCAGAAAGCCCTGCTCTAGACTATGCGCTACCACTTCCATGTGGAACTTTGGGTAGGTTTCTTAATCTCTCACAACCTCAGTCCTTTTATTTTTAAAAGGAGGGTAATAATAGCATCTACCTCATAAAGCTTGCAGGATGTAGTGAGATCCTGCATGTAAAGCATTTACCCCTTTGCCTGTCACAAAGGACTCAATAAATGTAAGATTTTTAAAAAGTATTAAACTCTTTCCTATTTTAAAATATAAGTTTTATATTCATATATGGTGAGACCAACCGATCAGGAGATGACTGCCCTTGAAAAATAGCTGTTAATAGTTATTAACACTCACAGTTCCCACAAAGAAGGGGCACACCACACCATGCATGGGCCAAACGTGGAACACAGGCTTTGGCCAAAGAATGTGGGCAAGAGACTGTCTTGTGGTTTCCACAGGAAATGGAAGGCAGGATGAGCAAGTTTAGAACTGGCTAATTTGAATAATTTTAGGGGGCTTTGGGGTAAAGGGACTGTCTCTAGTGGCTGGGTACCCAGCCCTAGGATGACTAGGAAAGAGGGATAGTGGCCCTGAGTGTGACAGAGAAGACAGCTGAGGGTGTGGCTCTGGATCGGTTGATTTGCATATCAAAGAATCACTCCAGGGCAAAGTGTTTGCCATCTCTAGGAATTAGTTATCCCTGGGAAGGGCACTCCCTCCAGTGTCAGCTACACACGTTTATGATTCTCTTCTGCCACAAATTTTAGTAGGAGTTTGAACATTTGACAGGTTATGGCCTGTGTAAACAGACACACAATGTTTCTGCTCATTAAAATGGCAATTTCCAGATCTACTCTGTGATCAATAATAACCATTATCATAAAAGTATCAAGACAGTATGTTGTACCTCTTAAATTTACACAATGTTATACATCAAATATATTTCAATTTTTTTAATTAAAAAATAAATAACCCATACAGCTGATTCACCTTGTTATACAGCAGAAACTAACACAACATTGTAAAGCAATTATACTCCAATAAAACTGTTTATAAAATATAAATAAATAAATAACCACCAAATATCTGAGGTATCATACCTATGGGTCATAATCTCCTACTAATATAGACTATGTCTACATATATCAATTAAAATATCCAGAGACATACAGAGAAGTTTGTATGTCATTCATGTGCTCAACAAATTGTCAAAATGGCTACAGACTAAGCATGAGAAGAGACTGAACTAACGTAGTGGGAATTAAGCAAAAGAAACAGAACTTAATAATATTCAGGAAGAAGAACCAAGACTACTTGGTGGCCAAGAGACTGTAACCAGGGGCGACCATCCCATTGCGAGGAAAGAGATAAAGAGGGGAATACACATGCATATTGTAAGATATTTATATTTTATTAATATGTCTGCTTTATTAATATAAAATATTAATTTATAAAATTTATAGTATTTATTGGAGTTTATTGTTTATACAGTCAGTATGTTATTTTACCATCTTTTATAATTTCAATTTTGAGGGCACATTACAGAGTCATCCTCAAAACACTAATAATTAAAGACGACAGCTCTCCACAGTAAATCTAAACAAGTACGATTTATGGTTTTGCTGTCTAAATTCACAACGAAGAGAATGCTTGACAATTTTTAAAGAAAAAAGGCTTGGTCACAGGCAAATCTGTTATTTTGCTAGGGTTATAAAAATACATTTTCTAAATACATAGATTATTAGTCAAGATTTCTTCATTGTGCAAACCAAAGGGCCCACATATCAAAAAGTACAAGTTGGGAAAACTAAGACGATTTATTCTCCAAGTAACTTTACGTCAAAGTTAAAGATGACTTATTAGGGTTATAAAATAGCACTGGATGTAGTAAATTTATGTCTTTGCTTTGTTCCCTGTCCTTTTGTAACCAAAGCTATTTCTACTCTGCCATCATGTGTATTTTTAATCAGACAGTATTAGCCATAGCAGAGCAAACCACAAGTCACAAGGACAGATGACTATAACTCTTATTTATGTCAGAGATAGAGTTCTGTGACATTGCATATAAAGCAGGATTTAAAAATCAAATTAAATTTCTACTTCACTTCCATAATAATTTTGCTTCTAATGAAATTATTTTGACCCTAAATTTCAAATTTAAGAACATTTAAAAAATACATACATTTTTCTGCAGGTTTCTAAAGTAATATCAATAGTCTAAAAAAATAACATACACTCTTTATTGATTAAATGCTGCCTATGATAAAGCAGAATGGTGAAGAAATCTGAAAGCTTCAGGATGTGTATATCTGAGGAGTTTTCTGGTACAATTAAACAGTGGCAGGTAAAGCCTGGTATTGTCTGACATCTGTCCTGAGCAAGTATATCATAGTTTTGCTTTAAACAACTTCTAAGCTCTCAGACTAAAGAAGACCTTATCCTGAGCTGAATGGACCCTCCAATTTTTCAAAGATAAAACTGTTTACTCTGCACATCACCTTAGAAGAGAGCCACTAAAAATTTAAAATAGCATTCCCTAATTTACCAATTCATTTTATTGATCTAAAGTGTGGCATGCATATACTTCATGTTCTTTTTTTTTTTTCTTTATAGTGTGCTTGGGGCACACTATCACCTATTCTGCCTTTTATTAATTTTATTTATTTATTTTTGCTGTGTTGGGTCTTCGTTTCTGTGCGAGGGCTTTCTCTAGTTGTGGCAAGCGGGGGCCACTCTTCATCGCGGTGCGCAGTCCTCTCACTATCGTGGCCTCTCTTGTGGAGCACAGGCTCCAGACGCGCAGGCTCAGTAGTTGTGGCTCACGGGTCTAGCTGCTCCGCGGCATGTGGGATCCTCCCAGACCAGGGCTCGAACCTGTGTCCCCTGCATTAGCAGGCAGATTCTCAACCACTGCGCCACCAGGGAAGCCCCTTCATGTTCTTTTTAAGGCAGTAAATGTGCTGGCATTTTAGTAAGATTAGCACCATATGTGGCTTTCCTCAATGCCACTCAATTCAGTTGTGTACATAGGATTGTACGCATACTCTTTACAATGAGGATGTGGTAAACTAGTGACTTCTAGTGGTGGTACATAACTGTGCAAATATGTAATTCCAGCAAAGTCAAAAAGAATGGAAAAAATCAAAAATCTTTCCCTTCCAAAATAAAAAGATTATTGCCATCAGAAATATTTTTAAGTGGATCATTTCTGCACATGCTAACAAAATACATTTATAAATAAACATTTTTTAAATTCCTTATAATAAAAAGCACATGGCAAAGTATGCAAAGGAAAACTAAAATTTATTGATGGATATTGCTAAACTGTAACAATACTCAATACTCCCATCTCTGGAATTTTGTCTTAAAAATATATTTCAACAGGAACAAAGGTCTATATCCAACATAATCTATAAAACAAACCCCCAGACTGGAAACCTTAATTTCCAACAAGAGGTAAATGTTTTAACAAATTCAAATATGTCACCACTATGACTTATGATAAAATCATTCTCAAGTTTAATTATAAGTACTAGGGGAAAAAATGAAAAATGTTCTTGATAAAATATTATGCTTAACAAATACTGTAAAAATGGTCCATTTATTGTGAATGCCACCATAGAAGTACATATATGCATGTATATACAAACTGGAAGGCAATATAAAAAAATGAACATGATTGTATTAAGGCAGTAATTTTATATGTTTCTTTTATTAAACGCAATTTTTCTAGAGCAGTTTTAGTTTCACAACAAAACTGAAAGTACAGAGATTTCCCACATACTCCCTACACCTTTACATGCATAGCCTACCCTGTTATCAGCATCCTCCACCAGAGTGGTACATTTGTTACAACTGATGAACTTACACTGATGCATCATTATCACCCAAAGTCCACAGTTTACATGAGGGCTTACTTTTGGTGTTGTATATTCTATGAGTTTAGATAAATATATAATGATATGTATCTATCATAGTATCATACAGAGTATTGTCCCTAAAAATCTTCACTGTTATTAGGTATTTTAATGTTTAAAAATCATTCATCTTCCCAAGAAAAAATGTTAAAGATAATGTCTATATTGCAAATTTATTTCAGAGTAACATGTAAGGATGAGCTATAATGAACTTTTCAAAACTCACATCTAATCAGGTCTTTCCAACTTCTACTCATCTCCTCCTCCCTAAGCCCCTAGACCGAGTAAACGTATCTTATTAGGTGTTCTCAAAGACCCTATTCCTTTTCCTCAGAACAAAGCTCTCCCTTTGTGATTATACACCCATTAGGGTGATGGCTAGTTTGTGTCTTCCACTAGATTATGAGAGCAAGACTGTATATATAGGACGCACACAAGAAAATTTATGGAACATATTGAATAGCAGCACATACTCAACAAGATATTTAACTTGTACAACTTCCTGTTCCCACTGCAGTAGGAGCTGGACCACAGCAAGGTGTAGCTGTGGTCCTTCATTCATTTTGGCAATTTTCACCAATACACATAAGAATTTTGATGATCTTAGAATTACCTAGTACTCTGTGGTTCATAGGAATCTCTGTCTTTTCATTTCCTCTTGTTTATCAACCCCTCAGATTATCTTGAATAAGAGACATTGAAGGAATGAGGATTTTGCCCTTGGGCCTCCTTTGTCCTTGTCTCCTGCAGCTGATTCTGCCCATACTCTCTTGCACAGGACTCCAGCCCCTAACTAGTTCTCTCCATCCTTCTTGATACAATCCAAATTGACCAACACTTGTTGCTAATCTGCAAGAACAATGCGCCTCTTTAAAGAACAATCCTTGGCCAGTTATTCCTTGGACTTGGTGAACTTCTACTGACCTACTCTTGCTACAGCCCTGTAAAACATTTTGTCCTCCTTTCCCAAGTAAGAGAACTCCTTCCAAGCCTTCTCGTGGTCAGCATTACCAAATAAAGACTTATGCTCACAGAGCTCTGGTTGATTTCCTCCTGCACTTGTTTCTTTATGAAAGAGATAAACGAGAGACAACATGTCTGTTCTACTCTTCGGAATATACACAGCATTCATCACAATCACTGATACTTACTTGGATCTTAATAATGTTTCTCAGTTGAAAATAAGTCACTGAAAACTAGAACTTATGGTTCAGAAGTTGACGCCATAGGCTAAGGTAAAAGTCTATACCCTCACTATATTTTCCCACTTTTTCAGCTCAAGCAGAGGTGCATCAAGGAATTAATAACCCAGAGTCCAGAAAAAGCAAGAAGGAGACAGAAGAAGATAAAGGGAGTGTTTCTGAGATGTTATGGAAGTGAATTGCTCCTATCTGACCAGGAGTACATTTTCAGCTGTTCCTTGAATTTCATGTATGTTTTGCCTGTGAAAGGAAAATCACTCTTTAGTTCGAAGGAAGGAAGGAAGGAAGGAAGGGAAGGAGGAAGGAAGGGAGGGAGGGAGGGAGGGGAAATCCCACCATTGATTAAAGCAGCATTTGCCATTTTTAAAACTGAAATAAAGTGTAGTATGTGTAATGTTTGCTCAGAAAGGAAAGGATTAAAAAAAACAACTTTTAAGAGCAAATACATTTTTCTTATTTTTCTCTCCAAATTGGGAGTATAATGAAGAAATGTAAGACATTTTTTAAACAGATAAAAAGAACTACAAAAATCTTAACACCTTTATAAAAATGTTTTAAAATCTTTTTTTAAGAAACTCATTTTAATTATATTTCATTAATTTAAGTACTTATACTAAAACATGTGAATTTTACCCCCACCCACAATCACCTCACTTCAATATCCTGATTGTACTGACAGCTATAAATGATGCAAAGTCATTTTCTCAGCACGTTATTTGCCTGAATCAAGCTACCAAACATTATGAGCTTCTGAATCCCAATAGGAAAACAAAAACAAGGGCTTTGAGGTTACTGAAGCAACAGCATGATCCACTATGAATGGACTGAAAATAATGTCAACAAATCTGATTTTCAACTCTTTTCCACACTAATAGTGGAATCTAAGCAGGGAAATTGTGACAAGAGAAAAAAAAATGAAAATTATGAATCTAGATAATAAAGTGTTGACAAATTTCAAGGTAGAAAAAATAGCAGTCAGCATAATACGGCTTACATTATAACACGTGAAGCACAAAATCACCTTGTTAGTCATCTGTGTTGTAATCAATTTGAAGAGTGACTTGTGGTGTGCAGAGAAATTGACATTCCAATAAAATGATTATCCCAGCCTTGACTTATAGCACTCCCCTTTCTCCTGACTATTAATTATCAATCATAATAAATTATTTAGCTCTCTGAAGAAGGACATTTGTTCAGTTTCATTTTAATACCAAGCTTATGGTTGTATTCCAGAATTTTGTTAGGAAACAGCGAAATGGATTTCTGGGTAAGCTGGTGACATAAGCCCATGAGTCTAACTCCTCTATCCTCCACTAGCAAATTCCCCCTGAAAAGAAAAAGGAATATAAGAGCTGGCGGGGGGAGGCATTTGGTTTGGTGCTTAAAAACTAGAACAAGGTAACATCCACGTGTCAGGTGCTTAAAGAAAATGCTGCAAAAGGGAGGGCAGACAGGACTGAATGTTCCACGGACTCTGCCATAAAGAGGAATCGTCTACCTGGGGGGAAAGTGGGAAATAACTTCAAACACATGACTGACACTTGCCCATTCACAGGTGAGTGGCAGACAGGGGAACTCCCTGTACCACATGTATTCTCAGTAAGCACAGTATTGTCTCCAAGTGGGTGAAAATTGATTCTTAAGGGTGAGAAAGAGTAACAAAAACTTACTCTTTTTGTATATAAATCACAGATGTACATATAGTACTCAAGCAGATAGGGATCAATAATGAAAAATTAAAAGATTGAGAAACACTGTTGTACAGTATCAGCTACACAGCGAAGGGCTTCTGACACAAACACTGAGCAGGGATGGTGGCATGCACACTTGGCTCACAAGCTATAAGTGAGAGTTTAAAAAAACAAAATACACAAAATATCAAATGATAACACTAAGGAAAAACAAATCTAGTAAGCACAATAAATTTAAGTAGGTTAAATTCTCTTACTGAAACATAAAGATTCACAGATTATGTCAAATAAATCCAATTATGTTTTTGTTTACCAAAGAGATACCTAAAGCAAAATTACAAGCAAAGAAATATAGGCAAACTAAAAGAAAATACATAAATGAAACATGGGAGATATGGAGCGGGTTGTGTAAATAGTAACATAACACAGAGAAGAATTCAAGCCAAAAAGCATTAATTTGTCAAAGATGATTATTAGAAAAGTCATGAATATATCTCGATATATTTAAATATATGAATCCAAATTAATAAAAACTAAAATATAATAGTTCACCATAAGTATTTGATGATGAAAGGAGATTATGAGAAGTAATAAATTATTGTTTTAAATCACTAAATATTGGGATGACTTGTTACAAAGAATTTGATAACTGAAACACGGTTGATACCCTAGTTACTCTAAGCTACTCAGAGATGGCTATCCCTGCAAGTTTGCACATTCTTTTTGTCCTTGCTACTGCCTCTGCCCACTTTATAAACTTCTAATCAAGCAAGATTTCCTCTCCTGTGCAACCTACCCTGAGTATCTCATTTCCCCTTCTGTGAAACCTAAGCATTTCCTCTTCTGTGAAACCTACCCTGAGTATCTCAGGCACAGTCACTCTTGAGGTCCTCTTATATCATAATGTACCGACTTAGTACATACTTCTTTACTGTGCTTTCATCCTGTGAGACACATATTCATTTCCGTGTCTACCTTCACACTAACTGTTGAGTTCCTTGTGGGCAGAAATTGTGATGGTATTATTTTTATATTTCCACTGTTTAAAAGAATACCTAAAAAACAATCCTGTGAAGAAGATACAATTGTTCCCCTGGAAAGAGTGCTAAATCAATAGGCTCAAGGTCACTCTATCGGAAAGCTGAGTTAGATCTATAGAAAGGTGGATTACGAAAGAATGGAATTCTATGGGCACAAGAAGTCTTTCCAGATAACTCCACCTTTCATTAATCTTCTCCTCCTCTGATGTCCTATAGCATTTATAATCTGAAAGAAAAAAAAATAACTATGTATATGCTCTCTCTCGCTATCTATATATACTCTTGTCTTCATAGTCTTACTACAAGTTTCTGGTTTGCAAACATTACAGCTTACATTGCTACTAAATCCCCCAAAAGGTCCAGCACAGCACATAACAGGTTCTCACTCATTTATTAATTGTCCACTTCAAATGTATTCAACTAGTCAATGATGGGAAGTTCAGAAAAATGTATCAAGTCTTTTTCTACAAAATAAAAATATAACTGAGCATTCACTTATATTTTCAATCCTAATATTATAATAATTTATTATACTATGAATTGTAATGCATTTTAAATATATGTTTTTGAACCTCGGAAAAAAGTGACGTTGAAAGAATATTTATTGTGAATAACCTGAGTTCCGCACTACCCAAAGTGAAAGAGTAGACTGGATTAACAGTCTTCAAGAAAAAAACATACTGTTATTTTTATTGTATCATTTGTCTAAGGAAGGACTACGATTTGGTGTCATTCTGCATCAGTGCTCTCAGTCAATGACAGAGTGGAATTGATTTATTTCTCCTTTTTACTTGTAAAAAATCTGAGAATGTAGATCTTACCCTTTTTACCCCAGGGACAAAACACAATAGACAGAGTGGAGCCAGGATTCTCAGCAAACATACCCATTGCAGAGATGGCATTCTCCTACACCCAGGTCCTTCAAACCACCTTCTCACACCCTTGGCTATATGTTTAAACTCTTTTGACTGATTCAAGGGAAAACTAAAAGACTGAAGCTCAGACGAAGGTCTTTCAAGCTCCAGAGCACAGCACACTCCGAAAAATGTGTGACATCTGAGGCCCCCAATAAGAACAAGGAAGAACTCTCCTGCCCTCGGTGGACTCCACTGCCTTTGGGGTTTTCTATCTGGCAACCTCAAAGACAGATCACAAGGAAACTGGATGCAATCAGTATGGAGCAAAGCTATATGTCAGAGAAGGCTCATAACTTTTTCCTCAGGTACTAACATTTTACAGAGACCTAAGTTGATCTGTTATTTCTTCAAGGAAACCTCAGTGAGTCCCTAGAGTTCTTTTGCCCTGCATTTCATCACCTACATCTTTCCCAGAACTCAGTTGAATCACAACTTATTAGAAGGAATCAAAGATGTTCACAAGTTAGGCATAGCACTAGATTTCTCTCTAGAAATCTCTTATTTTAGGCACACATGTGGCATTGAATTAGGAGCACATTGTCACCACTTCTTATTGAAATCCTACTCACTTTGCAAAGCACAGCACGAATGCTGCCTCCTTCTTAGAACCTTCCCTTATTGCCCTGATGGAAATGTGTCTCTCTCCTCCTCCTTCTAAATAAATATTGTTTTACCATTAACTTAGCACTTAGCACAACTAGCTTAGAGTGATATGTATCCATACTCCCCCTCCCCCCAACACATGCCCCTTAAATTTTGAGCCTAGAAGGCAGAGGCTGTGTATGTAAAATCTCTGAATCCTAAATGTTGCACCATGCTTTGAACCCAGAGGGTGCTCAATGTTTGCTTCATGATTGTTCCCCTTGTTCCTTCCAGGCTTTTCAGGGTGATGACTTTCACTATAGACTGGAGGCTGTGTAAAGAGACATATCCAAACCTGCCCCACCTGATTGTAGATCACCACTTCCACTCTGTGTTTTAGCAATATGGCCCCAAGTTCCAGAGAAATTGAAATATTATAAAACTACTGAAAAAAACTTGAGACATTTGTTTCTTTGTTCTCCCAAGTCCTTCAGCTAAACTTTTTGTTTATTCAAATCTTTCAAGGGAAACCGTAAGTGGAATACAGTAACATGTGTGCATCTGAGGGTTTAGTTTAGCGTTTGGAAGAGAGCTTGAAATGCCTCCCACTCACACCACCCATCAGGTGTCCCCTAAGAAAAGGTCAAAGGAACCTCTAGGGAACCACAGAGACCAATCTGATAACCACTAATTCTGGTTCAGTCTCCTCAGCCCCTCAGACAGGCTACACGAGTCTAAGAGAGGTGCAAAAATTCGCAACAAATGGATGAGCACCGGCCCCTGGGGCCACTGACCCTTGCTGGTTTCCTGCAAGGCTGACCTTGATTATAATCCAGAGAGGAAGCCTGTGATGAGCCCCTCGCTTCAGTATTTCAGGGCTCATTGCTGGACAAGTGGTTTGCTTCACTTGATTCACTCTATTCATTCTTTGAATCTAATCCAGAGAATAAACACCATCAGAACCAAACATATGGTCAGATCTTTAGCTTAATTTTTGTTTTGGGAGATAGAGGCATCTTGGGCTGAGCTCGACCAAACCGGGAGTCCAAGGAGTGATTAAAAGCAAAATAAAACCACAACACAGTGTATCATAATCCTACCTGAGCCTAAGGAAGCCTGACACTTGGCACAGGAGCTATTTTCCTTGTCGAATCCCTTGTGAGATGTTTGCTCAGCTGTAATCATATATGATATCAAGGTCACAAACTAGATGTTTACAGAAAAATAGGCCCTAAAGGCCAGAAACTCTCAGAGAAAATATATGCACTTTCTTTTTTTTCCAGTGAAAACATAAATGAATGGTATAAACGTTTGATTCAGGATTTAGGCCCCCAAATAGTAAAATAGTTATTACGTTTGTTTTAAGTTTTTGAATTGTCAAGTTTAAACTGTTCCTCCTAATTTCGTTCTTTTCCTGACAGGAAATCTGGATTAGAAATATTGTATCTAATCCATATATTTAAGATATTTAACTTTAACTAAACACTAAAAAAAAAAGGTATTTCAAAAATGACTTCTATTTTCATTTATTTTCTTATATATTTGATATATTTTCTTATATCGTGAGAGCCCTCTGGTGGTTGAGAAGATACTAAGTCTCTAAGTGCATAAGAGTAGAAATAGAGTTCATTATCAACCAGTCTTCCTTACTGAGATACTGATTTCAAGTTCTATTAGAAATGGTTACTTATTACAGTTTCTATTAACTTTCAGCTACTCATACAATGGTACATTAATTTATTTTATGCATTTTCTAGAATTAAAAAAAATCTTAAATTAAAAAAATTTTTTAAAAATCTTAAATTTTAATCTTATAAAAATATTATATCTTTAAATCCAAATAAGAAAACACTGATTATGCACAAATACATTTTCTTTTCAATCAGATTGAGAATAGTTAGCAATTTATATCTAAATTGAGATGTAGGTAAATTGACCCCTGGAGCCCTTTTGTGGCATGTTCTGTGTCCTCTTTTAACTTGTGGCCAAGTTGAAAATAGACACAACTATTTTGTGCTTTTATACTGCCACGGTCCAAAGGACCAAATTTAAGACTCAGCATCTGACATATGCAAATAATTAAATGATGAACCTACCAGACACTTTATAAGTATCCTGCCACACAGAGAATTACAGCAGGAAAAACTAGAAGTGACAAAGTCTTAGACAAATGTGACAATGGATTTAAATTTGTAAAATGATAAAGCTGTAACTGAGCAGGACGCTGTGGAGCTTTCACGGGACAGACCCTACCATGTCCTCCGCCTGCCTCTCGTTTGTAGAAAAACTTCCTCAATTAGGCCTTCCCTGAGTTCCAAAGGGCAAATTTAACCAGAGAAGTATGAAAATGAAGAAACAAAGGCAAACAGTCAAGCAAGACAAATAATAGTTGTTTAGCCATAATACAAAGTCAAGGATCTTTAGTTCCTCCTCCAGGACTATAGATTTATATTCTGAGCCATATCTCTGAGTTGTTTTGCAGATACTGAAACCTGCACCAGGCAGGAAGAAGTCAACTGCCTGTGGGCCACAAGCACGTAGATCGACTGGAACCAGAAGATTGGTGATATTGACTCTTGAAATACCACCTGGTTACCTCACCACCAACCAAAAGAAGGATGTCCACAAGCTGATCAGGCATCCTATGACCTTCTCCCTCACTTTGTCTTTAAAAACGTTTCCCTGAAAGCCATCAGGGAGGCAAGGTCTTCTGAGAATTAGCTGCCCATACTCCTTGCTTGGTCTTGCAATAAATGCTGCACTTTCCTTCACCACAACAGTGTCAATAGATTGACTTTACTGAACACAGATGAGTGGACCCAAGTTTGGTTGAGTATCAAAGCCAGGATACATATTTAGTAAAGACTGTATGGATGAAGCTGTTGGGCCTATAATTTAGGAACACTTAGTGCCAGTATGCCTCAAAAGTTCCCTCTCTTTAATTGATTCTAAGTGTTGGAGTGAAAGTTGAATTGTGCATAAACATATTTCAAAGTACCTACTACTATATGACTTTTCATGTCATTGAATTAATTTCAGCACCAAAATATGAGATGAAGAAATTATAATCATAGCACTTCTGCATTTCTTCTGTGAGAATAAGTGACAGACAAATCAGTGAGGCAAAAGGCAAAGATTCGGTCAATGGACCAAGGATATCTCAAGATGTTACTGGTGAGGCTACAGGATAATTAAAGGAACAAGATGATGGTGTGTGACTCTGGAAATTTGAAGGGGATTTGGTATGTTGATTTAGTTCCACACAGCTGTGAGTGAACGCCAAACTGCTCTACAAATATTTTGTGGGCACATGGAGTGCTAAAGCATAATTAACTAGCTTTAGGATATCAAAAGTATGCAATACTCCAACATGAAAATATCAGTGAGCACACATGACTTAGGCAAAAAGCCAGGGTTAGATGATGTTGAAGTTCTGCACTTTGGTAGATTGCTGAGGTAACTGCCACCAGTTTGTTCATGCCTCATTCTATGCATACCCTTTACAATGTGATGTGGGTGGTCCTCCCATCAATAGGTGGAGTCTGTTCTCACAGTCTTAAATCTGAACCTGACCATGTCACCTGCACTAGTCAACAGAACAAAAGCAAACATGATTCAAGCCAAGGCTTGAAATGTGCTTGAGCATTAGGGCTTGCCTTCTTTCATTGCTAGAAACCCAACTGCCACCATTTAACATTCCCCAGCTAGTCTTCTAGAAAAGAGAAAATCTGAGAAGCCAGATATGTAACAGAAGTCATCCTAGACCACCCAGTACTAGCCAAGCCACCAGAAGACCACAAAAGACAGCCAAGTCCAGCCAACACTGCAGTCTACAAAACAGTTCTTTAAAGCCACTAAGTTTTGGGTTGGTTCCTTACATAGCAAAAGCTAACTGATACAATTAATTCCATCATAGTGCCCAAACTTTGGCTATGGTTTGTTCCAGTCCCATGACCATATTTCTCTGGAGATGGAAGTTTGAGATATCTGGTAACTTCATTGCTTCCTGATCTAAGGAATGGTACTAGCACCAGATGAATTGCTTACAGAAAGAGAGTGACAGTCATTAAAAATCATATGCTATTCCTTAAAAAACTAAAAATAGAACTACCATACGACCCAGCAATCCCACTACTGGGCATATACCCTGAGAAAACCATAATTCAAAAGGAGTCATGTACCAAAATGTTCATTGCAGCTCTATTTACAATAACCAGGACATGGAAGCATCCTAAGTATCCATCAACAGATGAATGGATAAAGAAGATGTGGCACATATATACAATGGAATATTACTCAGCCATAATAAGAAACGGAATTGATTTATTTGTAGTGAGGTGGTTGGACCTAGAGTCTGTAATACAGAGTGAATTAAGTCAGAAAGAGAAAAACAAATACCGAATGCTAACACATATATATGGCATCTAAAAAAAAAAAATGTCATGAAGAACCTAGGGGCAAGATGGGAATAAAGACACAGACCCTCTAGAGAATGGACTTGAGGATATGGGGATGGGGAAGGCTAAGCTGTGACAAAGTGAGAGAGTGGCACGGACATATATACACTACCAAACGTAAAATAGAAAGCTAGTGGGAAGCAGCCGCATAGCACAGGGAGATCAGCTCAGTGCTTTGTGACCACCTAGAGGGGTGGGATAGGGACGGTGGGAGGGAGGGAGACACAGGAGGGAAGAGATATGGGAACATATGTATATGTATAACTGATTCACTTTGTTATAAAGCAGAAACTAACACACCATTGTAAAGCAATTATACTCCAATAAAGATGTTAAAAAAAAAAAAGACACATGCACCCCAGTGTTCATTGCAGCACTATTTACAATAGTCAGGTCATGGAAGCAACCTAAATGCCCATCAACAGATGAATGGATAAAGAAGATGTGGTACACATATACAATGGAATATTACTCAGCCATAAAAAGGAATGAAATTGGGTCATTTGTAGAGACATGGATGGACCTAGAGACTGTCGTACAGAGTGAATTAAGTCAGAAAGAGAAAAACAAATATCTTATATTAACGCATATATGTGGAATCTAGAAAAATGGTACAGATGATTCAGTTTTCAAGGCAGAAATAGAGACACAGATGTAGAGGATAAACGTATAGACACCAAGGGGAGAAAGCAGACGGAGGGGGCGGTGGTGGTGGTGGGATGGATTGGGAGAGTGGGATTGACATATATACACTAATATGTATAAAATAGATAACTAATAGGAAACTGCTGTATACAAAAATAAAATAAAATAATCATAGGCTATGTTTCACAGAAAAAAATGTTATTTCTTGTGATATTAATTATTGCCTATTAACCACACATCCATGGAAAACAGGTCTTGGGACCTAGTAAAATGCATCCAAAAACCAAGGGTATTAGGAGTTCACTTGAGAAATAGTTCACATGAAAGTTACACGAGTCTTTTAACTGGCCTCAGGCTCAGTATAATTAATTGTATGATATAGATGCTTAAAGTAAATCTAGGCTCCATTAATAGAGGGATAGAGATCCTATTCGGGGAGATAATCATCTAGAAGATTGCTTCTAGTTTTGGGTGCTGCACTTGAAGACTAGAATATGTCTTAAGGAGAATAATTATGATGTCGAAGCTCAGAAAATCATGCGACAAGAGTAAGTTTTAAAGAACCCATGGAGAAAACTTGCCAACATTTTTGCACCTGAAGTTTTAGTTAAGAGAATGAGGGAATAGTTTCCATTGGAATTACTCTAGGTAGAAGAACTAAGACCAATGGGTGAAGGAAGTTAGATGCAGGTTTGTTCTCAACATGAGAAAGAACTTTCTAATATTTACAGGAGTACTACAGTATGATAGGTTGGCTTGAACTCTCATGAGGTTGTTGTCTCTGGGTGTGTTCAAAGATTGTTCATCTTTGCCCAGGGATATGGTAGAAAGAATTTTGCACTGAGAGGAGGAACATTACACAAGATGACATTTAAGGTTCCTTCCAAATCCAAGATTCTATGCTTCTGTATGAAACTCCTGCGTGCATCTATCTATCACATTTGTCTTTACAAAGCCTAATAATTAAGTAGATCTTCTGCAACTTCATCTTAATAGTTGTCCCACCAGTTTCCCAACTTGGTCTTAATCTGAGAGAATATGAGAGGGGAGGTGCTAACAGAAGAATGTAAAGCATTAACTCTTACACCCCCTCTACTTCTTAGTTGGGCACACATGTTAAATTTATTAGTTTTGTTCTAGAAATAAAGAGCAAATCAGATGTCACCTATTCATGCTTTAATATAATGAAATTCACTGTGAGTTGAATAAAGGTAAAATTAGATTTACTATTAAAAAGAGAGAGGGGGAAAAATCAAAGTTTCATATTGTAAGGAAAAATTGATGACAGTATAGTGTCTTACAATGACGGTATATTGTCTTATATGTAAGTCTTCTGTTTCATTTTAAGAGGAAATAAGTATGTTGTTAATAATTTTTAAATCTCATATGTTATAAACTATTATTAATATATTTTAAATAGCATTGTTAATTACCTGGTATTAAAAATGAAAAATATAACACTATTTCAATAATTATGTTTAATATTCATAGAAAAGTATCATGAATGGTGATGGAATATCTCTAATAGCCCACGTAACAGCTCACATGAAACTAGTATCTGAAACATGACCTTGATGCTTGTTTCATATTAAAAACATTACCACTATCCAGAAGTTCAAATGCTGTGTGGCATCCTGCCACCACAAATCAGACTACTTGGACAATTAAAATGTGAGGGTGGACTCAATAAGACTCTGTACCTTTTCTCCTTTCATGACTTATTGATCCAATCCTATCTTAATTCTCTTTATTCTCTCCATCTCTTTCCACCTCTAGACCTTAAATGTAAGCTTTATTTAAAGCTCTTGCCATAATAATATTAGCAAAGAATTACTTAATGTGTGCCATGTTCCAGGCACTGTTTTTATGCTTCATCTCATTTAATTCTCAAAATACCCAGTCATCAGTATTTTATTATTTTCATCTTAGAGAGATTAAACAACTTGACTAACATCCATACCAGTAAGACAAAGAGCTTACTCTTATATCCAGATGTCTGCTTCTACTTTGCTTTGTCACTACTTTCTAGGAGGAGCTCTCAAAATGTGAAAACTGAGATCCCATAGGATACAATGTAAATCTTGGCAAGTGAAAGAGAGAGATGTGGAGTCAAAGAAAACTGAGATGTGGAGTCTGAGTGACTGGGAGAATTGTGGGGTCATTTATCAAAACCAGAGAATTGGAATAAGAAATTAATACTGAAGAAATTTTCTGTGTTTTTTTTCAATGTTGAAGTAAAATATCTTTTTTAAAAAAATAACATACCCTACAAGATTGTAGCTATAAATAGACTTGAAGACTGGAAAAAGTGAAAGATAATAACGGATGTGAAAAAGAGCGAACAGGAGATGCCAGTGAGACTTCTGTTTGGGGGAAATTAGAAAACATTTAAAGCAGTTGGTTATGTGGACCACAACAGAAAGCCAACAAGATCTTACCAGGCGTATTAGATAATGGGCCTAGATAATGCTGATACAATTTTGTTGTAGACTTCTTCACTATAATTTTGAGATTTTCTCCAATAATGCCCTTGACGTGCTGGAATGAGAGAAGAAAAACAGAGGGAGTTGCATAGGACTAGGAACTGATAAATGTGGAAAGTTAAGAGAGCTGGTCCGCCAAGTCTTAACAGACTGGATATTATTATATTCCTGAATACAGAATGGTAGGGAAACAAGTGAAGCCAAAAGTGTGCTTATAAGCTCAGAGAAATGGAAAGGGAGAAAGTATAAACAATACCAATGATGACGGAGCAAGTTCAATAGAGAGACAAAGGGGAGAGATTGAAGGACAGAAAATTATGGTCAGAGCAAGACATTTCTAAGTTCAAGATCTTGAATGTGGAGTGTTTTTAAGTGATGAAGTAATTCAGGATGTAAATATGCTGCTAAAGAGTGGAGTTGAAAGCTATTGGAGATAAGGGTTAAGGAACTTTATGACTCAAATTTAAAGAGTTTGAGCTCTAGAGTTGGGCACTCCTAAACTTGAATCCTGCCTTATGATCTGAAGGTATTTAAAGATTTTCTTAACCTGTCTAAGTTTCTTAATTTCTCTAACAAAATTTGGGGTGAGAGAGATGAGAGGGGTGTTATTGACATTTTTATTTTAATATATTATTCAAAGAAATAATACATGTAGAAAGCTTAGCATAGTGTATCATTCAAGTTAGCTTTTACAATCATTGTCATTGTTTTTGCTATTAAAAACTATCCTCAGATATTCAGGAAAAAAGGACAAGGAAGCAATCACATGACAGAGTAGTACTGCTTCATTTAAATTCCAAGAACCTGACTTAAAGCTTAGGTTCCAAACTTCCCCATCCCATACTTTCTGAAGTAGAGTGAACAGGCCAGAAACAAATATTTCATGACCCTGAATAAGGAGGCTTGAAGATTGAATATGTGCTGTGTCTACTACCAAATAAGATCCAAGGAAAAGGGGTAAATTTGAAAGCTCAGGGGATTCTTCTCTCATCCAGATCTCTGTTGAAATTGTTAATGATCAAGGAAATGACCAAAAATATGACTTGCAAAGAACAAGGAAGAGAAGATAAAGATCTAAAATTCACCTATTCCACAATTAAATGCTAAAAAATCAAAATTAGATACGATGGTAATTACCTGTAGTGAAGTGGGTCGCTTACTAGATAAAATACTCAAAGGCGACCAAGAAGTGGGGTACACTTCAGTAGGCACCATCTCCAAAGTACTCCTTTTAATGAAAAGTTAATTATCTAGGGATACATTCTCAGAAAGCCCTGATAGTTAAAGAAGATTGTGTCTATGTACACTGAGAAGGTCTATAACTTTCAACAGATTTTCAAAGAAGCATATGACTCCAACACTTAAAAACCACTTCTCACAAGTATATGGTAAATATTTTCAAGAGGTTTAAGACAGAAGAGTTTCAAGACCTAACAAAACACTTAACTTTATGTTGATGGTTTATGACAATAGTTATAATTTCATATAACACATTCCCATAAAGAAACACCAAATTTACCAAAGATTCCCTCCCATTAGTCCTCCCACCATCTCTGCAGCCCTCATTAACAGAGTGAATACTACGGAGTTGCTTGGTGCAAGGAAACAATTAGTGTAAAACACACAGCATGAAGGAGCTTATTCTAGTCAACTACTCAAAAAGAGTTTTGTTCAGCGTGGCAGACACTAACTTCCTACCCAATATCCATGATCCCTCATTTATTCTAAGAAAAACCTTTTTTTTTCAACATATCAATGTGTCCCTCTGGAAGAGCACAATTCCCAGTCTACTTTGCAACAAAACGTGAACAATAAAATGCAAAGATGGGTAAGATTTCTGGAAGAACTCTTTACAAGGGCACTCCTTTAGCTAGGATGCCCTTCTCTTTTTTCTTTTCTTTCTCATTCCCATCCTGCCTGGAATGCAGGCATGATGTCAATACTTTCAGCAACTATTAGGACCATAAGGTCCATCAGGAGACCTTCAAGGTAGAAGACATGTGCTAAGTACTATAAAATAGAAAGTGGTCCTAGGTGACATCATGGAACTTTATACCCTCCCAGGAGCATCTTCCTGTACATTTTTTATGTGAGAAAAGATAAAACCCTTAATTTTTAAGGCTTCAAGGTTTGTTGTGGTTTGTTTAGGGATTTTTTTTTTTTAGAAATAAATCATTGTTGTTCAGAAAAAAATGTAATTCACAAATGCTGTACACACCCAGCCTGAAAAATGTCACTTTACTTTGTTATACTGCCTAAAAGTGGACCACTTGATGATTCACTTTGATAAACAGTAATGATTTTAATGGATAGTCTACATGATAGTGAACATTAGACCACAAAGAACTGTGACCTCTGAGAGGAAGGAAGCAAATGAGGTGAGTTCTACAGTTTCCCAGGCTTACTATCATGATAGCTTTTCCAAGCTATATACAGGAAAGGGGAATTTAAAGCAGAACCTGGTAGATTCCCTGAGTTAAGGAAATAGACCTGAGAGCCTAGGAAACTAAGATAGCTAGAGTTCACAGGACAGAAAGTAAACAGCTTTACAGAGAATTCTGGAGATAGACAGAGGGCCCAGCTTGTGTTCAACAGAGTAAATGATCATTACATGCATGTGAGGAAACTACTCAAGGCCAGCAAAAGAACCACCTGAAAGGATGAAAAGGGACAGTGTCTGGGGCACGGTTGGGAATACTGCCTGTTCCCATCAGCCAGACTGGAAAACCTTAAAATTCATGGGGCATTCAGTAAAGTTATCAAAAGATTATGTCCCCATTCTGAGGAATATTTAGCTTTGGACTAAACACTATTCTGGCCCTGCCTAGAAAATCTTAATAACAAACCCAAAATAGCAAATGATTTCCAAGTAACTTGACTGCATCTCAGCAAAAAGCCCAAGAATATTTATATGAATACAAAAATATCCCAATAAAAAATACTTTTATCCAACCAGATATGTGGAATTCAATCAAAATTACCAGGAAGGCAAAGAAGTGGAAAATAGTACTCAGAATTTCAATTAATTGAAGCCAACTCAGAACTGACACAGATAATGAAAGTGTCATGCAAGGAGATTAAAAGTTATTATATGATCAAAAAGCTAGAAGAAATATTGAACATATTAAGTGAGACATGGAAAATACATTTTTTAAAGAAATCAAATGTCTAAAGATAAAAATTACAATATCTGAGATAAAAAATACAGAGATGGGATTAACAGAAGATTAGATATTATATAAGAAAAGATTAGGGGTCCAGGAGACACAGCAATAGAAACTATCCCAAATGAAATAAAGTGAGCTATGGAATTATTTCAAACAGCCTGATATGCAGGTAATTAAAGCCTCTGAAAAGAAGAGAAAGAAAGGAAGATATAAATAATATTTTAAAAGTAAAGGCTGAAAGTTTTTTGAATTTGATAAAAAACTATATACCTACTGAACCAAGAATCTCAATGAACCCTTAGCAAAAGAAACATGAAGAAAAGTATGCCAAGGCATATCATAATTGAAGTTCCCAAATCTGGTGCTAAAGAGAAAATCTTAAAAGTAGTGGGGTTGGGGGTGGCAGAGAAGACATGTCACAAACAGAGAAACAAAGATAAGGGAGGGGTCATATTTTTTATCAGAAGTAATGTGAATGAGAAGATAGAGGAGCAACATCTCTAAAGTACTGAAAGAAAAAAAAAACTTTCAACCTAGAATTCTATACCCAGCAAAAATATCTTTTAAAAATAAAAATGAAAGAAAAACTTTTCAGACGTGAAAGAATTCATCCACAGCAGACCCACACTACAATAGTAGTATGTAAGAAGTCCTTCACATAAAAGAAAACTGATGTCAAATGG
Source organism: Tursiops truncatus (assembly GCF_011762595.2). NCBI lineage: Eukaryota > Metazoa > Chordata > Mammalia > Artiodactyla > Delphinidae > Tursiops > Tursiops truncatus. The sequence continues at coordinate 66,677,062 of NC_047038.1, read as the reverse complement.
ATATGATGCTCTACACCAAGGATTAAACAGAACCAGACCTTAAAACTGCAGAGGGTAGAGTACTTCCAAACACACTTGATGAGGTCATCACTATCCTAATACCAAAACCAGACAAAGACATTAGAAGAACAGAAAACTATATTGACAGAAAGATCAATGTTTGCCAGGGGACTGGGGTTGGAGGAAGGGATTAACTGCTAAATGACATGAAGAATATTTGGGGGCTTATGGAAATGCTCTATATTTTGTGTATTGGTAGATTCATGGGTGTACACATCTGTCAAAACTCATCAAATTGTATAATTTAAACGTGTAGTTTATTATATGTAAATTATACCCCAATAAAGCTGGTTAAAACAAAAACAAAATAAATGAAAACAGCATATCTGGCAGATACTGTGGTTTGTCTCACTCAGTAACCTATCCAGACTCTTTCTAGAATGTCTTCCTGTGCTATAGAGTGTATAGCAGTGTATAGAGGCTAGAAACCTAAAAAGCATATTTCCCATTTTCCCTCACTGCTTTCACATGTGACTTATTTAGTAACCACAAACAGATACACTCACTCAAGACTTTATTAGGAAGAGAATTTTGTAGAAAGAAGGGCAGAGAACAAGTCATCCATTTTGCTGGTGTGGACCATGGCAAAGACAGCAAGTTACTGGAGCTGACCACCTCCAGACTGTGGCAGAGGCTTCCTTGGTGGCCCATTTCTGGGAAAATTGGAAGTAATTGGAAAATTGGAGAAATTTCGGAAGTAGTCCCTAGAAACATGCCTAGAGTCTGTATTTCTAGTGTGTCTACTATCTATGCTCAATAATAATTCCTTCATTCTTAAATTGAATAAAACAGTACTTTAAATAGATATAGAATTATCAAGCAGTCACAACTCAATATCAGCTAATTTAAGAGACCCCTCTAGATCACCAGCCTTTCCATTCTTCTCTCTGTTACTGAAGTCCACACTTGGATTCATTCTACACGTTTCATAGCTCAGTTCCAACGTGGATTTTGTGAACTCTTACTGTAGAGTTTTATGGTTGGTCCATAATCAAGATACTATTTCTAACTCATTTCCTACGGGTATTTCTAAGATTATTTATGTCCAAACTGTTGGAACACAATCTTTTTGTGTAAAGCTTTTCTGATGCCAAAACAATAGGGCACTTGCCCCAAGTAAGTTCCAAGCTGAACTTGCTCCTCCCCCCATCTCTCTCCCTCCACCACTGAGCATCCCAGGGCAGTGTAGATTTGTTTTCTAAAGTCATTTCTTTCCCTTGACTATTCCATTGCTTCCATCTTGAGTTTTTAGTTTGGCTGGGGAAGACAGTCATCAGGCAAAAAGAGCTTCCTTGTCAGTTCTTCCATTCTTGTCCATAGAAGGAGTCCTGTTAGCTTCCGTTCAGTGAAAATAACTGAATTCCCTTGGCACCACCCACCCTGGGTCTGATGGCAGTGATGGCAGTAAAACTAGGGAGCTGTGAAACGTCCTCATCCTCTCTCCATCCCACCTCACTGTCTCCCGCACTCTGCCTCCATATGCCTCTGTCTGTGTCTCTGTCTATTTCGTTCTCTGGCTCTGTTTGTCTATTTCTTTCTCTCCATCCTTAAAGACAGTTGTATTTGTGCAGATGATTCACACGTCTTGAATTTTCTCATTTATTTAAATTTAAACTAAATCAAATGGTTTCATGTAACTGTTTAAATCATCACAGATGTTAAGGAAACTATCAACATCAGTTCCTTTTCCTCCCCCAAAATTATGCTTCACCACATGCCAAAACCCAGCAGAGGGCATCCTTCCATTTCAGATGTGCAAACACTGCAGGGAAAAGGCTCTAACAATTCTGGCAATGTACTCCATTTGCAACTGTGCACTGGAATCTAAATAAAGGGGCTACTGTAGTAGTAGGGAAATTTGTTACATAAGTTGTTCTGGAGTGTTTATCTCCATTTTGAATTGTAAATTTAGAAGCAATTCCCCTTTCACAAGAAAAAAAAAGGAAAAAAATCTCGTCTCTGGCCTCTCTCCAGATCTGGGGAATTAGCTTCAAATTTCAGAAGCAGCAGGTAGCACCTCTGTGATCCCTCTGCCTCTAGGCATGTGTGTAAATAAAGTGATCACAGAGACAAAGCAATCGAGAAAGAACTCTGCACCCTACCTCCTCTGCTGCACTCTCCCTCTATCCCTGAAACCAAAAGACAAATAGCAAGAGAGGCATTTTGCCTGTTACACTGAAAAGTAGGAAGAAGATGAGCCTGGTTGAGAGCAGAGTAGCAGGTGGGGCCCACCTTGTACCTGTGTAAGTAAGCAGTCGCCCACTAAGATTAATTGTGTAGCTTCACAGAACTTAAAATTCCACAATGAAAAATATCTTACATTGTCAGAAGAATTTCCCCCAGGTTACAATGCAAATACCCACAACCCTTATCAGTGATTTTCTCCGCAGTGTAGATGAGTTTATGAGATTTTCTTTCCTTGTGGAAGAATGTCTCAGGAGAGAAGGAGAGAATATGAGGAGACAATATAGCATCATTCCTACATCCATTCAGCATATGTTTTTGAGCACTTTATGCCAAACCCTGTTGTAGGTGCTAAGAACCCACCAGGAAACAAACTAGCAAAGATCACTTTCCTTGAGGTGATGTGTCAGAGTGCAAGGGTCTGGGAAATCGGACAGACCTAACTTTGAGTCCTGGTCCTGCCAATTACCCAGCTATGTGTGTGTGTGTGTATATATATATATATATATATATATATATATATATATACACACACACACACGATATACAGTGTATATATCAGTAAAATCCTCAAAATTAGCCTAAGAAAAGTTCTATTATGATTATCATTTTCATTTTACAAATGAGGAAATCAGGCACAGAGTGATTTATAAATTTCCCAGAATCAGAAGTAGCAGAGCAGGAATTTGAAACAATGCTGCCCGACTCCGAAGCTGTCTTGCCTCTTAACCAGTGCACCAGAGAGTTGATTTCTAGGTCCTGAGGACTAGATGAGATGACACATATAAGCTGAGAGTATAGTATAGTACTTTTTAAAATTTATTTATTTATTCATTCATTCATTCATTCTGTCATTTTTATCACTGCCATTGTTATGGGTTTCTGGGACCTCAGGGTATATGTTGAAGTATAAGATAAGAGGTTCAATACTTGAATCAAAATACTTCTAGTTCAGAATCTATCTGTGTCCAGCTCTGGTTAAAAGTAAGACTGCATAACGTCATAGCTACTGAATCATGGCTTCTCTGCATTAACCTTTCCGTAAGATGACAGGCGGCCTCTAACAGCCATGGCTCTAGACAGGATATCAGGACACAAGCTCCCTGTAACAAACAGGAGCATTTCCTGCTCTGGCTTTTTCTAAACTTCCCTGGAAGCTGAAGGTTAAGACCAGATTTGAAATGAAACCAAGATGCAAGGATCCATCTCTGGTTGACAGCCGCTTTTTGTTCTCTGATCAGTGACCTTGTAGTCAGTCCCACCCCCCTCAACTGCTGGTGTCCCTTTGCTCTCTCTCTTTCCAAACTGCACTCTCCAAAGCCCCCCTTCTTGGGCTTCGTACTGATGAAGCTTGTTCATAGATCAGTGGGGGTTAAAGATGCTAACCATGCTATTCAAAGAGCAAGGAAGCAGTCATGTTTTGTTGCTGCTCTGGGAGTTCTCTGCTCACCCGTAAGCCCGCATTTGTGTCTCACGTTCTCGCATTACCAAAATCAAGAATCATTTTAAACAAGCAGATTAAAATTCTGGCTCCGGGCCCCATTTCTTATTGATTTCATTTCACGACTGTCATCTTAGTTTCATTAAGTAGGAAACTGAGTGTTTGATAATGGGGTATAGGAGAATTCACAAATGGGTATCTCATATATCCCATTTTTCTTGCCTGCACTAAAAAAAAAAAAAAAAAAAGTTTTTATCCCACATGTCAAGCTTCACAATGCAAAACTCAAGTCAACTAAACATTTAAAAACTGTATTTCTATTCAAAAAGGCAATTTCATGCTGATTTCATCTCACCATGACCCTGCAGGGGTGAACACTGTGGCAACACATCATTTAGGGTAGAAATAAGTGCTTCAAATCCTTTGGATTGAACTTAAAAAAATAGCTAGTATGCTGGTAGCTATGATGCAAGTTGCCTTGTCATAGCCTTATAGCTTTCTATCAACACTGGTTGGGTTCAATAAAAAAGAAGATTTTCCTTAGCAGATACTCACCCCAAGGTAATGGCCATCGATGAACACGACAGGAAGCGAAGGAGCTTCAGAAACCCGTCGGCATCGTTCATCTAATTCTTTTCCATAGTCACCATTCAGAGCTATGTTTTTCTCTTCAAATTTTACCCGATGGTTTTGGAAGATCTTTCTTACCAGTTCACACCTTTCAAAGGTTGTCCGTACCACACGAAGGCAAGTCGTATAAATCACTACGCGGTCAAATTCTAGTTCAATGGATGGTTGCTGTAGGAAAATATTATAGTGTAAATATTTTGGCATTTGCTTTCTTACATCTCTTTATTTTAAGACAATTAACATTTCAGCCAACGTCTTACACATTAAAGGCCTGCAATAAAAGTTGAATAAGCACCATATTTGTCAATTCTAAGACATGTCTTTATACTTTAGAACATCTGCAATTGCAATAAGGATGACAATCAACATAATTTAAATGACATAATTTAATTGACAGTATTTTTTCTGTTCCCAATGGCATATCAGATAATGGCATATCTTTTTTTTTTAACATCTTTATTGGGGTACAACTGCTTTACATTTTTGTGTTAGTTGCTGCTGTATAACAAAGTGAATCAGCTATACATATACATATATCCCCACATCCCCTCCGTCTTGCATCTCCCTCCCACCCTCCCTATCCCACCCCTCTAGGTGGTCACAAAGCACTGAGCTGATCTCCCTGTGCTATGCGGCTGCTTCCCATGAGCTATCTATTTTACATTTGGTAGCGTATATATGTCCATGCCACTCTCTCACTTCGTCCCAGCTTACCCTTCCGCCTTCCCGTGTCCTCAAGTCTATTCTCTACGTCTGCATCTTTATTCCTGTCCTGCCCCTAGGTTCTTCAGAACCATTTTCTTTTTTTAGAGTCCATATATACGTGTTAGCATACGGTATTTGTTTTTCTCTTTCTGACTTACTTCATTCTGTATGACAGACTCTAGGTCCATCCACCTCACTACAAATAACTCGATTTCATTTCTTTTTATGGCTGAGTAATATACCATTGTAATTGGCATATCTTAAAATTGATGATGCCTCACATGGCATGCCATGTGGTGAAATAAGGAATGGTTGAATTATTTTTCTCATGTTTTGTAGACATCATTCAACTACAATAGCTGCCTCTTATACCCAAAGCAAAACATGGAACAGAATAGACAAAGTTAGCATTTAACCATTTGAAAATTCTTCTACTCATCAACTTACCAAATTTTACAGCTTTTTTGAGCCAAAATTTACTGGGAATAACAAGATCTATATCATAGGATTGTTCTGAGATTTAAGAGGCATACAATGGGTGCATGAGCTCTGTTGAATGACAGGCTCCCGTGTGCAGTGAGAAGGTTCTGCCGTGAGGAACAGAAGATATAGTGGCTCAGAGAGAGTGCATAGAAACCAATATCAAGGTGGGCAGCAGGTCAAAGCCAGGCATAAAAAGGAAACAAGGAAACAGTACACTGCAATGGAGTGTAAGCAATTGGAGGCTTACACTCTCAAAATGGAGGCAAGCAACTCTCAAAACCAAGGTGAAGACTCCTAAAGAGAGAATCTCTTTTTGTCTATGTTTCCTGCTGCATCAGAAATCAGTGACTGCATTCAAACCCTGCCAGCACTGTGAGGGCCTTATCAGCTAGGTCCTGACATCACCAGGGTGACATCACCCTCTTCCTCTTTATTATAGCCTTATTTGAAGGAGACTGAACAGAACCCAACTATATACCGTGAGATCAAGGGATCCGTGAGTCTCCACAGTGCTACAGTTGTTGAAAGACAACCACACAACTTATAAACTCCTGTGAAATCAAAACTTTGATTTGAAACCGCTCCAGATGGCTAAATACTAGAACCAGAAGGTAAGATACTAAGCTTCACCACTTTGTACTCAAAGAAATCAGACCACTCTGCCAGATGCAAATACAGATAGTTCTAGAAAGATATGAAGTGATGGAAATGGCTATGCAGTGGTCTCCACTTCACCGAGAGACTGGACATTTTTTTTTTCCTAATGGTAAAATGTATTAAAGACGTAAGAATCTTTTCTTTCCTCAATAGAGGTTAGAAGCTAAGTTGAAAACCAGAGGCCTGGAGGGGCCAAGCAGGTGTCATAAATGCTGGAGCAGACCAGGAGTAAATAAGATATTAGTGAGAAGCAGGGAGAGTGTCATTTGAAAGGGAAAAACATAACTCAGCTTCAGGCAGGTTTCAGGAATGTCACTCAGTGTTGTCAGATATGATTATTGTAAATATAAACTTGAAATCTGGATTTTTATAGGAAATTTTCTGCATTCTAAATAGTGGCACCCCATTTAAAAATGTATTGAGACCCCTGGACAAAATATCTGAAGGCTGAATTTGGCCTATATACTGCTAATTTATAACACTGGAAAGGAGAGAGTCCCAGGGAGGTATATCAGATATACCTGGACTCTGTCTCTGGCCATCTCTGTCTCTGGGAAGCTAATGAGCTGTTTAGCCTCAGTTTTCTCATCTGTAAAATGTGATAATAGTGGTGGTAGGAACCTAATAGGTTTGCTGAGAAGATTAAGAAAACAACTAGTGTAGGGCTTAAAACATAGTACTGTGTGCTGAGATATACACTGCAAAGATATTACACTCCACATTGTGGAATTTTTAAGACTAAAACCACAAGCAAAAATAAATCAATGGAAAATATCAATGTAATTAATGACAAGAAAAGAGGATTATTACTAGGCTTTAGATTAAGAAGCACTGATCTTCAAAAAGAGTAACCAAATGCCCAAGAGCCTCTGGTTCCTCTTCATATTCACAATTATGAACAAGCTGGGAATCAAGGAACTCACTGTAAATGCTGCAGCTTTTGGAAGAGCACCAAACTTCTCTTTTTCTTGATATCATCTGAGTAATTATGCATTGTTCCTCTGGCTGCAAAGACTGCTATAACTGCATTTGTTTCTACCAAAATGTTCCACTTTTTTCAATAGTACACTTACTTTTGAAATATTTTATAAGAAATACATTTCCCCATGTGAAGAAGTGGGAAAATTTAAGATTGGGCCATTCTGTTCTCACACAGGATTCTCTCTGCTCATACAACATATGCTTGGTACCACTTTTCTGTGTATCTCTAAGAGACAGACATTTAAAAAACAGTAATAACATGAACCCTTATCAAGTGGCCACGTTAGATGCTGTTCAGTGCAAAGGGTAACAAAAAATATCCCTTTGCCTACTGTTGAGGATGAGCTTTGCCTGGAATCAGTGATTGGATATTAGAATAAACTAGGGAGCTTTAAAAATCCCCAAAGCCCAGGCCAAGCACATACCAGTTATATCAGAATCACCAGAGTGATTTTTTTTTGAAATCTCCTCTGGCAATTCCACTGTGCAACCAAGTTCTAGAGCTAGTTGGATACCAGTTGGAAATGCAGAATCATGAGCTTCACCCCAGATCTACTGAATCCGAATCTGCACTTTAACAAGTTCTCTGGGAAATCTGGGTGCACATTATATTTTTGAGGAGCCCCGGTGAAGTCACATATAGGCAGCTTGACTTGTTAGAGAAACTGGGTTTATGTCCCTTTAAAATAACTGCTAGTCATTTATACAGTCATTAGAATAATTTGCCAAACATATGCTAGGCACTATATATATAATGGGGAGCAAAAATTATAATTCCTAACGACTTGGAGCTCATAGCTTAAAGTAATAAAAAAACTAAAATGTTACATAAATCAATATAGAATTACAAACTGTTAAGTGATGCAAAGGAAATGCACAAGTTGTTAGAAGAGGCTATGGCAGAAGGGCCTTTTCTGTTTTAGAGGTCGAAAAAGCGTTTTCTGATATTTGAGCTCTGATTTAAAGGATAAGAAAGAGTTACAGGCATTAACTAGGCAGAGCGCATGGGGAAAAAGTCACAGATAAGTGCAAAGATGTTGAGATGGAGGAAGATGGCATGTTTGAGACTCTGAAAGAAGGTATTTGCTGAAACACAAAGGAGAATTATAATAATACTGAATGATTCTGGACACGCATGTAGGATCAGTATCATGTTGTATTTTATAGCCACTCTATGGCCTTTAACCTAAGAGCAATGAGAAGTTCCTGAAGGCTTTTAAGGAGGATGGGAGGGGTTTACATATTTTAAAAATAAGCGAAGCAGGGCTTCCCTGGTGGTGCAGTGGTTGAGGGTCCGCCTGCCGATGCAGGGAACGCGGGTTCGTGCCCCGGTCCGGGAAGATCCCACATGCCGCGGAGTGGCTGGGCCCGTGAGCCATGGCCACTGAGTCTGCGCGTCCAGAGCCTGTGCTCCGCAACGGAAGAGGCCACAACAGTGAGAGGCCCACATACCGCAAAATAAATAAATAAATAAATAAATAAGTGAAGCAGGGCCAGTGCAGATAGTTGCACAGGATGTGCACTGCACAAACCTAGAGATTGTCATTATTAGCAAAGAATAAAGGAAGGATGCCCCCAGGGTTGTGTGATTCCACAACTTGAGCAATCGTACTCAGTCTCATTCCCAACTCCCTTGGTCTGAAAACTGAGATTGAATCCAGGGTAAATTCAAGGTAGGAAATATAGTTTATCTAGTAGAATAGGCTATTAAGTAAAATTTTCTAAAAATAATCTCACTGAACAATTTTTTGATATGATTTGAAAGTGGATCTTTCTAGAGGTAGAAGTGGGTTAAATGATTCCTCAAGGTTGTTTCCAGTTTCATAATATCAGTTTTAAATGATATTGTCTTTAGAAAAAGAAATCCTCTTCTACACTTGCCTCATTTTCTTTCCCTCAACAGATTTGTCAGAGCATTTGGCCAGAAAGCTAAAAATAGCCCCTCAGTGGTTAGCTGTCCCTCTTCTCCCTTCCTGAGAGTTACCATGGGAATAGCGTAATGAAGGATGGAGGCATCTGAGACAGCGCTAAGAAGCCACTGGGATTTGCAGCCCGCTTGTTCTGAGAAAGCCGACCTAGATGTTAATAAAGGCAAGCCGTTTCTTCCTTTCCATTGATTAAAAAAGCTGACTCTTTGGGGTGCCCCGAAGCCTCACAACAACCTGCAGCAAACGTAGATGTGTTGGTAAGGGACGGAAATTGCTGTGAACAAGACTAAGGAGGGAAGAGATATGGGGATATATGGATATGTATAGCTGATTCACTTTGTTGTAAAGCAGAAACTAACACACCATTGTAAAGCAATTATACTCCAATAAAGATGTTAAAAAAAAAAAAGACTAAGGGGTTACTTTGTAGCCAACGTATGTCCTCAGCTTGCCCCTTGTCCGGCAATAGCCACTGTCAACAGTAAGTTCTGTAGTCACCTAGGCATCCAGGGACACTTCTGGAGGCCTCACATCCACTGGAACTGTCACTGATTCAGGCCAAGGATTAGTCCCTACGGCTCCCCGACAGAGGATCAGCTCTGCGCAGACCCAGCTCCCCGGGCTGGAGCAGATCCAGATCCAGTGGGCTATTTCCACTTAACCCCTTTGACTGTACAGCCTGGGGCCGGTTTGACAAGGCCTCCTGAAATCTGGGCCTCCAGACAATTCCAGGAACTCAGGTCTTAAACAAAACTTTAAAATATAATAAAAAGTGACATTTTTAAATGGCGATGGCAGACATAATGCTAATAACTTTACGTTCACTTAATCCTCCCAATAACTTACATGCTGTAATGGTCTTTCTTTATAGATCTAGAAACCTAGGCTCAGACGGGATAAGTGTCCTAGACAAGGTGACAGAGTTAAAGTTACAGCAAAGTTAGAAAATTGGAGCCCAGATACACACCCTTCAAAGTCTGTGGGTTTCTACTGAGTCCAGCAGAACCCTTGAACCACACTCTTGGTTTGCTACCGCTGCCCCAGAATCAGGTTGTTGCCAAAACAGACTGATGTAGACCGAATTCAGTGCCCATGAGATAATACTGGCGATTTAAAGAGGTTTGCCTCTTTACTAAATTATGCGCCCACATTTAACGGTAAGTAACATCACAGGAGGGACACTGTAAATGTTTTCCTGTCTAAAAGGATACCTTTGAAATGGACAAAGTAGAGAGAGCTCTTCTCTGCTGTCTGAAGGCAAAGAGGTGAAGTGATTAGCTCAGAGCCATGCAGCATATCAGAAGGCAAACCGGGACTAGACCTATTTCTTGATTATCAGGCATTGGGCCAACCCACTGGCTCCAGGGACCACCATTTTAAATAGAAGACACATGCCTTTGGAAGCAGGGCCGTGGGGCTTCGTAAAGGACGGGAATTTTTTCTCTCTCTCTCCCTCTCCATGCTACTCTGTAAACTTCTGTAGCCGTATGCATATTCTGGGATGCTTCTTAATATTAAATTTAAATAAATAAATAACCCCCCGCCCACCCTTGCTTTCAAACCGCCTTTTGAATTCTCATTCTTGCGCTTAACTACTGTGATGTGAAAACCCACTTTATCCACACCAGGCTCCTCTCTTAGCTTATTTCCTGGATCTAATTCCATTCTGACCACACTTCCTATTCAGTTCTGAGGGTACATGGTGATTTTCTAGGCCAGCGGTCCCCAAGCTTTTTGGCACCAAGGACTGGTTTCGTGGAAGACAATTTTTCCACGGACGGGGGCCGGGGGCGTGATGGTTCAGGCGGTGATGCGAGCAATGGGGAGCGGCAGATGCAGCTTCGCTCGCTGGGCTGCCGCTCACCTCCGGCTGTGCGGCCTGGTTCCTAACAGGCCACGGCCCGGTACTGGTCGGTGGTCCGGGGGTTGGGGACCCCTGTTCTATGCCGTATTCCCTCCTACACATTGACCACAAAACACCACGGGGAACTTCTCCATGTCCCGCTGTAAGACACAGGTTATAAAAATAATTACGATACCTACTATTTGTTGCAGGACTCCTGCATATACATATGTAGTTCCGGGACTGCAAAGGGGAACATTATGTGTGCAACGTTCACTTATCATAAGAGATAAGGATTATTATCCAAATTTTATAGAGGAGGAAACTAAAGCTTGAAGATAAACTTAAGGTGTCTAAATACCTCAGAGGAAAAAGGAGCAGAACCAGAATTTTAACCTGGGTCTGCCTCCTATGTCCTTGCTCGTGCCTTAGGAAGATGCTACATAACCCTCTTAAATACAACAAACCGATGGGTCATACTATTCCAGACCTGAGTGTGAACTGTATACCACAGAGGGACTGTCAAAAGGACTGTCCTAGAAATTCCCATTGCTCATCCCTCCACTTTATTCTAATATCTCTGGTTACATGTCACCCCTCAGACAGACCTTCCCTCATCACCCCATGTAAAACAGACCCTCTATCCTCCAACCCAGTTCTTTTCTTTAGGATACCTAGTACTGCTGGACATTATTGTGTACGTTGATTGGTTTACTGTCTATCTCCAAAAATAAAATATAACCTAAATAAAGCAGGAATTCGTTTTGTACACAAGAACCTAGAATATTACCTGATACATAGTAGATGCTCAGGAAATACCTCCTGACCTCTTCTCCATACATTTAATTAAAACTTGGTTTGAATCTGCCTCTTAGTAACAGAGTAATCTTGGACCAGTTACTTAACCTCTTTCAGTTGCAATTTTCTAATTTGTAAACTAGACATCAATGCCTATTTCATGGGAATTTGTGAGGATTAAATAATTTAATGAATAGAAAAACCCTTAACATGAAGCCTGATGCATAATAAACCCTCAACAAATGCCATTTCTTTATTATTAATATCATTAGTACAAAATGTTTTGGACACACACCAGCAGCACTATCACCACTATGATTATAACCAACAAGTCCAAATTCACACCTCAGAAGTCTGAATGTGGCAAAGTTTAACTTCAGAATTACACGATGATGAAAAAATAAATCTCTTTAATGACTTAACTTACCACTTACATTTGTTTGGATGCGCCATCAATTCTGAGAGTGAAAACAATAGAGGAGACCATGCATATAAGATGTAATAAAAATCCCTCTTTGTCTAAGTTCAGCTGCCCCCTGGGTGGCATGAAAGAAACACGTGAGTAACAATCTCTGCACGCAAAGATTTCTGTAGAGAGCATTCTGTTTTCACAATGCTCCAAGATTATGGAGTTCATTTTATATCATTCATTATAGTTCATTTCCTTTCATGCTTCAGAAATTATCTATTTGTCCAAATCAATTACTGAGTTGGCCTAGACATGAATTGAAAAGTCAATGAACCTAATGAATCCTCCAGACCAAAGAAATACATTTTTCCAGAAAGTTAAACTGAAGCAATACTGACTTTACAGCACATCAGACTTAATTGGAAATGAAGGTGTTCCCCACCTCGTGAAGACCTTAGAAAGGGGTCGCAGTTCTCTCAATTCTGCGTTATTCAAGCACAGGGAGGTTTCACTTGAACATCGAAATTTTTGTCTTCTCTTTAAAAAGCAGAAAACTTGACAACACTAGTTTTATTGCATTCCTCTGCAAAAGTAATACCTGGAGCTTGACAGCAACAACTCCCTTTAGATGACACATGTCTCCTGTTGCCACATTTAATATCATTCCTTTATATCTAGACAACATCTCTCATTAACATTGTCTGCATTGCCCCTTTAGATCTGGGTTAGTGATGTCATTATCTAGTCCATATGCACACTTTATATGGGAAGAAATTGAGACTCACAGTCTCAGTATTTGAATCAAACTTTTTTAGGAAGCAACATGTTGCAGTGGAAAGAAAATCCATCTGGAGCCATGACTTTGGCACTTAGGAGTTGCATAAATTTGGAAAAATCAGTTTACTTTTCTGGGACTACTTTTTCTCTCTCTCTTATGAGTGTAGCTATAATCTAGCCCATAAGGGAGTTGTAGGATCACAGGTAAAATGCACCTGAAGACATTGTAAATTATAAAACTTTACAAACACACCAGCCATCATTATCCCCCAAAGTCACACAGCTGGGAGAAGAGGAACTAGGATCTCATGGAAACCACCTTCCTCCCAAACAAAAGCATCTCTCTTCCAATATGAATAATTTGGTTTCTATAGAAATTGTCACAAACATGATTTATTGGCATTTGCAATTCTACTCATCTCTGCAGATAACACTAATATTGAGGTGAACAACAAAATCATCATTTCAGGAGCATCCAATCCCAAAGTGATGTGCTTGCCACAGCGAAAAACAAGGCAGCAAATGAATCAGAAACACCCTACAAATGGAGGCATTGAAAAAACAAATTTTCCCTCTCATCCTATGAAAGATTCAAGTTGCAAAACCAGAAGAAACTGGACTAAAGTGTTGAACAACAATATCAGAATAATAAGTGCTTAGTTCTGCCTTGATCATTTTCATAACACCTTTCATCTTTTTACTTTATACAAACCCTTGTGCTTTCTTAAAGGGAAAGGTGCCCTTTATCTTACACTCTCCCAAATATATACATATGATGAATAAAAATCAAACAATAAAAGATTAAAATCTTTCCGGATTTTCTACATCAAAGAAAATGCCTGAATAATTAGCTAAATGTAGTCAATCCCTTTTAGTGGGTTAGGAAGTGATAAGAGTCTACTTTGGATTTTGAAATACCTGCATCTCGTCTCAGCATGATGCTTTCACAAATTCCGGTGTTATGATGAGAAGTGATCTCAGTCTCTGTGGAACTCCCAGAGTAGACTGAGAGTCTATTTCAAAGGCAGAGGACACTCAGAGGTTGAGAAAAGTGGACCCAGCCCCAGGCAAATCCCTCATTCCTGCCTCCTCCTCAGGTTTCCAGGTTTAAGCCTTGATGTCCCTCTGACTCTTCTGAATGTCAGTCTCAACCTCTGCTAACTATGCTCCACTCCAGATTCTAAACACAGTATTTAGGGGAAGAAACTGCCGGACAGCACTGATGGGTAGCTTGGAAGTTGGCACATGAAGCTGATACATGTATTTTATGAGCATCAAGTCCTTTAATTCTGAAGGAAATAGGTACTATCATTATCTTAGCTTTTCAGATGAGGAAACAGAGGAGTAGGTGACAAGCCTATAGAGAGACAGAGCGATACACAGATAGATAGACAGACAAATAGAGATAGATTAATTTTAAGGTCATGGATCACAGGTTTAGGAGCTAAAGGACTTCAGGTTACACAATCTTAAAACAGACAAGAAACTTGGAGATCATCTAGCCCAACTTGAACAAATGTATGACAGTGTCAAGAGTACACTCAAACCTCTGGTAATTGGACTAGTGCGCTTATTGACTTCCTATAAACACACACTGAGGGTAAGGCAGGCATGAAACACATTGTTCTTTCAAGACCTCGATACAGTCACTTGTGAGCAGCACTCTTCTCCAAGTTGCTGCTGAAGAAATGGAAAGATTATAAAAAGGAGTAAGTGCATTAAAGAAAGATTTGCCTGATCTTTAATCAATCTAGTGTGTCTCATCTCTCTTTTCTACTCCTTCCTACCACTCTCCTTGCAATATGCCTTGCATATGTCAAACAAGCCTAAGAAATTGCTCTGAAAACCAGACACGAAGCATGATCAAATGAGGGAGGTACTTTGTGTTACATGAAAAGGAAAACAGAAATGAAAATGCTTGAAATTTCTGCATAAAGCCAGAGGTTGAATTTGTCTGTGTGCTCCACAAAGGAATCTAGCTAAGTCTTTCAGTTCCACTTCAAAGCGCACAAACGAATAACGGTAAGATTTCAAAAGCAAGAAAACGTTGCCTTCCCATCTCTCCTCAGATTTCCCCAGATTAGGTTGCTTTAATAAAAGGAACTAAGTTGTGAGGCACATGAAACCTACAGAAGCAGATGTGAAGAATAATACTTAAAACCATAAAAAACGTATTTTTTCAAGTACATACTGTACTGTTTGGGATGATCAATGTAATTTTGTAAAGGAAGTTTAACACTTCATATTGATTGCATATTCAAATACGAAATAAATGCAGGTGTTTTGTTTTGTTTTGTTTTGCGGTACGCGGGCCTCTCACTGCTGTGGCCTCTCGAGTTACGGAGCACAGGCTCCGGACGCGCAGGCTCAGCGGCCATGGCTCACGGGCCTAGCCACTCCGCAGCATGTGAGATCTTCCCGGACCGGGGCACGAACCCGTGTCCCCTGCATCGGCAGGCGGACTCTCAACCACTGCGCCACCAGGGAAGCCCAATGCAGGTGTTTTTAAACAAGATTGATCACAGTATTATCGGAAGGAAGAAAACAAAAATATTTCTGGAAATGTTCTTCACCAGACACTGCTGGCTTTGACACCAGAACTCCTTACTGGAGCTGATGACTAGATTTTGGAGATTCAGTCATTAGGAAAGAGATCTGCTTAAATTACTGAAGGAAATAATAAGTCTCATTAGGTGGAAGATTTTATCATCAACAATTTTATTCATAATTCAATCAACACTGGAAGCAGAAAAAATACTCATTGATGATTTTCATGCTGCAGGCTTTATAGCAGATGAATGCATTTATTATCACTATAATCCTCACAATATGCAATGCAATAGATATTATTATTCCATTTTCACTGACAAAGTAAGTGAGTCACAGGGAGATTGCAAACTTGTTCAAAGCACAAAATCACAAAAATCTTTTCCCACTGACATATATAACATCCTTCTCTCCTAGACTTCCTCTTATATATCTGGTTATCCCTTCTCCATGTTCAGCTAGGGTCTCTCTTTCCCTAAGAATTCTGGCTCTCATGGGCTCTCAGCTTGGTCTACCTCCTTCTCTCTGGATGAGCTCATCCAAAATTTCAATAGTTAACCGAAGGCTGTGAACTCCCAAGGGTATATCCTCAGCTCAGATTGCACTCCAGCGTTCCAGATTGAAGGTCCGGTTATCAATGTAACATCTCCACCTGGAGAAACACACCCTCTCTACCTTGCATTGAGGATGCCTGAAGCTAACTTCATCATTGCCACTAAACGTATTCAACCAGCTGCTGAAAATCTGGGGAGGTCCTGATTTCTCCAGCGCTTTCCCTCACCACCCCCTGTGTTCTATAAATCAAGTATCAATTCTTTTTATGTTTCAAGCCTGTCTCCTTCCCTCTGTTCCCACTCCTACAGTTTTAACTCAGGACCCCACTATTCTCGCCTGGATTACAACAGCCTCTTAACTTGTCTCCGTGCCTCTAAAGTAGGCCCTTTCTATCCATTCTCCAGAATGCATAGAAGAATCTGATCATGTCATTTCTTGACATAAAATAATAATAAACGACTGCTTCCCATAGCTTTCAGGATAAGGTCAAAATACTCACCTATAAAGCCTTCTGTGATGTGGCTCTTATCTTCCCCCCTAGCATTCTTTCCCATGGCACACCTTGCCCTGTACCGATTATCTGACTAATGTTTATAAGTTTCAATGATGTGCCAAATTCTCCAACACACCAAAACACGCCATGTTCTTTAGTACCCATGACGTTCGTTCTCTTATGTGGTCCTTGTGCCTGGAACACTTTCCTCCATTGTTTCCCCTTCCTTCTCAACCAACACAAGTCAGGTCAAGCCGCATCTCTCTAGGGAGCCTCTCCCACTCCTCCCTCCAACGGGCATGGTGCTGCCCAACTTCTGCATCCCATCATGCACTCTGCACCACCCCTTCCTCCTTTACCATGAGACTATGAAGTTGCTGGGATCAGTGTTTCTGTTATTTTACATCCTTTACACTTAATAGAGTGTCTATTAAGAGGCACTAAGCACATGTTTGTTGAATGAAGAACAAACCAAAATTTGAACTTAAGGCCGTCAGATCCTAAAGCTTATGCACTTCCTGCTATAATAACACAATACAGCATAATACAGGGGAAAATTAAGAAAAGAAAACGGATGCTTTTCATCTAAAATAGGCAAATCAATAAAACCTCACTAGAATATCATCAAACTGATTGCAACTTAGGGGAACACTTACAGTGTATATTTTTTCTATCTCATTAACAAATTTTTGAATAATAATGACTAATTTGTTCTTAGCAAAATGCCCAAAGCGAAAATGCAGGTTGTTGCTGTTGCTTGGCCATTCAGTAGGTGTAGATAAGTCTGGCTAGAATGATTTAATAATGGTTATCTCTGATTAAATTGAAACTACATTGCCAGGCCAAGAGCTGCAAGCTGAGAGTTGCACAGCAGCCAACAGGATGCATTCAAAGAAATCACCAAAGGCCTCTTTCACTTGTCCTCATTTTATTGTTTTTAACGACATATGGAAGAGAAAAAGACCAAAAGACTAGCACTTACAATTAAAATGAAATAATGTAGTTTTATTCAAGTTAATGATGATTCTGTGAAGTGGTACTCCAAAATATATATTTGTGAAGCAATAACCATCTTTAAAATAAAATAGAGAGCATCATTATGCTCCAGTAAGATGTGGTTAAATGCCTGTGCAGATGTTAGCCGTCGTGCCTGAGGAAAGCCTAGCCTGTCGGTCTTTCATCAACATCCACGTCTACCTGGTAGCACCTACTGAAATGGTAATCTAAGAAACAACCACCCTTTGAAGAGACCAATTTACAGTCCCCAACCTGCATTCCACTGTCACATCCTCAGCCAGCCCTGGGAGAGAGAGAGCATCTTTCTCTCTGGTTCCCAAGCTCTAAGAATCTAAGTAGAGAAGGTGACAAACATGGTTCCCATCGCCCCCAAATGTGGAGAAGAAAGGAAGAAAGAAGCAGAGATGAAAGAAAGATTCTTGACAGTATTTCCACCTTTCTTTCCATCTCCGTCCCTGAAATGGCCATGGATTACTACATGAGTCAACAAATAAATTCCTCTTTCTGAGTTTTTTGTTTGAGTTGGTCATGTTTCTGCTGTGATCAGAGATACTGTTATAGCACCCCAGATTTCAGCAGATTCCATAAACTTTAGTGATTACATTCTTGCTCTCCAGAAATAAAAGCCCTTCCAGAAACAATCTTTTGTAGAGAAAATCAGCCTTTTTAGCAGTTTCCACGTGCGTGGGACATAGCCCATTTCTACACTCATATATCACCTAGGCTTGAACAGAATGAGGGACTGAAGACCTCAGGAATGCTTGGCCCATCTCCTTCCTCTTGACTTCATGGTTTCAAGAATTCCGAATTTGGAGATACAACACCTAAGTTGTGACTCCCATCTGTGCTAGTCTGTGTTAAAATGACCTATAACAGATTGAGTCCCGCATTTGTAAAACAGGTAAAACCCTCTTGCATCTACGTCACCCAGCTCTTGTGAGGATCAAAAAAAATGCACAGCATTACTATACTTTTTACAACTATACATAAGTAACTGCTCTTAATTACTGATATTTCCCAAGGCTAAGTCTTGAACCTTTGATATCTTTTCTATAAACTCCTTCCCTTGAAGGACTAACCTATTTGCCTTCACTACCACCTTCCTGCTCCTGGCTCCCAAGTCAATACTTTTTTTCCTTTCCACTCATCTGAGCTAGACTAATGAACATTTCCTTTTTTAAATCCTGACATAACCTTAAGCTCAGCAAGTCTAAAATCTGACTTTTCCCCAAATCCATGCTCTCTCTGATCTTCCCTCTCTGGCTTTTGTCTGTCCATCTTCTAATGGGTCCTGAAGTCTCCATCCTTCCTTTCTATTGATCAGATCCAAACATAAACCAGTTTCTGTTGGGCCATTTACCAAGTGTGTACCTTTTCCATTTATTGCAGCAAATTCAACTTCTGATAGACTGAAGTATCAGAATGCTTTTAATGCCCAGCCTGCAAGCCTCTTCAGGACTATTTCTGTTTACAAGCTCCAAGAATAGGAGACCCACCTATATCCCCACAGTGTTTGGGTCCACAGACCCTACAACACACACCTGTGACTCTCTAACTGCTAGTTTTCTTTTGGCTGGAAGTTCTAAGGCATTCACCATCACCTGGGTGCAGCTCTCAGCCAGTGATTAATGGGAGTTGGAGGATGAATATCCCAGATTCCCTGCCCCTCTGAAGTGTGTTCAGTATTGTAGGATTGAGCTCTAGTTGTCTATAGCAGTAACTCCTCAATATCACCCTGTATTTTCTTCCTGCCATCTCTGTCTCTCCTACTGGGGCTTCCTGAGATCATTTCCCAAATACATTACGTACATTCAAATCCTTGCCTGGGGAACCCAATCTAAAACAAATAGTTACCCTTGATGGGAAAATTCCCCTCTCCCCAAATGCATTTTTATTCTATTTTCATCTCCTAGATTTCAAAGCAATGTTATCTTAGGTCTCCAAGCTTTCCAAAGGTCTTAGTAAAATCGTTCTTTTTCTGTTTACTTGCAGCCCTTTCTTCTACCCTGAATCCAGGCATTTAAACCATCTTTTGCTATTACTATTGTTTCACCTATATTTATCTGTCACTCCCAAGTAACAGGTAAAGAATCTGAGGGAAGGAATTGAATATTAAACATCTTCTGTTTCCCCCCAAATGCCTATATATATAGGGATCAGTTTTGCATGCAGAAATGAGAGCTGTACTGAAAAACATAGTAGATGCTCAATAAGCATGAGTTGAATTAATTAATGAATGGAGAATAACTCCAGGAGAAATGGAGAGAAGAAAATCATTGAAAACAAATGTGTTATTTTGAGATTGGTTTTTCTGATGGAATATTTAAAATAGACCTCAAAATAATGAAGATCATATATGACAAATCCACAGCTAACACCACACCCGATGATGACAGGCTTTCAGCTTAGATCAGGAAAAAGACAAGGATGCCCACTCTCACAACTTCTATTCAAGACAGTACTGGAAGTCCTAGCCAGAGCAATTTGGCCTCCCCTCCCCCCCCCCAAAAAAAAATCAAGGCATTTGAATCCAAAAGGAAATAGCAAAATTGTCTCTGTTTGCAGGTGACATGATCTTACATATAGAAAGCCCAAAGACTCCATCAGAATTGTTAGAACTGATACATAAATTCAGTAAAGCTGCAGGATACAAAATAAACATACAAAAATCAGCTGTGTTTCTATACAATAACAACTATCCACAAAAGAAATTAAGAAAAAAAATCCCATTTATAATAGCATCAAAAAGAATAAAATAAATAAC
Source organism: Tursiops truncatus (assembly GCF_011762595.2). Classification (NCBI taxonomy): domain Eukaryota; kingdom Metazoa; phylum Chordata; class Mammalia; order Artiodactyla; family Delphinidae; genus Tursiops; species Tursiops truncatus. The sequence continues at coordinate 66,656,790 of NC_047038.1, read as the reverse complement.
TTTAACCAAGGAGGGCAACGATCTGTACACTAAAAATTATAAAACATAGATGAAAGAAATTTTAAAAGACACAAATAAATGGAAAGATATCCCATGTTCATGGATTGGAAGAATTAATATTGTTAAAATATCCATACTACCCTTATCTTACACAATGCACAAAAATCAACTCAAAATTGATTAAATATTTAATTGGAAGACTGGAAATCATAAAACTTCTAGAAGAAACCATAAGGGAAAAGTTCCTTAACATTGGTCTTGGCAGTCATTTTTTGGATCTGACACCAAAAGTACAGGCAACAAAAGCAAAAATAAATAAGTAGGACTACATCAAACCAAAAAGAATCTGCAGAGCAAAGGAAACAGTCAGCAAATCAAAAGGCAACCTATAGAATGGGGGAAAATATTTGCAAACCATATGTCCAATAAAGGGTTAATATCCAAAATACTTAAGGAAATCTTATAACTCAATAACAAAAAACAAATAATCCAACTTTAAAATGGGCAGAGAACCTGAATAGATATTTTTCCTAACATTAGCCAACAAGTATATGAAAAGATGCTCAACGTCACTAATCATCAAGAAATACAAATCAAAACCACAATAAGGTACCACCTCACATCTGTTAGGATATCAATGACCAAAGAGATAAGGGATAACAAGTATTGGCATGCATGTAGAGAAAAAGGAACCCTTGTACAACCTTGCACACTGTTGGTGGGAATGTAATTGGTACAGCCACTATGGAAAACAGTATGGAGGTTCCTCCAAAAAACAAAATATAATACTACCGTATGATCCAGCAATCCCACTTCTGGCTATAAATCCAAAAGAAGTGAAGCCACTATCTCAAAGAGATATATGCAGTTCCATGTTCACTGCAGCATTATTCAAAATAGCTAAGTTATGGAAACAATCAAGTGTCATTGACAAACGGATAAAGATAATGCGATTATATATATATATATGATATATATATATATATAATTCACCCAGTGAAAAAGAAGGAAACTATGCCAATTGTGACAATATGGATGAAAATGAAGGGTATTATGCTAAGTGAAAGACAGAGAAAGACAAATACTGTATGGTATCACTTACACGTGGAATCTAAAAAAAATCTCAAACTCATAGAAACAGAAAATCACATGGTGGTTGGCAGGGGCTGGGGGGGTGGAGAAAATGGGGAGATATTTATCAAAAGGTACAAACTTTCATTTATAAGATGAATAAGTTCTGAGGCTCTAATGCACAGCCTGGTGGCTATAGTTAATAATATTGCATTGTATGCTTGAAATTTGCTAAGAGAGTGGGTCTTAAGCATTCTTAACAACAGCAACAACAACAAAGTAACTATGTGAGGTGATGGATGTGCTAATTAACTTGATTGTGGTAATGGTTTCACAATGTATACAAATATCAAATCGTCACACTTTACACTTCAAATACATACAACTTCATTTCTTAATTATAGTTCAGTAAAGCTGGAAAAAAATCTTTAACCACAATTTTAGCTATAACCCCAATTAAAGAACAATTGGCTAGAAGTTTCAGCGCCAAAAATGATCTTCAACTAACAAAGCATCAGAAATAATATGCAATTTTACAAAACAATACAAATGAACTATGTCTAACATTGATTTTGAATACTAAAATTGCCCAGCACAATACACTGAAGCATTAGGATGTAACAGAAAAATTTATATTATCTCTTAGTCAAGCAACTGTTCCCCAAAAGTTAAACAAAAACAAAAACAAAGCAGAATCACAAAATCTGGGAATGGTGACTTTCAAAAGCATACATTGGGTGATACCAGCTCAATTGTCCATTTATTTAAAAGTACTTAAAGTGCATCTGCTATATGCCAAGCACTGTTCTGGGAACTGGTGATGCAGTGGTGAATAAAACAGACCAAAAAATAATTTCTGTCCCCAGGGAGATAACATTCTAGTGGACACTTTGAGCATTTTAACCCATAATTACCCAAAGTTGGGCTCAAAAAAACTCAGAACAAGGGGAACATCAACATAAGTTTAACTCCCTACTAGAACTAATTGCACTTTTTTTGAACTTATGAAAACCTAGAATAGAGTGCTGCCATGCTGAATTGCTCTTTCCTCAGGAGCAGCAGTACGGCAGCTAGAAGAATTAAAAAATATCAAGAATGTATCTTCAAGAAGATGTGGTACATATATACAACGGAATACTACTCAGCCATAAAAAGGAAGGAAATAATGCCATTTGCAGCAACATGGATGAAACTGGAGATTATCATACTAAGTGAAGTAAGTCAGAAAGAGAAAGACAAATTTCACATGATACTACTTATATGTGTAATCTAAAATATGACACAAATGAACCTATCTAGGAAGCAGAAACAGACTCACAGACATAGAGAACAGACTTGTGGTTGCCAAGGGGGAGGGAGTTGGGGGAGAGATGGAGTGGGAGTTTGGGATTAGCAGATGCAAACTATTATATGGAGAATGGATAAACAACAAGGTCCTATTGTATAGCACAGGGAACTATATTCAATACCCTGTGATAAACCGTAACAGAAAAGAATATGAAAAATTACATATATACATATATATATGTATAACTGAATCACTTTGCTGTACAGCAGAAATTAACACAACACTGTAAATCAACTATACTTCAATAAAATAAATAAATTAAATGTTAAAAAAGTGTATCTTCAGGTGGAAAGAGAGAAAGTTGGAACCCATTTAAAAGAAACCTTTTCTCTCAAGGAGATTTGAAATGTTAGATGAAAGCAGTTTATCCTATGGCAGTATTGAATGAAGAAATTAATGAGTCAGAGTGAGCTGAACTCCCACCCAGAGGTATTCTATATAGAAGTTCTTGCTTGTCTACTTTCAGAAGTGTGTAACTCAGCTTCAGCGTCTGATCTTTGGAGGTGATGAAAATGAGGGGATCAAATGAATCAGCTGTCTCTTAGTACAACCCTTCCTCCTCCACTTTTTGCCTCTATCAAAGCAAGTGCTTTCTCTTCTCTCCATCTTGCCCTTCTTCTCCACCTCATTAAACCCCCTTCAAAGATGGTGGAAGGGCACAAGTCCAGATGATTCCATTTCATTTGTAACTGTGAAGAAGGAAATTGACTGTAAATTTTTTAAGTGAATGGATTCAGCATATTTTTTTGCAGACAGTTATATCTGAGAGTGCCATCCTGAGAATGTTATTATGGAAATTGCTGAAATAAATTACAACAATAAGCAAATTGCTGGAAAAAAATAATAGGGGATTGAAATTGGCAAAATTTGGTTAATTGGTCTGCTGAGATTCTTTTCTTTAACATCTTTATTGGAGTATAATTGCTTTACAAGGGTGTGTTAGTTTCTGCTTTATAACAAAGTGAATCAGCTATACATATTCAAATATCCCCATATCTCCTCCCTCTTGCGTCTCCCTCCCACCCTCCCCATCCCACCCTTCCAGGTGGTCACAAAGCACTGAGCTGATCTCTCCATGCTGATCCCCCTGTGCAGCTGCTTCCCACTAGCTATCTACTTTACACTTGGTAGTGTATATATGTCCATGCCACTCTCTCACTTTGTCCCAGCTTACCTTTCCCCCTCCCCATGTCCTCAAGTCCATTCTCTACGTCTGCATCTCTACTCTGGTTCTGCCCCTACGTTCTTCAGAACCACTTTTTTTTTTTAGATTCCATATATATGTGTTAGCATATGGTATCTGTTTTTCTCTTTCTGACTCACCTCACTCTGTATGACAGACTCTAGGTCCATCCACCTCACTACAAATAACTCAATTTCATTTCTTTTTATGGCTGAGTAATATTCCATTGTATATATGTGCCACATATTTTTTATCCATTCATCTGCCATTGGACACTTAGGTTGCTTCCATGTCCTGGCTATTGTAAATAGAGCTGCAATGAACATTGTGATACATGACTCTTTTTAAATTATGGTTTTCTTAGGGTATATGCCCAGTAGTGGGATTGCTGGGTCATATGGTAATTCTATTTTTAGTTTTTTAAGGAACCTCCATATTGTTCTCCATAGTGGTTGCTATCAATTTACATTCCCACCAACAATGCAAGAGGGTTCCCTTTTCTCCACACCCTCTCCAGCATTTATTGTTTGTAGATGTTTTGATGATGGCCATTCTGATTGGTGTGAGGTGATACCTCATTGTAGTTCTGATTTGCATTTCTCTAATGGTTAGTGATGTTGAGCATCCTTTAATGTGTTTGTTGGCAATCTGTATATCTTCTAAGGAGAAATGTCTATTTAGGTCTTTTGCCATTTTTGGATTGGGTTGTTTTTTTCATATTGAGCTGCACGAGCTGCTTGTAAATTTTGAAAATTAATCCTTTGTCAGTTGCTTCATTTGCAAATATTTTCTCCCATTCTGAGGGTTGTCTTTTCATCTTGTTTATGGTTTCCTTTGCTGTGCAAAAGCTTTGAAGTTTCATTAGGCCCCATTTGTTTATTTTTGTTTTTATTTCCATTTCTCTAGGAGGTGGGTCAAAAAGGATCTTGCTGTGATTTATGTCATAGAGTGTTCTGCCTATGTTTTCCTCTAAGAGTTTTATAGTGTCTGGAGATTTATCCTTAAAATGAACCTCTAATTAGGGTGCTGATACACTTTGTAAAATGACTTTTTATTTGCTTCTAGGATTGAATTATTCCAAGGTTTTTCCATTCTTTGAGTAAAACAAAAGTGAGGCTTCATTTATGGATCTATAGTTTTCACATTCTGCTTCCATTAGCAATTTGCCCTTACTAACGCCCTCCCAAATTCCTCACTCACCCTTTCACATCTGTCTAATTTTCTTTCTCCTTCCAAAACATGTAATATTGGTCCTAGTTAAAGGGGCATCCAACCTAAATACAGGATTTCTATCTGCTTGCCATATAAAAACTTAGTGTTTGTAAATATACTCAGACATCTTAACTTGCTTTTAGAAAGAGCTCACAAAGTTTTCTCTTTCACTGGGGATAGTCAGAGCAAATGCATCCAATACTACATAAGAAACCATAAACTACAAACAAATTGTAGAAAGCACCAAAGGGTTTCTGCTAACAAATGCGTATTTTTTACAGGGCCACAGTGGAACTTAGATCCTTCAATAAAACAGGCAGTATCTTGTGAAGCATGTCAATTGTTAGACTTTCCTGACCTCCATACCTGAAAAAGCACCCTGCCTCTGCTCCCACTTGTTACCCCATCCCTCGTTCTCAATCTCCTCACCTTCTGGAGATTTCTTTTTATAGCACTTGTCACTACCTGAAGGTGCATTGTGTATTTATATAGTTATGTATTTGCTTGATCATAACCTGCCTTTCCAAGTAGATTGTAAGTTCCAGGAAGGCAGGAATTTGTATTGTCCCTGCTGTACACCCAGCTCCTAGAAACATACCTGGCACATATCAGGTGTTCCATTTATTTCTGTTAAGTAAAAGAAAGAAGGAAAACTCAAAAGGACGGAAGGAAATAGTGGTTAGGAACCTTGGTCTTGGAGTTAGAAGGTCCTGAATTGCAACACAGCTTCATTGCTTCTTTTGTTGCTGTTTTTGTTGTATTGGTTGTCTTTTTATTCCAGCTTTATTAAGGTATAATTGACGAAAAACAAAACTGTATGATATCTAAGGTGTACAACATGATGATTTGATCTGTGTATACACTGTGAAAGAATGTCCCTCATTGAGTTAATTAACACATTCCATCACCTCACATATTTACCTTTTTTTTAGTGAGAACATTTAAGTTTATGTATCCGTTCATCCATGGATGGACACTTAGATTGTTTCTATACCATGGCTATTGAGAATAATGCTGCATTGAACATGGGAGTACAGATATCTCTTTGAGATACTGATTTTGTTTCCTTTGGATATGTTCTCAGAAGTGGAATTGCTGTATCATATGGTAGTTCTATTTTTAAATTCTTGAGGAAAATATTCTGTTCTCCATAGTGCCTGTACCAGTTCATTGATTCTTACATGTACGAACTTGGGCAGATTATGTAAGTTCTCTGAGCATCTGTTTCCTTATATATAAAATGGAATTGACTTTACCTCTCCCACAGAGTTGTTTTAAGGATTAAATGTGATAATATAGGTAAAATCATCAATCCATCAATTATTATTCCTGGTTCATTACATGTGTATCTGCACACACACATACACATACACACACACATGTTTAATATACAACTCTTACCTTCACATAAATATTTCTAAAAGCATGACAACTATGTAGAAGACGTCAGTATCTAATGAGTGCTTGATGAATCTGAAAGTGAGTTATAGGACCTGGTCCATGTATCTAAGGCCTTCCATAAATTAGGGTCCCTCTCAGGAATCAGATCCTCTCCCTTTGTTATAACATCCTGCTCTCTATTGCTTTTTGTATTTTCGATCATCTAGGGAATTTCTTGTCAACTTTAGCATCACAGTCAGTTGTGCAATTTGTGGCAGGTAATTTATTACTGATAATAGCTTTGTTATTTATAAGTGATTTACCTTTTAATATAGAATAGAGTGAGTTCAAGGTTATCCTCATAATAACTTCATGCTCACATACTAGCATTCTGAAATGTTCTCCTTAGTGAGAGAGGATGTGTGAGTGAATAAAGGTACCATATCAGAGGCTGTACATCACCTTCCCTGTTGCACATGGAACAACGCTTGGTAAGTGAGCAATATCTATTATTTATGTCTCAGAAGAAAAAAAAAATGTTGGAGCACCTTTGGAGATTTTGATGGAATTGGTATTTGTGGGAATACTGTGTATGTGCATTGCCTAGACTCGTGACAGGTGGAGGCGTAGAAGCGTGGGGAGAAGCTAGAAAGAGAAGGTATTAAATTGGTAATTTGCATGTTGCCCAAACACATTTTTAAGCCAAATCACAAGTATGCTATTTGTATAGCTGCGAGTAAAAGAAAATTTCTATACACAAAAAGCGAAGATCAAGGTAAATATTTGGCTAAATAGTCCTCTTTCTTTTTAATTGACAAAGTTACCTACTCTATTAGGAGAGATATTTTGTTTGCATGTATATTAGGATATTGAGAGGACTGAGCCAATTCTTATTGCCTCTGGAATGGGCTACTCAGATTGTAAGCTGAGAACATAGAGCATAAATTACCTAATAATGGGGGATCGACAGTTCTCCATGGGCTTATTAAGAAACAAATAAACTCTGCTATCCTCCAACTACCTCCCCACCCCACTTTCACCCCTCTACCTTATATCAGCAGAAGATAAAAGGGAGCAGAGAATCGTTGGAGGAGGTAGCTGTTAGCCTGCTCTCTAGAGAACCCCATTCTCACCCTCCTACAGCCATGCCCACTTCTGCAAGGTGAGGTGCAAAGGGAACTGCCTGTCTGAAGCCTGAACCCTCTTCTAGATCATGCTCCGAGTAATCTAGAATTCTTTCTCCAAATGGTCCTAAGCCTGTTTTCTGATCTTACACAGACTTCTTTCCTGGGCCCATTCTCCTGAGGAACAAAACCCCTGTGCCCAAGAAGTAGCCATGGGGTGGCTGTTTGCAGCAGGTGACAGGAGGTAAAACAGAGCTTGAATTTGTTGACTGCAGTGACTACACACAGGTGTACAAGGCCACTATCAGTGTGAGATCCAGGAAAGATAAGGAGAGTATGCCTTGGGCCATGGGTGGGGAGGGGGGCAAGGACGGTTGATCCCATGCCACCATGTTAACATAGAAAATTACAAGGAGTTCAAGGACTCTAAATTCCAACCTGGCCTTGAAGGTCATTATGAAATGTATCTATCAAGATAAGTACATGGAGTAGTATATTTATTCAATACTCTGTTAGCTTGATATATAACTTCTTAATATTTAGACATAGGATGTCTGGGCTTCCATCCATACTCATGCCCCAGGCCCCAAAAATATTAGGGGTACCTGGCAACAGAGCACTACCTGGGGCAGCCAACCAGTGTCAACCACGAGATAAACGAGAAACATTTGTCACCTTCAATCACTTTTCTCCTTCCTGCAAAATAGGCATGGGGACCTAAGAAAGGAAGTGGGGCGAAGGAAAGGAAGGCAGGTGGTATGTTTTACAAGCAGACCATACCTCTCATCTCTCCAAGTCTTTCCAGCCCTAAGTCACAACAGCAATGGGGGAAAGAAAATCCTAGAATGGAGTAAGAGAAAGAATGCTTTAAGAATAGAAAAACCTGGAATCATTATGGGATTTGTCTGACATGTTGATGAAATAAAAACGAGATTGGATGAAACATGTTTAAGACAGTGATTTGAAAAAAGCAGAACAATTGATTGTTTGAATCTCATCAAATTCAGACTATTCAATGGACTGTTTGGAGATGACTGAGTGTGTATATGTGTGTACAGCTACAGGATTCTCTGGGCACCACACGCCCTGCCCCAAATGCTCAAAAGAAATTTACCCACTACCCTCCATCACAGCTCTAGCTGATATCACAAGAGGAAATGTAGACCCAGGTTTGTCAAGAGATGCCCCGATACAGATTTATGCAAAATCTCCTCATTTTAAAATATTAGAAGCTAATATAGGCTCTCTTTAACCCAGAGTATTATTAAATCCTTATGCTAGCTATTTTTATTTTTATTATTATTATTTTTTGCGGTACACAGGCCTCTCACTGTTGTGGCCTCTCCCGTTGCAGAGCACAGGCTCCGGACGCGCAGGCTCAGCGGCCATGGCTCACGGGCCCAGCCGCTCCGCGGCATGTGGGATCTTCCCAGACCAGGGCACGAACCCGTGTCCCCTGCATCGGCAGGCGGACTCTCAACCACTGCGCCACCAGGGAAACCCGCTAGCTATTATTAAAATAATGACCGGTGGAGCTCCCAGCTTGAACCTAAGATAGAGTCACCCTAGGATTTAGTATGTAGACCAAAGGGGAGAGTCCTCTAGCACTTTATTCACGTGAGTAAACTGAGGTACCTATTGGAAAAGAACTCATGTATCAGAAGAGGGATGGTCAAAGCACAAGAACTTGTTACAAAATCAATGCGAGGCCGCAGAGATGGGAACAAGCGAGCACCCTTTGGGTTGTCACCCACTCCCTCAAAGCACAGAGCGCATCAGCACAGACCCCATGGGCACCTGCAGGGGCAGAGGCAGGGGGTGTTCAGGAGCCTCAGCAACAGTGGGAGGCAGAAAATGGAGCTGGAATGTAGAGGAGAATGGAGGGACACCATAAGGTCAGTGGCGAGGTCTAGTCCTCACCAGCATGGCTTCTCAAACTGTAATTTGCAAAGGAATCACCTGGGCATCTTGTTAAGATGCAATTCCGATTCAGTAGGTCTGGGCTGGGCCCCAAATCCTCTGTTTCTAACAAACTTCCAGGTGACGCTGATGCTGCTGTTTCTTAGATGGCATGTTGAGAAGCAAGGAGGCTTTTGACTCCTTCTGGGAATTTTAGTGCCCCAGGGGATAAAAAGAAAACTTTTTTAGAAATAGAGCTGCTCAAGAAATACATGATCGTGATTCTAGGTTCACCCCTTCATGAAAGTGAGGCTGGTGTGGTAAGGGGGACACCCACCAGAGGAGTTTTGAGAAATATTTTATGCATAGAAAACTGATTTCAAACCACTGCGCACTCAGATATAAGTAAGTGCTGGCTGTGCTGGAGTCTTAAAATGCCTATTCACCTGTTAGGTTCCATATTAGATCTCAGAATATTGACAAACTAAAGATTAAGGTGAATATTTCATGCGTTTCCTTTCTTCCTATCATTATGTCTAATTCTCATTTTGTTTCCCTATTAGAGGACTGTGGTTTATGCTTCATAATCCCAGTTGATCCTGTTCTACCCAGAAATACTAAGGTAGCTTTTCTGCTCAGGACAGCTTCTTTCACTGTGAGATTCCTTCACCCTAAGAAGCTCTTATCTAAGAAGCCCTCTGTACCTCCTTCATCCTGACTGGCCACCTGTCTCAGAGACTGTTCGATTAAAGCAAGTGTCAGTGGCTCCATTTGTCACTCCCTATGTAAGTGAGAGGAATCAGAAAGTCATGAGTCTCTGCCAGTGAAGTCCTCGCTGGTGAGTCCCAGCTGAGCTGAAGGCACACAGCATTTTCACTGGCAAGTTGTTCCAACCCTTCATCTGGGATTAATTACTCTGCAGGAGCAGTCTGCCTAGGACGACAAAACAATTTTCATTCATCAGCTGTGAGCATGAGATTAATGAAAGCCACAAGCTCATTGGAATGAAACACTAAGCTCTCATTTGTTCTATCAATACTGAAGGAAACAGGATACTTTTTTTCTTCTCCATATACTTCTGCTTTCAGCAATAAAATCAGATTAGACTTTTATAAATGCCAAGGGTTCCACTTTTGGCTATACATATATATATCTATGATATATATAACATGGCTATATATATTATATGTGATATATATAATATGTAAGAGAAATTGGCAAATGTATCAACAGCTTCTGAAGGCAAGGCATAAAAGCAAATTACAAAAGCCATCCTCCTATCAGTGTTCATTTTAAGGGAGTATTCTTGGCTCGGTTTCCTCTCAAGCTGTCTTCTTTGACCCTAAAGCAACCACACACTATTAAAGTGAAAGATCATAGGGAGATAGAGCAGAAATTTCTATTCTCCCAGTTTTCATCAGCACATACATCAGTTCATTGAAAATCTTTACTTTAATTACCATGGAGACTGAGAGTGCCCTGGATATGCGAAACACCAGAAGATCTTGGATCTCAAAGGTTCTTGTCAGCGCTCAGATAATGGTGGTTTCCTGAATCCAAATCACTCTACACCTCCTCCCCACCAAAAGAAGACCAACAAGAAGCAAAAATAAAACCACACATGTCCCATGTCTTGAGCATTACTAGGAGGGAGAGAATAGCATGAGCTTAAAATAAATGCAAATTACAACGTTTCTCCCTCCCTCTACCACTATCATCAGCTTTGTTCACTGAAAGGACCAACATGCCGGCAGCAGTGAGCAAACCCACCACCCAGATTTTGGTTTCCTAGTACCATTCTGCGCCAAAAGGTACCAAAGCTCTTTGGAGAAATGGTTGATTCCTGGGATGTGCAGGAAAACTGTATGATGATCCTGGAACACCTTATGCCACAAGGTAAGGAAATGCTCAGAAAATTGATGGAGCTATGTCAAAAGACACCAGCACCAGCTGTAAGGGGCTCCCACTGGCCCAAACTGGAATATTTAAAATTTTAAAATAAATAAAAACAGTGACGGATTATAACTCAGTGATAAGAATCTATGAGTCTACATACTGATATAAATAGATGGATAAATAAATTCATAAACAAAGGAGAAACAAAGAATCTTCCTTACAAGAAAATGCTGACTAATTACTACAGGGAAAAAAATGATAATTTTGCAGACATAATTCTAAAAACTTATGCAGGCAAATATCATCAATGGGTGCTTAATCTTGGGTGTGGAAGTTTGATGAGAAACAAGATAATCACAGCCTCAAGTATCTCCCAACAAATTATTTATTAATTAAAGTGGGGAAAATGACTAAATAGTGGAGAAATTAGAAAACACCATAATAAAGTGATCAAAATTAATATCACTAATAGGGAGCAAATGAATACCAAGTACCTTCAGCTATGATACCCCCAGAATGATACATTATCACAGCCAAAGATGCATAACTTGGTTCTAATCCTGAGGAAACATCAAAGAAACCCAGATTAAGGGGTATTCTCTTAAGTAACTGGCCAATATTGTTCAAAATGTCAGTGGCACGAAAGACCAAAAAAGGCCTGAGAAACTATCATATCAAAAATGACAAATTTTTTGCTACATATTTGTATCACGACTATTTTTCAGCTTCTGTGGTCTTCCCTGGTGTTCATAGTTTACTTTCTTTTCTCTGGATTAATATACCTGTGTATCTCAGGTAGCCCTCTTTAAGCAGGAGGACTTTCCTCTTACTATCATTTACTCTGTTAATCCAATCTGGACCAATTGCTTTCCAGGTCTGCTAAAAAGACTTTTATCCTGGAATCTTCCTTTACTGCTCTCTTAAGTTGGATTCAGTGTTTCCTAAATTCCAAATCTCTTGGTTTGTACCTTTCTTTTTTACAAAAGTGCATGCTTAAGCAATTTTATTCTTCTGAAATGATGCGAGCAAGGTAAACGCTCTTGAAACTTTACACATAAGGAAACATTTTTGTTCTACACTTATACTTGATTAGTTCTACAATTACACTTGATTTGGCTGGGAGTAGAATTATCTGTTCAAAATCATTTTTTTCCAAGAGATGTCCAGTCAAGATGGCATTGTAACTTTAGGTTTACATGTGCCCCAACTCAATGTTCCTAGGAGTATGGGGATTAAAACAAAAAAGAGTAGATTTTTTAAAAAAAATCGAAACAAGATATTCATGTCAAGGAACAGAAATAGAACAGAAACAAAGTAGTAGGCAGGGATGAAGTCATAGACCTCCCACAGCAATAGACTGAAGCCAGACTCACTGCTTGAAATAAGGCTAGGCTAGGGCTCCCATCTTATGACACGTACATGGAAAATAATAATAATAACCTCTTTGCCTGGAAATACAGCTTATAGGAAACATGGCAAGAAACAAACAAGCCTTGCAAACAATACCCGAGCCAAACTACCCCCTTGGCTTTGAAATTGGATCTAAGATATACCCAGTATCACCGGAGAACAGGTTGTAAGACACCATTTAAGAGGTGGTTTTAGACTGAGTGACCGCACAAAAAACTATTAAACAGGGAAGAGGAGAAAATAAAAGAAAAAAATATGCTTCCATTCAAGATGATCCTGCATACCCTAATTCCAAATGTGTGAAAAAAATTAACTCTAAGAAGAATAGTACAGGTGAAATGAAATTGCTAATGCAATCTGAAAAAGACTTTGCCTCAGACACCTCCCACATACCACTTCAGATCCTAGTGGCCTCACATCTCTCATACCCCATTCCTTGCTGGGATACCAGCTTTGCATGAATTCTAATCAACTTCAAGAGGGTGCAATCTAACAGTGTTCACCAAAGGCCTTCCCCACACCTCTTACCCCTGCCCAGGGAGTGGACTTAGGTCCACTTAACACTAGATTGAGATGCTTTTATGAGCACAACTAATGGTTTCAAATTTTGTTTTATTAAAGTGATGAGATCTATGTTTCATTATCACTAGTATCAGTACTTTTGTTTCCCAATTTCCCAGTTACATTTATTAGATAACAAGGGCAAAATGCAGAAGGACTCACTGCACGAACACTGCTGTATAATGGTGTCATTGCTGTTCAAACTAAACTATTGACTAATATATGCAACTCCAAATCTAGCATATGAAAATAGTTCAGGGCTGTTATTTCAAAATGAAGTAAAGGACATCCTAAACACATGTATGTATGTAGTTTATTTGCAATGAATTTTGACCTTCCCTATTCTTTTTTGTATTTTGTTTATTTTTGTTTTTGTTAAAAAGATTTCAGTTTTACATGCTTCTTTGAACATTTCCAAATACACTGAAAGCTAATCGCAATGTGCCAATGTAAAAATTAAAGAATGAAGTCTACCAGATTATCTCCAGGTCCCTTTCAGTACTGAGTTTTATAATTTATGGAAACTAATATGATTTTATATAAACACACCATGGGTGGCCACCAACCTATAAAACTGCCTTTCTCCAGTGCATTTTACACATTTATGTCAGACAATCTCCAGAAATCCCCATGATCCTTGTCGAAATATCATTTTGGGGTATCTTTAATCCAAACAAGACACTTTTGAGAGTGAAAGGTGATCTTATAATTATTTCAAGACAATACTTAAATCACAGTTATCCAGAAGAAACCAAAACATACAATCATCTTATCTTTCTTTGTTCTCATTACTGGCTATAGCTGACTTTTTGGGTCCTCAGTAGGAATTCAAAACAGTTTTCCAGTTTTATCTCCCACCATTTCCCACATAAATACTCTGCTACAAGTAAACTAGTGCTTTCTCTGGTTCCCAAATGTATCTTATGTTTCTGCTAAGAACTAACCTCCTCATTTTTTTAAGGGAAGTATATCATATGTAACAGAAGAGTTATATGCCAAGCACTGTTCTAATCTCTATATGTGTATTAAGTATTCTTTAATCCTACCAGTAACCACATGAATTACTGATTTATAGATGAACCAACAAAATTTGCCCACAGTTACACAGGAATAGGTATATGTGACTTAGGAGTTTGAGCCTAGGAGTTCTTTCCCAGAGTCACTGCTATAAACCCCCACACATACTGCCTAATTCAAATCTTATCTGCTGCCTAGAAACCCCCTTGTCTTTCTGTCCCCAGAAGATGTCAGAATCCTCTGATATCATAGCAATATATTTTCTACTAGTTATTTACCCCATTCACCCATAATATCTTATAATATTTCATATCTCAGTGTGTTGTTTTCCCCTTTTTTATTATTATTATGTTCATTATGTGTTTATTATTATTCATTATGTGCTCATGTCTTACCTATCTAATTCTTGAGAGCAGGAGCCACATGGTCATTATTATTGATATATTGCTTGATTTCCTTACATTTCATTGTTACTGCTTTGTTGATTAAATATGTACATATATATGTGTACGTATATACACACACAGAAATATATATATAATCAGAGACCTATTTGGATACCTAGCACACTTCTTTCAAAATATATTCATGTTTCCATTTCTTTGGAATGGGCTCAGATTAGATTTTCTTTTTTGGTAAAAGCAAGCCATTGCAGAATCAAAATGCACTCATTCTTTTCATCCCCAAGTATTTACAGAACATTTTTTTATACAGCCAAGTACTATGCTAGGTACTCAGGATATAGAAATCTAAAATATAGCCCCTTATAAACCTATGTGGAGGATTTGTGTGTTAGAAGTAAAAAGATTTGTGTGTTAGAACTAGTATGTGTTGTAATAAGGGCTATAATAAGGATGTTTCAAGAGCTATAGGGGCATTTAACACTAATAGGGGGAACCATGGAAGCTTCCAGGAAAGAGTCACATCTGAGATTAGTGCAAAAGATTGAGTTAACTGAGAGAAAAGAGTGGCAGCATTTCAAGAAGAGAAATGCTCCTTCCCTCTTCCACATTCCTCCCTCTTTTCCTCGTGCCCTGAGGTTACCTCCCCAGTAAACCACCTGCACACAGATCCTTATTTTACACTCTGATTTTGAGAGAAACTCAGGCTTATATACCAGACTAAGAAGTGTGATTTTATATGTATATGCTACAGAGAACAACCGGCTTGCTTTTAGCAGGGGAGTAACATAAGATTTTCAGCTGTATGAGGAAAGGATCGGCCAAAGGCAAGCCTGGAGGCTGGAAAATGAACTAGGAAGAGTTTCTTCACGTCTACTGCAGCATAAGCTCACTAAGCAATCCCAAGAAGCAAATGAGTTTTTTAATGAGAAAATAACAGTAATGACCTTAAAAAAATGGCTAACTAGATGGCAATTTCTGACTGCATTTTAGGAAAAGGAAATTGTGCAGGGACTAGCTCTGGCTCCAGGAAAAAATATTAGTTAGAGTTTGATTTTCGGGGCTCTCATGCTCTTCACCTTCTCCTGTTTTGCTATTCTTTTCAAAAAACTTTTCAGTAGCCATGATCTGCTGGGAAACTACTTTCAGGGGAGAGAAAAAAGCTCTAATGTGTAGTATTTGTTGATCTCCGTGCTAGGAATACTCCCACCATGGCCAATTTCAAACTGCCGAGATTTGACAACTGACTTGCAGATTTTATGAATACTTAACAATCCTCTCCCCATCACACCACTGCCACCTCCCACAGCAAAAGGTCCCTGGCCACTCAGAGCTCTCGCAACAAACCTCCTTTCTATCAAAACGGGACTGCTTTTCAATGCAATGCTTTAGTGAGAGATCCCAGTATCCTGAATTTTGATCCCTTCCCCACTCAGCACCATTCCTCCCTTATCTCCAGATAACATCACTGTATGTTTCCAGGGTGTAGTGGATGCTGTGGTGTGTGTCCCCACCCCTCCCTTCCCTTCACCAGGTTGGTACAGTATCTCCGTTGCCATGGGTGGTGGCTGCTAACCATTCTCAGCTGCCCCTTCATCCAGACTTCATCCAGAAGTGAATTACCCCCTTCATCCAGGAGACTGGAGGGAGGAAGGGCAATTATGGACATTACCCAGAACCACATAGTGGTCCATTAGCATTAATAACTCATCTTAGTAAGACCTGATGAGCAAGGAATACTAAATGCCTGGAGGTAAGACATATCTGCTCCAGAGTGTGGGAGACAAACGCCACAAAGACCCAAGAATTTGCAACTCCTGGTTAATCATGTATGAGTCTGGTGGTCTGGGGCATGCTGGAACTTCCCCTCAAAGGGAAATGACAAATTATTCTATTTTGCACCTTCTATCTCTAAGTAAAAAGCACAGTGCTGGATGGACCCGTTCAGGTGTTAGAGGACACACATCCATGTATCCAGTGGCACAGAAGGTTGCCAGTCTTAGAGTAGGGCTCACAAAAAGAAGGGCTTTGCAACAGCTGCAGGCCGAGGTACAAGCAGCCCTGAAGTGTGATTCATGCAACCCAGCAGATCCCATGTTACTAGAGTTACCTGTAGTGGAGAAGCGCACTGTGTCAAATCTCTGGCCAGCCTCAGTAGGAAAGACATAGCAGCAACCCCTAGGGTTCGGGCTCAAGACCATGCTGTATGCAGGAGAAACTACAGTATTTGAAAAGCAGCTTCTGGCATGGCCAGGGCCCCGGTAGAGACTGAGTATTCACCCTTGCAGGCCATCAGAACTACTCTGGATGTATAGTTTGTAAATATATACTGTCACATCCACAAAGTCATAAGGTCAAGTATATCTAGCAATAATTCATCTTAAAATGAAAGTGATTTACCTAAGATCAGGCTCAAGTGACTTCAGAGGGCTCAAGGAAGCTACTTGAATAAGAAGGAGCACTGGCCCTACCATGTCCCACACCGTCCAGAACCTGCCACCTGACACAGCCGTAGAACAGCAGCTTGAAGGCAAAGATGATGAATCAGTTTGCTGACGGCACCTTGTGGGAAAGGGTGTCGTTCTTCGGGATGCCAATTATACCTTTACCCAATAGTCATCATACGGTGCTATACTGCCAATATCTAGAATTCATGGGTCCAGGAACCAATGGGGAGATGCAAGAATGATCCCATTCCCCATCACTCCCAGTGACCCACCTGGGGAATTGGGTTTTCCATTCCTGCAATTTGAGACATCATTAATCTAATTCTTGTGTTCCCAAAAGGAAATACTTCCACTAAGCAACACAGGAAGAGGCCCACTAAAAATTAAAGCTATAGTTGACATGTAGTCCCCTTGGGTTCGTCATGACAGTGATCCAAGTGGCATAAAAAGGAGCTACCACACTGGCAGGGGTAACTAACACGGATTGTCTCAAGGAGGTAAACTTCCACTATATATTAGGGGCAGATAAAAATATGTCTGGTATTCAGAGGCCGCTCTTGGTACTTACTTGATTTTAAATGTAAATGGGCAAGTATAGCAATCACTGCCTCATAAGCGCATAGTGACCAGAGGCTCAGAATCCACAGGGACTGAGAATACGGGTCACCCAACCATGCAAGACACCTCGACAAGCAGAAGGGTTAGCTAGGAGGAGGAGGTCTACAATGGAAAGTAAGAGACAGATAAAACAAAAATCACTTTGAGACCAACTGCAGTGTGCGGGCTATAATTTATCCCACTAACTCTCCCACTAACTGGGGCATGGCTGTGCCTGGATGAAATAAACTCTATGGGAGAAGCAAGTAAACCTGAACAGTGCAAGAGGTAGACTGTTGTGTATGCTCCACACTCCCTCCACAATGTTGGTTCACCCACCCCCCAGCCATTGTGAATATTGGCTGCTAAAAACTCACAGCTTCCCCCTTCTCTGGATAAATGTCTCAGCAGAATGGATGATACCTTGTTACACACAGACATAAACACACACACATAGACTGCCAATGGCCAAAGACAGACTAACACAGGCATGACAAATGCCAGCCCCTTCCTGCAAGATGGGAACAAATCCATGGTACAATTTGTACTCCGAGTATCCAGGCTGAAGCTGGTCTCTAGCCAAGGTCACTTCTTTGCTTAGCTTTCTTGCCATCCTAACCTGTTTCCTCCATCCCTTTTCTGCTGAGAGTACTCCCTCAATAAATCACTTGTCACAAGAATCCAATCTCAGGTTCTCCTTCTAGGGAACTTGACTTAAGACAAAAGAGCTCTTTATCCATTCATTTGTTAATGGACATTTCTTTCCACATCTTGGCTGATGTGAATAGTGGTACTATGAACATAGGGGTGTATGTTTCTTTTTTTAAAAAAATTTTATTGGAGTATAGTTGTTTTACAATGTTGTGTTAGTTTCTGCTGTACAGCAAAATGAATCAGCTATATGTACACATATATCCCCTCTTTTTTGGATTTCCTTCCCATTTAGGTCACCACAGAGCAGTGAGTAGAGTTCCCTGTGCTATATAGTAGGTTCTCATTAGTTATCCATTTTATACACAGTATCAATAGTGTATACATATCAATCCCAATCTCCCAATTCATCCCACCCCTCCCTTTCCCCCTTGGTATCCATATGTTTGTTCTCTACATCTGTATCTCTGTTAGAGAATGTGGTACATATATACAATGGAATACTACTCAACCATAAAAAAGAATGAAATAATGTCATTTGCAACAACATGGATAGACCTAGAGATTATCACATTAAATGAAGTAAGTCAGAAAGAGAAGGACAAATATCAATACCATATGATATCACTTTTATGTGGAATCTAAAATATGACACAAATGAACCTATCTATGAAACAGAAACAGACTCATGGACATAGAGAACAGACTTGTGGTTGCCAAGGGGGAGAGGGTTGTGGGAGGGATGGAGTGGGAGCCTGGGGTGAGCAGATGTAAGCTATTCTATATAGAAGGGATGAACCACAAGGTCCTACTGTATAGCACAGAGAACTACACTAAGTATCCTATGATAAACCATAATGGAAAAGAATACGAAAAACAAGAATCTATACATATGTATAACTGAATCACTTTACTGTATGGCAGAAATTAACACAACATTGTAAATTAACTATACTTCAATAAAAAAAAAATACCCCTTATAATGACTCCAAAGGACATGAAATACTTATAAATCTAACAAAACATATACAGGACTTATATTTTGAAAACTACAGTTTGCTGATGAGAGAAATTTTAAGAGATCTAAATAAATGGAGAGACAATGTTTAAAAAAAAAGGACAAAGGAGCTCTCTGGAGAAAGAAAAATAATGGAAAAAAATTTCAGATGGCAGATCAAAATGAAGGTCAAAATATTGGGGGACAAATGTTTTTTCATTGTTCTTTCATCGAACTGGGATGTTGTCAGTTTATATCATATAAAATAAATTAATATCCGCCTTGCAAATTTGCTGTGAGGATCGAAGAAACAGTATTTATAAGCAAGGTACCTAAGTTAATTTCTGTCAGTGTAGGCATTCAAAAAGCGTTGCTCTTATTCCTAATACTGTTCCTTTAAATAATTTTTTAAACCTTGTTTATGACTAGCAGAATCAGGAAAGCTGGAACAGCATAGCTAGGAGGCTTGCTGAGAGAGGGTCTGCCCTGCTCTGCACGCAGAGAGCTGCTTTATCATCGTTCTCCTCAAATGGAAAATGAGTTCCACCTCACTACCTGCGGAGCCCGGAGGGGACAGCTTCCGAGGCAGGTGTGGAGGAAGAAGCTGTGGGAAGGAGCCCTGTGACTCCGTAGTCGCTGTGTTTTGTATTTTATTTTGTTTTTGATTTAATGTAGGAAAGCAGGAGGGAAAAAAATAAAGCAATATGCACTGTTTGGGGGAAGTTCTTTTCTGTTTTAGATGGCTCAGCCTAGGTCAAGTGTGGCACGCCCCTTTTTAAAATTACACAATTAGACCCTACTCTAGATATAATAGATAACTAATATAATTACACGTTTACTGCTATTAGTTAATAATAAATTGTTTACCATCCCTCATGTCATTTGAGGTTTCTGAAGTTCTAGTGTTAGAATAATGAAAGCCATCCGGTAAAAAGCTCTAGGCCTGAGAAAACAAGGATGGCATCCAGAAATCCAAAGGAATGAATACTGAAAAAAAAAAAAATAGAAAGAAGTAAACCTGGAAAGACAGGAAAAAACAAAGACAGGCCAAAAAAAAAAAATGTACACAGATTATACTATAAGATCACTATTGAAATGCTTTTGTATGGTTCAATGTGAGTCAAATTGCATAAAATAAAAATTAAGTCACATCAGAGCTCTTGGATAATGGTGTGGCAGGCACAGTGGCTTGCTTACCCAGCAGCTGTTTCCAACCCCAGGCTCCAAGCTCTCCTCTGCCACAGAGGCAATGCCATGACCTCACATTCCCAGCCTTCTATTAAGCAAACAGTGGCCATAAGACCCTATTCTGGCCATTAAATGTCAGAGAATGCTTCTGAGAAGTTTCTGGAATTCTCTTTTCTTTTCTGATGGGAGAGGCAAACCTACAAAGAACGTTCTCGTTTGCCACCCCTCCCTTTCCGTTTTTGGCTCTGGCCTGGCAGCCATCTTGGATCCATGAGGGAACTTCACAAATAAGCCAAGGATGATAGAGCAGAACAACAGGAACTGGGTTGTTTATCACCTTACCAACCAACCAACAACCTCAGCAACAAACAGCCTTTTCTAAACTTCTTCTGAACTGATAATAATAAACGTCCGTATTTTAAGCCATGTCTAGTAGTCTACTCTCTGGTTTATAGCTGAGTGCATCCCATAAAAATACAAATAATTCCCTGGATTAGTGTTGAAAGGCATGACAAGTCAATCCAGGCTACTACTAAGGAAGAGATGGAGTCCACCTCTACCCGGAAGGAGCAGGCCAAGCTTTCAGGATGACAGGTGTTGTAGAGGAATGCTCAGACACAAAGCACGTGGGCGGGTGGCTGAGCTCACAGGTATGCAGCCAGGCTGGTAACCATGTGGCCTAGCAGCCACGGGAGGTTAAAACTAGAGAGTCAAAGACAAAAGGCCCAGGTAGGCGCCAGAGCCAGGACAGGAGCTGCAACAGAGGCACTGGCCTCAGGAAAACAGGTTTATGTAGCAGAGGCTAAGCCAAGTTTAGAGGCAGCAGTTGAGATTCTCTGAAGGGAAGTGAGTGCAGCCAATAAAGCCTGCAGTACCACGACATCTTTTCAGGAGTGGCCCAGGAAGTCCTATGCGTCTTTTAAAAGATATTATGTGAGGGGAACAGGATCGCTATGAGACTTACAGAATTGGGTCAGATGCCCTGCCTCTATCCCTTTGTAAGCTCCTGAGTACTCACCATACTTTACAGTAACTGAGTTTGTCTTCCTCATGAGAAGGAATTTAGTTCCTCTGAGGATAGAAATCATGCTTTATTCATATCTGTGCCCTCATTGCCAAGCAGAGTACTTAACAACGATTGACTCACAGTTTGTTGGATGGATAATAAAGATAATAACAGTTTTATTGAACTCTTACAATGTGCCAGGCATTGTATAAGATGCTTTATAGACAATAGTTCATTTATTTCACAAAAACTAGTCACTATCATTACCCCCACTTAACTGATGAGGAAACTAGGGTTTACAAAAGTTAAGTAAATTTCCCTAGAATATCTGCCTAGGATATTCAGACTTTGCATCAGGAACCAGGCCATCTCCCTCCAGAGAATAGTGCTCTTACCCATTAATGGAGGGATCAAACCCGCACGCCCTGCATTAGAAAGCACAGTCTTAATCACTGGACCACCAGGGAACTCTCAGGTTTCCTAATACTTTTTTAACTGAAAAATATGCATAACTGTATGCACTAAACCTACAGGTAAAAGCACCAGGCACTCAGAGAGGCAAACTGCAGCCTGCAGGCTCCTACTGCTGCATCTGAATTGTGCTTGAAGCTTCAGGACTCTAGAAGCCCAGTACTGCTGAGTATTAATTCAATTGATTCAACACGCAATGTTGTGCCATGACTACAAGCTATCTCCTTCCCAGAGATCACAGTTACTGCCCTCAGATTGTAGGAATTAGGATGCATGACCTCTTCAGGACACATGACTCAATTCAGACCTAGGGACACATACAGAGTGAAAGTGAGGGGATGGAAAAAGATATTCCATGCAAATGGAAATCAAAAGAAAGCTGGAGTAGCAATTCTCATATCAGACAAAATAGACTTTAAAATAAAGACTATTACATGAGACAAAGAAGGACAGTATATAATGATTAAGGGATTAATCCAACAAGAAGATATAACAATTGTAAATATTTATGCACCTAACATAGGAGCACCTCAATACACAGGCAAATGCTAACAGCCATAAAAGAGGAAATTGACAGTAACACAATCATAGTAGAGGACTTTAACACCCCACTCTCACCAATGGACAGACATCCCAAATGAAAATAAATAAGGAAACACAAGCTTTAAATGATGCGTTAAACGAGATGGACTTAATTGATATTATTGGACACTCCACCCGAAAACAACAGAATGCACATTCTTCTCAAGTGCTCATGGAACATTCTCCAGGATAGATCATATCTTGGGTCACAAATCAAGCCTTGGTAAATTTAAGAAAATTGAAACCATATCAAGTATCTTTTCTGACCACAACGCTATGAGACTAGATATCAATTACAGGAAAAAAAATCTGTAAAAAATACAAACACATTGAAGCTAAACATTTTGCTATTAAATAACCAAGAGATCACTGAAGAAATCAAAGAGGAAATCAAAAAATACCTAGAAACAAATGGCAATGAAAACACAAGGACCCAAAACCTATGGGATGCAGCAAAAGCAATTCTAAGAGGTAAGTTCATAGCAATACAATCTTACTTCAAGAAACAAGAAACATCTCAAATAAACAACCTAATCTTACACTTAAAGCAATCAGAGAAAGAAGAATAAGAAAACCTCAAAATTAGGAAAAGGAAAGAAATCATAAAGATCAGATCAGAAATAAATGAAAAACAAAGGAAGGAAACGATAGCAAAGATCAATGAAACTAAAACATGGTTCTTTGAGAAGATAAACAAAATTGATAAACCACTGGCCACACTCATCAAGAAAAAAAGTAAGAAGACTCAAATCAATAGAATTAGAAATGAAAAAGGAGAAGTAACAACTGACACTGCAGAAATACAAAGGATCATGAGAGATTACTACAAGCAACTATATGTCAAAAAAATGGACAACCTGGAAGAAATGGACAAATTCTTAGAAAAGCACATCCTTCCATGACTGAACCAGGAAGGAATAGAAAATATAAACAGACCAGTCACAAGCACTGAAATTGAAACTGTGATTAAAAATCTTCCAACAAACAAAAGCCCAGGACCAGATGGCTTCACAGGCAAATTCTATCAAACATTTAGAGAAGAGCTAACACCTATCCTTCTCAAACTCTTCCAAAATATAGCAGAGGGAGGAACACTCCCAAACTCATCCTATGAGGCCACCATCACCCTGATACCAAAACCAGACATGTCACAAAGAAAGAACCCTACAGCCCAATATCACTGATGAACATAGATGCAAAAATCCTCAACAAAATACTAGCAAATAGAATCCAACAGCACATTAACAGGATCATACACCATGATCAAGTGGGGTTTATCCCAGGAATGCAAGGATTCTTCAATACATGCAAATCAATCAATGTGATACACCATATTAACAAACTGAAGGAGAAAAACTATATGATCACCTCAATAGATGCAGAAAAAGCTTTCAACAAAATTCAACACCATTTATGATAAAAGCCCTCCAGAAAGTAGGCATAGAGGGAACTTACCTCAACATAATAAAGGCCATATATGACAAACCCACAGCCAACATCATTCTCAATGGTGAAAAAATGAAACCATTTCCACTAAGATCAGGAAGAAGACAAGGTTGCCCAATCTCAGCACTGTTATTCATCATAGTTTTGGAAGTGTTAGCCACAGCAATCAGAGATGAAAAATAAATAAAAGGAATACAAATTGGAAAAGAAGAAGTAAAGCTGTCGTTGCTTGCAGATGACATTACACTATACATAGAGAATCCTAAAGACACTATCAGAAAACTCCTAGAGCTAATCAATGAATTCGGCAAAGTAGCAGGATACAAAATCAATGCACAGAAAACTCTTGCATTCCTATACACTAATGATGAAAAATCTGATAGAGAAGTTAAGGAAACACTCCCATTTACTACTGCAAGAAAAAGAATAAAATACCTAGGAATAAACCTACCTAAGGAGACAAAAGACCTGTACGCAGAATACGATAACACACTATTGAAAGAAATTAAAGATGACACAAACAGCAGGACAGATATACCATGTTCTTCGATTGGAAGAATCAATATTGTGAAAATGACTATACTACCCAAAGCAACGTACAGATTCAATGCAATCTCTATCAAACTACCAATGGCATTTTTCACAGAACTAGAACAAAAAATTTCACAATTTGTATGGAAACACAAAAGACCCTGAATAGCCAAAGCAATCTTCAGAAAGAAAAACGCAGCTGGAGGAATCAGGCTCCCAGTCTTCAGACTGTACTACAAAGCTACAGTAATCAAGACAGTATGCTACTGGCACAAAAACAGAAATACAGACCAATGGAACAGGATAGAAAGTGCAGAGATAAACCCACACACATATGGTCACCTTATCTTTGATAAAGGAGGCAAAAGTATACAACGGAGAAAAGATAGCGTCTTCAGTAAGTGGTGCTGGGAAAACTGGACAGCTACATGGAAAAGAATGAAATTAGAACACTCTCTAACACCATACACAAAAATAAACTCAAAATGGATTAAAGACCTAAATGTAAGGCCAGACACTATAAAACTCTTAGAGGAAAACAGGCAGAACACTCTATGACATAAATCACAGCAAGATCCCTTTTGACCCACCTCCTAGAGAAATGGAAATAAAAACAAACACAAACAAATGGGACCCAATGAAACTTAAAAGCTTTGCACAGCAAAGGAAAACATAAACAAGATGAAAAGACAAGCCTCAGAATGGGAGAATATATTTGCAAACGAAGCAACTGATAAAGGATTAATCTCTAAAATATACAAGCAGCTCATGCAGCTCAATATCAAAAAAACAGACAACCCAATCCAAAAATGGGCAGAAAAAAAAAAAAATGGGCAGAAGACCTAAATAGACATTTCTCCAAAGAAAATATACAGGTTGCCAACAAACACACAAAAGGATGCTCAACATCACTAATCATTAGAGAAATGTAAATCAAAACTACAATGACGTGCCACCTCACACTGGTCAGAATGGCCATCATCAAAAAGTCTACAAACAATAAATGCTGGAGAGGATGTGGAGGAAAGGAACCCTCTTGCACTGTTGGTAGGAATGTAAATTGATACAGCCACTATGAAGAACAATATGGAGGTTCCTTCAAAAACTAAAAATAACCTAGAGTCTGTCATACAGAGTGAAGTAAGTCAGAAAGAAAAAGACAAATACCGTATGCTAACACATATATATGGAATTTAAGGAAAAAAATGTCATGAAGAACCTAGGGGTAAGGCAGGAATAAAGACGCAGACCTACTAGAGAACGGACTTGAGGTTATGGGGAGGGGGAAGGGTGAGCTGTGACAGGGCGAGAGAGAGTCATGGACATATACACAGTAACAAACGTAGTAAGGTAGATAGCTAGTGGGAAGCAGCCGCATGGCACAGGGATATTGGCTTGGTGCTTTGTGACAGCCTGGTGGGGTGGGATAGGGAGGGTGGGAGGGAGGGAGACGCAAGAGGGAAGACATATGGGAACATATGTATATGTATAACTGATTCACTTTGTTATAAAGCAGAAACTAACACACAATTGTAAAGCAATTATACCCCAATAAAGATGTTAAAAAAAAAAAAAACTAAAAATAGAACTACCATATGACCCAGCAATCCCACTACTGGGCATATACCCTGAGAAAACCATAACTCAAAAAGAGTCATCTACCACAATGTTCATTGAAACACTATTTATAATAGTCAGGACATGGAAGCAACCTAAGTGTCCATCAACAGATGAATGGATAAAGAAGAAGTGGCACATATATACAATGGAATATTACTCAGCCATAAAAAGAAACGAAATTGAGTTATTTGTAGTGAGGTGAATGGACCTAGAGACTGTCATACAGAGTGAAGTAAGTCAGAAAGAGAAAAACAAAGACCATATACTAACCCATAGATGTGGAATCTAAAAAAAAAAAAAAAAAAAAGGTTCTGAAGAACCTAGGGTCAGGACAGGAATAATGATGCAGACGTACAGAATGGACTTGAGGACATGGGGAGGGGGAAGTGTAAGCTGGGATGAAGTGAGAGAGTGGCATGGACATATATACACTACCAAATGTAAAATAGATAGCTAGTGGGAAGCAACTGCATAGCACGGGGAGATCAGCTCTGTGCTTTGTGACCACCTAGAGGGGTGAGATAGAGAGGGTGGGAGGGAGATGCAAGAGGGAGGAGATATGGGGATATATATGTATACATATACCTGATTCACTTTGTTATACAGCAGCAACTAACACAACATTTTAAAGCAACTATACTCCCATAAAGATGTTTAAAAAAATTTGTCAGCAGTTAGGTGAGATAATGAATTATTAGAAAAATAAAATTAAGCAAAGAGATCCAAATTCTTAGTTGAATAGATTTGTACACATAAATAAAATTTCCTTAACCAAAAATTTTTGGATGGTATTTTATTCTGTGTATCATTTTGAAAATTCCTTCCAGGCAATAATGATTGAGGGATTGATATATTTTTTTATAGTGTGTCAATTTATAGACTATTAAATGTTTATATTGCTTTATACAATATTCAGAATACTGGATTTAGGAGAATGATCAGAAATCTACAAGCATGAATAGGCCAGCCAGAGGATATTTGTCTAGTCCTACTCTTACACTGTTTTTACGAAGTTTGGAAACTTTGGGTGCTAATTCCCTAATTATGTGGTAATCATGGTCTGCCAGTAGAGTTCATTAAGTTGTTTCAAGTCAGCTTGTGGAATCTGTGGGTTTGCTCAGCATGTTGTTCTAAACTCAGAATTAAGATAGATTCATGGGATTTATCTTCAAGCAATTAAAACAAAGCTTCCACAAATTTAAATGTCATGATGATACAAGAATTCTGATAAGTTGACAAAAATGAGATATATTCCAATTTAGATATTTCTTGCACTAAGGAGAGAAAATTTTAATAAGATTCACAAGACTTGGATAAGTGAGTGCTAATGGTCAGAGTCACCATTCCTGACTTTAGGGGACTTGCAGGTAATCTTGGGAACAGATTACCTTTCAGTTCTTGGGCCCAGATCAGAATAACATTAGAAAGAAAGCAAGAAGAGGCTGAAGAAAGGAATCTAATATAATGATGGTCTAACAAGAGAAAGACTAAAACCGAGAAAAATATAAGCATTGGAGAAGTGAAAAATGGGTGGCAGAGGCTATGATAGGCCAACAAGAAAACAGAGGAGGGGAATTCTCTAGAGATGGGAAACAAAGTCAAGTGTGGTATCTGAATTCTTCCAGGAATCACTTTACACAACCATTCATTATACACTACTGAATATTCCATGAAGGCTGGAATTGGGTTTTATTCCTCACCTTATCTAGCATAGTGCCTGCTCCATAATAGATATGCAGTAAATGGTTATTAAATAAATGATTGAATGAATATTAAAGATAACTCACATCAGAAATAATTGATTGGAACAAGCTACCAATACTTCACCATGCAAACTCTATTCCTATTCAATACAGGAAATCTCCAAAGATAAAGAGATGGAAAAGAAGGAAATAACCACTAAGAGAATGTCACTGAATTCATTAACTCAAAGTAAGAATATTTATTGAGGTCCTAATTAGTATCAACGTCAAATGCTGTGATAAAGAGTAGCAAAGTGATGGTATGTGGAAGGTGGTCACAGTACTCTGTAGTTTACAACAATTCTTTAATTGTACACAAATAATATAGCGGTAGTACCAACTTATTTTTTGGTGCTTTTTTCTGCTTCTTGGATGACGTCACCTAATTTCTTAATGTAGCTTTCTGCATTGTTTGAAATTGTATCAAAAAATCCTAGAATTTCTTGCCTACTAAGCTAAGAAGGCAATATTCCATTAGTAGATGCTTGCTTTGATAGACTATTGCATAAGAGTTTCCCTGGATAAATGTGATTTTAAATCCTACAACTTAATGTTACATATACAGAAAAGAGCTCAAATTGTAATTAATTGATTAATAATGATACTACCTTATAGAGTTGCTATGAGGAATAAATATGTCAATGCACATAAATAATGAGAACAGTGCCTGGCATTCAGGAAGTACTTAAGCAGTGTTTACTATCATTCTTGCTGTTGTTTTTCCAGAGTGGTCCACATAAACCACTGGGACTAAAGAGTCAAGAGTATCGCCTCCTTTTTTCTGGAATATTATCTTATTACCAAAGCTAGATTCAGTGAACCAGAGATGGATAAGAAGTATGACCTGAAACTTCTGTTAATACAGATTAATGGCTGCATGCTAAGGTCAGTGAGCAAAGCTGAGCAGCTGTCCTCCTTGAGTGAACCTAGCCATCCCCCTGCAGTCTCAACTCCTCCAATCTCATGACAATTCAATCAAATGATGTTATAGAAATGATGTTTTGATAAATTTTAAAAGTATAATTTAAAACTGGATAGAAGCTATTTAACTGCAGAAAAACCTCCCCTAGGTCAAGATTGAACATTCAATAAATGATAAATTTTAAAAGCTGCTAACCAAATGTTGAAGTTTCAAAAGACCAGATGATATCATAACATGATATATTTAGTCTTGTAAATCTTCATGTTTGTTATTATTGTAACATTTCAAAAGGGAAAGTTGGGAATTTTATAGAGCATAGAGCATTATACTTTTAAAACAAACAAAGCCAAAACAGCAAAAGGCAGAATTCTAGCTTTGGGCCAAACAATTAATTTCCCTGATATTCAGTTATTTTAAAACAGACATCATCATCATAATAATATCCTGTTTATTTCACAAAATTTGGGGTACAATTAAGTAAAATAATGTCTGTAAAACCATTTGCATGATGTAAATTGTTCTGCAAGTGCATTATTATTTTTAGTTTATTTGTCTTGAAATGTTAGAATGTTCATAAGTATGAGCACATGGCCAGAGGTATGCATGTACATACACAGATGGAGGTTAATGTCTAATTCGAGTTCTTAGAAAGGAGCCAGCAAATTATGGTATGTGCTGTAATTACCTTCCTTCTTTGCATCTATTTTTCTCTAATACAGTAATGTTAAATTTGCAGAAAGAGAGGGAACTAAAATTATGGAAATTATAGTACGTGATTCTAACAGAGTATGCTTACAAAGTTTGAGGATAAGGTCAAGAAAAGATTACCATCTGAAATGTAATCTCGTAAAAATAAATTAGAAAAAATTAATGACCTTAATTGTCTGTATCATTGACCCACCCTAAGAGACTTTGGAAATAATGTTGCTGCTAAGAGCAAGGTGTATCTCAAATTCAATCATGTGAACTGGGTGGAGAGCTATGAGCTATGCAGTCGTTTTGCAACTTGTCTTGCATGAGATAAAAAGGAATAATTTTTTAAAATAAAAAAATCTCTAAAATTTTCAAATAATGGGTAAAATTATTATCAGATAGAAACATCATTACAGTACAATTTCTTAAAGAGAACTAAAAAAGAACACCTATATCAGAGAATAATGGTAAGATTTCTGGGCCTGTTTCTAAACAAACTAGTGATGGATAAATTAGGATACCAATAGGAAACATGCCTATCAGTATACCTGTATTTATCTTTGGCTCAGGAAATACCCTCCTGGTGATCTATCCTGAACAGAAAAAAAAATCATAGATAGATCAATACATATCTTCTTCATTTTCCTCATTAAACATTGAACACTAAGGAATATTTTTTATTAAAATTTCCTTTTACATCTAGGTCAATAATTCTCTTTACTGTATGTAAGAACAACCTAAACAGTTTCTAATACATGTCCATTTCCAGGCCATGACTAGATTCTAGGTTTTCAGATTTCCAAACTGGCCTCTCTTAAGCATTACATTCTTGTCATCTCTGAGAAAAATGAAAAAGTCAGGCATCTGAAAAGCCATAACTTAGACCAGCTCCAGGCTCTTGAGTGATTCACCAACGAACCACAGTCTATAAGGGCCACCTGATCATCCAGGTGACCTTTTCTCTCCTGGCCCATCAGTACCCTTCAAACCTTGATTAATACTGCACATTCTCAATTACCCAGAATTCTATAGGGTAAATTAATTGACAAACGAAATGAAAATTTGTTCTGATGTCCCTTTTACAGACAACTTTCTAAATAAGTGCTGCTAAGAAGTGTAAACGTTTGGAGCAAATAATTTCAATGACTACTCTCTGCACAGTTGAAATTTTTGCAAAGCACATGCCAATGTTTTATGAGACAGCAATAACATAATGGAAAACTAATAGAGAGGAAGCAAAGTGATTTACAGGGTCTTTGAAAGATATTATTTGTATTTAGGGCTCCCTCTCAAGTTTCAGATTGAGTGCTTTAAGATTGTATAACCTAAAAGGGAAGAAAAACTTGACTGTTTCTTCAATCACAGTTCCTTTCTTCAATAAGATGGGCTGTGCATTGGAACCTTAATCAAATATCCAAGATATGACTCCTGACTCCTCACTTTTCCTCACTGAGAGAAATTGCTACATTACAGTTACATCTAGTTAAGTTTGCTGCTTACTTTCCAAGGAATTCGGAAAATATACAGAGATCCAGGGAAGAGTCACATCTGGCCCCTATATCACACTTAGGGGAGTAATTGAATGGTAACTTCTGCTTTTACCCCCCTGGGGATTCTCTGCTACTGTACTGTGGGATGCCTGTTGGTGTGCCCTACTCAGTCATCCTAAGACATATGCCTAAGATATTTGTCATCCGTTATGACATACACATCTCTTAGCAAGCAGCAAGTATCCAAGTCAGCTCTCAACATAACGCTGTGTAGACTGCACTGCACAACTCCAAGCGGTGCTGCTCACACAGTGATGTGAATGGAGCCCCTTAGAATAGTGCAGCTGGCAGCCTGATTCAAGGTAGGAGCTCCTTTAACATTTTATCCTGGAGAGATGGGAGAATATTCCCATGACAATGATGGCAATGATAATGATGATGAACACTAACGATGATGGCCCAAATCTGTGAATACCTACAATGTGCTGATTACTGTATAATTATTTTAAAAAAAGAATGACCAAAAGAAACTGATTAAATATCAGACTTTGAGGGACCTCTGCTAGGAACCATTATTGTTTTCTTAAAGCATGGGGTAAATGGAATGAGGTTAAATTACTAGAAAATGACAGATTTTTTTCGCCAAAAAAGGGTGGGATGGAATTATGCATAAAAATATAAGTAAATATTGTAACCTAATCTAGTACTAAATTTGGACTTTGGAAGTTCTTCTATTTCCTCCTTGTGAATTTATAGCAGTACCAGGATAAAGCCATACGGAGGAAAAGCTCTTCTCTCATAGGTTTTGAAGATTTAAGATATTTACTCATAAGTGATAGGTTTCTTGAGAGATTTGAACAACAAATTCAAATCTAAGTACTAAAATTGGTACAGCAGTTTTGTAAATAATCCTCCAAATCATACAGCAATTGAAATCATGACAAGCTAAATTAATCACAAGAATGCAAACATTTTTAAACAATTGTTACAGAGTCTTGGTCTACACTTTAGCAATAACAATTTCTGCATTGGGTGAAACACAGAGGCCACTAAGATGAACTCAACCTAATGACTAGAAATCCACACAGGATTGCTTCCAACCTAGTAAAACATAGTCATCAGTTTCTGATTTTTGGTTCTCAACCCCCTCCCCTAATCTGTGAAATCCTTCACGGGTAAATTCTATAAATGAAAAAAACCTTTGCTTTTAACTGCTTTTATCCTTTGATTTCTTTTCTAAATCCTCATGATGTGACTTTTCCAAATACTTCCTTTAAGTGAAAAGTAAGTGTCTTTGGTTAAAATCCCCACCACTCCCGTGTTGTTATATAATGTCAAGGCATTGAATAATTCATCACAAGAGATCATTTTATTTAAATATTGAGAATAATATAAAATTGTATTACAATGAAAAATACTGGCTTGCTATCTTAATGGTAGTGATTATGAATTCCATTCCTGAAATAATGATGCCTGTTTTTAACAGAAAATCATTTCACCAATGCTTCCAGGCAATTTCAAAAACTTAACATAAGATCACTGTCAAAGGCCCAGGACCTGAATAATACATTCCTACATTACTGCGCAGAATCTATCATATCTTAAGGGCTAATTTTTTACTATAAAATCTGGATCTCAATCTGTACATTTATAGAATAACTTTTTCAAGTGCTGCTCTAGAGTTCTTAAGCAAATTAATGGAGAAATGCACCTCAGATGAAATCTGCAACCTCCCCAGGAACCAGGAACGGGAGGAAGTCTTTATATCTACATAACATTCCAGCTGAATCCAACTCCACTGAATGCAGTACTCAGCCTTTTCTGGTTTAAATATCTATACAAGTGATGATAAATGCTAAACTGGGGTCTTAAGGATGATCAACCAGAAATTAACTCCTAAGCTTTGCTCAAATGCTTTGAAGACTACAGTTTGTCTTCTTCCCTTCCTTGGCTAAGAAACAGATATACTGTTTTAGTCATTACACCCTAGAAGACGACTACTTAAATGTTAGGAATTTGGCTTTGAGAGGTCAATCTAGTTTGCTAAGCATATGACCTTATTTTTAATCAATGGCTGTTGAGACAATATCCTAGATGTAGAAGTGACTCATGAAGTATGTAGGAATCATGAATAAGAGAGGTTTGCTTTAAACTGGAGAACAGAGAGGTGTTGAGATGGTGAATTAGAAACAAAGATCAGGAAGGACAAAGTACAGTGACTTACCTCTAATACTTTGGTCAAATTGTTAAATAGAGCTTGTCCAGCACTGACTTTATATTTAACACCTCTGACTGTGCCATTTTTGCTTAAAATGTTGACTCTTCTTGTACCAAACCCCTTCTCGCTGGCAGCCCTTGCTAACACCAGCAAGTTATCCTGGTCATTCTCCTGCTCGTCCCCTTCCGATCCTATGTGGCCATTCTGCTGTCCATCAGACTCACTGAGTCCATCTATGCCACAGATACTGGCACATTCAGAATCCAGAGAGCCTGCCGGTCGCCCATCTTCATATACCTCCTTCAGAACTCGCCCACTGTGAGATGACGCGATCCGAAACCGGACTTTCCGTGACCTGTCATTTTCTGGCTTCATCTCCCTTTTCAGCATGGTCCCATCCACATAATAAGCTGTTCACATAATTCTGGTTCCCTGGTTACTGCATTAGTCCACTTTCCATATAGCAATACCAGAGCTTAATTCTAGTGACAGCAGCACTCATATGAAACTAACATCAAAACGAAAGAAGATTCCCAAGAACTTACAGTGCATCTCTGCTATTAATAATGAATGTGTGTGTGTGTGCTATGGTTACCTTTAAACTAAAACCTGCAAAGTGATCCCAGCCTTTAAATATTAAATAGCCATGGTGGAGGCTTTAGCAAGACAAGTGCAAGAAAGTAGCATGCAATGAAACAGAAAATAAGTCTGGGGCAAGGAAATGAAAGACTTGGACTTTGAAGCCAGTGGTGAGTGTTGAAAAGGATCTTAGCAGCAGAAATACCTCTAACAGCTCAGAATGGAGACCAGGGATAAAATATGGAATCAAATGTGTAGGAGGGGAGGTGTCATAGTCTTCTCACAGTGCTTATTCCTTCTGTCTTTCATGCTCTTTAAAAAGGGCAGTGAACATATTACATGCCTGCATAGAGCTATCAATATTAGCTCTTATTAAATCATCAGTTAGACTTCATCCATATTGTATACGATGAATTTTCAATCTACACCTTCATCTTCATGCACAAGCAGTTTTACTGAAGAATAGCTTTTTAACAGGTTATAACAAGGAATATCTTTTCTTTTGTTGCTTTCCCACTTTTGCTAGCAGAAAACACTCCTCTCTTTGACAAAGGGAAAGGTTTTGGAAAGGAAACATGGAACAGCGAGGGAAGAATGGAAAATCCTCCAAGCCAGCCAGATCAGCCAAAGTAATCCAGGTGATCAATATTGATAAATATCATATCCAAATCACCCATGCATAGAGAAGGGTCCGCCTTACGCTGTGCTCGGTGGATTTTCTGTCACTTTGGCAAGCACCTGAAGAAGCTCCTAAGATACAAGGACATATTGGAACTTATACCATAGTAAGTGCCCCAACCTGTCTGAAACTCCAGAGGGAGGATACTCAGCTGGCTCTCATACTGAGTTTCAAGCTTTTTTTTATCTTTGTAAGTCTTTACCTGATTATAAACTCAATTTATACTTACTTCAGAAAAAACAGCTTAAAGTTGAAAATAAAAGTCACAACTAACGTCACCAGAGATGTTAGTAATTTTGTGAAATGTCTTCCAGTGTGTATGAAGGTGAGATGCTCTGATGCACACATAACTACATTGCTCAGCCTCCTGCATTTAAGGGAGAGGAAGCAAATGCTTAGCTTTTGCCGAGGGGACGTGAGCAAAAGTGACGTGTCATTTGTGGGCCAAGGCAGTTGACAGACAGTGTCCTGTCCATGCTATTTCTCTTCCCACCTGCTACCTGGACGGCGCCAGCAATCTTGTCATATGCTGAGCTTGTCAGAATCACAGAGAAACTCACAGCCACGACCACTGCATTGGGCTACAAATAAAAGGAAGTATATGCTAGTGTAAGAAGATATGTGCCCTGATGTATAATATGCCCTAGATATTTATAATTCACACACCTGTCTTAAGCTAAAATAAAAAATTAAGCTTTTCTCTTCAGTGGATAAATCTTTGTAATTCATTTTTCATTCAGGCAATGAGTATCCCACAATCATCTACTGAGTGCCACCCAAGAGTAAGACATAGCTGGCGACTATAGCAAATATAAAGATATATAAAATTATGTCCCATACCTTCCATTGGTAACATAATGCTTAGACAAAATAGCTATAGTTCAACACAGTGTATTTTAAGCATATACAGAATCCCTCTTTCTTGAAATAACAAAATTTCTAGTCACCGCCAATAAAACATTATCAATGCTATTCTCAACACTCTCCACTCTCATTTTGTTTACAATTTGTTCCCAGCTGCTCAATGTGAACGTAGCACTTTCTAACTATTCCACTTGCCACCTTTTCCCAGTATCAGTTTATTATTCCCTACATTATAATTGCTTTGCCAGTCTAGCATCCCCCCCTTGAGCAAGAATTTCCTTCTTTTCCTTCAGAGGTATTCTTACCATCATTTATTCATTTAACAATATTTATTGGGCACCTACTAAATGTCCAAAAGTTGCTGGATCTATGCAGGTGAATGTAATAGGCATGATCCCTGCCTTGAGAGTTAGGTAACATTCAATAAACAAATAAAGATAATAATGAAAACTGTAACAAGCATGACCAAGTGAAAAAAAGTGGATATAATCAGAAATGATATAAGGGAGCCTACTTTAGAAAAGTCACAGTAAGCCTCTCTGAAGAGAAGACATTAAACTAGGGTCTAGCAAAATTAGAAGAGATTGATTGAGGTGGGAAGGAGTAGCTGGAGATAGTTCCTAAACTTCAGTGGCAAGTGAAAAGGCCCTGAGGCAGAAAACAATAGGTTCGTTGAAAGAACTAAAAAAAGACAGAGTGGCCAAAGACAAGTATAACTCCCATTCTACAAAGCTCTTCTCAAAAGAGGGCAAGACTAGCGAGACCTTTCCTTCCTAACCTAACCCTTGATTTATGCTACCCCTCAAAACATGAACAAAACCCCCATTAACATGATAAACCATATTACCAATACAGAAATATTTCAAGTTTGTTACCAATGGGCATCTATTTATTTAAAATAGAAAGTTAAAAATTCCAGAAGCTATAGAGCGTCAAATGTTTCATTAACCAAACTAGAACTACTTTGGAAATTACCATGAATGATGTATTCACAGAAAAAAATACTCCTTGTTTTCAAAAAAAAAAAAAAAAAAAAAAATACTCCTTGTTCAATTCCCAGTAGAAACAATAACCTAGCAGCTATACCTAGGCCTGGATATTTCTTGTTGGCATTAGTTTTTTAATCAGAATATCTAATTATTTCCTTATTTGCAGAGAAAGTATGACATCAAAATATAATTATTCTTTTACTCATCTTGTCTCCAAATATTGCCCCACATACTATTCTGTGTGTGATCATCACTGCATGGTGAGAAGTAATTTTAACCATATTTCTAGCATTTGGAGCATAAGTTTTTAATCCCTTGGATCACAGTAAATATGTGCAAAATGTCTCCATTTGCTGCTACTTTACAGCTATCATATTCACTACTTTATTTTTTGGTCTTGCAGAAATACTGCCAGTCGTTGGCAAGGTAATGGTCTTTTCTCCAGCAACACTTGTCCCTAGAGAAGCAATAAATCATGACTCACTCCCCAAGTGCTGTTCTCAGAACTTCTGTTTGGATGGAAAGAACCAATCAATTTTTATTTTCTAACTACATTGGTGATTAGAAGGAGAAAAAAAAGATTTACTAACCATCAGTAAAATAAGAAAAACAAGCTACCCCTGAAACTTTTCAGCTTATAGAATATTGAACTTTTCTTAACACACATGAATTTGCAAATCAAAATTCACAGCTCAATTATTCATTTGAAGGGCAGAGAACTTCTAAGCAGAAAAGAAACTCAGTGCATTAAAGAAAATATTCTTTGAAAACAGGACTATTATTTTATTAAATAACGAGAAAGATGGATGATTTCTTAGTTTATAGATTAGCGGTTAAGAACGGGGGCTGTGGGTGTACACAATGCTGGGTTTAAACCTTGGATATGCCACCCCTAAGTGACCTTGAGCCTCAGTTTCCTCATCAGTCAAACAGTAGTTTTTATTGCATAGAATGTTTGGCAAGATTGACTAGAATGATATATATGAAGTGCTTTGAATGCTGATCAACAGAGGGTAGCTATAAATCCCAAGTTACTTAAAATAGCTAAACATACATATAGTCATCCCTAGGTATCCTGGGGGATTGGTTCCGGGACCCCCATGGTTACTAAAATCCATGGATGCTCAAGTCCCTTATTAAATGGCATGGGGGGGGGGGCTTCCCTGGTGGCACAGTGGTTGAGTGTCCGCCTGCCGATGCAGGGGACATGGGTTCGTGCCCCGGTCCGGGAAGATCCCACATGCCGTGGAGCGGCTGGGCCCGTGAGCCAGGGCCGCTGAGCCTGCGCGTCCGGAGCCTGTGCTCCGCAACGGGAGAGGCCACAACAGTGAGAGGCCCGCTATCGCAAAAAAAAAAAAAAAAGGCATGGGGGGAGGAGTCAAGATGGCGGTGTGGGAAGATGCAGAGTTCGCATCTCCCCATAACTAGGGTGTCTGCTGGACGCTGATGGGGGACCCCAATGCCTAAGAAGACGGGAAGAACCCCCAAGCGAACCAGTAGAGCGTGGGGGAACTGAGCAGGGAGGAGAAGTGGAGGCTGGACAGGATCGATGCCTGAAGGGTGGCTGAGAGCAGGGGAGGGGTTTCCATACCTGGGGGGGCCCTCAGGGGCTTGGATCAGCAGGGAGCAGGCCCAGCATTTCCCCTGCCCAATCCACCAGGGAAGTCGGCCAGCTCTCAGGCCGGGTCCTACACCCTCAGAGGTCCCCTCCGGGCTGGGTTAGTCCTGGAGGCATAGAAGGGAATCCAGGAGAACAAGAGAGGCAGGCAGGAGGGGCCCTCCAGGACCGGAGGAGTGGGAGAAGAGTGGAGGGCGTTCTGGAGGAGTGGGAGAAGAGTGGAGGGCGTTTGGTCCACCCACTGGGGCCCTAAGCTCCCAGGTCGATCTCCCACTCTCCAAAGCTCACTCCAGGCTGCGTGGGCCCTGGGGGCATAGGAGGGAGGCCAGGGAGATCAGGAGAGGCAGGTAGGTGGGACACTCCAGGATGGAAGGAGCAGGAGAGGAGCGGAGGGAGGG
Organism: Tursiops truncatus; assembly: GCF_011762595.2. Lineage (NCBI taxonomy): Eukaryota > Metazoa > Chordata > Mammalia > Artiodactyla > Delphinidae > Tursiops > Tursiops truncatus. The sequence continues at coordinate 66,618,560 of NC_047038.1, read as the reverse complement.
CGTTTGCCCCACCCACTAAGGCCCAGGGAGCCTGCTAAGTTCCCAAGCAGATCCCCACCCTCCAAAGCCCACTACAGGCTGAGTGGGTCCTGGGGACATAGGAGGGAGGCCAGGAGGCTTGCAGGAGGGGCTCTCCAGGACAGGAGGAGCAGGAGATGAATGGAGGGCGTTTGCCCCGCCCACTCGAGCCCAGGAAGCCTGCTGGGCTCCCAGGTGGGGTTGCCCACCCTCTGAGGCCAGAGGCCACTTCTGGTCTGGGCATGGGGTCACTTCTGTTCTGTTGAGCCTAAGCCCCACCCCCCCACCCCCCCACCTTTTCCAGCCCTGTGAGTACTAAGCATAGGCCCTGCCCACCACCCAAACCTCACCCATGCATAGGCCATGCCCTCCACTACCAAGGCCTTATCCACCTTTTTTTTTTTTTTTTTTTTTTTTTTTGCCGCCCAGTGTGTTTGGCAGGATCTTGGTTCACAAGTCAGGAGTAGGACCAAAGCTCCTGCAGTGGGAGCACCAAGTCCGAACCACTGGACTAACAGATAACCCTCAGACCCCAGGGAATATTCATCAGAGTGAGGTCTCCTGGAGGTCCTCACTTCAGCACCAAGACCCAGCTCTACCCAATAGCCTACAATCTGCAGTGCTGGAAGCCTTAGGCCAAACAACCTAAGACAGGAACACAATGCCACTCAAAAAAAAAGAAAAAAAAATGAGATGGCAAAAAAATATGTCACAGATGAAGGAGCAAGGTAAAAACCTAAAAGAGCAAATAAATGAAGAGGAAATAGGCAATCTACCTGAAAAAGAATTCAGAGTAATGATAAGAAAGAGGATCCAGAATCTCAGAAATAGAATGGAGGCACAGATTGAGAAAATACCAGAAATGTTTAAAAAAGAACTACAAGAGCTAAAGAACAAACAAACAGAGATGAACAACACAATAAATGAAATGAAAACTACACTAGAAGGAATCAAAAAGTGAATAAATTAGGCAAAAGAATGAATAAGTGAGCTGGAAGACAAAATGGTGGAAATATCTGCCAAGGAGCAGAATAAAGAAAAAAGAATGAAAAGAACTGAAGACAATCTCAGAGACCTCTGGGACAATACTAAATGCGCCAATATTCAAATTATCGGGGTCCCAGAAGAAGAAGAGAAAAAGAAAGGGTCTGAGAAAATATTTGAAGAGATTATAGTGGAAAACTTCCCTAACATGGGAAAGGAAATAGTCACCCATGTCCAGGAAGCGCAGAAAGTCCCATACAGGATAAATCCTAGGAGAAACACACCAAGACACATATTAATCTAACTAACAAAAATTAAATTCAAAGAAAAAATATTAAAAGCAGCAAGGGAAAAACAAAAAATAACATACAAAGGAATCCCCATAAGGTTATCAGCTGATTTTTCAGCAGAAACTCTGCAGGCCAGAAGGGAGTGTCAGAATACACATAAAGTAAAGAAAGAGAAAAACCTACAACCAAGATTACTCTACCTGGCAAGGATCTCATTCAGATGACGGAGAAATCAAAAGCATTTCAGACCAGCAAGAGCTAAGACAATTCAGCACCAAACCAGCTTTACAACAAATGCTAAAGAAACTTCTCTAGGCGGGAAACACAGTAGAAGAAAAAGACCCACAAAAACAAACCCAAAACAATTAAGAAAATGGTAATAGGAACATACATATTGATAATTACCTTGAATGTAAATGGATGAAATGCGCCAACCAAAAGACACAGACTGGCTGAATGGATACAAAAACAAGACCCATATATATGCTGTCTACAAGAGACCCACTTCAGACCCAGGGACACATACAGACTGAAAGTGAAGGGATGGAAAAAGGTATTCTATGCAAATGGAAATCAAAAGAAAGCTGGAATAGCAATACTCATATCCGATAAAATAGACTTTGAAATAAAGACTGTTATAACACATAAGAAAGGACACTACATAATGATCAAGGGATCAATCCAAGAAGAAGATATAACAATTATACATGTTTATGCACCCAACATAGGAGTACCTCAATACATAAGGCAAATGCTAACAACCATGAAAGGGGAAATCTACAGTAACACAATAATAGTAGGGGACATTACCACCCCACTTACACCAATGGACAGAACATCCGAACAGAAAATAAATAAGGAAACACAAGCTTTAAATGACACAACAGACCAGATAGATTTAATTGATATTTATAGAATATTCCACCCGAAAGTGGCAGAATACACTTTCTTCTCAAGTGCACATGGAACATTCTCCAGGATAGATCACATCTTGGGTCACAAATCAAGCCTCAATAAAGTTAAGAAAATTTAAATTGTATCAAGGACCTTTTCTGACCACAACGCTATGAGATTGGAAATCAATTACAGGAAAAAACTGTAAAAACCATAAATACATGGAGGCTAAACAGTGTGCTACTAAATAACCATGAGATCACTGAAGAAATCAAAGAAGAAATAAAAAATACATAGAAACAAATGACAATGAAAACACAATGACCCAAAAGCTATTCGACACAGCAAAAGCAGTTCTAAGAGGGAAGTTTATATCAATTCAATCTCACCTCAAGAAAAAAGAAAAATCTCAAATAAACAATCTAACCCTACACCTGAAGCAACTAGAGAAAGAAGAACAAAGAAAACCCGAAGTCAGTAGAAGGAAAGAAATCATAAAGATCAGAGCAGAAATAAATGAAATAGAAATGAAGAAAAAACTAGCAAAGATCAATAAAACTAAAACCTGGTTCTTTGAGAAGATAAACAAAATTGATAAACCCTTAGCCAGACTCATCAAGAAAAAAAGGGAGAGGATGCAGATCAATAAAATTAGAAATGAAAATGGAGAAATCACAACTGACACCACAGAAATACAAAGGATTATAAGAGACTACTACAAACAACTATATGCCAGTAAAATGGACACCACGAAGAAATGGACAAATTCTTGGAAAGGTATATTTTCCAAGACTGAACCAGGAGGAATTAGAAAATATAAACAGACCTATCACAAGTGAAATTGAAACTGTAATTAAAAATCTTCCAACAAACAAAAGTCCAAGACCAGATGGCTTCACAGGTGAATTCTATCAAACATTTAAAGAATAGCTAACACAGATCCTTCTCCAACTCTTCCAAAAAATTGCAGAGGGAGAAACACTTCCAAATTCATTCTACAAAGCCACCATCACCCTGACACCAAAACCAGAAAAAGATATCACAAGAAAAGAAAATTATAGAACAATATCACTGATGAATATAGATGCAAAAATCCTGAACAAAATGCTAGGAAACAGAATCCAACAACATAGTAAAAGGATCAGACACCCTGATCAAGGGGGATTTATCCCAGGGATGCAAGGATTCTACAATATATGCAAATCTATGCAAATCAATCAATTGTATACACCATATCAACAAATTAAGGAATAAAAACCATATGATCATCTCAATAGATGGAGAAAAAGCTTTTGACAAAATTCAACACCGATTTATGATAAAAACTCTCCAGAAAATGGGCATAGAGGGAACCTATTTCAACAGAATAAAGGCCACATATGACAAACCCACAGAAAACATCACACTCAATGGTGAAAAACTGAAAGCATTTCCACTAAGATCAGGAACAAGACAAGGATGTCCACTCTTGCTACTCTTATTCAACATAGTTTTCGAAGTCCTAGCCACAGCAATCAGAGAAGGAAAAGAAATAAAAGGAATACAAATTGGAAAAGAAGAAGTAAAACTGTCACTGTTTGCAGATGAGATGATACTATACATAGAAAATCCTAAAGATGCCACCAGAAAACTACTAGAACTAATCAATGAATTTAGTAAGGTTGCAGGATACAAAATTAATGCACAGAAATCTCTGGCATTCCTACACACTAATAACAAAAAATCAGAAAGAGAAATTAAGGAAACAATCCCATTTACCATCACAGCAAAAAGAATAAAATACCTAGGAATAAACCTACCTACGGAGGTGAAAGACTTGTACTCAGAAAACTATAAAACACTGATGAAAGATATCAAAGATGACATAAACAGATGGAGGAATATACCATGTTTTTGGATTGGAAGAATCAACATTGTGAAAATGACTATACTACCCAAAGCAATCTACAGATTCAATGTGATCCCTATCAAACTACCAATGGCATTCTTCACAGAATTAGAACCAAAAATTTTACAATTCATATGGAAACACAAAAGACCCCAAATAGCCAAAGCAATCTTGAGAAAGAAAAATGGAGCTGGAGGAATCAGGCTCCCTGACTTCAAAGTATACTACAAAGCTACAGTAATCAAGATAGTATGGTACTGGCACAAAAACAGAAATATAGATCAATGGAACAGGATAGAAAGCCCAGAGATAAACCCATGCACATATGGTCACCTAACTTACGACAAAGGAGGCAAGAACATACAATGGAGAAAAGACAGCCTCTTCAATAAGTGGTGCTGGGAAAACTGGACAGCTACATGTAAAAGAATGAAATTAGAACACTCCCTAACAGCATACATAAAAATAAACTCAAAATGGATTAAGGACCTAAATGTAAGACCAGACACTATAAAACTCTTAGAGGAAAACATAGGAAAAACACTCTGACATAAACCACAGCAAGATCTTTTTTGACCCACCTCCAAGAGTAATGGAAATAAAAACAAAAATAAACAAATAGGACCTAATTAAACTTCAAAGGTTTTGCACAGCAAAGGAAACCATAAACAGGACGAGAAGATAACCCTCAGAATGGGAGAAAATATTTGCAAATGAAACAATGGACAAAGGATTAATCTCCAAAATATACAAACAGCTCATGGAGCTCAATATCAAAAAAACAAACAATTCAATTAAAAAATCGGTAGAAGACCTAAATAGACATTTCACCAAAGAAGACATACAGATGGTCAAGAGGCACATGAAAAGATGCTCAACATCACTAATTATTAGAGAAATGCAAATCAAAACTATGAGATATGGTCTCACCCCAGTCAGAATGGCCATTATCAAAAAATCTAGAAACAATAAATGCTGAAAAAGGTGTGCTGAAAAAGGAACCTTCCTGCACTGTTGGTGGGAATGTAAATTGATACAGCCACTATGGAGAACAGTATGGAGGTTCCTTAAAAAACTAAAATTAGAACTACCATATGACCCAGCAATCCCACTACTGGGCATATACCCTGAGAAAACCATAATTCAAAAAGAGTCATGTACCACAATATTCATTGTAGCTCTATTTACAGTAGCCAGGACATGGAAGCAACCTAAGTGTCCATCGACAGATGAATGGATAAAGAAGATGTGGCACATATATACAATGGAATATTACTCAGCCATAAAAAGAAACGAAATTGAGTTATTTGCAGTGAGGTGGATGGACCTAGAGTCTATAATACAGAGTGAATTAAGTCAGAAAGAGAAAAACGAATACTATATGCTAACACATTTATATGGAATCTAAAAAAATATATATATGGTACTGATGAACCTAGCGGCAGGGCAGGAATAAAGACGTAGACGTAGAGAATGGACCTGAGGACACAGTGGGGGAAGGGGAAGCTGGGGCGAAGTGAGAGTAGCATCAACACATATACACTACTGAATGTAAAACAGTTCGCTAGTGGGAAGCAGCAGCATAGCACAGGGAGATCAGCTCAGTGCTTTGCAATGACCTAGAGACATGGGATAGGGAGGGTGGGAGGGAGGCCCAAGAGGGAGAGTATATGGGGATATATGTTTGCATATGACTGATTCAATTTGTTGTACAACAGAAACTAACACAGTTTTGTGAAGCAATTATACTCCAATAAAGATCTATTAAAGAAATAAAGTAAAATGTCATAGTATTTGCATATAAGGTACACACATCCTCCCATATACTTCAAATCATCTCTAGATTCTTATAGTACCTAACACAATGTAAATGCTATTAAATCGTTGCCAGTGTGTGCCAAATTTAAGTTTTGTTCTTTGGAACTTTACAGAATTTTTTCAAATATTTCCATCCATGGTTGTTTGAAACCATGGATGTGGAACCTCATGGATATGGAGTGCCGACTGTACCGTTTGGAGGACAGTGAGAAGAATGGAGCCAGGTGAGCATAATTAAGTGACAGAGAATCAAGGCAATTTGTTTGTGGTCTGATTCGAGGGCTTGGAGGCTGAATCAGTCTGTCATCACTTAGATCCTAGGAGAAGGGCTCCAGTTTGCACAAGCTTGTCTGCTCTATACCATTATGGACTGTTGACTATATACTAAGTGCTGTACTGGGAGCAGGGGGTTTCAGTGCTGGCTTATACCTGTCACCTTGGATCCTGAGAGGACACGGTTGTCTCAGAGTCCCAGGGCTGCTCAACTGTGGACTCAACATGCACCCAGCATTTCCGTTACATAATTACCTCAACTATAAAATTAACATAGCCACCAATGAAGGAGGACCAATAAAGAGGTCCCAGAGGAGCAGCTTCCCAAAATAGACTTTCACAGTTCAATTCTCATCTTTGATTTCACTACTGTATTTTGTAGAGTGTTTTGCATACAAATGGCACCCAGAGAAATGTTTGCTGACTTAAAATTAACTAAATTAGATTTTAATGTCAGAACAAACTGACCTCACATTTAGGAGACAGGTAAATTACAACTAACGTGATTGCTTTCATCTCTTTCTATCCTGCTTCCAGTCTATATGCAAGGTGGGATATAATGTCTATTTACTTTCCAGGCAAAAATCTAAGTCATATAATGCTATTGGTGTCATTAAAGGCAACATCTACACTACATTAGAAATTGTTGAATGCTACAGAGTAAATGGTATACTCTACCTGTAGAATCCAAGTCCCAGAAGAAATCAAAGAGCAATGAATCAAGTCTACCTATTTAGGTGTTGAAACCTTGACTTGGCTGTCTTCAACTTATAAAAGCCAAGAGATTCAAACGTCCAGTCCACTTAGCAGCAAGTAGCTATAAGCTCAAGCTTCATTCTCGAGCATGAAACAAGGATTTTGCTATTTTCTCTTGAATAAGGAGTTTCTTGTGTATTTTGTAGTAAGTTTCTTCAAATTGGAAGGAAGAAAGTTCACTTTTATGTCCTTGTTCATTCAGATTGTCACTATGTAGAATATTTATAAATATGTCTTATAGTATCAATAAAAAGATTTTGAACTACCTTCATTATTACTTCAGGATATTGGCGTATGGATCTGACATCTCTTAATTACCAATAAAGAGAAGAATGAATGAATAAAATTAAGCATACATTTATCCTACACATGGGACATATACTTTTCAAAATTCTGCATGGAACCATAACAAAAACAAATCCAACTGCCCCAGGATGGAGAAAAGGTCAGATAGGATGAATGAATATGGCACTCAAGAATAAATATTAATGAATAAAGCATCAAAAATACTGAACTGGGGGAGAGTGGCCAAGATGGCAGAGTAGAAAGACCCTGAGCTCACCTCCTCTCATGAGGACACCAAAATCACAATGACCTGCAGAACAACCATCAACAAAAAAGACTGGAACCTATCAGAAAAGCTCTTCAACAACTAAAGACATAAAGAAGGAACCACAACAAGATAGGTAGGAGGGGCAGACTCACAATATAATCAAATCTCATACCCCATGGGTGCGCAACCCATAAACTGAGGAATAATTATATTGCAGAGGTTCTCCCACAGGAGTGAGAGTTCTAAGCCCCACGTCAGGCTCCAGCCCAGGGGTCTGGCACCAGGAAGATGAGCCCCCAGAGCATTTGGCTTTAAAGGCCAGTTGAGCTTAATGGCAGGAGCCCCGCAGGACTTGGGGGAAGAGAGACTTCACTCTTAAAGGGCAGACACAAAATTCCACATGCACCAGGACTCAGGGAAAAAGCAGTAATTTGATATGATCCTGGGCCAGACCTCCCTCCCGGTCTTGGAGAGTCTCATGGAGAGTTGGGAGGAGGCTGAGGCTCACCCTAGGCAAAAATATTGTAGACCAGTCATACACATGAACGCTGCTGCTGGCAACTGCCATCTTGGCTCATTAGCGCCAACACCCAACAATCTGTAGGCACAAGTGCTGGAATGCCTCAGGCCAAAAAATTAAGTGTTCAGGGACCCAGCCCCACCCAACAGCAGACAGGCGGCTGAAAGACTTCCTGAGCCCACAGCCACCTCTAGACATGCCCCCAGACATGGCTCTACCTACCAGAAGGCCAAGACCCAGCTGCACCCACCACTGGGAAGACACTGGCCCTTCCCAACAGGAAGCCTGCACTAGGCTCTAGACCAGCTTCACCCACCAGGGGGCGGACACTAGAAGCAAGAAAACGATGATCCTGCAGCCTGTGGACTAAGCCCACCAACAGCAACCCAGACCCTACCCTGAGACCAGGTGGGCCTCAGTGCTGTCCACTAGCAGACCACAGTAACCTTCAGGACACACTGGGCCCCATAACCAACAGTGTCAGGAACTGCCCCCTTCCATTAATGATCTGAAATGAGCTCTGGGATCCCTGGGCCCTGCAGTCAGACTCCAGGAACCAGCTGTGCCTGACAGTAACTGGCACTAACTCCAGGATCTGGCTTCACCTGCCAGTGGGTGGGCAACATCCCTAGAGTATTTGGGACCATGACTCCACCCACCAGTGGACCCAGGGCCCCGGGACCTACTGGTTCTGCAACCAGCTGCCTCATAACCAGGCCACACTAAATAGCAGCAGGCAACATCCTCATAAGGCAGAGCCTGGCAGCCAACCGGACCAGGGACCAACCAAGTCTACCAGACTGCCCATATGATAGCCTGCCACAACAGAGGGACCCAAGAAACCCATTTAGGGGGAACCACTAGAGCATCGAGTTTGGGTGACAAGAGGGGAGTTCACGGCTGGGATGCATAGGACATCTGTTACAGAGGGCCACTTCTCCAAGGTCGAAAAACATAACTAACCTACCACATACATAAAAATACAAATATCAGCTTAGACAAAACGAGGCAGCAGAGAAATATGTTTCAGATGAAGGAACAAGATAAAATGCCAGAAGAACTAAGTGAAGTGGAGATAGGCAACCTACCCAATTAAAGAGTTCAGAGTAATGATCATAAAGATGATCAAAGAATTTGGGAGAATAGATGCACAGAGTGAGAAGTTAGAAGATTTTAACAGAGTTAGAAAATATAAAGAACAACCAAAGAGATAAAGAATACAATAACTAAAATGAAAAATACACTAGAAGTAATCAATAGTAGACTAAATGATACAAAAGCACGGATCAATGCACTAGAAGACAGAGTAGTGGAAAACACTGCCACTGAACAGAAAAAAGAAAAGAAATGAGGATAGTTTAAGAGACCTCTGGGACAACATCAAGGGCACTAATATTTGCATTATAGGGGTCCCAGAATCCCAGAAGGAGGAGAGGAAAAGGGTCTGAGAAAATATTTGAAGAGATAATAGCTGAAAACTTCCTTAATCTGGAAAGGAAACAGTCACCCAAGTCCAGTAATCACAGAGAGTCCCATATGGATTAACCCAAAAAAGGAACACACCGAGACACATTGTAATAAAAATGACAAAAATTAAAGATAAAGAGAGAATATTAAAAGCAACAAGGGAAAAGCAACAAATAACATACAAAGGAACTCCCACAAAAACTATCAGCTGATTTTTCACACAAAGCTATAGGGAGGTTAAAAGACAAAAGTAGTAAAATCATTTGTATAGAGTTAAGGGATACAGAATAGAGTTAGATGTAAAATATGATATCAAAAATAATAATCATGAGGGGAGGAGAGTACAAATGCAGGGTTTTTAAAATGCATTTGAATTTAAGAGACGCAGCAACTTAAAACAATCATGAATTTACATAGACTGCTATACAAAAATCTCACTGTGACCACAAACCAAAAATCTGTAATAGATATGCACACAAAAAGAAAAAGGAGGGCTTCCCTGGTGGCGCAGTGGTTGAGAGTCCGCCTGCCGATGCAGGGGACACGGGTTCGTGCCCCAGTCCGGGAAGATCCCACATGCCATGGAGTGGCTGGGCCCGTGAGCCATGGCCACTGAGCTGGCACGTCCGGAGCCTGTGCTCTGCAACGGGAGAGGCCACAACAGTGAGAGGCCCGCGTACCGCAACAAAAAAAGAGAAAAAGGAATCCAAACATAACACTAAAGATAGTCATCAAATCACAAGAGAAGAGAAGAAGAAAGAGAAGAAAAAGATCTACAAAAACAACTCCAAAATATTTAACAAAATTGCAATGAGAAAAAACATATCAATAATTACCTTAAATGTAAATGGATTAAATGCTCCAAGCAAAAGATATAGAGTAGCTGAATGGATACAAAAAAAGGACCTGTATATATGCTGCCTACAAGAGATTCATTTCATATCTAGAGACACATTCAGACTTATGTGAAGTGATGGAAAAAGGTATTCCATGCAAATGGAAATCTAAAGAAAGCTAAAGTAGGAATATTCATATCAGACAAAATAGACTCTAAAATAAAGACTCTTACAAGAGACAATGAAGGACACTATATAATGATCAAGGGATCAATCCAAGAAGAAAATATAACAATTTTAAATATATATGCACCCAACATAGAAGCACCTCAATATATAAGGCAAATATTAATAGACATAAAAGGAGAAATCAACAGTAACACAATAATAGTAGGGAACTTTAACTCCCCACTTACATCAATGGACAGATCATCCAGACAGAAAGTCAGTAAGGAAACACAGGCCTTAAGTAACACATTGGACCAAATGGACTTAATTGACATATATAGAGCATTCAATCTGAAGGCAGCAGAATACATATCCTTTTCAACTGCTCATGGGACATTCTCCAGGATAGATCACAGGCTAGGTCACAAACTAAGCCTCAGTAAATTTAAGAAAACTGAAATCATATAGATCATCTTTTCTGACCATAATGCTATGAGATTAGAAATCAACTAAAGAAAAAAACTTCAAAAAACACAAACACATGAAAGCTAAACAATATGCTACTAAACAACCAATGGATCACTGAAGAAATCAAAGAAGGAATCAAAAAATACATAGAGACAAACGAAAATGAAAACATGACAATCCAAAACCTATGGGACACAGCAAAACCAGTTCTAAGAGGGAAGTTTATAGCAATACAAGCTTTCCTTAAGAAACAAGAAAAATCTCAAATAAACAACTTAACCTTACACCTAAAGGAACTAGAGAAAGAAGAACAAACAGAACCCAAAGTTAGTAGAAGGAAAGAAATAAAAATCAGAACAGAAATAAATGAAATAGAGACTAAAAAAAATATTAAAAAGATCAATGACACTGAAAGCTGGTTCTTTGAAAAGGTAAACAAAATTGATAAAACTTTAGTCAGACTCATCAAGAAAAAAAAAGGTAACAGACACAGACAGATAAAATCAGAAATGAAAAAGAAGTTACAACTGACATCACAGAGATACAAAGGATCATAAGAGCCTACTATGAGCAACTATATGCCAATAAAATGGACAACCTAGAAGAAATGGACAAATCCTTAGAAAGGTACAATCCTAAGACTGAACCAGGAAGAAATAGAAAATATGAACAGATCAATTACCAGGACTGAAATTGAATTAGTAATTTAAAAACTCCCAACAAGCAAAAGTCCAGGATCAGATGGCTTCATAGGTGAAATCAACCAAACTTTTAGAGAAGAGTTAACATTTATCCTTCTGAAACTATTCCAAAAATTGCAGAGGAAGGGACACTTCCAAACTCATTCTGTGAGGCCACCATCACCCTGATACCAAAAGCAGACAAAGATACAACAAAAAAAGAAAATTACAGGTCAATATCACTGATGAACATAGATGTAAAAATCTTCAACAAAATACTAGCAAACTGACACTAACAATACATTAAAAGGATCATAACCATAATCAAGTGGGATTCATCCCAGGGATGCAAGGATTTTTCAATGTCCACAAATCAATCAACGTGATATACCACATTAACAAATTGAAAAATAAAAACCATATGGGACGCAGAAAAAGGTTTTGATAAAATCAACATCCATTTATGATAATCACTCTCCAGAAAGTTGGCATAGAGGGAACTTACCTCAACGTAATAAACATATATAACGAACCTACAGCTAACTTCATATTCAATGCTGAAAAGCTGAAAGCATTTCCTCTAAGATCAGGAACAAGACAAGGTTGCCTCATCTCACCACTTTTATTCCACATTGTTTTGGAAGTCCTAGTCACAGCTATCAGACAAGTAAAAGAAATCCAAATTGGAAAGGAAGAAGCAAAACCGTCATTGTTTGCAGATGACATGATACTATACATAGAAAATTCTAAAGATGCTACCAGAAAACTATTAAAGACCTCATCCATGAATTTTGTACATTTGCAGAATACAAAATTAATATACAGAAATCTGTTGCATTTATATACACTAACAATGAAATATCAGAAAGAGAAATTAGGAAAACAACCCCATTTACCATTGCATCTAAAAGAATAAAATACCTAGGAATAAACCTACCTAAGGAGGCAAAAGGCCTGCACTCTGAAAACTATAAGACACTGATGAAAGAAATTGAAGATGCCACAAACAAATGGAAAGATATATCGTGTTCTTGGACTGGAAGACTCAGTATTGTTAAAATGACCATACTGCCCAAGGCAATCTGCAGATTCAATGCAATCCCTATTAAGTTACCAATGGCATTTTTCACAGAACTAGAACAAAGAATTTAAAACTTTGTATGAAAACTTAAAAGACCCTAAATAGCCAAAACAATCTTGAGAAAGAAGAACAGAGCTGGAGGAATCAGGCCCCCTGACTTCAGACTATATTACAAAGCTCCAGTCAACAAAACATTATGGTAGTGGCACAAAAACAGACATATAAATCAAAAGAATAGGATAGAAAGCCCAGAAATAAACCCACATACTTATGGTCAATTAATCTATGACAAAGGAGGCAAGAATATACAATGGAGAAAAGACAGTCTCTTCCATAAGTGATGCTGAGAAAACTGGACAGCCACTTGTAAAAGAATGAAAGCAGAACCTTCTCTAACACCATATACAAAAATAAACTCAAAATGGATTAAAGACCTAAATGTAAGACAAGATACTATTAAAATTCCTAGAGGAAAACATAGGCAGAACACTCTTTGGCCTAAATCGTAGCAATATTTTTCTGGTTCTGTCTCCTAGAGTAATGAAAATAAAAGCAAAAATAAACAAATGGGACCTAATTAAACTTAAAAACTTTTGTGCAGCAAAGGAAACCATAAACAAAACGAAAAGATGACCTACAGAATGGGAGAAAATATTTGCAAATGATGCAACTGACAAGGGATTAATTTCCAAAATATACAAACAGCTCACACAGCTCAATATCAAAAAAGCAAACAATCCAAACAAAAAATGCACAGAAGACCTAAATAGACATCTCTCCAAAGAGGACACACAGATGGCCAACAGGCACATGAAAAGCTCAACATCACTAATTACTAGAGAAATGCAAATCAAAATCGCAATGAGGTACCACCTCACACCAATCAGAATGGTCATCGTCAAAAAGTCTGCAAATAATAAATGTTAGAGAGGGTGTGGAGAAAAAGGAACCCTCCTACACGTTGGTGGGAATGTAAATTGGTGCAGCCACAATGGAGAACAGTATGGAGGTTCCTTAAAAAATTGAAAATAGAGTTTTCATATGATCCAGCAATCCCACTCCCGGGCATATATCTGAAAAAGATGAAAACTCTAATTCAAAAAGATACATGCACCCCAATGCTCAGAGCAGCACTGTTTACAATAACCAAGACATGGAAGCAACCTAAATGCCCATGGACAGATGAATGGGTAGAGAAATTTTGGTATATACATACAATGGAATATTACTCAGCTATAAAAAAGAATGAAATAATGTTATTTGCAGCAACATGGATGGACCTAGAGATTACCATGCTAAGTGAAGTAAATCAGAGAAAGACAAATATATGACATCACTTATACGTAGAATCTTACAAAAGTAATACAAATGAACTTATTTACAAAACAGAAATAGACTCACAGATGTAGAAAACAAACTTATGGCTACCAAAGGGGAAAGGAGGGGAGGAAGGGATAAATTAGGAGTTTTGAGAAGTTTGGGATTAATAGATACATGCTATTACATATAAAATAGATTAACAACAAGAACCTACTCTATAGCACAGGGAACTATATTCAATATTGTGTAATAACCTCTAACGGAAAAGAATCTGAAAAATAATATATATAATGTATTGTTCTGAATCACTCTGCTCTACATCTGAAACTAACACAACATTGTAAATCAACTATATATCAGTATAAAAAAAATACTGAATCAGACCCAGAAATACTCAAGGTATTCTTGGTATCATAAAGACCAAGGTTTATGCTTGAGATTTTCCAGAATCAGGATAGAAACAGGAGAACAGGGAAGTAGAGTCACAGTATTAGAAACATCAGCAAAAGCTACTTTTCCAAATCAGCAGCATGTTTCGACAGAATATCAGTGCTGAGTGTGGTAGCTTGGTAGTGTAAATCCCCAGAGTGTCAATTTATTTTTCTATAGTGAGAATGTGCTTGTAGGAAGTATCAAGAGCCTAAAGAATTTTCAAATCTATTCAGATAAAATAGCAACTCTCTCAAAGTCTACCCTGCTGATAAATTTTTCTTGGTCATTATTTTTAAATTGATGAAAAAGTAGAATTGCCAAAAGAAACATGCAAGACTGACTGAAAAAAGTATATAAAAGATATCCTTATCCTGAGACAGACTGCCTGTCTTATTCTTGTGGTTGAATTGTTTTTAAATCACTGAAATTTCAACATACATTATCTTTCATCAATACATGGCATGTACTTAAAATGCATGGACACTGTCACTTTGAAGTACCACAAATTATATTTCATAATTGTGTTGTCTTTTTCTTCCAAGAGCATGATGCTAGAATGAAGCACTGGGACATTCTAATTCTATTATCCTATCATCGTTGCCAAGGTAACAGGTGCCTGTTGATTCTACTGTCTGAGATGAAGGTTAAAACTGACAGGGAGAGGAAAAACAAGGAACCAGCAAGACAGAACAAAAATCTGTGTTCATATAGAGATCTAGAGATGTTTCTGTGTTTCTGGTGAGACTGTAATTTTGAGTCCAAAAGTAAACTAATAGAAAGTTTTTAAGAGCACTCAGTGGTGCCCTGGAAAGACCAAGAAAGTTTCCCTGAAAAGAAGGCATGATGGGATATGGATTGTGAGGTCTGTGGTTGAAAAATCACATCACCCCAGAAAGCACAGAGTTCAGTCAACTCTCCCAAAGTACCAATTACGCATTGAAGAGACGGCATTTGCAGACATATATTTGCAGCATCTTTTGTAAAATGACTTAATGCAGTTTCCAAAGCTTTTGAGTTTTGCATATATAAACTTGAAACTGTAAGGTAATCTAGCTAACTTGGGCTTTGTTCTGCTTGGTTTGCAAATAGAATCTTTTTCCAGTATGAATATATGTCATATTAGAAACAGAAAAAAAAATTAATCATTTCTATTTACTGCCCACCACTAGAAGATATTCACAAAGGAAATTTGAGATAATCCTTGCTCTCAAGGAGTTTATCATCTTCTTGAGAGGAACGAACTATGATTAAAATTAAATTCATTACAAAGAAGGGAATATGTGTGCAAACAGTAAAACATCATTCCTCCTGGGCTAAAACTAGTGTGATAGAATATGGATCATCATACCTCCACTGTCTCTTCATTTTGCACAAGTGTGCAATGCACAATTGCAAATCACTCCTGATTTGTGGCTGAAAGAAGTATGGGTGGGTGATAATTATTTGCTGTATTTTGTCTTGGCAGGGAAGCCAACAGAGAGTATAGGTGAGGGATACGAGGGAATAATGGAAATGATACCTTGGTATCTGTCTCCCTCTTGGAATCTTGGAATGGTTTGAAGCCCTAATATTGCAAGGATGACAACCAGAAGCTGGGAGTCTCTTGGAACACTCAATGGACTCTAGGGATAACCCTTGCTCCTTTGGCACCCAGGGGATAAAATGAGACAAGGACCACTATGCATCAAAACTACATCTCTGACATCCTGGAGATAAAAATCACTGGGAGCATTAGAAGACAATACCCTTGGGCACAGACATTGTGGCTTCACAAAGGGCGGGGCAGCAGCTGACATCTGTAAGGCATATTTAGGCAGCTTCAGGTGTGGTGGGTATTGATCAGCAGGAGACAAAGGGAGAAAACATGCCACACAGGGCTGGGCTCACAGTCAGTTGTGTAGTTTTTCATGTGAGACTCACTGAACCCCCTTCTCTGAAATAATTCTGGGGGCTGTGGAGTTGGGGACCTCAAGGTCCAGCCATCCATCCATTGAACCCTAGAGCCACTGTAACTTAGGAAACATTTGTTCCCTCAGGCTGTGGAAGCTGCAACACATATTCGCCAGTACACTAAATGTGAAAGGCTCAACCTCCAGGTAGTTATAGAGGGATCTGAGGGTCCTAGGACATTAGAGTATTTCATTCATTCTAAGATATGTACTTTTCACATGTGTTAACATCTCTGAAATTGTTGGGCATCTGACCATCGGATCACTCCCTGACAGTCATGACATAGCCGGCATTGCCTGCATATTAAACTTGCTGACTGGTGTCACCAGCTTGGAAGAAAATCCAAGACAATAGCAAAGCACACTTTTAAGAAACACTGCATCATCGGTGCTCTTGACTCCAGGAAGGACGAACTGCCCTGTGTGAAAAAGCACACATATCAACGGCTCTGAGTGGAAAGGTGATTCATGAGAATTAAACTCTGTGTATGAACGCATTTAGGAACACCCAAATCAATTTATTTTGTATTTATTTGCCTTTATATGTATGCTCAAGAGTGATATATATGAGCAATCTATGTGTAAATACATCTTAAAAAGCTTTTCCCACGTTTAAACTAAAAATTTCAAGTGAGAAAATATTGTGCCGTTGTTAACTTAGCAGGTCTTTTTTTTTCCTTTCCCAGTGGCTCATAAAATAAAGATGCGTCTTCCAGCTGATATCATCTTAGAGTCAATGAAATATGAGCATATGCCACAATATTCACATACGTGTAACTTTTATTTAACTTCCAGAGGAACAGGCAACAAAGAAATTCATTATCAGAAAATATGTATTTTTACTAGAGGTCTGTCAGGAACACACTGGGATCCAGAAAATGGGCCATAAATTTATTTGCTATCTCCATAGGGTCACCTTTCTAACCAATAAAGTCAGCCTCAGAGGAGCATCTGAGACTTCTTTCTCCCCATTCCCATCTCCTCCCTTCCCTCTTCCTCCTCCACCTCTCTGCTCTCCTCCCAGGATCCCACCTCCATTTGATTGTTGCTCTATGTGGTCAAAGCCACTGACTCGGGCTTCCCTGGTGGCACAGTGGTTAAGTATCCGCCTGCCGATGCAGGGGATGAAGGTTCGAGCCCTGGTCCGGGAAGATCCCACATGCTGTGGAGCGGCTGGGCCCGTAAGCCATGGCCGCTGAGCCTGCGCATCTGGAGTCTGTGCTCCGCAATGGGAGAGGCCACAACAGTGAGAGGCCCGCATACCGCAAACAAAAAAAAAAAAAAAAAGCCACTGACTCTGGCCCCTCTTACTCCTCTAAGGGGACAGCCTCGGGTCTTTAAGATATTTCAGAATAGAGCATCTCTGGAACCACCAAGATTTCTCTTGCCCATATTGATCGCATCTTACGGCATAAATGTAACTTGTTATTGCTGGAGGGGATGTTCCTGCCAGCAGGGTGAGGATGGGGAGAAATGAACTGGGTTAAATAGACAGAGAACACTGCCTGTTACCTTATTTAATCTCATAACATTCCTGAGAACAGGGGATTATGAAATATCCATTTTATGGATAGTAAGTCAGGCACTAACTCGAACATGGGCCAATAGATTCTGGAGCTAGAGCAGCCCATTTAGCGGTGACTGACATTGGGGGAAAATAATCTTATATTTTGCTTAAAAGAGTGATAAGCAGAGTGTGTGTGTTAAAATGACCCTTCATATATGTTTACAAATGCTTGTTTATGAAGAAAGTTTGAATCCTTCCTTAGGGGGGCCTCTAACTTGATTTTACACAAAAGACCTATCATCACTTCAACTTATGTCTACCCAATTCTTATAGAGACTAAAAGAAGCCTCCAGAAATGCATGCAATATAGCAACATAAAATAAATTTAAAATAACTCTGAAAAGGGAAGCATAGGAAAAATAAAGATTGGAGGAAAATATTAATGTATCCACTTTCCAGACTGAAGAAAGTGAGGCACAAGACGAAATTATTCCTAGTTCATTGTTTATCCCACAATTGTGTGTCCTGTGTAAATGAAACATGTGAATTGAAGTTGAATGCTAGTAACCTT
Organism: Tursiops truncatus; assembly: GCF_011762595.2. Lineage (NCBI taxonomy): Eukaryota > Metazoa > Chordata > Mammalia > Artiodactyla > Delphinidae > Tursiops > Tursiops truncatus. Next base: position 66,600,087 of record NC_047038.1, on the reverse strand, counting down.
TCAGAAAGTCAATCTCCATCTTTATATTTTCACTTTTTTCCCTTACAAATCCAATTGCTTTATTTCCCAACTCATTAATTTATTCATCAAATACTTTTTAGCATGTTTCATGTACCCAGCGTTGGCTTTGGCCCTGCCCATGCAAATATGAACAAGGCTAATCTTCATTCATACAGAAAGTGACTTGCTTTACTTCTTCCTCTTCAAGTTGTCATCCAGTTCAAATACCAACACAGAGCAATTTGAATATGAACATTTTAACCTCCAAAAGTTCCCAAGGTACCTGCAATTATTTGTGTTTAAAATGGTAGTATTCTAAAAATAGTGTTCTTCATAGAAAATAATTCTCTTTGCTCCAAGTAAGTAACAAGAAAAAGAGTGAGGAATTTCCTAGTATAAAGTCTGCTTTGAGCTCTCTTAGTATGGATATATTTACCCTTCATAAATAAGTAACTTAAATTATGCTGTCCTGATATAAAGCACAGTGCAGGGCATATACATAGTAACAAACGCAGTAAGGTAGATAGCTAGTGGGAAGCAGCCGCATGGCACAGGGATATTGGCTCGGTGCTTTGTGACAGCCTGGAGGGGTGGGATGGGGAGGGTGGGAGGGAGGGAGACGCAACAGGGAAGACATATGGGAACATATGTTTATGTATGACTGATTCACTTTGTTATAAAGCAGAAACTAACACACCATTGTAAAGCAATTATACCCCAATAAAGATGTTAAAAAAAAAAAAAAAAAAGCACAGTGCATAGTAAATAACATCCTATCATAGTAAATAACATCCTATCATCCAAAAAAGAACATTTTCATGCAAGGTTATTTCATTTTTTTCAGCAGTTTTCCTCACCCCCTACATAAAAGTCTAACTAAATGTCAGACAGATGCAGAATGTTACATTTTAGAAAAGAATTACAATCAGCACTCATCTTTCTTTTTCTTACACTAGGGATTCTGAAATTCCTTTTACATATATCATGTTGTACACTCTATGCCTAAAAATCCTTGGTCGAAAAGGCTGACGACTCTCTTTCAAAGAAGACTTCTTTTTTTTTTTTTTTTTTTGCGGTATGCGGGCCTCTCACTGCTGTGGCCTCTCCCGTCGCGGAGCACAGGCTCCGGACGCGCAGGCTCAGCGGCCATGGCTCACGGGCCCAGCTGCTCCGCGGCATGTGGGATGTTCCCGGACCGGGTTACGAACCCGTGTCCCCTGCATCGGCAGGCGGACTCTCAACTACTGTGCCACAAGGGAAGCTCTCAAAGAACGCTTCTTAATCAAAGGCTGTGGATCTAACTTAATTTTTGTGTGCTGAAATAAATCCCTTCTATTCTCAGATATCTTGCTTGACATATCAATATTGAATTCTACAAAACCAGTTTATGGCAAATCATTGATGATCTGAAAGTATCATAGTATCATCCTAACATTCAATACACACTTGAAGATTTGTATCAGAGATGGTAGGTGTCGGGGTGGTGAAGGAATAATCAATACGTACATCAAACACCCGAAATATTGCATCACTGAACCATGCAGCGTAAATGTTGGCTTAATTTTACTCAACTTCATAAGGAAACTTGCATATGAAAAGTCAGTATATTGTTAAAACTGGGGAATTTTATTATTTTTAATTACATTCTATCCTAAGGTAATTCCCACCAATGAGTTTAGGCACTTAGATTTGGTATCCCTCTACATAAGGGATATGGTATACCCCATAGTTGTTTTTTATTTCCATTAACTAACTGCATGCACAGCAACCTGATTATCAAGAGTGTATGATGGATAGTATTGCTCTGGAAGTCAGGTTTTCACCTCTTTTCAGTTTATCCTTTTAGTTATTGAATTACTTCTCTTAATACCTTCGAAATTTCATTAGTTTCCTCTAAACAAAATGTTACATTTAGCAACACTCCAAGATTGATAAGAAGTAGGTCTCTACCCATGTCCAAAGATCAGTGATTCAATTTATTAATTTGATAATCATGTTTCCTCAACTGTAGACTTGTTTATGTCCTATCTTGGAAGCATATTTTTCCTGAATATCACAAAATAGGGTATCAGTTAAACAAATGATGACAGTCCAATAATTAAGGCCTACCTTTGAATATAACATTAGAATATTATTTTAAATCTGAAAAAAAAATGTCCACCGTAGAACACTTTTAAAAGTAAATTATGGGCTTCCCTGGTGGCGCAGTGGTTGGGAGTCCGCCTGCCGATGCAGGGGACACGGGTTCGTGTCCCAGTCCGGGAAGATCCCACGTGCCGCGGAGTGGCTGGGCCCGTGAGCCATGGCCGCTGGGCCTGCGCGTCCGGAGCCTGTGCTCCGCAATGGGAGAGGCCACGACAGTGAGAGGCTCGCGTACAGCAAAAAAAAAAAAAAAAAAAAAAATAAATTATATGACAAAAAAATTTCATTTTTAAAAAATATATTCAGAAAGCTAATTAAATACATAAATGCTGGAGGATGTGTGGAAAAAATAACTAAAATAACTACTGGGTGAATACACTGATACAAACATTCTGGATCCCATGATCCAGCAAACCTACTCACAGGCATATAACCTAGAGACGTGACCTCACAGATCCATGAGGGGACGTGTCTAAGGAGGTTCATTTCAATATTGTGTGGGGTTGTGGGACACTGGAAACAATAGCCCGGTAAATGCTCTGTAGAAATTGGGATCAATGAGCTAAATTTACACATAATCCCGATGTATTTTTAATACATAAGTATTGAGTAAAATAATTCAGAAATAGAATGGGTTCTACAGACAATAACATATCATGTAAATAGAATAAAAACAAATGTATGCACAAACAACACTGCATACTTTATAAGGGTGATATAAAATGAGGTATATTCTGTAAGTGCACACAAGATACAGGAACGAAATGGGAGGAGGGGATGAAGGGGGAAGGAGAGGCTTTGCATGGGCCAGTGGTGACAGAGGCACCCTGAATGTCAGGATATGATTAATTCACCCCACTGTCACCAGAAGATAGATATGTGATCATCTCATGGTTGAAATATTATGGCTAGTGTTTGTGTGTTTGCTTTTCTATATTTTCAGATGAGCATGTGTTACCTTCATACTTAATAAATAAAGCATAGTTATTCCTCAGATTTTTTCAAGTTATAATTTATACAGGTTTAATTTACATACAATAAATTTCACCCTTTTAATGCCACAGATTGAGGAATTTTGACAAACATGTACAGGGCTCCTTGTATTTTTAATTGACTTGCTTGAATCAGACCCTCTGACCCAAATCCAGTGCTCTTTCCACTACATTAAAATACTTTTAAAAATTACCCCCAAACTTTCACTCATTTCTGTTTGCCCTTTATAATACATCATACCATTTTTTTGCCTTGAAAAATTAATTACTATAATAAACGCCTCCATAGAACTGCATGTGGGAGGACATCATCAGACAGGCCCTTTGTTATGTGAAACAGTGGAATTGAGAGAAAATAATTTTGGGTAGTGAGAAAGCAGAGACCAGACAGGAAATCAAGACACCATGAACCTGACATCTGCTTAGTGAATTTTAATGATTAACCTTTTTTTCTGGATAACATTTGACCCATCTTAAAAGTACAGGAAGCCAAAACTTCATACATTTAAAATAATGCCATTTTAGGAGTGATAACTTCCAACTCACTCCTGGTTTCCTTCTGTCCACCTGCCATGGATCATTTTGGGGCTCTAAGGGAGTTCTGGGAGAAATGAGAAGCAGAGACGAGCAGCTAGACAGGCACGCACAGTAAGAGTAACATTGAAGCGTAAGAAAAACGAGCTGCTGGCGTCCAGCTGACACAGTATGGTGAGTCTGGACCCAGGAAGATGGATATGGTATGAGATCAGCCACCCAGATGACGGATGATATTCCTATAGCTGTGAGGACATTGTCCCCAGCTAGACGGGCAACAGCTTGTCGTCTGGCTTAGAAATCAGATCTCCTTCAACTCAAATAAATTAATTAACACCCATCCCTCTGAATTAAATAGCCCTGTCTGCCTGCCCAGCTTCTGTCAGCGTTCTTTCTTCCTTAATGCTTGTGTCTTCTCTGAGCTTTCCAACTGCCATCAGAGCTGCCAAGCAGCTAGTTCCTGTTCTTACAATTCAGTTTTATCATGTCAAGAGATTGCAATCAAGCCTTAATAACACTCTGCAGCCTGTGAGACATTAGCCGTCCCTAAAGCCCAGCTAACTTTTTGTTACAGGCATCTGCTTAAGATAGATCAAAGTCTGCCCAGGCTCGGTCAGCACTGCACACACACTCCAAAGGAGTATCAATTAGGGGGCACAGAAAATGCACTAGCACTTCTATGTTTATTCCTGCCTCAGGTTTCTTATTCCTATCAGAAATATGCAAAGATCCTCAAGTGATGATCTATAATCTAAAAGATGACCAAGGACACCTTGAGAAGCATTTCTACTAAGCTGACACCTTGAGAAGCATTTCTACTAAGCTGGCACTCAACCCATCATAAAATCTATGAGAATAAGATTTTGCATTCGTTTAGTGCTTTAGTTTCCAGTGGCTCTCACATGCTGTGTCTTACACATCAGATCAAAGAAATAGCATCTGAAGAAGCTGATTTTGCAAAATGATCACCCACATAGCTTCTTAGTGAGAGAAGATTTTAATGTTGGCAGCCAAAGAGGTCAGCTACTCCACCAGTAATTATTTGCAAACTCAGACATCTATTACCGGAAGCACAGCAAGTTCTATATGCATAGTACATCCCATTCGAGCTTTAAAAATACACAAGTTTAGGGTTTCCCTGGTGGCGCAGTGGTTGAGAGTCTGCCTACCGATTCAGGGGACACGGGTTCGTGTCTCCGTCCGGGAAGATCCCACATGCCGCGGAGCGGCTGGGCCCGTGAGCCATGGCCGCTGAGCCTGCGCGTCCGGAGCCTGTGCTCCGCAACGGGAGAGGCCACGGCAGTGAGAGGCCCGCGTACCGCAAAAAAAAAAAAAAAAAAAAAAATACACAAGTTTAAAATCGAACGCCTGAAAGGTATATTTGTGATGCAGGAAAATGTATAAAGACATCAGTTTCTCTTTTGTTGTCACTGCTTTGGGAAGCTGTAAGCAAAGCTCACCTCTCCATTTTCCAATCACCAAATGAGTCCTCACAATTCTTATATAATTCAAGAGGGGCATACCCCAAAATAAGAGTCCAACTGAAGTTTTGTCTACCCCAAACTGGGGGTTCTGAGCAATAGATTTTATGATTTAGAAACTTTCTAGTCAATGGATCGTCCTCAAAGCATTAGTATCACATGGCTTGAGAACTTGTTAGAAATGCAGTCCCTCAGACCCCACCCAGAGCTACTGACTCAGAATCTGCCTTTTAACAAGATCCCCAGGGGATTCCAAAGCACATCCAAGTTTGAGAAGTGCTGCTTTGGAACAAGTAAAACAGAATATTTATAGAGAATATTTCTTACACCCATACCTTATGGAATAAATCCACATCTGTCAAATTTGGATGCTTCTTGAACCTTAGCTCAAAGAAATACACAATTTTTTAGCTAGTATAGATAAACAGTGTGGATTAACCCAATCACTTTATGAGGAGGAGAAGAAATACAGGCTTCTTCACCCTTGATAACTACTCTAGAAAGGTAAAAAAGGCATTCATTGGACTTCTAGGGTGGCAAATAGTCCCAGGGTGCCTGGAAGAAAGAGGGGTTCCCTGGGGCCAGGGACTTTCAGTGCTAAAACAGGTACAGTCCTAGACTAAAAGGGATGGCTGACTTGATGATATCTCTCCAAATGTTTGTTTTCTTACAAATCTTAAGGGATTATTCTTTAAATTTATAAGCCCATACCTTAAAAAAATTACAGATTATAACCACTCCTTCTCACATTACCTAAGATCAGAACAGATTTTATACTTGAACCAATACCCCCATTTGTTGGACTTATTTTTCTTCTGGAAATTTTCAAAGGAGTTCCAGGGGAGCATGGAAACAGGCCAACACAGCCTCCTATGGCATGGAAGCTTGGGACGAGGGAAGGCAGACTACAACATTGGGGTAAGCTGTGAAGATTCGGGAGTGAGCACAGACACACCAGAAGAGGAAAAAAAAGCATAAAAATAAACTTCTAGCTAGCTTCTCAATTTGGCTTAATACCAGCCATAACAAGCCTGTCAATTTGCCTATTGTACCAGGTCTCCTCCTTAGAGAGTGTGCATTGAACCTACCCCTGGCCTCAGAGGACCTCTGACCCAAGCCTGATAGATAGGCATATCCCTCTGGGGAACTTCTAACTAGTATGCAGCGCTTTTCACCAGTGTTTGTAGCCACTGGAATTGAGGGGCATTCTTGGGGTGGTCATTTTTCACCATATACGTGAAGAAACTTGAGAGAGCTGTTAATAAAGATAGGGAAAGAGTAAATATAGATACCCAGAGGAAAACAAAATCAGAGTTTTGGGATCGGGGTGGCAGCATGACAGAGACAGAGAGATAAGCTTTGCTTCCTCGTCTCACTCCTACTACTGCTTCTGGTTCAGTTGCAGGAGAATGCAGTTTCCCAGCCTATTTGCCTTCAGATATCTCTTGGTGGGCTTGGTAGAACCCCACTGGGAAACAGTGCTGGTTTCTGCCTTTCGGCTTCCGGAAGCCTCCTGTTTCACATTCAGACCATAGCAATGTCCTAGCAGGTCCTCCCATCCAGACGCCCTCTGAGTTGACAATTTTGCTCACTTCCCTTTTCAACTTCTAACCTCACAGTGCCATCTTAGTATTCATGAGTTTGGGAACTGGGGTCTCACTCTCAGGTTCAAATATCCCAGCACTGGGTCAGTGCTCTGCAGGATTAAGGGATTCTGGAGGTTCTACAAATCCCTCTGCAGCTGTATGTTCTAGCCTGAAAGCTCTCCGAAGAAAGAACCAGTTACTGTACCTTTTACAAGATGCAGCAGTCAGGCAGGCACAGTGCAAGTACCAATGACCCAGAAGCCAACTGCCTAGTGTTAAAATGCTAGCTCTGAATCAGGGTGTGTGACTTTGGTAACATTTTATAACTTCCCTGAGCTTCCCTTTCTTTGCCTGTAAAACCTTAGGTCTAACCAGATGAAACTGTCATTTCCGTAGGACAAAATGATAAGAGTATAAATAACTTCATATGGATAAACTTAACAGTATTACACCTGTCTCACAGTTGAGTAAAGATTTGAGTTTTGGGGGGTTTTTTTGGGGGTTTTTTTTTTTGGTTGCATTGGGTCTTCGTTGCTGTCTGTGGGCTTTCTCTAGTTGTGGCAAGCGGGGGCTACTCTTCGTTGCAATGCACGGACTTCTCATTGCGGTGGCTTCTCTTATTGCAGAGCATGGGCTCTAGGCACATGGCCTTCAGTAGTTGTGGCTCGCAGGCTCTAGAGCGCAGGTTCAGTAGTTGTGACACACGGGCTTAGTTGCTGCGCGGCATGTGGGATCTTCCTGGACCAGGGCTCGAACCCGTGCCGGCTGCATTGGCAGGCGGATTCTTAACCACCGTGCCACCAGGGAAGTCCCAAGATTTGAAATTTTAAAACAGTTTTTTAAAGTATCTGGCCTCAATGAGTAACAGCTTTTAATCTCAATGTGCTGTCGCTGCTGTTATCCAGCACAGTATCTTTCTTTCCATAGGTACTTTATGAAGAGGGGAAGGAAAAGCTAATACAGCATAAGTGGTCCAACCTCCCCAAGCTGCTAGGCTCCCTGGCTTACTAACCCCAGAGTGTAGTTTTTTGACAGAATATGACCTTACTGAGCTGAGCAGGGCACATGGAGAACAGGCGGCAATAAGGAGACAGCTGCAGGGTGCTCAAGGAACTGAACTGTGACAGTCCACAGAAGCAGGGTGAGCGCCCAAGCTCTATGAGGACACCTAGAAGCAGAGGCCCCTGTGTGAGGCGAAGGGTGCAGCCAGAAAAGAGAGGCAGCGGTTTATCCTACAGCAGCCATCTGGCTTTGGTTACACCAAGTCTCCAGACAGAAAGGACTTCTCAAAATAGAGCCACAAATTGAGCCCAGCCTTCTACAAAGCAGCCTCGCCATAACACCATCTTCCTGTGACCATAGTGTGGAAAGGGCTCCCAACGCACAAGCAGTGCTTCTGCTCCGACACTGACAGTCACCAGTCCTCACACTGTTGGTCTTTGAGGTGTCATTCCTAGAGCAGGCAATGCCATGGTGCACTCCTCTCCTAGTTTTAAAAATTCTAAAATTATAAATGCCCATGACCCAAGTCTTCGGAATGGTCAAGCATTCCCTCTTCCTGAACCACCCTCCACATACTCAGTGAAGGGCTTGGCCAACGGTATTCAGCAGGCATATTTTCAAATTGTTTGCTGTGGCCATGCCCCTATACAGAGTGTCTGTTCCAGCAGCTCTACCAAGTGGGCAGAAGGTCATACGACCCTGTCCGTTGGCTGGCCCAGTCACGTTACCTGGAATTAGAACACAACAGTTCTAGGAGCTTCCAGCAGAGAAGGTGGAGGAAGCAGCCCCCTGGATTCCTGGGGTTTCCAGCTCTTGTCTCCTCAAGAGGCCTGGCATAATGTCCTGCCATGTATACCTTTAGTTAAGCCACCTGTTTACTTCATGTTGCTTATAACCAACAACCCCGAGTCACTGGGGGAATTCACCAAAATTGTCTCTTCTCATTACTACGAAATACCACCCAGGCCAAAACTCCCAGGTGCTCACTTCCCTGGAACCCAAAATTCCAAACATCTTTAACTCTCTGGAGCTGATGTGTATACAGTTGGGCTTTAGGAAAATGGAGCATCTGAATGAAAATATATTGATGGTTCAAAGCCACTTGATGACTTTTCTTTATTTCCAAATGCCCACTAGGCATTTTCAATAAAATGTGATTCTGTTCCTTAAGTGTAAAATATCTAAAATAGAACTTCATTATTCCTATCCTCCTCCTTCTAATCATCTCCACTTCTGAGGATCGCACTCCTCTTTTTAAAAGATTCCTTTTAAAAGGAATTCCTTCCTTTGTCTCTCTCTACATGGTCTCCAAATCCATAAGTACTGCTTGTGCTCCCTTCGAAACATACCCCAGGTCTGTCCTTTCTCCTCATTCTCAAGAGTCTTCACTTAAGCCCAAGTTCTAGTGTGAAAAGAAAACTGCACTCAGAATTGGCAGGTCTGGGTTTTTTCCAAACCTCTCTACTAACTGCCTTTGGATCCTGTGTTTTTAAATGGAAAAAATCTAAGCCAAAGAACTTGAATGGATGAGCCCGAGCACCCACCCCAACTAAAACAATTAGGTGGACGAATGATCACTTCTTATCCAATAAATTCACTCTGTTTAATAAAATTCTATGTGCACTTTACCCCATCAACGTGTTGCCATACAGCTACTTTTTCTTTCCTTTCTACCTTTTCGTTTACTTTCTTTTCATTTACCTCTTTCCCTATTCTCACCTCCTACTTCTATTTTTAAAATATCTTGTTTCAGCTTTCTCCACTTTTGATTTTTATGTGCTGGCACCTGGTGAGCACATGAATAAGTTCCAATTTTAGAAGGCACAGCTGTGCTTTTATGGGAAATGGAAAAGGACAAAACCCCTTTTTAACAACCTGGAGAGCCCATCTGGCTTTTTTGACTGTTGCTTTATGTTTCATTTTTCACGGGAGTACATAACATTCTCATATCAACAAAGCACCAGTGGTCCTGAGTGCAATCCCTTGTTGTAAAAGCAGGTAAAGATAAATAACCTGGCTTGTACATTTCAGTATTTTATGAATGGACTCTAGCCTCAGGGAACTATTTCAGAATCAAGTCTAGGCCGTAACTCAGTCAGTGATTCACTGCATATGGTTATTTAGAAGTCTGAGTTTCTTCAACTCCATCAATGATCCCTAACTGCATCACACCCCAAATCTCCTTTTGCACCTAATATTTTAATACCCCTTTTATTGTCCTGGAATAAAATACACAGTCACTATAATCCATCTATACAGAAATAATGCATTCATTCCACAGTTTCTTCTCCATAACTCTAAAGACCAACAAGCTCTGAAATCTGAAAACTTTTACCAAATTTTGGTACCTAACCTCATATGCCTGCATCCCCTGACCTGAACTAATGAGAGTAAATTTCTATTTATCCCACCTATTATGAATATTTGCTACAGCAAAATCAATGTGTTTGGTTACAGGGGTTCTCCCATATCCACCAAGAGTGTCATATGCTATCAGGTGTATGTACTTCATTGGCTTCCTAAAATCTGAAAAAGACTGAAAACACTTCTGGCTAAGAGATTCAGAAAATGACTTTTGGAACTATAGGTAACCTACCTTCACACAAAAACTCAATATAACACTCTAACTCTGGCATGAAGAAGAAATAAAAGGATGTTAACTGATAAGAAACCACACATACTTCATTATGTAAGCCCTTAGACCTGACATAGTGGAAGATGTGTTGAAGTGGTCTGGTGCCTGCACCAGGACATAGAAGCATCCGTCACTGGTATGACAGACACACATGCAAACTGGCAGGGGGTCCTGTCAACCACTCAAATGCACAACCAACACAGTTTCATAATTTTCGGAAACAATGAATAACTTTTGAGAAATTTCCAAACAAAGCAAAATACCCTACTCTTCTCAATTTACACATCAGTTGCACTTCCTGGAAGATAAACTGCATATTAAAACTGCATAAAAAGCACCTGTGTTCACATGTCAGCTGGAGTTCATTTCCAGGCTAAGGTAATTTGAAATGTGCACAGGATGTGTATACATTTGTTGCACAGGGCTCTCCCACACATGGCAAGGCAACTAGAATCCCTGGATCCAACTTTATTAAATGACAGTAGAGAGCCACCCCCAAATATTTAACAACCCCAAAACACTCCTTCACAATTTCCAGAATGCCTCCCATGGGGGAGTACTTCCTTTCCTAAGAACCACTGAACTAATTCATCTTCAGTTTCTCCCAAACCACACTAGTATTATGGGGATTTGGAAAATAGATGGAATAGGGACTGAATCCTAACCCAGGCCCTTCTAATACTCTAGAATTCTCAGATACCTCCCTTCCCAGCTAGTCCCATCTAAATAGGAATCCTAATCTCATGGATGTTAATTCTGTCTGTGGGCCTGCATATTACCCCGCTCCTTCCCCGAGACACTTGTACCGTTAATTTTTCAACTGTTCATTCAACCCATGTGATTGAGCAAATGTCATGTCAAACAGCAGGGATTCAAAGTTCCTTAACTCCTGCCCTCAAAGAATTTCCAGTACAGTCTGACAAGCAGTACAACAGAGATAAATGAAGTACAGAGGAATATGGAGAGAAGGGATGCTTAGTCTCCAATGTAGAAGGTCAGAGGGAGGTTCTGCAAAAAAAATTAGTAATAGTTACTGCTGTTACAATTCCCAAGAATGTTCAAGAAAAGCCTTTATGCAGTAAAGTCAAATAGAAATAGAAATAATTGCTTGCACATTTAAAGAAAAAAAATTTACTCCTTTTGTTAGTTTCATCCTCAGTGGAAAGAAAAATGGATAGCAGTCCCTTCATTTAAAAACATGGTTTTTTAGAACACCTGTAAATACAGGTTTATTGAATACCTATAAAATATCATATAATTCTAAAGTCATTATTTTTATTATTTTTTTCCAAAACTAGGCTTTAGATTAGAAAATCTACCCAAATATTTCCTTTTCAAGAGTTCTTAACAATCCACAGATGCTTCCTGGGTTTTCCTCACTTTCTTTATAAAAAGGATATATATATGTGTATATATACATATATATATATGTATAATAGCTACAGTTCAGAGCATGGGTATCCAAAAGCACTACCTGGGTGCTTCCCTGGTGGCACAGTGGTTAAGAATCCACCTGCCAATGCAGGGGACACGGGTTCAAGCCCTGGTCCAGGAAGATTCCACATGCCTCAGAGCAACTAAGCCCACGTGCCGCACAACTACTGAAGCCCTCGTGCCTAGAGCCCATGCTCTTCAACAAGAGAAGCCACTGCAATGAGAAGCCCGTGCACAGCAACGAAGAGTAGTACCCGCTTGTTGCAACCAGAGAAAAGCCTGCGCGCAGCAACGAAGAGCCAACGCAGCCAAAATTAAATTAATTAATTAATTAAATAAAATAAATTTATAAAAAAAATTTTTTTTCAGAAACACTATTTATCTGAAGGCATGATTTCAACACTTCTTTTGACTGTCTACTCAGTTTTAAAACAAAGTGAGAGGGCAAACAGAAAGCTCAGTGGTGGTAACTTGCTGTTCAAAAAATAGAATTAATTCTTTAAATAGAAATGTTTCTGCAAATTCTTTTGCTATTTTGCAAATAATATCATAATTGTAACATGAAACTGAGAAGTTGCTTTTCATACTTGGAAAGTACAAAAGCATATTCCATTGTCACGGTCAATCTAGTTGGTTGAGATTGTTTACTGCCTTGAATGCCAAAATATTCTTGCTTTTTCATCTGTGAACTACATTTTTCTTAATTTCTCAGAAACGAAATTTTGTCATTTTAAATTGTGAAGTCTAACTGAAAATAAAAATTCAGATACTTAGAAAGTGTAATTTGGGGTGAGAAACTCATTTTAGCTTATATTGGTGTACTTCCTACTGGATAGTCTCCATTTTGGATGCTTCATAAATAATAGATAACAATGATAAAAGTAACACTTACTAAGTATTTCCTATGTGCCAAAAAAATGCTCCATACGTTACCTCTTTTAGTCTTTAAAATAAGCGTATGAAATATGTAATATTGTCCCCATTTTACTGAGAAGACTGAGGTTTGGAGACACTAAATACCTTACTCATTAAGGCAGAGCTGGGATTCAAATGCAAATCTGGTTGAACCTTGCATTCCATATTATAGACATCATGGTATCAGAACGGAAAGACCAACTCACTGATGTTCCTTTCATTCACACTTCTGGCTGCAATTGGGTTCCTGCTTCCATGTCCAGAAAATGCAAAAACCTCCTTACCCTTAAAGTTTCATCATTCTATGACTGTAATCCCCACAGGCTCTGCACAGTAGACAGGTTTCACTCAAATATCTCTTAAGAACCTTTTAGAAGCAACAAGTGGGAGGAAAAAAAAAAAAAGGTCCCCAGAGGGTAGTATAAACTCATGTAACCAGTGATCGATCTTTCATGAGCTGGATGTCAAAATGTTATAAAACCAAAAATTAAATACTGCACAGCAATGACTCATGTGTTACAATCGTTGTAGCTGGTTTCATATGCCATCATCTCCCAACAACTATAATTTTTTTTTTTGTTTCTGGGACATGGGTAACTATTTAAAGAACCTGAAAACAGCATTTGGCGGAACCCATCATGTATAGACTCAACTGTGAGAATGGGCCGTGGGCCATGCTCACAGACTGTCAGAACTAAGAAAGAAACTTGGAGATCAAGTTGAGTTTCATCCATTTCACCAGTTTTCAAAGGAGAGAATCAGGGTGGTCACATGGATAGTTAGGGACGTCACCCAAATGAAGACGGGCTTCCAGTGGAGACAATGTTCCATTACCACTGTTCCATGCTACCAAGTCTCAATAATGCCTAAGAGATCATATTCGCACTCTTGGGTTGAGTTTTAAGTTCACTTTCTTTATTGTTATGCTCTGTACATTGTTAAACATACAGCCACCTGAGGCTGTAAGTATTGTTTTGGATCCTCCTTCCTATGAGTTTCTCCTGATAAGTGCTGATCACCTGCTTCTCCATTATTTTCCCCGCTATTCCACACCTGTTGGGCTCCACAGCCTCTGGCTTTACAAATTTACTTTGGCATTTATCTTCTTCCCCTCTCAAATTTCAATGCGAAGCCTTTTATGTGCTTTTATTTGGAATGACAAGAAGGAAAGTGAAGGCTGATAGAGGCCAGGGGAAAGGTTAAGACCAAAGAACAGTGTCATAATTCAGGCAGGCTCAAACAAGGGACAAGAAAACAGAGCAAGAGGAGTAGTCCATAACCAGAAGAGTATGGCAAACTCACCTTCCATTCGGATGAGTGCCTGAATTCATTGGGTGGTAGGGAAGCTGGGGCACGGCAGCAGCAGAGTCCAGGTAGGGGTCACTTTCGGTGCAAGGCTAAGGTGAGGTGGGTGAGGGGACTGGGTCAGGGCTGTGAGTTATCATTCTCTGGGGACAGACGCCATCACCTGCCCAAGTAAATGTGAGACAGTTTTCAGCCATGGATGGTAAAGAGAGAGCTAGCGAAAGAGCAGGTCAGAACTGGACAGGTTGTCAGAGAACCATCAGAGTATGTAAGGGTTCAGGACTAAGGGAGAGTGCCAGCAGGACCTGATGCAACGAGACAGCGACAGGTAGAAACCCAGCCATGTGGAGGGGACCAACAGTGCAGATCCTAAGGAAAGGCTGCAGCTCAGTGCCTCATGGGGCTAGCATTGGTTTCGTGGCTTTTGGCAGCAAAACTTGTCTTCTCTTCTACTGCTTGACAGATTGGAGTCTCCTACTTTAGTCTCTACTGTGTCAGAAAATGAGTGAGACCTCAGTTCCCAAAGCCGAGCTAGAGAAAACTGAAGCTGACCCAGGCCATGTGTAGCACGCAGAATGACGTCAGAGGAGACAAAGAAATTGATGGTAAAGGGAAACATGAGAGCAGAACTAATACTGCAGTACTAACTATGGAAGCAGACTTGCTGTCCATTAAAAAACATCTTTGAAACTGTGGCAAAGCCTGCTCTGGGAAGTTTCCTTCTCCATGAAACAGGCACCGAAGACTAGCTTCCTGGACTCTGACCAGCTGAGGACCCACACACTCCAAGGCTGTAAAATGTAACTCCCTGTGATTCACTTTGGAATTACTCCCTGGAGTATCCAGCAGAGCCTGACACCCTGAGAGGAATATTCCCATGAAGTTTTGGAGTTATCGCCTCCATCTACATAAATCTAAGTCCCTAGTCTTAAGCACCCTACAATGCTTGGGGAGCAGCAGGCTTCTTACTACATGTGCTGCAGTTCACAAGCAAAGCCAGCTTTTAAGTAGTGAAAGCTATTTTATGCCAGGATCATCTTCACTATACTTCCTCATATTACAAAGAAAGATTATAACTTTCCTAAGGAAAAGACATTAAAATAAAAATTAAATTAAATTTATAGTCTCTGAGAGAACAGAATCATTTTAGGATGCTGGTTTTACAAACCAGTTGATAATAAACATCATAAGCCTTGTAACTAAAAAAGATCAACATGTGATCTGGATTTTTTTTTTTCAATCTTTCCTGGCTGTTTTGTGCAGGCCCTGCCTGGGAGGGTTATCAGTAAGGTTCTTGTGAGGAGAATGGAAACAATTCTAGGTTTTTCAAAGAGAGGAAATTTAATTGAGGGGATTGGATACACTGATGATAGATGAGGTAAGAGAGAAAACCAGGGGTGATGAGGTAACTCAGAAATGAGTAACTGAGTATTCCATTTCTCTGTTTTTGCATATCAAAGTACCTCAAACTTCAGTAGCTCAAAACAATCATTTTTTTTTAATCATTATCTTTCAGAGTTCTAGGATCTGGGGGCAGGGGGGCACTCAGTTAGGTGGCTCTCACTTGGATTCCTTCATGCAGTTATTGTCAGATGGTGGTGGAGGTTAGAGGCATCTTGAAATCTTACTTGCTCATACATGTGATAGTTGATGCTGGCTGTTGGCTGGGACCTCAGCAAGGGCTGTTGGCTAGAACACCCACATAGAGCTTCTCCACGTGGCCTGGCCTTCCTTACAACATAACAGTCTCAGACTTCTTACTGATGGCTCAGACATCAATGGCAAGTAATCCAAGAGAAAGGTTAAAAAATCCATCCCCTTATGACTGACGCTCAAACATCACTTAGTGTCACTTCTGCCATATTCTGTTGGTTGATTAGTCAGTAAGTTTGGTCTAGGTATAAGGGAAGAAGACATAGGTCCCATCTCTTAGTGGGAGGAATGTCAGAGAATCTGTGAACATGTTTAAAAACCACCAGGCAGAGGAAGGAGCTACCATCCCTCTGTCGGGGAGAACAGAAAGAGTTAATATTACAAGGATCAAGGACTGTGGAGTCAGAGCCATAAAGACCAGTGCTGGAGGTATGTGCTGGAATCACAAGGAGAGATGGAAGGGGAATCTAGGTCTTGCCATTCCAGGCCCAGTGATCCCACAGAAACAGTCCTAATCATTCCATCATACATATTGGCTCTTGTTGCCTGCATCTTATATAACTATGGCTGATTTGACAAACTACTGACTGGTACACTAGTAAATTGATGAGTAGATTACTGATTTTTGTTATAACAGTATTTTTCTATGAACAGCTCTATGAAAACAGGCTATCTGCTTTGTAGAAAGAAAATCTTTAGGAGTTTGATATACGGCAGCCTCTTTGATAAGTCAGGATCATTAGAAAACGCAATTGTGCCAAATTAAAATAAACTAAGAGACATAATAACCAAATGCAATGTGTGGTCTTGACTTAGATAAATCAACTGTAAAGGACACTTTTTAGCCAATTGTGGAAATTTGAATATGATCTGGGTATTAGATGAGATGAAAATGTACTCAACAGGAAAGATGAGGATCATTGACTAAGAAAAGCAGCTTATGAAACAGGATGTACAATATTAATATGTACTAAGGTATTAATGGTGATGATCCGTAAGGGAGTGGGAATGTAATGTTTGTTTTTCTTTTATTTTGCTCGTTTTGTGTTCTAATTTTCTATAATGCATCTGCATTATTTCTGTAACTATAAAAAAGTTACTCTACTAAAAACCTTTAAAAAAATTATGACATACTGGCGGGCTCACAATCACATAGAAACTGTCTCTCAGATTTACAATTTCAGAAATGCAATGTCAGACTGAGAAACAAATTTATTTTCATGGACCCTGAATCCAGACAGAAGCCAGAGATAGAGATATGACCCCTTATGGGAATCAACATACTTTCTCTTGGATTTAAAAAGATATTAGTGATTCTGAACAAAGCACTAAGGAAAAGGAAATTAACGAGTTTCCTTCCAAAGTAATTTCCTTTCTCTTATCTCAGCACATGAAAATATCCAAGTCTCTCCATCTTAAACTAAACATGATGCTCCCCATTGTTCTATCCTTGATATTCTTCTTTTTATTTTTATTTTATATATTTCTACAAAGCAGACCATCATCTATAGTGATGACTGCCAAATACATTTCTTCATTCCTGATTGCTCCCCTAAGAATAGATAAATGTTTCCATTGGAATTCGCATGGGACCCTAGAATTCAACATATCTAGCATTAAATTTAATCATTTTTCTTCTTGCAAAACATATTATTAATTCTACATTTCTAATCCTTATTAATGATAGGGATATCAAACATGATGGCCATCCCAAATTTCCTCCATAATCCTACCACCCATACATATGACTAGTCATTCACAGATGCCCTGATAATCTATCTATGCAGAAAATCTATGTAGCTACTAAGACTAACAAGTGAGTTTTCAAGGTTTCAGGATAAAAGATCAATGTTTGAAAATCAACTGTATTTCTATTAGCAACCATTGGAAATTGCAATTAAAATATATTTTTATAATAGGGTAAAACTATGAACTACTTAAGGATAAATCTGTTAAAATATGGACACTGAAAACTACAAAATATTGAAAAGAGAAATTAAGAAGATCTAACTAGATGGGGAAAAACACCATGTCTGTGGATCAGGAGACTTAATTAAGGTGGCATTATTCTAAAATGGATGTATAGATTCAAATAATTCCTATCAAAATCCCAGAAGTTTTTTTGTAGAAGTTGACAATTATAAAATTCACTTGGAAATGCAAAGGAACTAAAATAGCCAAAATAACTTTGAAAAAGAACAAATTTCTTCTGCCTTATTTAAAAATTTAGCATAAAACTATAGTAATCTAGATACAAGTATTGGCTCCAAAATAGGTAGGTTGATCTACGGAATAGAATAGATAGTACAAAAATATACCAATAGATATATAGTTAATTGATTTTCCACAAAGCTTCAAACACAATTCAGTGGACAGTCTTTTTAACAAACAGATATTCATATACATATACATATATATATTTCAATTGAATTTTGCACCATATACAAATATTAACTCAGAAATGGATTACAGATATAAATGTAAAATATAACGCTATAAAATTTATAAAGCAAAGCATAAGAAAAAACTTCTGTGCTTTATGTTAGGTCAAGATTTCTTAGATAAAATATCAAAAGCACAATCCATAAAATAAAATATTAATAATTTGGGCTTCAACAAAATGAAAAACTTCTGTTCTCCAAAAGACACCATTAAAAGAAAAAAAAAGACCAAACCACAGAATGGGAGAAAATATTTGAAAATCTCGTATCTGATAAAGGACTTTTATCCAAATACAAAGAGAACTATTAGAACATAACAGGTAAAAAACAAAAAGAGTAAATGGGGTTTCCCTGGTGGCGCAGTGGTTGAGAGTCCGCCTGCTGATGCAGGGACACGGGTTCGTGCCCCGGTCCGGGAAGATCCCACACGCCGCGTAGCGGCTAGGCCCGTGAGTCGTGGCCGCTGAGCCTGCTCATCCAGAGCCTGTGCTCCGCAACGGGAGAGGCCACAACAGTGAGAGGCGTACCGCAAAAAAAAAAAAGTAAATGATTTGAACATTTTGCCAAAAAGGGTTTACTAATGGCAGATAAGCACATGAACGATGCTCAGCATTATCCATCATTAAGGAAATGCAAACAAAACCCATAATGTGATACTACCACAGCCACTAGAACGGCTAAAATAAAAAGACTCGTCATACCAAGCACTGGGGGGCTATGAGCATACATGCCACTGATGGGAATGTAAACTGACACTATTCTGAAAAGCCATTTGATAGTTTCTTAAGTTAAACATACACTTACTAGATAACCCAGCCATTCCAATCCTGGGTATTTACCCAAAAGAAATAAAAGTATATGTACAGAAAAATACTTATAGATGGATGTTTACAGCAGCTTTATTTGTAATAGCCAAAAACTGGAAATAATCCAAATGTCCATCGCTGAGCTCATGGATATAAAAGCTGTGGTTCATCTATCTAGACAATGGAAAAACCACTCAGCAGTAGCAAAAGAATGAACTATCGAGACATCAACAACTTGGAATGAATTTCAAAATGATTACGCTGCCACCTCTTTTTTTTTTAGTAAACATGTATATAAACCTAACGGAATAAATAATGATTTAATATTCTTATAATCTGCACACATTTATGCATTGTGATTATCTACTTATCATCTTGTTGGAGGAGGTCATCAAGAGAACATGACTGTCAGCTGACCCATGAGCTAGACCCAGGCAACTGGAGGCTCCTCACCCCCTCCCCTGCTGGAGTCATTTCAAATGCAGCCTTGAGACAGTAATATGTTGTTGAGACCATCTGGATGGTATACTTGACTGAACCCAATTAAAACCTCTATATAAATCTTTAAGATTCTGGTGGGTGCGTATGGAGATCTACTCAACTTGGGGCAGCCCAAGACAAGTTTCATATGTAAGTTCCCTTGCTTATTAAAACTGCCACCTGCCTTGCAGAAATGTCTATGTAGGTCTTCTGCCCATTTTTTGATTAGGTTTTTGGGTTTTTTGATATTAAGCTATATGAGCTGCTTGTATATTTTGGAAATTAATCCCTTGTCTGTAGCATTGTTTGCAAATATTTTCTCCCAGTCCATAGGTTGTCTTTTCACTTTGTTTATGATTTTCTTTGCTGTGCAGAAGCTTTTAAGTTTAATTAGGTCCCACTGGTTTATTTTTGCTTTTATTTCCATTGCTTTAGGAAATGGGTCCAAAAATATATTGCTGTGATTTATGTCAGAGACTGTTCTGTCTATGTTTTCCTCTATAGCTAGTCTTACATTTAGGTCTTACACTTAGGTCTTTAATCCATTTTGAGTTTATTTTTGTATATGGTGTTAGAAAATGTTCTAATTTCATTCTTTTGCATGTAGCTGTTCAGTTTTCCCAGCACCACTCATTAAAGAGACTGCCTTTCTCCACTGTATATTCTTGCCTCCTTTGTTGTAGATTAATTGCCCATAAGTATGTGGGTTTACTTCTGGGCTTTCTATTTTGTTCCATTGATCTATGTGTCTGTTTTTGTGCCAGTGCCATATTGGGGCTTTTTTAGAGCAAAATGATATATCATTTTATTCTCATTAGATTGGCAAAAATTAAGAAGTCCATATTTTTTTGATTACTGTAGCTTTGTAGTATAGTCTGAAGTCAGGGAGCCTGATTCTTCCAGCTCCACTTTTCTTTCTCAAGACTGTTTTGGCTATTCAGGGTCTTTTGTGTTTCCATACAAATTTAAAAAAAATTTTTTCTAGGCATGGAAGCAACGACACATGAATGAATAAAGAAGATGTGGTATATATACACAATGGAATATTACTCAGCCATAAAAAAAAACTAAATAATGCCATTAGCAGCAACATGGATGGACCTAGATGGATGGATCATACTAGGTGAAGTAAGTCACACAGAGAAAGACAAATAATATATGATATCACTTATATGTGGAATCTAAAAAAAAATGATACCAATGAACTTATTTACAAAATAGAAATAGACCCAAAGACATAGAAAACAAAATTTTTGTTACCAAAGGGGACAGCAAGGGCAGGGAGAGAGATAAATTAGGAGTTTGGGACTAACATATACATACTACTATATATAAAATAGGTAAACAACAAGGACCTACTGTATAGCACAGGGAACTATACTCAATATCTTATAATAACCTATAATGGAAAAGAATCTGAAAAATAATGTGTGTGTGCATGTGTGTGTGTGTGTGTGTGTGTGTGTGTGTGTAACTGAATCACTTTGCTATATACCTGAAACCAACACAACACTGTAAGTTAACTAAACTTCAATTTAAAAAATAAATATATATGTTAATTAAAAACAAAAGCAAAAAATTGCCACCTACCAGTCTGGAGTAGCCTGCCCCTTTCTTCAGTCTCTCCTTGCCCTCCGGGGCTGGGGGTGGAGGCAGTTTCACATTTCACCAGGGAAGCTCCTGTGGTTTTGAAACAACGCATCTAAATTTAAGTCCTAAATTAAACTGAACAGGGGACCCCACCTGCCCCAATTTCAGTAATAACTAAACTAAACGTTTTTACATTCCAAAGCAGAACATTGCAATTCTCATTGTTTGCCATTATGAATTAATTTTAATAGATAAAAACCCTTTTAGGGTTTCTTTATAATAGTATTTATTGGTGAGTTAGGACATTCAAATATGTGAGCACAGCCTGTGATATGTGTTTTGGTGAACAGCAGACTCTAGTCCTGTGTTTGAGCTTCACCCAGCTCAGCAACTTTCAAGTTTCCAAAGTTTTTCACATACAGAATTTTGGTCCTCACAAAAATCCTGTATGTATGAAGGTGAGTAAACATTCCACAAATAATAGCTACTAGTAGCTATTTTCATACAAATACTTAACTTTTCAAAAGATTTTTGAGTCCTAGTTCAAATTAACACCAAGAGTTCTTGGTTTCTTTCTTGGCCTTATAGCAAAATCATCCTCATATTGTCCTGTAGATAATAATTTCCTCCTTAGACATAAACCTTTATTGACTGCACTGAAGTGGTCATTTTCAGCAGTATGTAAACTCTCCCAAGGGGTTGAGATATAATCTTGATTTTCCTGTGTGATAGGGAAAGTTAAAATGCCTTCTCATTTCTGAAATTGCCAGATTCTTACTAAGTATGAACACTAGTAGAAAAAATACACACAGAAAACATTCAGAAATGTGCGGACTCCAGAAGGACAAAATTTTTTAAAAAAAACAACCTTTTTAGTTATAACTGTTAGAGGTTTACACATTAATAAAAATGCTTTCCCCTGTATTTAGACTTGCTACAAAACACTATAGGCTTTGGGTATAAGACTTGGTTATGGATAGAAAGAGAGAAGACTGAACGTGTGTTCTCCTGGAGGAGGAATTAGTGATATGGCCACTTTATACCTTCTCTAGGGCAGACACCACTGAATTATATGCACCAGTAGATCTATTTACAAGCCTATTTTTTATATCAACTTGGAAGCAGGCCCCATTTCACATGAAAATCTAAATGTCAAAAGTCTAGGTAATTTTCATTCTCGACACTCTTCTAAAGTTGATTATCTTTTTTATTATAATACCACAGAGGACACTTTAGGTCAGAAATGAAGCAATATACCCACATACAGTTTATGAAATGACACTAACCTTCTATTTCTGATTCACCTTCCTTTACTGCCTCATGTTGTTTTGGTAAAGAATGCTTCCAAATGTTCCATTTGTAACCAAAATTTTTCATATCACTACTAAGAGGCTAAATATCTTTTTTTAATTCATTGATTTATAACAGCATAGAATTTTCTTATAGCTGGTTCAGTCATGCTGAGATTTGTGGCCAAAGTTTCCACCATCTGGACAGGTGTTGATCGGGCCCTGAGTGTATGCAACAGTTTACATAATGTCATTATGTTCAATTTTCTTAATTTTTACTTTATCAATTCAATATTCTTTATATGTTTTTTAAAATTCTTATAATTTGTCTTTGTTTGCTAAGGCTGCCATAACAACCAAAGTACTACAACCTGGGTGGCACAAACAACAGATAGTTTTTGTAGGCTTTTTTTTGTTGTTTTTGGCCATGCCGCGTGGCTTGTGGGATCTTAGTTCCCTGACTAGGGATCGAACCCATGGCCCCTGCAGTGGAAGCATGGAGTCCTAACCACTGGACCACCAGGGAATTCCCACAACAGATAGTTTCTGTCTCATAGTTCTGGAGGCTAGAAGTCTGAGATCAAGGTGTCAGCAGCGTTTATTCTTTCTAGGGGCTGTCAAGGAGCATCTGTTCCATGCCTCTCCTCTAGCTTCTGGTGGTTTGCAGTAATTTTTGGCATTCCTTGACTTGTATAAGCACCACCCCAATCTTTGCCTTCATTGTCACATGATGTTCTCCCTGTGGGGGTATCTGTGCCTATACTTCCCCTTTTTATAAGGATACCAGTCACATTAGATTAGGGCCCACCCTAATGACTTCATCTTATCTAATTACATCTGTAATGACCTATTTCCAAATAAGGTCACATTCTCAGCTACTGGGGTCAGGACATATGAATTTTGGGAAGACACAATTAAACCCCTAGCAGACATATATATATACCTTGCTACATATGAAAGTTTTTAGCATTTCATTAGTACACTTACATTTGCTTTCTTCATGTCTGTTTTCATAAGATGAAAACAAGTTTCTTAAGACCATCAACAATATGGAACAATATAATAGTTAGATAGAAATACTAAGGTTAAATCACTTCAACCAATGGTTCAATTACAGACCCTCTAGTTTATGCTCAGCCACCCTTACCTAGCATCTTTTGGTTTTTGGTTGCTGTTTTCTAACAGTAGACATACATAGATAGACACTGCCCCCTGATAAAGTTTATAAAAATGAAATAACATGTACGGCCTCTAGCTCTGTGTACAGCTCACTGGTTTCGGTTATCAAGTTTTAAACAATAACAGCTCTGTGATATGCAGCAAGTGGGACTACTTAAACCTGTTTCACAAGTATTGACAATCAGGGTAGCAAATAGGTTTCATTTCTCTCTTAGCGCCAACTCTAGTCAATTGGTAAATTGAATTACTAACCAGCTTAATTGAAGATTCTAATGCCCAGGAAATAGCAGGTTACGGTAGATTCTTAATGTTTGCTATTAGCTGGGATATAAGAGGTAGTTCAGTCATCACATGATCCATCCCCCTGGCTCTAAGTCACGATAAAGCACCCAAGATAATCCAAGTCCCCCAAAGACAACTGTAACCTAGATTGAGGTGTTACAATTATTCTGTGCCTCAGATCCTGCTTCCCCCCGATTTCTTGTTCATGAATTATCTTCCTGCCCCCATACTATCTAATGTCCTACTAATACTAACAATCTCTGTCCCCACTTGGTTGGCTCTTGAAAACCAGCATTGTTTGAAAATCACTCTTTGGTTTGTCTCTCTCGACTTTTGCACCAACTATCTTCCAGGTGCTATAGTCTGGAAGCAAATTAGGTTCTGTGCGTCAAAGCCCTTTTCTTAAGATTCCAAAGGCAGAAATACAGTGAGCTCCATATTCCTGAAACTCTCAGCTGTAGCCGCTGTCAAGAAGTCATGGAAATATAAGATCGTTCTTCCTACACCAGCATTCCAGTGTCCATTCTCTGGTTCCATGAATTGAGAGGTGGGTTTGATGAGAGCGGGGGCTTCTTGCTTCCAGCAAGGCTGCATTAAAGGCCTCAGACTCGGTGGCTTGCCTAGTGGGACAGTGATGCAGTCTTCCTAAAGATGTTTCTGGAAACCCAACCTAGCACGCTTCCTTAAGCCTAATTATATTTAAAGCACCAATTTGGGGAAGTAAACTTCTTTCTGCCTCAGACACATAGAGGGTTATTCATAATTACAGTAGATTTAAAGGAATATGAGGGATGGGGCAGAGTCATGAAAAGTTTCTGGCAATTTCAAACTGAGCATTAGGCATTAGACTTTGGACATCTTTATTATTTTCTTTGGATTAATTCCTTGTGGGATTTTTCATTGGATACGTTACACCAGATAAAATCCCAGCCACATGCAATCTCACCCCTCCTTTCTAGATTGTTTCTGACTTTCCAAATTCTCCCTAATTGCAGAGAAATTCACTCTCCTCATTTCCCAACCCAAACCTAGTTCTCAGGCCCATTTGGTATATCCAAACCGACCAGCATGCACAGCAACTCAAAATAATTTCTGTAACAGGAACCACTCTCTTACATGGCAGTGGTGCTTATACACAACTTTTTCATTCATTAGATAACAGTAGTTGATATGGAAGCCAATGGAACAAGAGCTGATATGTCACATGAGAAGTTTAAGGTGTGACCATATGGTGTTATCAGAGAATATCAAGGTTCCTCCATCACATGACATGACAATAGCATTATGTTCTTCCCAAAGCGGTACCACTGGGAGCAGAATGAAAAGCCAAGTCAGTATCCAACAGCCTGTTTGCTCTCTCTCCCTCTCATCTCCAGCCCTGAGCTATGGAAATCGACCCTGCCTGGGCACTTCCAATATGAATATACAAGTCTTTTTTTCAATCCAATGTTGTTTTTCCCAGTGGTTATTTCAACGGTTATGTTTCTTTCTATCTGTTCCTTTTTCGCCATTCTAGAATCTCTATTCTCCATATTTCAGAACTCCTGATGCTGCCTCCAAATCTTGCAGCTTCTTCCCCATGATTTCATTCTCTTTGTATTTTTACTGTTTTACAATGTGTCTTCTACTTGACCCTCCAGGATGGTCTCTATAGTGACTAATCTTTCCTCAATTCATACACTCAGTTTTTTGGGGTTTTTTTTGCGGTATGCGGGCCTCTCACTGCTGTGGCCTCTCCCGTTGCGGAACACAGGCTCCGGACGCGCAGGCTCAGCGGCCATGGCTCATGGGCCCAGCCGCTCCGCGGCATGTGGGATCTTCCCGGACCGGGGCACGAACCTGTGTCCCCTGCATCGGCAGGTGGACTCTCAACCACTGCGCCACCAGGGAAGCCCCATACACTCAGTTTTTAAATTTAAAAATTATCAGATTTTTAAGTTTCAGAAAGTCTTATAAAGCTATAATAGAATCTCTTCAAGCCTCCTTTTAAAACATTTTGTTGTGGTTATTCTAATCATCATCTGTCTCCTCTAACAGTTTTATTACTATACTAGAAGCTTTCCTATTCTTTTTATCCATTCTGTCTCTTTCTCTCTCTCTCTCTACCTCTCTCTCTCTCTCTCTCTCTCACTGTCTCTCTCTCTCTCCTTGCTCTATCTCAAAGACACTGCTGCTGGGTCCCCTTAGATTGTGATGATTTCCTTAGCATACCCATGAGTTTATTTACATAACAAGCTACTAGGGTACCTGGGAGTGATGGAAACCCACAAGTGGTAGGAAGTACTGCTCTTCACAGACAGGGACATGAAACTGGAAACTCTTCAGTTCTTTCTGCAAACACAGGAAAAAGCTTGATTGCTGATCTCTGACATAAGGAGGATCAAGGCCTCTCCAAGGATTTGACAATGAGCAGGTCTTCCTAGAATGACAATGAATGGAATGGCAGGGCTCTTCCTCTGAGGGATCCACAGAACTCAGAGGTACAATCTTTCTTCAGGAACAAAAGAATTCAGATTTTCCTCCCAGGCCAACTGCCAGGCCCAGAATCAAGAACCATCCTAAACATGCAGCCCCTGGAAAGGTCAGAGTGTTCCCACACACCCTGCAGTCTAAGCACCTGTTTCTCTATGGAGACAGAGTTGATAGTTGGATTAGAGTTGAGAGTGGATGTGTCAGGCCACCATATCATCAGAATTCTGATCACTCTGAGGCAGATGGAAGAGATGAAAACAAAGGAGACAGGTAAGAGATGGAAACAGGGCTTCCCTGGTGGCGCAGTGGTTGAGAGTCCGCCTGCCGATGCAGGGGACACGGGTTTGTGCCCCGGGTCCAGGAAGATCCCACATGCCACGGAGTGGCTGGGCCCGTGAGCCATGGCCGCTGAGCCTGCGTGTCCAGAGCCTGTGCTCCGCAACGGGAGAGGCCACAGCAGTGAGAGATCCGCGTACCGCAAAAAAAAAAAAAAAAAAAAGATAGATGGAAACAGCCAATAATATTTGATTTATGCCTTATCACTCTCCACAAAAGATTTAATATGACTTAATGGCAGAGTATGAAATAAAACAGCAAAATGTAAATAGAGATTAAAAATAAGAACCAAGCAAAACATAACTTAGAAGAGATCTAGACAAGGAAAAACAAAATAAGTAACTTTGACCTTGAGCTGGATTAATGGACAGATAAGCCAGGAGGTTGCTTGGGACACTGATGTCTAATGAATAATAAAACATCACTGGGAAAAAGTCACACAACGTAAATTGGCCCCACTCCCATTAAAGTAGACAGAATGAAATTAAAATTCAAAACACCCCTTACTGTACTACTTTATCTCTTTTTTTCCTTCCAGTTTCACTGAGATCTAATTGACATACAGCACTGTAAGGTATACAGCATAATAATTGGACTTACATACATCATGAAATTATTCCACAATAAGTTTAGCAAACATCCATCATCTCATATAGATACAAAACGAAAGAAAAAGAAAAAAAAATTTTTCTTGTGATGAGAACTCTTGGGATTTACTCTCTTAACAACTTTCATGTATAACACACAGCAATGTTAGTTATATTTATCATGCTATACGTTATATCCCTAGTACTTATTTATCTTAAAGCTGGAAGTTCATACCTTTTGACTGCTTATATCCAATTTCCCTTCCTCCAACCCCTCACGTCTGGTAACCACAAATATGATCTCTTTACTACTTTATCTTTTGAATATTTTCCCCCTACCCATATATAATTTTAGTGAGTTAGATGTCAGCAAAGTGAGCTAAGGTTCTAAAAACAACTAAAGCCAGACATAGGTCTGCTTATAAGGGTGAGTTCAGTTTACTAAAGTAAAAAACTGTACTTCTAAGAAGTTGTCTTGGAACTCTATAGCATCTACAAGTTAAAAATATGATAACAGAAAAATGCAAAGATAAGAACTAGATAAATAGAAAATAGTTTGACAAATATTTTGGATAGTATTAATGCCTACCTCCTATATTGGGCTTTGAAGATACTGCATGTTTTACAAATTGAAGGTTTATGGCAACTCTGCACAGTCACAGATGATGGTTAGCATCTTTTAGCGATAAAGTATTTTTTAATTAAGGTATGTAGTTGTTTTTTAGTCATAATGCTACTGTACACTTAGGAGGCTACCGTATAGTGTAAACATAACTTTTATATTCACCAGGAAATGAAAAAACTCATCTGACTGGCTTTATTGCAATATTCACTTCATTGCGGTGGTCTGGAACTGAACCTGCAATATTTCCATGGGATGTCTGTATATGATTCTGCCCGTCATAACTTCTTAGAAAAAAGTTTCTCCTCACCTCCACTGTATAAAAGTTTAAAATATATTTTAAAAATTTCTCTCTGAAAAAGATCAAGTTTTTAACTGCCTATCAAATTCTACATCTCAGTGTGGCCTTACATGTAGCCCATTCACTAATAAACCTTTTTTTTTTTCGCATTACGCGGGCCTCTCACTGCTGCAGCCTCTCCCGTTGTGGAGCACAGGCTCCGGACGCGCAGGCTCAGCGGCCATGGCTCACGGGCCTAGCCACTCCGCAGCATGTGAGATCTTCCCGGACCGGGGCACGAACCCGTGTCCCCTGCATCGGCAGGCAGACTCCCAACCACTGCGCCACCAGGGAAGCCCCCCTAATAAACCTTTTTAAAGCAGTTCTTCTAACCCAGTTTTACCTTTTTCCAGAAAAGAGAATCTTGACTATAATAATAATGTATGATCTACCTCATTCAAGTACCTATCTATAAAAATACCTAGAATTATTTTTAAATTCATATCATTTGAAGGAAAAAATGGCTTAATTGAGAACTACTAATCATATTCTTCGAAATGAAGAAACTGTACTTATTAAAATACAGTTAACTTGAACTTTCTCTAAATAGTTCTACAATTTTACCCTGAATTGACATATACAACTTTCTCTAAATAAATCTACAATTTTATCCTGATATTAACGAAAAGTTCCTTCTCAATAAGAAATTAATCTCCCTTACCCAGCCTGGCCAGGAGAACAGACTCTGTGTTGGTCTCATCTGGATTTATCATCTTCCAAATTCTACTAGTAACCTTGTAATTTAAGCCTGTAATACATTTAACATATTATTCTGAGACTCTGCAAAAGCACAAGGTTCACTGAAATGAACAAAACTTTAATAACTGCTTTTGGTGGATGACAACTTTCTCTAATATGCTTTGTATTAATGGTCATTTCTTTCTGCAAACTTAGCTCTAAGCTCTTTGTTTCTTTTTACCATCGTGATTATCCTTCTATGCTTCTGTTCTCTGCTCTGGGTGGAGCCAAGAGCTCCTATGGTAAAAAGAGACATATCTCTATTGGGGTCCAAGCAGAAAACAACTAACCCAGAGGGCACAGAAAACCTGCAGTGTCACTACTTTTGAAACACATTTGAGGAGCTCCATTTGCTGCAGTATCTCAAAGCTGTTATTGTTGAATAATTTAATACCCCAAATCACATGGGCTGCATACAGAGCTGCACACCTCAAGCACTGTTTCATGTTTATAGAATAATATTTAAAGTCCTTTCTCACAGCCTCCCTCATTTGATGGCTGACACAATCCTGGGAAACAGGTAAATAAGACATAATTATTACAATTTTATAACTGAGGAATATGAGAGTCTTAAATCTGTAAGTGATGGCAAAAATCATAGCCCCTAAAGTCAGATTCTAATTCCAGTGCATTCACTTGGTGTGAGCTCTTCATCCATTCATCTTAGTTTCCTCCAATCTCTTAAACCAGTTGTGAGGATTAAATGGGATCAGGGATGAAAAGCACTGGTATGCTAATGGCATTTTACTACTCCTCAGAGATCTGGGTCTGACCACTCAGCCAATAAATGGCAAAATTCAGAACAGAATCCAACTTTCTGACTCCTGAGCAAGTAGAAAAATAGCAGCTCAGGGCCCACAAGTCCCTTGGACAATGATGCTTTATGACTTGTCCATAATGTGAAAATTTCTCTCCAGATCCAAGTTTTGTGCAGCCTGTCACTTAATTTGGAAGCTCTTTAAGAATACAAAACTGAGAATATCAGATTAGGGTATAAAAGTGGTATTTATTTAGAAGGAGAAAAGAAGTCACAACAAATTATAAGTTTTAAAAACCTAAATTTCTCTTTCTGATTTTTGTTGTTAGTGTATAGGAATGCCAGAGATTTCTGTGCATTAATTTTGTATCCTGCAACCTTACCAAATTCATTGATTAGTTCTAGTAGTTTTCCGGTGGCATCTTTAGGATTTTCTATGTTTAGTATCATGTCATCTGCAACAGTGACCGTTTTACTTCTTCTTTTCCAATTTTTTATTTCTTTTTCTTCTCTGATTGCCGTGGCTAGGACTTCCAAAACTATGTTGAATACAAGTGGCGAGAGTGGACATACTTGTCTTGTTACTGATCTTAGTGGAAATGCTTTCAGTTTCTCACCACTAAGTATGATGTTTGCTGTGGGTTTGTCATATATGGCCTTTATTATGTTGAGGGAGTTCCCTTTATGCCTATTTTCTGCATCTGTTGAGATGATCATATGGTTTTTATTCCTTAATTTGTTAATATGGTGTATCACATTGATTGATTTGCATATATTGAAGAACCCTTGCATCCCTGGGATAAATCCCCCAATCCCATTTACCATTGCAACAAAAAGAATAAAATATCTAGGAATAAACCTACCTAAAGAGGCAAAAGACTTGTATTCAGAAAACTATAAAACACTGATAAAAGAAATCAAAGATGACATAAACAGATGGAGAAATATAACATGTTCTTGGATTGGAAGAATCAATATTGTTTAAATGACTTTACTGCCCAAAGCAATCTACAGATTCAGTGCAATCCCTATCAAACTACCAATGGCATTTTTCACAGAATTAGAATCAAAAATTTTACAATTCATATGGAAACACAAAAGACCCCGAATAGCCAAAGCAATCTTGAGGAAAAAAAAAAAAACGGAGCTGGAGGAATCAGGCTCCCCAACTTCAAACTATACTGCAAAGCTACAGTAATCAAGACAGTATGGTTGGTACTGGCACAGTAACAGAAATACAGATCAACAGTACAGGATAGAAAGCCCAGAGATAAACCCACACACATATGGTCACCTAATTTATGACAAAGGAGGCTAGAACATACAATGGAGAAAAGACAGCCTCTTCATTAAGTGGTGCTGGGAAAACTGGACAGCTACATGTAAAAGAATGAAATTAGAACACTCCCTAACACCATACACAAAAATAAACTTAAAATGGATTAAAGACCTAAATGTAAGACCAGACACTATAAAACTCTTAGAGGAAAACACAGGAAAAACACTCTTTGACATAAACCACAGCAAGATCTTTTTTGACCCACCTCCAAGAGTAATGGAAATAAAAACAAAAATAAACACATGGGACCTAACGAAACTTCAAAGCTTTTGCACATCAAAGGAAACCATAAACAAGATGAAAAGACAACCCTCAGAATGGGAGAAAATATTTGCAAATGAATCAATGGACAAAGAATTAATCTCCAAAATATACAAACAGCTCATGAAGCTCAATATCAAAAAAACAAACAATTCAATTAAAAAATGGGCAGAAGACCTAAATAGATATTTCACCAAAGAAGACATACAGATGGCCAAGAGGCACGTGAAAAGATGCTCAACATTGCCATTGTTAGAGAAATGAAAATCAAAACTACAGTGAGGTATCACCTCACACTGGTCAGAATGGCCATTATCAAAAAATCTAGAAACAATAAATGCTGGAAAGGGTGTGCTGAAACAGGAACCCTCCTGTGCTGTTGGTGGGAAAGTAAATTGATACAACCAACATGAAGAACAGTATAGAGTTTACTTAAAAACCTGAAAATAGAACTACCATATGACCCAGCATTCCCACTACTAGGCATATACCCTGAGAAAACCATAATTCAAAAAGAGACATGTACCACAATGTTCATTGCAGCACTATTTCCAATAGCCAGGACATGGAACCAACCTAAATGTCCATCGACAGGTGAATGGATAAAGAAGATGTGGCACATATATACAATGGAATATTACTCAGCCATAAAAAGAAACGAAACTGAGTTATTTGTAGTGAAGTGGATGGACCTACAGTCTGTCACACAGAGTGAAGTAAGTCAGAAAGAGAAAAACAAATACCACATTTTAACATATATATATGGAATCTAAAAAAAGAAAAAAATGGTACTGATAAACATAGTGGCAGGGCAGGAATAAAGATGTAGACATAGAGAATGGACTTGAGGACACAGCTGGGGAAGGGGAAGCTGGGGAGAAGTGAGAATAGCATCGACATATATACACTACTGAACGTAGAATAGTTAGCTAGTGGGAAGCAGCCGCATAGCACAGGGAGATCAGCTCGGTGCTTTGTGACCACCTAGAGGAGTAGGATAAGGAGGGTGGGAGGGAGGCTCAAGAGGGAGGGGATATGGGGATATACATATGCATATGGCTCATTCACTTTGTTCTGCAACAGAAACTAACACAGTATTGTGAAGCAATTATACTCCAATAAAGATCTATTTTTTTAAAAAAGCCTAAAAATGAAAACATTACAAAACCAAAAAGATAACATATCAACTAACAAAAACACCTCTATAATACCTTTTTCCTCCATTTTTTGCATACTCTGACCACTTCTTCATATAATCATTTTGACACATTTTCCAATACAGAGACTAGCAGAATAAGTCATTGTTTTCTTCTAGCACAGTTGGTTGCTTCATTTTATTGCAGACAATTTTACCTGCAGTTTGGTCTGAAACTGACAACTTAGGCAAGATACATCAGATATTCTAAGGTGCCATCTGATGTGCTGGAGTACATAAAATACACAACTTCAGTTGGCCCTACTGCTATAGATTTGTGTCCTATAAACACAGTAATTCTGATCAATTCTATTTCATGTATATCCCACACACACAAAAAAAAAGATGGAGTGTTACTGACTAGAAAGAACTTCTGCTTTAATTAGGTATCAATACGAACTGAATCCTCCATTTACAATTTTACATGTCTGATAGTTGAGAGAATTTTCCATGGACCAGTTTCTGGCTCCATACATTCCAAGCTTTGTTTCACCCCTTTTCCTACCAATGTACTTCTGGAGCTAGTTTATATCATGATACTGTAGCTTTAGGTGAGGAAGCCAGATGAGCATATAGATAGGGAGCAGAGGAGTGTCCCTGTAAACTATGTGAACACTAGAACACCTAGCAATAACTTAGGTATATACTAAAGTGACTTCAAACTACACAACTTATCTCATAAATCCCTTAGCCAGATCCCCAAAATGCATACAGTCCCTCCAAGGCCACATACCATGAGAGAAAGCATGTCAGAGGAAAATTTGGAGTAGAGAAAATAGTCTTAACTGATTGCTATTAAAATATTACATATTTTTTCAAATTTACAGAACATATGACCATTAGAACCCACTGCTAGGGCCCCTCCTTGCAGGGCTTGAGATGGGGCTAGTGCAAGTGAGGGGCCCTGGGGCTTCAGCTTCAAAGGAAATCCAACTCTGCACAGATCCATCCCCAAAGCAATGCCAGGGAGCCAACTCAATCAGATGCCTCCATTTTTGTTCATAAGAGGCAAAATACTTCTAGGATTCTCAAGCAGTTTAAAAAGATAAGTTAACTCCTTACAAAGGCTACCTTTATGCCCCTTCTAATTTATTTATTCTCTTGGACCAGTCTTGCTGCTTTGAAAAACCTGAGGAACATCTAGGCAAAGAAAAGCAAAGGATTCACAGCCGGAAAGAAAACATGTCTATGTATTGGTTGTTCATCCTATGACATTTTGACACCTGAGAACATTTTAGGACATTTTAGCTCTAACCCTAACTTTGATTTGCCCATGTTGTATTACCAATTCAGATTCACTTTAACCCTGAAAACGCCAAGCTGAAAAGATTCTGTAGCACCTAGCCACAGATTGTTTCTATCCTGACTTGTTTTCATTTCACCATGGATCTCTGAGCAGTCACTGAGCTAATCCAATTTTCAGGCCCATTAATCTGGAATTTCAACTCAAAGGAGAGACGATGCAGCTCCCTGATGGGTTGGCAGGGCAGAAGCAACTGTGACAGCAACATCTTAAAACTTCTCCTGCGGCCTACAGATCAGTGTGCGTGTTATTTCCCCCGACCTACTTGTGGAGGTCTCCTTAAATGCCCGGGGGAAGGCAGGGGAGGCTACAGCTTGTCTTTTCCCCATTGTTTGTCGTTAATCCTAGCAAGGCTAACCTTCAAGCATTGTGAAATGGACAATGCAGGTTTTTGGAATCTCCAGGTCTTCCACTCCAGTCTCTCCAGTTTGACCGTCAATTTCCTTTAGAATTCACAGTTTTCTTTACTGTCCTTCTCCCTTCTAGTAACCTGTGTTTGAGGAAGATATGATTGAAAAGAAAACAAGAACAAAATGCCCACACTAGGGTGCAAATGAGTACATTTTAGTGTTTCACTAACGGTGTCTATGGACACTGGCTGCATATTAAAATTACCAGGGACTTTTAAAAACAATTCCAATACCTGGGCCCTGATCCAGACTAATAAAATCAGGCACTCTGGGGGTCAGGTCCAAGCATGGGGAATTTTCTATTATCTCCCCAGGTGAATCTGTTTTGTCATTTTATTTTCATGGAGAAAGGAAACAGAAGGGAAAATCTGGAGCACCATTTGCAGAATTTCAGGCAACAGAAAGCAAGGGAGATATTTTAGGGAGCAGATGGCAGAGGGTTTTTTCAGCAGCCTTAAAATCCCTGAAGTAGTCAATTTACTTCTCCCATTCATAGACAGAGACTGCTCTAAAATTGCTTTCACCTATAGCAACCACATTAGAATGAAACAGACCAATCGAAGTGCCGTTATTTTGTAACAATTCAGTACCAGGACATCTGTAAAAAGCTGCTTTCATACTTCGATTATGGATTTCATCCACTGTATTTTGTGCATGTCACAAACAGTGACAGCAGATGTCATTATAGGACAGAAGTTTTTTATTTCTCTGTTAATGTTGTTTATTAACAAGCACTGTGTGAGCACCCACTGTGGAGACCTGTCCTGGGAGCCATTAGAAAATAACGGCAGAGATAATCCCTCCTTAGCTATAAAATCCTATGATTCTGAGGCAAATCTCTTCTATGAATGCTGAACACTTTGGAAAGACCTCTTAGGAGACAAAATTTTGGAGGCATCAAAGAGCAAATTATTCTGCCAAATTGTTTCCTTTCTGATCTGCCTGAAATTCCTATTTCTTCTAGATGCATCAATGTAAGTTGCACGAACTTCATTTGGAAAAGGTGGCGTTACACTGTAGCACCTACTACCCCCTTGGCCTATATTGGTCACCAGATCACCTAGAACAAATTCCTCAAGGTTTAGAGCCCTGAGCAGGAAAAGTCTATACTAGAAAAAGGGACCAGAACAGTACAAGCCGCTCTGAGGTGGCGTGAACACTGCAGGCTGGGAAAGGACACGGATGCCCAAAAGAAGAGCTTCAAGAGGATGGTCCCAAAAAGGGCAGGCGACAGGGTCAGAAGAACATGGATATCACTATCTCTGCCTACTTCCCAAGTGTTGCCTTGGCACGTTCAGGCTTTGTGTTTTCAGGACAACCTGTTGCTGGTTTGAACCTTTTTGGCTCTATGGCCTTCATGTTACTGACCATTCTCTACCAGTTTTCACCTGGCTTCTTGCAACCTGGCTCCCCCTGCTGCCTGCTCCTAGTTTCTAACCCTACCTTTCACTAGCTGCCGCCACCACTGCCTGACCCCAAATACAGGATAGGATGATGTCCCTTTAAAATAAAGTTGAAGAGTGAACCGCGGGTCATTGGGAAGCAGAAGAGAAGTAAGATACGTGGTGGTAACAGTAATAGCAATTGTATTACTAAGACACTGCATGTTTATTAGTGAATAGGTGTGTCAGCAGTGATCAGGGAATGCTCCCACTTTTAGGAATGTGTTCCTCCCTTTCTGCCTTCCTCTCAATGGGGGTATTCTTATACTATTCTCTGTCTAGAAAGAGAGTGTTCGGAGCACATGTGAAAAACTCACATAAACTCCAGTCTGAATGGAAAGATCTGGGTATGAGTGCCCTGCTAAATAGTGAGTGAGACCTGAGTCTAAATGAACACTATTAGTATTTTTATGTGGAAATTCTAAGGTTAACATAATCTGTAGAATTATGGGATACACACATATCTAAGGTATTTTTATGATGTTGCTTTTACATGCTACCTCCATTAAGAAAAATTAGCATTTGTTAGACCAACTGTCTTTATATCTTAAGACATCATTATAATCACATATTAAGAAAACATATTTATGTTCTGAAATATTCTCTACCCCAAAAGCATTAATTCATACTTGCTTTTCATTCACTACATGTAACCTGTATAAAATAGTTACTTGGAATGAATTGCAAAGTAGGCCAGGATTAGTGAAACAAGTCAAATTCAGAAGTTCCCAGTCAATGGTAAATGATGTTGAGAGAGTTATTTTAAATAAAAAATTGAACAATATGCCCCAGATAGTATGAAGGCTTTATCAATGAAAAAATCTTAGTCAACAGTCAATCTAAGAAAGAAATAGAGAATTTTATTCGGGCTAACCTGAGGATTATAACGCAGGACACAGTCTTTCAGGAACTACCGAGGACTATTTCCCCACTAGAAGTCAAAGCACAGCTATATAAGTTTTTGAGACAAAGGGTTACACATCAAAGGGTTATACATCAAAGTAACATAATGACAGTTTGCACAGTCCAACAAGGTGAGTAGTAGGTCATCATGACCCCTTACAGGATTGAGGAGGAATGTTATCTCCTAAGGAGTTATCTTGCTGGCACCAGGAGTTAATTGCTTTCTTTGGTGAGCAGGCATTCCTGTGTTTTCTAAGGGGATCTAGTTAAGGTACCATGTAGATGCACAATGCACACTAAAGAGGAGGAGACAGTGGCTCAAACAGCAGAGAAAATTTTATGTTAAATATTTCTTGTCCTGCCTTAAATATAATTTCATTTTGTCAGCTTAAATAAATATATCTCGAATCAGTCGGACTCAAAGTACTGGCTCTAATGTTCAAACTTAATTATAAATACAAATGATTTTGTGACAATCCAATTGAGATTATAAGGTTGCTGTAGCTTTAAAAAAACGTTACACTATAAAAAATCTTAGCTTTGTTTGCAGCAATACCTTGCTAGAATACAACAATAGCAATTAAACTAAAAAGAGTAAACTTTCAAGGGGAAAAATGGTATGAACTTTCTTTTTCAATGGTTATTTGAATTAGCCATGGATGGCATTGAAACAATAAGAATTTATAAGCAGGGCTTCCCTGGTGGCGCAGTGGTTGAGAGTCCGCCTGCCGATGCAGGGGACGCGGGTTCGTGCCCCGGTCTGGGAAGATCCCACATGCCGCGGAGCGGCTGGGCCCGTGAGCCATGGCTGCTGAGCCTGCTCATCTGGAGCCTGTGCTCCGCAACGGGAGAGGCCACAACAGTGAGAGGCCCGCGTACAGCGAAAAAAAAAAAAAAAAAAAAAAAAGAATTTATAAGCAGACAGAAAAGATCATTTGAACTGAAAAATAATTCCTAGCATGTCATCCAAGTAAATATAGAACAGCAAAACCAAGTCCTGGATGTTTTAGTGGGTAGTCTACTTACATGGCCTTAACCTAAGTACATTTAGATCATTAAGACCAATAAAGAGTCTCTATTGTGCCCCGTACACTGGGATTTGGCCAAAAAAATTTTTTTTAATAAACAGGATTAAGATGA
Organism: Tursiops truncatus; assembly: GCF_011762595.2. Classification (NCBI taxonomy): domain Eukaryota; kingdom Metazoa; phylum Chordata; class Mammalia; order Artiodactyla; family Delphinidae; genus Tursiops; species Tursiops truncatus. The sequence goes on along the minus strand of NC_047038.1, from coordinate 66,562,496 downwards.
GTTAGTGAAGGTGGCTTTCAATCAGGCATCAGATTTAGTTAAGAAGCAAGATTTGAAGAAACAGCAACAACAGTGATGGGCCTATCTCATTCATTTATTTATTCAATGAATGTTTTTTGAGTACTTATTATGGGTCCAGCACTATGATAAGTTCAGAGGATTTAGTGGTGTCCAAGGTAGCTCTTACAGAGCTTCCCTCTAGAGAGCAGTCTTCGGCCTAGTGTATCATAGCCCCGAGAATGCAGGATCATTTTTCAATGGGTACATGGGCATGGGTGGTTTTAAGAATATTAATTTCTAAATGTGGTATATACATATGGTATTTGAGAATGTTCTAATTTCATTCTTTTACATGTAGCTGTCTAGTTTTCCTATCACCACTTATTGAAGAGACTGTCTTTTTTCCATTGTATATTCTTGTCTCCTCTGTCATAGATTAACTGACCATAAGTGCAGGGGGTTATTACTGGGCTCTCTATTCTGTTCTGTTGATCTGTGTGCCTGTTTTTGTGCCAGTACCATACTTTTTGATGACTATAACTGTGTAGTATAGTCTGAAGTCAGGAAGCATAACTCTTCCAGCTCTGTTCCTCTTCCTCAGGATTGTTTTGGCTATTCGGGGTCTCTTAAGTTTCTACACAGATTTTAAAATTATTTGTTCTAGTTCAGTGAAAAATGTCATTGGTATTTTGATAGGGATTGCACTGAATCTGTAGATTGCCTTGGGTAGTATGGTCATTTTAACAATGTTAATTCTTCCAATCCAAGAACATAGTATATCTTTCCATCTGTATGTGTCATCTTCGATTTCTTTCATCAGCGTCTTGTAGTATTTGGAGTACAGGTCTTTTACCTCTTAGGTAGGTTTTTTCCTAGGTACTTTATTCTTTTTGATGTGACGGTAAATGGGATTGTTTCCATTCTGATATTTCGTTGTTCGTGTATAGAAATGCAACAGAATTCTATATATTAATTTTGTATCCTGCAACTTCACCAAATTCATTGATGAGCTCTAGTAGTTTTTTGGTGGCATCTTTAGGATTTTACATGTATAGTATCATGTCATCTGAAAATAGTGACAGTTTTACCTCTTCTTTCCAATTTGGATTCCTTTTATTTCTTTTTCTTGTCTGATTGTTGTGGTTAGGACTTCCAAAACTATGTTGAATAAAAGTGATGAGAGTGGGCATCCTTGTCTTGTTCCTGATCTTAGAGGAAATGCTTTCAGCTTCTCACCACTGCGTATGAAGTTAGCTGTGGGTTTGTCATATATGGCCTTTATTATGTTGAGGTAAGGTCCCTCTATGCTCAATTTCTGGAGAGTGTTTACCATAAATGGATGTTGAATTTTGTCAAAAGCTTTTTCTGCATCTTTTAAGATGATCATATGATTTTCATTCTTCAATTTGTTAATGTGACGTTATCACACTGATTGATTTGTGGATATTGAAAAATTCTTGTATCCCTGGGATAAATCCCACTTGATTATGGTATATAATCTTTTTTAATGTATTGTTGGATTCTGTTTGCTAATATTTTGTTGGGGGTTTCTGCATCTATGTTCATCAGTGATATTGACCTGTAATATTCTTTTTTGGGGATATGTTTGTCTGGTTTTAGTATCAGGGTGATGCTGGCATCATACAACATTCTCTAACACCATATACAGAAAAAGAAACTCAAAATGGATTAAAGACTTAAATGTAAGACCAGAAACTATAAAACCCTAGAGGAAAACAGGCAGAACATTCTGACATAAATCATAGCAATATTTTTTTTGGATCTGTCTCCTAAAGCAAAGGAAATAAAAGCAAAAATAAACTAATGGGAGCTAATTAAACTTAAAAGCTTTTGCACAGCAAAGGAAACCATTGACAAAACAAAAAGCCTACTGAATGGGATAAAATATTTACAAATTATCTGATCAAAGGAGTTAATATTCAAAATATATAGACAGCTCATACAACTCAACATCAAAAAACCTAATAGCCCAATTAAAAAATGGGCAGAAGATCTGAATATATATTTTTCTAGAGAGGAAATGCAAATGGCCAACAGGCAAATGAAAACATACTCAACATCGTTAATCATCAGGGAAATGCAAATCAAAACCGCAATGAGATATCACCTCACACCTGTCAGAATGGCTATCATCAAAAAGACCGCAAATAACAAATGTTGGCAAGGATGTGGAGAAAAGGGGACCTTTGCACACTGTTGGTAGGAATGTACCTTTGTGCAGCCACTGTGAAAAACAATATGGAGATTTCTCAAAAAACTAAAAATAGAACTACCCTAGGACCAGCAATTCCATTCCTGGGTATTTATCCAGAAAAAACAAAAACACTAACTCAAAAAGATACATGCACCCCAGTGTTCATAGCAGCATTATTTACAATTGCCAAGATATGGAAGCAAACTAAGTGTCCATCGACAGATAAATGGATAAAAGAAAGTGGTATATACATACAATGGGATACTACTTAGCCATAAAAAAGAAGGAAATTTTGCCATTTGCAACAATATGGATAGACTTGGAGGGTATTATGTTAAATGAAATAAGTCAGACAAAGAAAGACAAATACTTATGACATCATTTACATGTAGAATCTAAAAAATACAACGAACTAGTGAATATAACAAAAAAGAAACAGACTCACAGATATAGAGAACAAACTAGTGGTTACTAGGTGGGTGAGGGAAGGGGGGAGGGGCAAGATGGAGTAGGAGCAAGCTGGAGTAGGGGATTAAAAGGTACAAACTATTATGTATAAAATAAGGTAAAAGATATGTTGTGTAACACAGAGGATATAGCCAATATTTTATTATAACTATAAATGGAGTATAACCTTTAAAAATTGTGAATTGCCATATTGTACACCTGTAATCATATAATTGTGCATCAAATATAACTCAATAAAAATTATATTAAAAAAGTTAAAAATTAATAAATGTGGTATATACATACAATGAAATACTATTCAGCTTTTAAAAAAGAAGAAAATTCTGCAATATGCAACATGTCAAATGATTAAATAAGATAATATAAGTAATACAAACAAACTTTATTTAACACTTCTTGAAGCAGGCAGGCTCCACCTTCAAGAGTGCCGAGAACAGCAAAGTAAGGGAAAAGGGCTGCAAGCCTTTATAGAAAAAGGCAAGCAGGAAACAAGAAGTATTGGGCTTAAGTTGATTGGCTGTGGTTGCACATATGACCTCATTTAGAATGATCAAGGAACAAGGAAGTAAGTATAGAGCCCAGAGTTGGCTTGGTGTTTGGCGACTGGCTGACAGGATATACTACGCTTCCCGTCAAGTGGAACATTTACAGGTACACAGACGTTATCTAAGTTTTGGTTTGCTAACATGGCACCCTGAACAGGAGTGCCTCCATCTTGGGCCTAGAAATTTACTTTAACATTCAACATGGATGAACCTTGAGGACATGACGCTAAGCGAAATAAAGCTAGGCACAGAAATAAACACATTATATAATTCCACTTATAAGAGGTATCTAAAATAGTCAAATTCATAAAATCTAAGACCAGACTGGTAGTTACCAGTGACTGCAGAGAAGGTGGAAATGTGGAGTTATTAATCATCAGATATAAAGTTTCAGTTAAGTAAGATGAATAAACTCTAGAGATCTGTTGTACAACAGTGCACCTACAATCAACAATAATGTATCCAAAGTTTGTTGGAGGACAGATTTCATGTTATTTTCTTATCACAATAAAACGTTTAAACAACAATACAAAATATCGATTTCTAGATTCTCCACTTCCATATACATTCTATCAAAATTGTGCTGAGAACATGACTGTGGTCCAGTTATCATGATGGATCTTCTCCCACTTCCTATTTCATAATCATCTTTCTCCCACCATACAAAAAAAGGCATAACTTCCTCCCATCTCAAAGTTTACTATGTGCCTATGTAGGAGGATTGCTGAGAGTATTGTGGGATAAATATGATTGTGTACAAATTCATTCACATCTTTATTTTTTCCAGGAAACATTTAGGAACTGCTTCTTATGTTCCAGGCACTGTGGTGGTTTGTATTTTTTTTAAGTTTTTTTTTTTTTTGATGCAGACCATTTTTAAAGTCGTTATTGAATTTGTTACAATATTGCTTCTGCTTTATGTGTTGGTTTTGTTGGCCAGGAGGCATGTGGGATCTTAACTCCCTGACCAGGGTTTGAACCTGCACCCCCTGCATTGGAAGGTGAAGTCTTAACCACTGGACCGCCAGGGAAGTCCCAAAGGCACCGTGTTAAGCACTAGGAAAGTACAAAGCAATAGTCTGTGTTCACTCCCCTTGAAGAAAAGGCAATCTGTTAAGAGAGACCGCTGTGTTAAAGTTGTTAAGATAAAATAAATGTAGCAAAAACAAGGGTAGAAATATTACTCAAATTAACTCATAAAAAAAGGTATGGAAATAACTGTTAATTGCTTGTTTTATTTTCAGATACTAAATTATAGCATAAAATGCAACGCTTATGTATCATTGCTAGTGGATTTCAGGGTTTTTTCCTGAAGATTTATTTTTTTATTTTCTTTTTATTTATTTTTTTAACATCTTTATTGGAGTATAATTGCTTTACAATGTTGTGTTACTTTCTGCTTTATAACAAAGTGAATCAGCTACACATATACATATATCCCCATATCTCCTCCCTCTTGCATCTCCCCATCCCACCCTTCCAGGTGGTCACAAAGCACTGAGCTGATCTATGCTGATCTCCCTGTGCAGCTGCTTCCCACTAGCTATCTACTTTACACTTGGTAGTGTATGTATGTCCATGCCACTCTCTCACTTCGTCACAGCTTACCCTTCCCCCTCCCCGTGTCCCCCTCCTCAAGTCCATTCTCTACGTCTGCATCTTTATTCCTGTCCTGCTCCTAGGTTCTTCAGAACTAATTTTCTTTTTTGGAGATTCCATATATATGCATTAGCATACACTATTTGTTTTTCTCTTTCTGACTTAACTTCACCCTGTATGACAGACTCTAGGTCCATCCACCTCACTACAAATAATTTCCTTTCTTTTCACAGCTGAGTAATATTCCATTGTATATATGTGACACATCTTCTTTATCCATTCATCAGTCAATGGACACTTAGGTTGCTTTCATGACCTGGCTATTGTAAATAGAGCTGCAATGAATGTTGTGGTACATAACTCTTTTTGAATTATGGTTTTCTCAGGGTATATGCCCAGTAGTGGGATTGCTGGGTCATATGGTAGTTATATTTTTACTTTTTAAGGAACCTCCATACTATTCTCATAGGAGCTGTATCAATTTACATTCCCACCAACAGTGCAAGAGGGCTCCCTTTTCTCCACACCCTCTCCAGCACTTATTGTTTGTAGAATTTTAGATGATGGCCATTCTGACTGGTGTGAGATTATATCTCATTGTAGTTTTGATTTGCATTTCTCTAATGATTAGTGATGTTGAGCATCATTTCATGTGTTTGTTGGCAATCTGTATATCTTCTTTGGAGATATGTCTATGTCTAGGTATTCTGCCCATTTTTGGAATGGGTTGTTTCTTTTTTTTGGTATTGAGCTGCATGAGCTGCTTGTAAATTTTGGAGATTAATCCTTTGTCAGTTGCTTCATTTGCAAATATTTTCTCCCATTTTAAGGGCTGTCTTTTTGTCTTGTTTATGGTTTCCTTCCATGTGCAAAACCTTTGAAGTTTCATTGAGTGCCATTTGTTTATTTTTGTTTTTATTTCCATTTCTCTAGGAGGTGGGTCAAAAAGGAACTTGCTGTGATTTATGTCATAGAGTGTTCTGCCTATGTTTTCCTCTAAGAGTTTGATAGTTTCTGGCCTTACATTTAGATCTTTAATCCATTTTGAGTTTATTTTTGTGTATGGTGTTAGGGAGTGTTCTAATTTCATTCTTTTACATGTAGCTGTCCAGTTTTCCCAGCACACCTTATTGAAGAGGCTGTCTTTTCTCTATTGTATATTCTTGCCTCCTTTATCAAAAATAAGGTGACCATATGTGCGTGGGTTTATCTCTGGCCTTTCTATCCTGTTCCATTGATCTAGATTTCTGTTTTTGTGCCAGTACCATACTGTCTTGATTACTGTAGCTTTGTAGTACAGTCTGAAGTCAGGGAGCCTGATTCCTCCAGCTCCGTTTTTCTTTCTCAACATTGCTTCAGCTATTCGGGGTCTTTTGTGTTTCCATACAAATTGTGAAATTTTTTGTTCTAGTTCTGTGAAAAATGACACTGGTAGTTTGATAGGGATTGCATTGAATCTGTAGATTGCTTTGTGTAGTAGAGTCATTTTCACAATGTTGATTCTTCCAATCCAAGAACATGGTATATCTCTCCATCTGTTTGCATCATCTTTAATTTCTTTCATCAGTGTCTTATAACTTTCTGCAAACAGGTCTTTTGTCTCCTTAGGTAGGTTTATTCCTAGGTATTTTATTCTTTTTGTTGCAATGGTAAATGGGAGTGTTTCCTTAATTTCTCTTTCAGATTTTTCATCATTAGGGTATAGGAATGCAAGATATTTCTGTGCATTAATTTTGTATCCTGCTAATTTACCAAATTCATTGATTAGCTCTCGTAATTTTCTGGTAGCATTTTTAGGATTCTGTAGGTATAGTATCATGTCATCTGCAGTGACAGCTTTATTTCTTCTTTTCCAACTTGGATTCCTTTTATTTCTTTTTCTTGTCTGATTGCTGTGGCTAAAACTTCCAAAACTAGGTTGAATAATAGTGGTGAGAGTGGACAACCTTCTCTTGTTCCTGATCTTGGAGGAAATGGTGTCAGTTTTTCACCATTGAGAACGATGTTGGCTGTGGGTTTGTCATATATGGCCTTTATTAGGTTGAGGTAAGTTCCCTCTATGCCTTCTTTCTGGAGGGTTTTTTATCATAAATAGGTGTTGAATTTTGTCAAAAACTTTAACTGCATCTATTGAGGTGATCATATGGTTTTTAACCTTCAATTTGTTAATATGGTGTATCACACTGATTGTGGTTTATTACATTTGAGTATAATTGAAGAATCCTTGCATTCCTGGGATAAACCCCACTTTATCATGGTGTCTGATCCTTTTAATGTGCTGTTGGATTCTGTTTCGTACTTTTTGTTAATGATTTTTGCATCTATGTTCATCAGTGATATTGGCCTGTAGTTTTCTTTCTTTGTGACATCTTTGTCTGGTTTTGGTATCAGGGTGAAGGTGGCCTCGCAGACTGAGCTGGGAGTGTTACTCTCTGCTATATTTTGGAAGAGTTTGAGAAGGATAGGTATTAGATCTTCTCTAAATGTTTGACAGAATTTGCCTGTGAAGCCATCTGGTCCTGGGCTTTTGTTTGTTGGAAGATTTTTAATCACAGTCTCAATTTCAGTCCTTGTGATTGGTCTGTTTATATTTTCTGTTTCTTCCTGGTTCAGTCTCAGAAGGTTGTGCTTTTCTAAGAATTTGTCCACTTCTTCCAGGTTGTCCATTTTATTGGCATATAGTTGCTTGTAGTAATCTGTCATGATCCTTTGTATTTCTGCAGTGTCAGTTGTTACTTCTCCTTTTTCATTTCTAATTCTATTGATTTGAGTCTTCTCCCTTTTTTTCTTGAGGAGTCTGGCTAATGGTTTATCAATTTTGTCTATCTTCTCAAAGAACCAGCTTTGTTTTATTCATCTTTGCTATCATTTCCTTCATTTCTTTTTCATTTATTTGTGATCTGATCTTTATGATTTCTTTCCTTCTGCTAACTTTGAGGTTTTTTGTTCTTCTTTCTCTAATTGCTTTAAGTGTAAGGTTAGGTCGTTTATTTGAGATGTTCTTGTTTCTTGAGGTAGGATTGTATTGCTATAAACTTCCCTCTGAGAACTGCTTTTGCTGCATGCCATAGGTTTTGGGTCATCATGTTTTCATTGTCATTTGTTTCTAGGTATTTTTAAATTTCCTCTTTGATTTCTTCAGTGGTCTCTTGGTTATTTAATAGTGTATTGTTTAGCCTCCATGTGCTTGTGTTTTTTACAGATTTTTTCCTGTAATTGATATCTAGTATCATAGCCTTGTGTTCGGAAAAGATACTTGATACGATTTCAATTTTCTTAAATTTACCAAGGCTTGATTTGTGACCCAAGATATGATCTATCCTGGAAAATGTTCCATGAACACTTGGGAAGAAAGTGTAATATCCTGTTTTTGGATGGAATGTCCTATAAATATCAATTAAGTGTATCTTGTTTAATGTATCAGTTAAAGCTGTGTGTCCTTATTTATTTTCATTTTGGATAATCTGTCCATTGGTGAAAGTGGGGTGTTAAAGTCCCCTACTATGATTGTGTTAGTCAACTTCCCCTTTTAGGGCTGTTAGCATTTGCCTTATGTATTGAGGTGCTCCTATGTTGGGTGCATAAGTATTTACAATTGTTATATCTTCTTCTTGGATTGATCCGTTGATCATTATGTAGTGTCCTTCTTTGTCTCTTATAACAGTCTTTATTTTAAGGTCTATTTTGTCTGATATGAGAATTGCTACTCCAGCTCTCTTTTGATTTCCATTTGCATGGAATATCTTTTTCCATTCCCTCACTTTCAGTCTGTATGTGTCCCTAGGTCTGAAGTGGGTCTCTTGTAGACAGCATATATATGGGTCTTGTTTTTGTATCCATTCAGCCAGTCTATGTCTTTTGGTTGGAGCATTTAATCCATTTACATTTAAGGTAGTTATAGATATGTATGTTCCTATTACCATTTTCTTAATTGTTTTGGGTTTGTTATTGTACGTCTTTTCCTTCTCTTGTGTCTCCTGCCTAGAGAAGTTCCTTTTGCATTTGTTATAAAGCTGGTTTGGTGATGCTGAATTCTCTTAGCTTTTGCTTGTCTGTAAAGGTTTTAATTTCTCTGTCAAATCTGAATGAGATCCTTGCTGGGCAGAGTAATCTTGGTTGTAGTTTTTCCCCTTTCATCACTTTAAATGTGTCCTGCCACTCCCTTCTGGCCTGCAGAGTTTCTGCTGAAAGATCAGCTGTTAACCTTATGGGCATTCCCTGCTATGTTATTTGTTGTTTTTCCCTTGCTGCTTTTAATATGTTTTCTTTGTATTTCATTTTTGATAGTTTGATTAATATATGTGTCTTGGCATGTTTGTCCTTGGATTTATCCTGTATGGGACTCCCTGTGCTTCCTGGACTTCCTTTCCCATATTAGGGAAGTTTTCAACTATAATCTCTTCAAATATTTTCTCAGTCCCCTTATTTTTCTCTACTTCTTCTGGGACCCCTATAATTCAAACGTTGGTGAGTTTAATCTTGTCCCAAAGATCTCTGAGACTGTCCTCAATTATTTTCATTCTTTTTTCGTTATTCTGCTCTGCAGTAGTTATTTCCACTATTTTATCTTTCAAGTCACTTATCCTTTCTTCTGCCTCAGTTATTCTGCTATTGATTCCTTCTAGAGAATTTTTAATTTCATTTATTGTGTTTCTCATCATTGTTTGTTTGCTCTTTAGTTCTTCTAGGTCCTTGTTAAATGGTTCTTGTATTTTCTCCATTCTATTTCAAAGACTTTGGATCATCTTTACTATCATTACTCTGAATTCTTTTTCAGGTAGACTGCCTATTTTCTCTTCATTTGTTTGGTCTGGTGGGTTTTCACCTTGCTCCTTCATCTGCTGTGTGTTTCTCTGTGTTCTCATTTTGCTTAACTTACTGTGTTTGGGGTCTCCTTTTCATAGGCTGCAGGTTCGTAGTTCCCATTGTTTTTGGTGTCTGCCTGCAGTGGCTAAGGCTCGTTCAGTGGGTTGTGTAGGCTTCCTGGTGCAGCGGACTGGTGCCTGTGTTCTGGTGGATGAGACTGGATATTGTCTTTCTGATGGGCAGGACCACATCCAGTAGTGTATTTTGGGGTGTCTGTGACCTTTTTATGATTTTAGGCAGGGTCTCTACTAATGGGTGGGGTTGTGTTCCTGTCTTGCTAGTTCTTTATCATAGGGTGTCCAGCACTGTAGCTTGCTGGTCGTTGAGTGGAGGTGGGTGTTAGCATTTAGATGGAGATCTCTGGGAGAACTTTCGCCCTTTTTTTTTTTAAACATCTTTATTGGAGTATAATTGCTTTACAATGGTTTGTTAGTTTCTGCCTTAAAACAAAGTGAATCTGCTATATATATACATATATCCCCATTTGCTGTTTGATATTAAGTGGAGCTGGGTGGTCTCTGGTGGACCAATGTCCTGAACTTGGCTCTCCCACCTCAGAGGCTCAGGCCTGACACCCGGATGAGCACCAAGACCCTGTCAGCCACACGGCTCAGAAGAAAAGGGAGAAAAAAAAAGACAGAACAAAAAAATAAATAAATAAAATAAAATAGTTACTAAAATTAAAAATTATTAAAAATAAAAATAATTTAAAAGTAATTTAAAAAAAAAGAAAGAAGAGAGCAACCAAGCCAAAAAACAAATCCACCAATGATAATAAACGCTAAAAACTATAATAAAACAAACAACAACAAAAAAAAACAGACAGTCAGAATGCTAGGACAAATGGTAAAAGCAAAGCTATATGGACAAAATCACACAAAGAAGCATACACATACACAGTCACAAAAAGAGAAAAAGAAAAAAAATATATATATTTTTTTAAAAAGGAAGACAGTAACCAAATCAATAAACAAAACTACCAATGATAAATAAACTCTAAATACTAAACTAAAATAAACATAAAACTAGAAACAAATTAGATGCAGAAAGCAAACCCCAAGTCTACAGTTGCTCCCAAAGTCCACCGCCTCAATTTTGGGATGATTTGTTGTCTATTCAGGTATTCCACAGATGCAGGGTACATCAAGTAGATTGTGGAGATTTAATCCGCTGCTCCTGAGGCTGCTGGGAGAGACTTCCCTTTTTCTTCTTTGTTTGCACAGCTCCCTCGGTTCAGCTTTGGATTTGGCCCTGCCTCTGCGTGCAGGTCGCCTGAGGTTGTCTGTTCTTTGCTCAGACAGGACGGGGTTAAAGGAGCAGCTGCTTCGGGGACTCTGGCTCACTCAGGCGGGGGGGAGGGAGGGGTATGGATGCGGGGCAAGCCTGCAGTAGCAGAGGTCACTGTGACGTTGCACCAGCCTGAAGCGTGTCGTGTGTTCTCCTGGGGAAGTTGTCCTTGGATCACGGTGCCCTGGCAGTGGTGGGCTGCACAGGCTCCCAGGAGGGGAGGTGTGGATAGTGACCTGTGCTTGCACACAGGCTTCTTGGTGGCTGTAGCAGCAGCCTTAGCATCTCATGCCCGTCTCTTGTGTCCACGCTGATAGCCGCGGCTCACGCCCGTTTCTGGAACTCATTTAGATGGCGCTTTGAATCCCCTCTCCTCGCTCACCCCAAAGCAATTGTCTCTTGCCTCTTAGGCAGTTTTAGACCTTTTCCCGGACTCCCTCCTGGCTAGCTGTGGTGCACTAGCCCCCTTCAGGCTGTGTTCACGCAGCCAACCCCAGTCCTCTCCCTGGGATCTGACCTCCGAAGCCCAAGCCTCAGCTCTCAGCCCCCACCCACCCTGGTGGGTGAGCAGACAAGCCTCTCGGGCTGGTGAGTGCTGGTTGGCATCGATCCTCTGTGCGGGAATCTCTCCGCTTTGCCCTCTGCACCCTTGTTGCTGCTCTCTCCATGGCTCCAAAGCTTCCCACCAGCTACCCCTCATCTCTGCCAGTGAAGGGGCTTCCTAGTGTGTGGAAACTTTTCCTCCTTCACAGCTGCCCCCCAGAGGTGCAGGTCCCGTCCCTATTCTTTTGTCTCTGTTTTTTCTTTTGCCCTACCCAGGTACATGGGGAGTTTCTTGCCTTTAGGGAAGTCTGAGGTCTTCTGCCAGTGTTAGGTAGGTGTTCTGTAGGAGTTGTTCCACAGCAGATGTATTTCTGATGTATTTGTGGGGAAGAAGGTGATCTCCATGTCTTACTCCTCCGCCACCTTGAAGGTCTCTCGGATTTCAGTTTTAAGAAAGTAATCAAGATATTTGGACAGAGGCATCTTCATTACTTTCTGTCATTTCACTTACACAACTGGATTCTCTACCTAAGTGGAAGGTATCCTCAAATCAGATAATGTCTATAATGAATGTCTCCTCCTTCTTATATGCCACTTTTTGGAGTGACATATAAGAAGACTTCATTCAGGAACTAATAAATATCAGAGCCCTCTTTAGAGTTTCCTGTTGAATGCTGGCTCTACTCAGACTGAATTGGGAGACACTGTAAACAGAATAAAAGATAAAGAGAAGGGGAGACTATGTCTACTGTCCTTAATACAGCCATCTTTATGGCTGCCTAGATGCCTGAAGCCCTCAAGAGATGACCCTTTATTCACTCACTCATTAAACAAATATATATTAAATGTTTACTATGTGTCAGGCACTATTCTTGGCACTGAAGATACAAGATGTAAGAAAAAAACACCAGTCAGCCTGGCTGTGTGCGCTTCTCCCACAGGATCCAGGTTTCCTGGTAAAGACACAGTGGAGGCAGAGTTGGATTTAACCAGGGCTGCAGTTTAGCCAATGAACACAAGGAAGCCGAAACAAGAGAGACAAGGAATTGGAAGTGGGTGCAAGAGAGTGATTTTAATAATTACCTAGAATTAGGCTTGATATGGAGAGACTAAGGACATGAGGCGGGGTGAGAAACAGTGAAAAGTGCCCATGTAGATGGCAAGCTTGACCATGACTCTGCTGCCCTATAGTGACTACAGTGACCATCTCCAAAGCCAGGAACCTTAGGCCCCTGAGCATTTTTAAATTTTATTTTGTTCTGAAATAATTATTGACTCCCAGGAAGTTGCAAAAACACCCCTGTGTACACTTTACCTCACTTCTGCCAATGGTGACATCTTTTATAACTGTAATAAGATACTCACGAACATTCTTAGGGTATTGGGTGCCTCGCGATTAGACTAAATTCAGTGAAATAGAGGAGGATGACATAGAAAGAGGCAGCACACACTCAGTGGTATTCATAAACTTGTCCACTCCTTCCTTTGTATCCAGTGCACAGACTTTGAGCTCATGAAGGACTTTGGGCCAGACACACTCAGATTCAAAACCAAGCTGCACTTTTCATTGGCTTTGCCATCTTGAGCAGATTATAATGTAGTTTAAGGCCAAAAATGAATGCTCAATATCACGTGCTGCTCTTTTATGTATGTAACTGATAAAACCAGGAGGGTCTCCAATGGCCCGACAGCAAGTCTCCCTTTCCAGTCTATTTCTGTGAGTAAGGTTGCCTACCCAGACAACACTTTTCATCAAAGGACCTAGGCAGAGGATACTTATCCCTGAGTATCGAGTTTCAGTTCCAAGTCCTAAGAAATATTCAAGCCAAGTCACATCCCCTCCTGGAAACCATGGGTCACTCCACCCTCCTGATTCTATAAAGCCTGCCCCCCACAGCCCCTGGTTGTTCATTCTGCTCCTGAGCACAAACCTGCGTGACCCTGCATAGCCATATACAATGTCTTCCTCCCCTCACTGTGGATATATGCAACTATTGAACTGCTATCAATCTCATCTGTCCACTATCAAGTGACTTGTATTCAGCCATTCCCATCCCCATAACCCTAGTGCAGGAATCCCTCCCTCACCAACAGGGTGAATAGGAGGTGACCAAAACATATGCATCACCTCTCTTGTCTTTTAATCTATGCAACGTGAATTAAAATCAGATCAATTATCTTGCAAAGTCTCTGGAACAAATATTCCCTTACTCTTCCTGAAGATGGGGGCCTCAGATTTCAAGAACCACTTTCTTCACAGTGACTTACCTGTCCTTTCTTTAAACACTTACAGCAATTATAGCATTTATTACTCTAACAAAATGTACATTATCTTTTCATGTGTATTCATCCTTACTGCCACTCCCAAAATTGTAAGAGAAAAAAGTATATCTTACACTTCTTTCCTATGCCTCAAAACACTTTATGTGTGTTTGTGACCATAGTAGATGCTCAAGGAATAAAAATAGCATTCACTGAGTGCTTACCAGAGGTCAGGCCCTAAGCTAAGAGTCTTGCTACATCCTTCACGATGAATGAGATAAGTGTTTTACTTACCTATTGCTGCACAGCAAACTACCCCAAACATAGTGGGTTAAAGCAACGACAATTTTATTATGTTTCATGATTTTGTGTGTAAGAAATTTAGTCATGACTTGGAGAGGTGAAATTTCTACATCATGTTGATGACAGTCACTTGGTGTTATCTGGCTGCCAGATGGACTGATCTAGAGGACCCAAGATGACCTTGCTTTCATGTCTAGTGCCTCAGTGGAGATGGCTAGAAGGCTGGGCTCATCTGAGACTGTCAACTGCAGTGCTTGGTGCACTCTGGGTAATAAGACTACGGCATGGAGGCATAAGGTTCCAAGAGCAAGTGTTCCCTGAGCAAGATGGCAGCTGCAGAACCTTTATGACCTAGGCTTGGAAGTCACATGGCATCACCTCAGTGTACTCTATTGGTCAAGCAGTCACAAGCCCACGCATTTCAAGGAGAGGGGACACAGACCCAACCTGTTGATGGGAGGTATGTCATAGAATTTGGGGCCAGTTTTAAAGCCACTACAGATATTATCCCAACTCTAAAAAGGAGTAAACTTAGACTAACAGAGGGATTGAAAACTTGCCATACAGCAAGCAGCAGGGCAACTGTAGTGACACCTGGACAGGGTATCCATCAATCACAGTCCAAGGTAGGAGCCCTGAAGGCACCTGTATTACTTATTTAATTAAGATACTCTATGTTGAAATCTTTTAATGCTCTTCAAAGAACTTCCAGTATATAAAGAGAGAGCTGCTTCCTATAGCCCATGTATTCCTTAGACAGATACTCCCACAAGTCAGAGAAGATAGTTTACAGTAGAGGGAAAATTTATCACTTTGCCAGAGCTAGGATATGGTTATGACACATTTACAGGAGTGATTGAAATGATTTGGGATGATGTGTCTAAGTCGTGTCACATTACCAAAGATTATGAAGCATCCTAAAAGAAGACTGATTTAGAGGCAATACAGCTAATGCGGTTGCTGCTGAAACTTGCTTTGAATTTGCACTACGTGTGCCTTGGAAAGCAAAAAGCTACTATAATCTGACTTTTCCAGAAAATATTTAATTATCATGTTGAATATTAGTTCATTTAATATATGCCCCTATGGCTAAAGTGTGTGTGTGTGTGTGTGTGTGTGTGTGTGTGTGTGTGTGTGTTCATGTGCATGTGTGTTTCTCATGGGAGGTGAGACTATTAGAGACAGTATTAGCACATTACTTTGAACACATTACTTTGTACAGAAATGATCCTATCTGTGGGAGGTTCTGACAAGGGGAGTAACTTAGAGGGAAAGTGACAAGATGGTAGAGGCAAAAAATGCAAAAGATGGTGGCACAGGGACTTATGTTCCTGATGAGAAATTCGTTGAAGAATCAAGAGGCATAGTAATGAGGCAGGGTGATGTCGTGAGGAAGCAACAGAACATCCTAAAGGCCAAGGCTGGCATCCCAGACCAGACACTTCACAGCTGGCTGAAATCTGAACTGAACCAACTGCCAAATGTATCTGAGCCCCTTTCCTTATATGTAAAGTGGAGGTGATAACACCAAAGTACTGCTGCAAAAATGACAGAGACTGCACTTTCTAGGTACTTAATAAAGGCTGTTTGATGATGATGATTAGTAATTCTCAGTGTCCTCTGATCAACTCTAAGTTCCATGAATGGAAGAAACAGGCATTGATTTCCCTGCTGTATCGAGAGCATCCAGCACAGGGCAGGGCGCCTATTAAGAATCTCATTGCTATTTGATATATAATGCATGAAGGAACGAAAAATTGGGACAGTAGTAGACAACAGCAAAAACTAATGGGGTTAGGGAACAGATACTGTGGCAGCACCTCCAGGTGAATAAGAACATGGGCTTTGGAAAGAGACCTGGCTTTGAACATCAGCGATGCCTCTTAACAGCTACAGGCTTTTGTGGGGATCATAAGCCCTCCCTAACGGGTTGTGGTGATGAAATGAAGAGCTGTATGCGAAGGGCCCTGCACTGGGCACACACAGAGTATACACTTCAACACTGACTGTTGCTGTTAATGTCGTTAATAATCTGGGTTAGTGCACCCTTTCCCATTCCTTGGCTTTCCTGCTCACTGGGAGTCCAGTGGACTTGTGCCAACTAGAACAAGAATTTGGTGAGCCTGCTAGCTTTCATGAGCATTCTGCAGACCTACAGATCTGTGCTCTTTTTTTTTCTGCTTTAAATGTTCTGGCTCTAGGTTCATGCTAATTCTGTTGACTGCTTTAATGTCACAGCTAATGTTACTTAACTCAGTGAGGACGCTTAGCACCACAGGAGAATGGATATAAAGCCCCACGCTACAATTATCAAAGCATGCTATTTTAATCCAAAATACGATGATTCACACTTTACTCCACCTCCCCCCAGCAGTTGACACGTATGCTTATTTGATTTAATTTTATTTTTTTGTTCTCTGCAATGGCTTGTCTCCATTAATTATACACTAAGCCCATTTCTCCCCACACTAGCTGCAACATTTCAGTGTTCTCATCACAAAATGTCAAACTCAAAATGTATTCTGTAATTCAAAGATATGAATTATTGCATGGTCCTCTGAGCTCTGTAATGAAATGTGTTTGTAGTGTTTCTTATTACACCGAAACTTGGCTTTTTCCATTATCTTTCTTTTTACTGATAAATTACAAAAGCAATACATGCTCTGGTCTACACATCGATTGCTGAAGCCAAAGAAGGTGTTCTCTCCCACTATTGTTTTTCTTAAATGCACTCTAGATTTTAAGAGTTTCATTCAAATGTTAAGTCTGATTCGATCAATACTCTGTCTCTTTTCCTTCCTTAATAAAAATAAAATACGGCAATACTATCTTAAAGGAATATTGTAGGGAATCCTTTTTCTATGAGCTTTCTGAAAATAAGTACATGAATAGGATATTTGCAAAAGAAAAACACAAGTGTCCAAGAAACACAAGAAACAACGTTCACCTTTACTGTGGTAGGGGAGGAAAGATTCCTTTTCCTACTAGCCTCCTAGGTTCTCCAGCTGGGGCTCTATAATTGGCCGAACAAAGACAGATTAATAGGAGAAAAGCATAAAAGTTTATTTAATATAAATTTTACCTGACATGGGAACCTTCATAAGGAAATGAAAATCCAAAGAAATGGTTAAACCTGAGCGTTTTAATACGAGGTCTGATGAAGGAAGTCATGGAAAGATATGATAGGACAAAGGGTGATGAGCTAAGGTAATAAACTGGGAGAAACTTAGCAAGGCTGTGTGTTCACATTCCTATTGGTGTACCTCATCTTTGGAGATACGGGTATTCGTTTCCTCCAGTATAGGGAGGGCACCACTCACAAGAGGGTTTTATGGCCTGCTCAGGGGAGAAGGGGAAGGTCAGAGAGTCCTTCCAGGACGTGCAGTTTTCTTATATTCTTTCAAGTTAAAATATTAAGTATGCCATATTTTGGGGCAGTATGTTCTGAACCCCATCACTACCAAATAAATACTAATATAACCAGCATCTATCTATTGCTTCCTGTATACAAGGTCTGTTCTAGGAGCCTTGCATGTATTGATTCTTTTTTTTTTTTTTTTTGCGGTACGCGGGCCTCTCACTGTTGTGGCCTCTCCCGTTGCAGAGCACAGGCTCCGGACGCACAGGTTCAGCGGCCATGGCTCACGGGCCCAGCTGCTCCGCGGCAGGCGGGATCCTCCCGGACCGGGGCACGAACCCGCGTCCCCTGCATCGGCAGGCGGACTCCCAACCACTACGCCACCAGGGAAGCCCCGTACCTTCAGTTTTGACAACACCAATGGACACTTTTCAAACCTGATATAACTAGAACTATTAACCTCGTATAACTAGAACTATTCAATACAGTTTACTACCCACTTCTCGAAACACGCTGAGGTTTTTTCCCCCTTCTGTAACATGGTCCCCTATTCTTTGTAAGTATTAGATTTCCTCTCTGTTCAGAACCCAGCCTCTTTGGTTCTCATTTGCATTCTCCCCATCAGTGATCACATCCAACCCCATTGCTCTTCATATCTCCAGCCAAAATCTCTCCCCTTGACTTCCCTTGAAGTCTTCCAAGCACCTAGATTTACCATATGCCTAAAATGAACTCCTGACATTTATATACACACCCCAAATATTCTCCTCCTCAAGTCATTGCAGTTCCATAAGCTACACATCCATCTACTTGCTCGTTCAAAAGAATGTCATTCGTGAACTTCTCATCCCTTATCTAATCCATTATCCTTTCCTATGAATTGTCCCTCTAAAATACTGGTTCTCAATCAGGGAGATTTTGCCCTCCAAGGGATATTTGGCAAAGGGATACCTGCTTTGTCTGTAGACATTTTTGGTTTTCACAGTAGGGGTGGAGGGAGGGTGGGGATCAGAGAGTGCTACTGGCAGATGAATAGGCCAGGGATCCTGCTAAATATCCTACAATGAACAAGAAGCTCCAACAAAGAATCACGTAGCTCAAAATGTCAATAGGGTTCAGGTTTAAAACTCTGCCCTTAATTATGTCATGAATGTGTCCAATTCTCTCAATCTCTATTGCCAGTACCATGGTCCAATGCATGACCCTCTCTGGCTTTCTTCCTTCCGTGATCTCCTAAGTAGTCTCTCACCTCCTTCACTCTGGCCCCCTACCCCCTCAATCTTTTCTCGGAAAAGATTACTTTTCAGACTAATCTTTATAAAATATAAATCTGAACCTGTCAGAACCCTACCACCACCATAACACCCTTCAATGGTTTCTCCGCTGCACCTAGAATAACAGCCCAACTTCTAATCAAGCCCTGGGTCCTTGCTCACCTTTCCAACTTCACCAAGCACATCACTCTCCCATCACTCAATCTGCCTAAAGCAAACCATGCTTCTTTCTCTTCCTTAACACACCAGGCCCTCTGCTTCTTCAAGACCTTTGCCTACAGTTTTCTTCCTCTCACTCTTTGCCTGTCCAAGCCCCACTCAATGTTCTCATGCTCATATAAACATCACTTCACATTAAGCCTCTCCTCTAAAGCTCCATGATTCTCTGATGGCACGCCTTCTTTCCATTCATGATGCTTGGAACAACTTATATTTTTTTGCATTTTTTTAAACTTTTTATCTTATATTGGAGTATAGCCGATTAACAATATTATGATAGTTTCAGGTGCACAGCAATGTGACTCGGCCATATATATACATGTATCCATTCTCCCCCAAACTCCCCTCCTATCCAGGCTGTTATAATTATATTTTTGTGTGTTTATTATTTAGTGTCTGTCTCCCTGTATAGACTATAAGTGCTTTAAGGTCAAGGAACAAAAGAATGAGAGGAACTGTAAAAACTCTGGGATCCTGGGATATGTGGTCTGAGCAGTTTAGACACAAGGATAGAGGAATTAAAGCAATCTTCACTTTCTTCCTTCACACTTCTGTTTAGGTCTCATGCTATTTTCAGTGAGTTTGTAAGCTTTATCATGGGAGAACAGCACATCTCCCAGTGACTTCTGACAGTGGAGGTTCATATGGAATGTACCTAACCTCACCCACATCTTTCCATCTCTAATTGAAGTATCCTCAACTCCTCTCTCCTACCACAGTGATGGGCATCTTTAAAGCAGTAGCGTGATGGCTTGTACAAACACTCAAAAACTATTTCTCCCCCTCCTCATTCTCAGCTTGTCCCATATTTCATTGAGAACGAAGAAATGACCACAATGAAATTCCATTCGTTTTCCAACAAATCTACCTGCATCTCTACCTACCCTGCCTTCTCTATTGTTACAGTGAACAAACTCTTCCTGCCAATGCCAAGGCCAGCTCTTCTGAATCCTATTCCTGACTGCCTTCTCAAAGACCCTGGTAACCATGACCTCTTTCTGCTGGATCATTCTCAAACATGCTCTGCTATTCCCTTCCTTTAAAAGTAAAACACACACGCGTGCGCACAAGCACACACAAGAAACCCTCACTTAAATGTATGTTCCATTTGCAGCAAACTCACGAGATTTCTCTACAGTTGCTAACACCTCTTTCTCACCTTTCATTCTCTCCTCCACTTACTATTATCAAAGTCAGTAACATTCTCCATCTTACCAAACCTAATGGACTTCTGGGTCATCACTTGTATGACTTCTCAGGAGTATTTGGCATAGTTGCCTATTCTCTTATTCTTAAAGCACTTTCCTTTCTTAGGGTCTGGATCATAATATTCTTCTTGTTCTCTTTTACCTCACTGGATGCTCCTTTTCAGTTTATTCTGCAAGATTCTCTTTTTCTGCTCAACTTTTAAATATTGGAGTTCCCAAGGGAGGGTTTGGTATCCAGGCTGTCCTCTCCAGCCTATCTGCAGTCTCTCCATAGGTTATATCATTTATTCAGATGGCTTTAAATACCACATATATGCTCTCAACTCAGTGGAGTCCAGACTTGTATATCCAACTGCTTTCTTGACAACACCATCAGAATGTTTAATTTGTATCTCAGAACAAAACTCTTTTACAGATGTAGAAAATAAACTTACAGTTACGGGGGGTGGGGGATAAACTGGAAGATTGGGACTGACATATACACACTACTATATATAAAATAGATAACTAATAAGGACCTACTGTATAGCACAGGGAACTCTACTCAATACTCTGTAATGATGATCATCTCAATAGATGCAGAGAAAGCTTTTGACAAAATTCAACACCCATTTATGATAAAAACC
Source organism: Tursiops truncatus (assembly GCF_011762595.2). Taxonomy (NCBI): domain Eukaryota; kingdom Metazoa; phylum Chordata; class Mammalia; order Artiodactyla; family Delphinidae; genus Tursiops; species Tursiops truncatus. The sequence continues at coordinate 66,541,723 of NC_047038.1, read as the reverse complement.
CTGCAGAAAGTAGGCATAGAGGGAACTTTCCTCAACATAATAAAGGCCATATACGACAAGCCCACAGCAAACATCATCCTCAATGGTGAAAAACTGAAAGCATTTCCACTAAGATCAGGAACAAGACAAGGGTGCCCACTCTCACCACTCTTATTCAACATAGTTTTGGAAGTTTTAGCCACAGCAATCAGAGAAGAGAAGGAAATAAAAGGAATCCAAATCGGAAAAGAAGAAGTAAAGCTGTCACTGTTTGCAGATGACATGATCCTATACATAGAGAATCCTAAAGATGCTACCAGAAAACTACTAGAGCTAATCAATGAATTTGGTAAAGTAGCAGGATACAAAATTAATGCACAGAAATCTCTGGCATTCCTATATACTAATGATGAAAACTCTGAAAGTGAACTCAAGAAAACACTCCCATTTACCATTGCAACAAAAAGAATAAAATATCTAGGAATAAACCTACCTAAGGAGACAAAAGACCTGTATGCAGAAAACTATAAGACACTGATGAAAGAAATTAAAGATGATACAAATAGATGGAGACATATACCATGTTCTTGGATTGGAAGAATCAACATTGTGAAAATGACTCTACTACCCAAAGCAATCTATAGATTCAATGCAATCCCTATCAAACTACCACTGGCATTTTTCACAGAACTAGAACAAAAAATTTCGCAATTTGTATGGAAACACAAAAGACCCCGAATAGCCAAAGCAATCTTGAGAACAAAAAAAGGAACTGGAGGAATCAGGCTCCCTGACTTCAGACTATACTACAAAGCTACAGTTATCAAGACAGTATGGTACTGGCACAAAAACAGAAAGATAGATCAATGGAACAGGATAGAAAGCCCAGAGATAAACCCATGCACATATGGACACCTTATCTTTGATAAAGGTGGCAGGAATGTACAGTGGAAAAAGGACAGCCTCTTCAATAAATGGTGCTGGGAAAACTGGACAGGTACATGTAAAACAATGAAATTAGAACACTCCCTAACACCGTACACAAAAATAAACTCAAAATGGATTAAAGACCTAAATGTAAGGCCAGACACTATAAAACTCTTAGAGGAAAACATAGGCAGAACACTCTATGACATAAATCACAGCAAGATTCTTTCTGACCCACCCCCTAGAGTAATGGAAATAAAAACAAAAATAAACAAATGGGACCTAATGAAACTTCAAAGCTTTTGCACAGCAAAGGAAACCATAAACAAGACCAAAAGACAACCCTCAGAATGGGAGAAAATATTTGCAAATGAAGCAACTGACAAAGGATTAATCTCCAAAATTTATAAGCAGCTCATGCAGCTCAACAACAAAAAAACAAACAACCCAATCCAAAAATGGGCAGAAGACCTAAATAGACATTTCTCCAAAGAAGATATACAGACTGCCAACAAACACATGAAAGAATGCTCAACATCATTAATCATTAGAGAAATGCAAATCAAAACTACAATGAGATATCATCTCACACCAGTCAGAATGGCCATCATCAATAAATCTAGAAACAATAAATGCTGGAGAGGGTGTGGAGAAAAGGGAACCCTCTTGCACTGCTGGTGGGAATGTGAATTGGTTCAGCCACTATGGAGAACAGTATGGAGGTTCCTTAAAAAACTACAAATAGAACTACCATATGACCCAGCAATCCCACTACTGGGCATATACCCTGAGAAAACCGAAATTCAAAAAGAGTCATGTACCAAAATGTTCATCGCAGCTCTATTTACAATAGCCCGGAGATGGAAACAACCTAAGTGCCCATCATCGGATGAATGGATAAAGAAGATGTGGCACATATATACAATGGAATATTACTCAGCCATAAAAAGAAACGAAATTGAGCTATTTGTAATGAGGTGGATAGACCTAGAGTCTGTCATACACAGTGAAGTAAGTCAGAAAGAAAAAGACAAATACAGTATGCTAACACATATATATGGAATTTAAGAAAAAAAAAAATGTCATGAAGAACCTAGGGGTAAGGCAGGAATAAAGACGCAGACCTCCTAGAGAACGGACTTGAGGTTATGGGGAGGGGGAAGGGTGAGCTGTGACGGGGCGAGAGAGAGTCATGGACATATACACACTAACAAACGTAGTAAGGTAGATAGCTAGTGGGAAGCAGCCGCATGGCACAGGGATATTGGCTCGGTGCTCTGTGACAGCCTGGAGGGGTGGGATAGGGAGGGTGGGAGGGAGGGAGACGCAAGAGGGAAGAGATATGGGAACATATGTATATGTATAACTGATTCACTTTGTTATAAAGCAGAAACTAACACACCATTGTAAAGTAATTATACCCCAATAAAGATGTTAAAAAAAAAAAATACTCTGTAATGATTTATATGGGGAAAAAATCTGAAAAAGAGTGGATATATGTATATGTACAACTGCTTCACTTTGCTGTACACCCGAAATTAACACATTGTAAATCAACTATACCCCAATCAAAATTTTTTTAAAAAACCCAAAACTCTGGCTCTCTCCACCCCAAATGTGTTCTTCCTCCAATCTTCCCACCTCAGTAAATTGTTCCACCATTCACCTAACTGCTCATTCCATAAACCTAGAAGCTATCTTTTATTCCTTTCTTTCACTCATGTCCCATATCCAATCCAACAGCAGCCCTGTCAAACTACCCCTTCAAAATCTACCCCAAATGTGTCCATTTTTTACCATCTTCATTGCTGCCACCTTAGTCCAAGCCAATCTTATCTCCCATCTGGACCATAAAATAATTTCCTCTCCACAATCCATTCTGTACCATTCTGTAAACAGCAGAGTTCTGTTTGTTTTTTTACTTGAATTTGATCCTGCCATTTTCCTGATTGAAATAAGTGAAAGTGTTGGTGTAATGGTGAGCAGTGGTCACATTCTGAATAAATTTTAAAGGCATAGATGGCAGGACTGCTATTGGATGGGAAGTGCTTCCCATTACCCTTAGAATAATATCCAAGCTCTTGGTCAGGGTTCAAAATCCCTGAATGAACTGGCTTCTATCCACCTCTTCAATCTTATTCCACACTGCTCTCTCCCTCCATCACCCAGTTCAATCCACACTGACCCTAGCTCTCTTCATGAAAATGCAAGCCTCTGAGCCTCTGTATTTGCTCTTCTTTCCGCCTGGGAAGCTCTGTCTCCAAAGCTTTGCATATCACTCTGGCGTTGGCTCAGATGTCATTTTGCATAAGCCTTTCCTTTACCACCCAAGCAGAAGTAGGTCCCCAGTCAGTGACATCTCACACTGTTAGTATGTTTACAGAACTTATTTTTGCTTCATACTTTGTTAATTTTTGTCTCCTTGTTAATAATGGGGGAAGAACTTGACTTAACTTGTTCCCTGCAGTATCTTCCTTGAGTGTAGAAAAGTGCCTGACACCTAGAAGATGCTCAATAAACACGTGTTGTGCTATTAAGTTAGTAAGTTTAAGGGAATATTTTAATGTCATCTTTGTTGAGGATGCAGGTTAGCTGTTCTTCTTGTCATCTGCTGAGGGTATTCACTGGTGCAAATAAGTCATTTAATGATTGAATTTCACATTTAACAATTGCAGGCAGAAGTGATGTTCATTTGTAGCTGGGACTTTGCTAAACTTAATCTCAACTGCCTCAGATGGACAGATTCCCCTGTGCAGTGATGAACAGAACCATAAAGCACCCAAAATAGGAAATGGAGTCCTTGATGTCAAAAGTAATGGTGATTATATGAGAGATAAAACTCTAATATCTATACTTGAGAGAGATTAGGCCGATGTGAAATGCAGCCGCATTATACTACTTGCTTTACACTTCCATACATACCCCAACACAAGGTCTAAGACCCTCTGTGAAATAATGTATTGTTTTCATTTGATAACTGCTAGTGGCGACGATGACCAATATTTTACATATATCCATCAGGTCTAAACCAAATATAACAGAATGAAAGAAATTCAGAAGGATGTTTTAATTTAATTTAGTGACTGATTAGAGCCTACTTATATAACTAACATAATTAATGGTAGCTTCGTGGCTACATTTCAGCTGAGTGAAGAATTTAGTAAGCTCTTCTCTAGGATTGGCAATAAATTTAAAATGTCAGCTTTTCTTTTGCTGAAATGCGTTGAGGGAGCCATGAACAATCCGAAGTACTTTGTGTTCTCTGTCAAGTGAAAGGACAAGTATGTACTGCTTCCTGTAGCACAACTTCTCAAATGCCAATGTGAAAAATATCCTTTTTTAAAAATTTCATTTGAAGTTAGTTAATAACAAGGCCCCCAGTCAAAGTCCAGCAGAGCAATCACCTGAGACTGTGTCCTTTGTCACAGCATTGAGAATGTGCCAAAGATGAAAAGTTTTTCTCTGAGTCTCAATGCTCCCTGGGCATGTCAGCACTACTAAGTCAAATCAGCACATTACCAAAGTGAAAGTACAATCATGGTGTCCTAGTCCAGAACAAATGGCAAAGAGCAAGGGCTATTGGGTTCCTCTACACAGTCTGAGAGGAATATAGAAGTATGGGTTACAGGAGCTAATGCACAAACAAAATGCATAGGCTCATGAAACCCTGGGGACAAAATGCTTTTCTTACTGGGTGGGTGTGAGACGTAGAAAACTGCAGCCTGGGGCCAATGAGAGCCAAAACCACTCGCAAGAGAAGAAACCGTTCCAGGCCAGTTCTCGCATCTCTCCACAGTAGTCTGGGATGATCAAAGCCTGGCCTTCCACTATAGAAATCAGCAACATGAGTTCCAGTCGCCCTGGTGAAAGCATTGCAAAATCTCTGCTGGGTGAAGAGTAGATGAAAATATGTGAGCTACCTGGACGAACTGGAAAATCTACTCCTCCAACCCCTCTTCCCTCAAACTCCTAGACTGCTAGCTTCCAACCTAAAAAGATACCATGTTTTTCCAAAGCTAGTTCTTCTCTTTGTTGTTTTTTAATAATTTTTATTGTATTTATTTTATTTTTTTGATCTAATATTTTTATTGAAATATATTTGGCATACAAGATTGTGTAAATTTAAGGTGTACAGCACAATAATTTGACACATTTATATATTGTAATGTGACTGCCATTGTAGCAATAATTAGCTACACTATAACATGACACTTCTATAACATAACATTATCATTTCCTTTTAGTGGCTGGAATACTTAAGATCTAGTCTCTTAGTAAGTTTGAGGATTATAATATAACAGTGTTGGTTATATTCACTGTACTGTGCATTAGATCTCTAGATTTACTACTCATAGGTCTGTACCCTGTTTAAGGGTTGTTTATGTTGTTTAAACATCTGTCCTATCCCATTTATTATTGTCTCTAATAAATGAAATAGAGACTAAGAAAACAATAGGAAAGATCAATGAAATTAAAGCCTGGTTCTTTGAAAAGATAAAATCGATAAATCTTTAGCTAGACTCATCAAGAAAAAAGGGAAGGGCCCAAATCAATAAAATCAGAAATGAAAAAGGAGAAGTTACAACTGACACTACAGAAATACAAGGAACATAAGAGACTACTACGAGCAACTATATGCCAATAAAATGGACAACCTAGAAGAAATGGACAAATTCTTAGAAAGGTACAATCTCCCTAGACTGAACCAGGAAGAAATAGAAAACATGAACATACCAATTACCAGGACTGAAATTGAATCAGTAATTTAAAAACACTCAACCAGCAAAAGGTCAGGATCAGATGACTTCACAGGTGAATTCTACCAAACATTTAGAGAAGGGTTAACACCTATCCCTCTGAAACTATTCCAAAAAATTGCAGAGGAAGGGACACTTCCAAACTCATTCTATGAGGCCACCATCACCCTGATACCAAAACCAGACAAAGATACTACAAAAAAAGAAAATTACAGACCAATATCACTCATGAATATAGATGCAAAAATCCTCAACAAAATGCTAACAAACTGACTCCAACAGTACATTAAAAGGATCATACACCATGATCAAGTAGGATTTATCCCAGGAATGCAAGGATTTTTCAATATACGCAAATCAATCGGTGTAATATACCACATTAACAAACTGAAGAATAAAAACCATAATTATCATCTCAATAGATGCAGAAAAAGCTTTTGATAAAATTCAACATCCATTTATAGTAAAAACTCTTCAGAAAGTAGGCACAGAGGAAACACACCTCAACATAATAAAGGCCATACATGACAAACCCACAGCTAACATCATATTCAATAGTCATTATTGTCTTTTTGAAAAAGAGGGGCAAAAAAACCCTCTCAAACCAGGAGGGTAAGTAAGTACTATTTAAATGTGCTTGCTTTGGATACCAAGGGGGGAAAAGCGGGGGGGATGAATTGGGAGATCAGGATGAACATATATACACTACTATGTATAAAGCGATAATCAATGAGAACCTACTGTATAGCACAAGGAACTCTACTCAATGCTCTGTAGTGACCTAAATGGGAAGAAAATCCAAAAAAGAGGGGGATATATGTATACATATAGCTGATTCACTTTGCTATACAGCAGAAACTAATACAACATTGTAAAGCAACTATACTCCTATAAAAATTAATTAAAAGAAAAAGTCCAAAGGTGCCCAACTCATTTGGGGGTTAGTATCATTTTGCTATCAAAATCAGACAGTACAGAAGAAAAGAAAATTAGAAGCTCATTTAACTGATCGCAAAAAAAATTTATATTATAAGCATTTACATAGGTTTTATTATGTCAGGAACTTGCCTAAGCCCTGAACATATGTAATTCAAAGACAACTCCTTGACTATTGTCTCCATGTTACTGATAAGGAATTTAGGCATAGAAGGGTCATATGGCTTCCCCAAGGTCATACCGCCAGCTAATTGAATCCAACAGTTCATTTGGAAAAAAAAGACCCCAAAACTGACATCATGCTCAAATGAGGTTAATTCCAGAAGCGCAAAATTAGTTACACTCCATGAAACTCATCAATGCCATTTATCTTATTAGTAGAGTGGAAAAAAGTTATATCATTATTTAAATGAGGCAAAGAGATTTTAATAAAGTTCAGGACCTATTTATCTTTTTCAAAAATCTTAGCAAACTAAGGCTAGAAGAGAACTCCCTCTCACTGGTAAACCTTATATACCAAAATCTTATAGCAAACACTACAGTTAGTGGAAAAACACAGATAAGCATACCCTCCAAATTATAGAACCATACCCAATAAATGACAACTGATTGATACAGTACTAGAAGTCCTACCAATACTAAAAGGAAAGAAAAATAATTAAGAAAAAGAGAAAAATGATCACTATTTGCACTAGATGTTACCATCTCCTAATAAAACCACAGAATTATCACCAAATGAAGCAATTAGAAATAAGAAAGTTCAGAAATTTACCTGAAAATAACAACTTAAAAAATCAATAGCACTAACTTACCCCAGCAATAACCAACTAGAAAACATAACAATAGCAAAAAAAAAGAAAAGGAAAAATGTTATAAAATATCTAGTAGTGAATTTAACCAAGGACACACAACATGAACACATAAGAACACATGGTATGGAGAAAACGTAAAAACCCTAATAAAGGGTATACTAGTTGATTTACAAAATTAAATAGACATTTTATTCTCTTAGGTAAGATGACTTAACATTACAAAGATATTCACTATTCCTAATTATTCTATAAATTCAATGTAATACCAATCACATTTCCAGTTGGATTTTTAAAGAATTAAATAAATTAATTTTATTATTTAATAGGAAGCCAAACTTTAAAAAGATGAAAAAAAGAAGGGCAAGCTGCCAGATATAAATACATACTTTTAACTCCTAATAATAAAAAAAAGATATTGGCATAAGAACAATCATATGGACCAAAAAAACACAATAGAAAGCTCAGGGATAAACCATGTAGAGGGGACACTTTTATATAAGATAAGGATAGCATCACAAATTCATGGGGAAACAATGAATTATTTAGTAAAATGGTTTGCAAAAAGTGAATCCCAGCTTAACCCTACACACCAAAGGAATCTACGAAGGAGTAAATATCTAAAGGTGAAGAATAAAACTAGAAAGCTGATAGAATAAAATGTGGAATAGCTACAGATCTGAGGCGAAGGAAGGATTGTTTAAACAAAACTTTGAAAGCACAAACAAAGAAAAAGGAGTAATTAAGTTGCTTACGTCAAAGTGAAGAATTTCTGGTCAATAAAAGATACTATGGATAAAGTTAATATATAGCTGACAGAATGGAAGAAGATATTTGCAAAGTGTAAAACCAACCAGGGATTAATGTTTAGAATATACAAGAAACACCTACAAATGTATAGTGAAAGGCAACAACCCAAATAGAAAAATCAGTCGGAAATATGAATATTCAATATAGAAGAAACTCAAGATGCTGACAAACAGATGACAAATCAAAGCAACTGGCAATTACAGAAATACAAGTTAAGTGATTGTAGGCTGGCAAAAATTGGAAAGCTGAATAATGCTAACTATCGGCAGAGATGTTGTTAAATATGAATCTTTGTCCACTGCTGGTGAAAATACAGACCAGTGCAAACTTCCTGGAGAGCAACTGGGCACTAGTCAAAATAAATGCATGTCGCATATGACCCAGAAATACTGTACCTGGGTGTATGTCCAAAAGACATTCTCACAAAGTCCCTGAAGACACGGACAGAGTTGTTCATGACAACCCTAGAAATGATGCCAGAGTTTCCCACAGGACGTGTGACCAACAGAGAAGGCAGCTGGGCTTGAGCTATCTTGGCAGGACCCCACTCAAGAGCTCAGTTCACCTGTGACAGAATCCCACCAATAAGAGGCTAAAAGATGGCTTCTTTTGGCCAGAGTCAAGGGGGAGTGGAAAGAGAAGGGCCAGACTGGAGCTTACAGTGCAGGGAAATGTGCAGTGTCATCCTCCAAAGCCTCCCCCTCAAACCTATATGTGTGTCCCATGAGGAGTCAGTGTTCGGTCACCCACCATGGAAAGGACATTGATTGTAAATTACTGTTAGTCAGAAAAGCAGCAAAAGAAGGACATCACTGCTGACCAATTAAGGTAACTACCTCCTCTCCCTCTTCCTCCTCCTCCTTTAATGAAATGGAGAAACTGAACTTTAAGGAGAGTTTGGAGAGGAGGTATCTCAGAGCTATATCATACCCACCATCCTTGAAGCAACCAGGGCCAAGATAAAGTCCCCCTTAGGGAGGGGAGAAAATGAGGCAGTTGAAAGAGAGTCTTTAAAATGCTTTTCAGCTTTACAGTGTCCTTTCTCTACAGACTGAACATTGGTCTGAACATTGGTCTGAACATTGTTTCTCACCGCTCCCCAAAAATTAATATGTTGAAATCCGAACACCACAGGCAATGGTATTAAGAGGTGGGATCTTTGGGAGGTGATTAGGTCTTGAGGGCAGAGCGCTCATAAATAGGTCACAAGGGCAGAGACCTCATAAATAGGTTTAGTGCCTTTAGAAAAGAGTCCCCAGAGAGCTTGCTTGTCCCTTCCATCACGTGAGGTTACAAGAAGTCTGGCCTTCACCCAACCATGTGGGCACCCTGATCCCAGACTTCCAGCCTCCAGAATTACCAGGAAAAAATTTCTGTTGTTTATAAGCTACCACCTAATCTGTAGTGTTTTGTTATAGCAGCCCAAACAGACTAAGACAGACCCCAAAGGAAAAGGGAAGTCAGGGCCAAAATATAGCTGAAGCTGCCTCAACAAGATGCTAGAAATAGGAATTAGTTTAATTTTTCTTTATTTATATCCTACATAATTACAAAAATCATTTAAGCAGAACCGAAACTATTTAACTTTGTTCTGCTGCCCAACATTTCAAATGACACCCCCCATCCTGCAACTGGAGAATCAGCATCATTGTATGGAGGGTACACTCAGGCCAACAACCTGAGCTGGCCCGTCCAATAACGTGTTCAATCACAGTGGCTCCCAAAAGATGGGAATGAAAGTATTTTATCAGACCACAGCACACAAGTTTGCCTCCTATCGTGGCTGGACCTCGGCTCTCTAAAAGGACTAGGATGAAGAGGAGAATGACAAGCAAGACTGTAAGTTCCTCAAATGTCTTCCACTTGCAGGTCCTAGAGGACACAATTATTGATCTCAGAGCTTGAAATGGAAATCGATGGTTTTTAAATGCTAGAGAAAATAAGGGAATTAAAATAAGGAAAAAAAATCTTGTAAAAAGTATAAGCCATTAAATAATGGAAAATGTTCATTTTCATCATCTATACCTGTGTGCTCAAAGACAAAATGAGTTGCAACCAAAAAGAGTCAGTCTTATTTCTTCAGAATAGGCTTCATGTTTCACAAAAGCCATGAGTTACTGTTTTCAAGTCTCAAAAAATCTCTTTAACACCTAGACTGCAACAAAATTGAGCATGTGTTTTTGAACCCTAATTAGTTCTTGGTTATATATACCCAGCTATGGGTTGTCAAACTGCTTGATTTGGGACCTGATATCACAATATCACTTCCTATTACCTTGATTGTGTGCCAGATGTTCCAGCTTTAGATGCCCTTGGGAGTTGGTTATTAATGTCGTTGTTATTATTGAATGCAAAAGAATATCCTAATATCTTTAAATATTAAGTTTTGCCCTGAAATAAGATAAGCATATGCAAGTATGATGATTTGGGGCTGAGAAATTAAACAAAGTAATAGAGAAGTAAAGGAAAGATGTCCCTGATACAGTCAATTGTTAATGAACCCATGGATGGCATAGTTGCTTCTCCTATGAACAAGTAAGATTTCACAACATAACAATAAATATCAGGTCAGTTCACTGCTTTTGCTTTCATTAGAACCCCCACATCATGGAGGAACATTTTCTTGTTAATGCTAAAGCTCTCAAAAGCAGGACTGGGTATAAAATCTCTTCCACTTCTTAGTATTACTAATGAAGTTGGTTGTCATTTTATTTATTATACTCGTTCAGTTTTATATTAGAAAGAGAAAATGACATTTAAGAGATTAATTGAGTTCAGGGCAAAAGATATCTTATATCTGATGTTTTTGAAGGTCTAAATAGAAATAAAAATGTCTGTCAAACCATGTTTCTGAATTTTTATAAGACGATAATTATACACATAGTTAATAACCCCATTAGGCAGGATGCGTCAGAAAACATTGAAGACTTAGATTATTATGATTAGCATAATAATTAGGTCGTTCATCAGGAAAAACTATGAATAATTCATTTTAATTAAGTAACTGATATAACAGCAAATCAACCATCAGTGCCAGAGCCTAGTAAGTCACCAGTAAAACTAACTTCTGTACAAGATAATAAATTAGAAATTTATTCCATTACTAAAAAAATCACCAAAAATTTTTCCTGGACTTTGCATGTTTGCCAGTTAGTAGGTATTGCCCACGTATGTGAAACACTTTGCTGCTGCATAATTTGAAAACTAGAAAGAAGTATTAGATATTAAAGATATGAGAGGAAAATGTGCCTCTCTTCCAGATAATAAATGTTACCATTGTATTGCTTTCCTTCTGGCTATTCCAGGTGACTAAACTTTGGAATTAAGTGTAGAAATATATATTATACAGGGAAGAAACAGTCCATGGAGAAAACAGGGGGCTGAAACCAACTATTCCAGTCCATAAATGCTGGTATAAATTATTCTGAAAAAGAACAAAAGATTCTGTCTCCACATCCAGTTTATAAAGCCTGTTAAGACCCTGGGATTCAGAACAATCTATTATTAAATATTCTGCTTCTTCTTCTGGTTTACCCAGAAGGAAAAAAGCCCAAGAGGTAGAATCATTTTTCGGACGAGAGATAAAGATCAATTTAAAGATTTTAATAAGTGATCAATATTAAGATGCAGGGATACATAACACATGAAGGCCTATCTAACTTATGAAAGTTTTAATTTTAGGATGCCATACCCTTTAAATCAAAGTGTGTTTCAATTTTTTTTCTTATAATCTATAAGATTATAGATCGTCAAGTAGACTCCAGAATTTGGAAAGACCAAATAAAGCCTTATTTTAGTGTAAGAGTAACTAAAAGCCTTAGGGAATATGATGAAGTTCATTGGAACATGGGAACTTGGGGACTGTTTTCTGTGCTGAGCAGAGGACAGGTCAGATGAATAACCATTTTGCTCCAATACAAACTGCCTGACCCATCCCCTAATTAACCCTCTGGCCATAGCCCTGACCTCAGAAATGCCACTGCTGTAATACTGAATGGGGTTTAGAGTGGCAATGACCACTGACAAGTAATCCAGCAGTTTGCACATCAGCCAAGAAACACTGCAGTTGAACATCTGCATCCCACCAATCTTCAAGACCGTCAGGACACGAACCCGGGAGCCATCTTTGACTCCTTCCTCTAAACTTCCTGTCCAACTGGCCTGCCTGTACTATGTATTCGATCTACAAACATCTTTCCATGCTCTCCACAGTCACGGCTGTCATCGGCACTACTTTCATTCATGCACTAATCACCTCTTAGTTGTAATAAAATAGTCTCCTGTTGGCTTTTGTGCCCTCCTATGTGCCCCGCTCCAACACAAGTCTGATCACAGCAATCTATTACTTAAAGTATTTCAATTATTCCTAATTTCTTTGCTTACATTTGGTGACTACTAACTTTTCCAGCACTTGCCTTACCAACCCTATAGTTGACTCAATTCTTGCAGAGCTTAGAACATGTCATGCTCTCATCTCTGAATCTATACGCATATATCCTGGGTTCAGTCAAATTGAATATTTCTTCCCTGTAGCTACTACTTCAAGGCTAGATAGCATTTGATTGTAATTCATACTTAAACAGAAGTCCCGAGATACTATGGTACCAGGGCTGGTCTTGTTTACCCCATCTCCTAATTTCCTGTTGTCTACAGTGCTAGCTATTCACAACAATGAATTTTGTTCCTCTGAATAAAGGTAAGGGAGATTCACCCACCCAGATCAGCCCAGAACCCAAGCTAGTATAAGATGAGATGACTTAGCACTAAGAGTAAACCAAATAGGGATTTTCTGAAATCAGTAGCTAGGCCTCCCTAAAAATAAATGGACCATTGTCCTAAAGGAAATGCCCAATACTTTCCATTACTTCACTCAGGAACAAAATTAAGATCCCATAGTGACTTTCATTTCTTACATTTTTATAACTCCTTGGGGCAATTAAGGACAGATTTTTCCCTAGCCTATTACTCATAAATACCCGTAAAAGAGGAAGCTAGCATAATTTTCCCCAAGAAAAGGAATTTTTAACAAATGACCTCAAATACTGAATAACTCACTTTCTGCACTAGAGTGACTTAAGTGATCAATTTCCCAGAAGGAACCCACTGGCCTAGCTTGTGCAAAAGGAAGCATCAATATTAAGAACTCATGTTAATTTGTGTGTGTGTGATAAAAGTATTATATTATTAATCAGAAAGTTTTTATGCATTAAAGATAACTACAGTGTTTACAGATGAAATTATATATGCCTGGGGTTTGCTTTAAAATAATGCAATGGGGGAGGGGGCAAACATAAACAAAATAAGATTGGCCATAAGCTTGATTATTTTTAAGCTAAGTGATTAAAACACGACAGTTAATTATAATAGTCTCTTCTTCTGCATAAGTTTTTTAAAATTATAACAAAAATCTTTCTAAACAAATGAATTTTTAGAGCCAGTTGATCCTACTTGTTCCTATAAAAGGAGAAAACGATTACAAGGAGTGCCAAGAGTGGTTCAGGGCTCCTTTGCGAGATTTTTCTGAGGTTTCCTTTAACATGACTCCACTCTCTCTACTTGAAATCATCACCTCTCCCCCTCGCTGCCCCAACCACCTTCCCTAACTCCTTTTTATTCCTCAAGGCTTAGTTTAGGCATGGCCCTCTTGGAGAGCCTGATCTTATGTTTTCCTCCTTCCCAAGTCAGGGTAAAGTGTCCCTAATACCTGCTTTCATAGCATCCCATGTTTCTTTTATTGGGGCTCTTATTACACTAAATTGTACCTATTTGCTTACTTGTCTGTCTCCTCCACCAGAATCTACAACAGAATCCAAACTTTCTGAAGATAGGAAACATCTAATTTATCTTAGGAAAGGATCTTAAAACACACACTATTTGCTTTACTTTTATACCATTTTTCTCCCACTGTTCTCTGGATTTAATCACTTGCCTGATGATCTTTCTTACTTTGAGAATCTATCATCATGTGGAGAGACCAGGAATGAAAAATTTTATTTCGAATCCAGCAAGTCCTTAATCTTTTGTTTCCTCTAAATTATGCTTGAAAAATGAACTGCTTCTTTTTTTAAATCATCTCCCTCTATTTGTATTTTATGAAAGGCAATGAGATGACGGAAGTTGGCATTGTCACAGTTCTGCCTGGAAATCTTAGCTAGATCACGGGGTTCATCAGTTATATTTGCTATTTTCCATATTACTGCAGGGTACAGTGCTAATAAACTTTCTTCTATTATATGACAAGTGTCTCTTTTCTTGCAACTTCCAATAACATTTTCTCTCTAATCTCTCACCAACAGGCTATTTGAGGCCCTTTTAGCTACTGCTAACGTGGTCCTCATGGCTCTTAAGATTTTATTAACATCTCCCCAAGTTTACCCACCATCAAGTCCACATTTCACTGTTTTTTATGGTAGTGTCCCATTTCCAAATACCCAAATGTGTTCTTGTTACCTATCATTTCGTAACAACTCACCCTAAAACAGTGGACCTTCTTTGATGAGAGCTGATGAAAGTTAAATCACATCCTCGGTTCATAGCATATCACCATCATTTGTCCTAGTGAGGCTTTCTCTTATTTATATTACTTACTAATTTATTTACTTATTTGTTTTTATCCCCCTCTTAGTACTCTACCTGTGCTCCCAGGCAACTCTTACAATGTGCTTATACTAACACAATGAGCTGAATCATCAATCAGGCTCACAAAACCCATGTCTTACCAAGCACCAAGCTTTACTAATGTTTAGTCAAGTTTACACAAAGGAGCCGCATCATAAATCCCTTTTTCACATTAGGATGCATTTTGGGTTCAGAGCAAGAAGCACAATGGGCAATACAAAATGGCACAAGGAAGCCCTTTACTTCTGTGCTTCTCTCAACCTTTATACTTTCTGGTTATGTAGTAAGAAGGTCTATGTGATTAACTTCCATTATCCAGCCCAGCTATGGCTCATAAAGCCATGAACTGAAGACTAGTTTATAATAAATAATCCAGACAGACGAGGTACATCCTGCTATAAAAATTCCTTAGGTAAGAAATCAGAACATGGCACCTCCTGGAAGATTTTCAGTTACCTTCCAATTAGTAAATTCCATCAATTTGCTAACAAAGGGGTCTGGGTAAGGTCAGAGCTACCTCAGGCAAGGAGAGAGGAACCAAGTTTTAGACCTGTTTATTAATCCTTTACTGGTGTTTACAGTTTATCTCTTATTTTGATGCATTTTCGAAGCATGTGTATTGTTTTGTGAGCATGTACAAACGTATATACGTTTGTATTCAATATTTATTTGTGTTGCATATTTACATCAAAATTCTGTTTCTTACTGGTTTCTTTTAGTCCCGTGTCTTAGGATCCATCCACATTGCTACGTGAACACCTAATCCATTGCTTCTAACTGCTGCATACTATTCCATTTGGTTTATCCCCTCTCCTAATGATGGACAGCCAGCTTGTCTCACTTCCTTAGTGGCAGAAATAATGCTGCAGTCAATATTTTTAGATATGAGAACCTCATTAGGATATTTAATCCAGCGCATTACTCTTGGGCCATGTGGAACAAATATACTTAGTTTATTAAATACCGCCACCTCCAAAGTAAATACACTCAGACTATACTCCCACCAGGGCATGAAGATCCCTATATCCCCACATTCCTGCCAACATATGCCATTATCCAACTGACTGGGGGTAATAATTACAACAGAGATGACGCATTTTGTTTGGGATCCTCTAATTACCAGCTATGAGGAGTATTTTGACATACACTGTTACCTTGACCATACTTGTTACCTTTTGGAATTTCCTCTTCTCTAAATTGTGTATTCATACCCCTTATGCATCTTGCAAATTGTAGTTAAAATGGCACATTCCCAACTCATTTCCTCTCAACTGGATTCAAACTGTCCATGGACACTCGAATATGACACAAAAGGGAAGTGTAATGAAGGGGCAGTCAGAGTGGCAAGAGCTAGTGGTCCTCACTAATTGCAATAAAAATAACTTAGTCTTGCAAATTTCACTAAAACATACAACAGTGTGAGTATCTTGGGAGGGCCCCTCCCAAAGCAAGTAAGGAGCCCTGAAGCCTAAGCTTTGTTTGCTTCACAATAAATCCACCTGGGGTCCCATGTATACATGGGTCCAATCTGAGCCCTCTATTTGGTTCTACTGATTTACTGGTCTGTTCTTGCACCACACTAGGGCAACACTAGGTTTATAACTATGTCTTTGTTTGCTAGAATTTTATCAATAAGCAAGTATTAATTTATTTTATGTTTTTAAAATATCACTGAAAATTTCTTAGAATCCCAGATAACATTTCCATATTTTATTTTTTATTCAAATTGTATCTACCCCCATCACCCACCACCTACCCCCTCACTGCCTAACGGAATCCTCTGACCAACAGGAGTTCCCACCTTTAGAATATGTCACTCATCTCCATGTTCCTAGGGATATTATTCCCTGTAGTTTTCATTATTTTTTATCAATGGTAGTATCTAGCTAATAAGACATTGCTCAGAAACACTCAGTCTATCCCCTTTCAGATTAATGAATTAACTCATGCATCCATTTATTCAGTAAATAGTTAAGTGCCTACAATATGTTTAAATGTTATGAATTCAACAACAACAAAAAGCATACGTTAACCCTCATGGAGTTTAATTCTTACCATAAATCATTTCCTTTACCAAGAAGAAAATAGAGAGTATATGGGGGATACATAAGTAGTTTCTTCCTTCCTCTTACAGTGTATTCAATAAAGTTATTAATAATAATATGCCTCTTTCTGATATCCACGACTGTAAATTTCTAGACACTGCAATGCATCAGCAGTGGTTTCTGCAAAAACAAAGACTTTGTTCCCTTTTCCATAGGTCAGCTCACCGCTCTATACCACTACAGCTGTATATACAGTGTATATCAAAGTCATGCAAAATGTTGAGTGTTCTTTTTAATGCCCTCAATAAATGCAGTGCTGACTTAGATACTATCTTATTGGACTACAGTTCTTTCCCACTGTTCATGCCTGTTTCCCTCAGGACACTGGGAAGAGACATAATTTCATAAGCCATTCTCCTACTGAGGAAGATCAGCGTACCCTAAGGAAAAAAGAGCATATTTTCACAGTAAGGTGGAAAATGAGTGCATTTTTCTTTTGAACCAGTGGCGGTGGCGGTGGGAGTGGTTGTTTTCCTAATGTAGAATTCATGACATCACTTACTTACAGATAAATTCAAGCATGTCAAGTTTGGCAGATTCTTTCCAGAGACTAGCTTATCTCTCTAGCCTCATTGTCGGCCTCTCCTGCACTGTAATTTGCACTTGGCAAAGTTCCCAAAATAGAACATGCTGTTTCATACATCAGCATTTTTAGTTTCACTGTGACTTCTACCTGGAATGTGTTTCCAGCAATTATTTCTTCACCTGCCTCCACCCCTCATGCAAAACACAGTCCCAGAAGTGTCTCTTCTCCAATCACATAATGCTCCTCTCTCCTGAGACCCGCATACCCTGAGTATCCCAGTATCGTAACACTTAAATTAGTCTTTCGAAATGATCTATTTACATGCCTGTCCAGCCTGCCTACAAGTTTCTCAAAAGCACAGGACTGTGTCATTCTCCCCTTTATAGACCCAGCTACTACCCCAGTCCTTGCCATACAGCATGCAGTCAACAAATACTGAACAGAGCCCAACTCAACTAAAATATCAATAACTTTTTGGAACAGCGCTTTGAGCTTATGCAATCATAATTACCCCCAGAACGAACCCTGTGGGTAAACAAAATAGCCAGCTTCCAACATAAGAAACTTGAAGAGCAGGGAAGGCAAATAATCACTGGTGAACTTTGGTTAAATTCCCTCCTTACCCTTTTAATTAAAAATTTTTAAATGCCAATTAGTATACTGAGCATGGAGCACATTAGTAACTATTAACCCACTCCTTGATAATACAATATTATAATGCATGGCTTAGCAAAGTGGTTTTTAACTTAGCTCTTTGAGTTGGGGTGGGGATCATTTTGTGCTTATTTTTTGGTGCACATTTTACGTTGTGATTTTTTTTTCCTCCAAATAAAGCATGAGCATAAAAATCGATAAATGAAACAGATAAAAGTGAGTGAGGTAGCTGAGGATGGATGGAGGGATGAGGGAAACTGAGACAGAGCCTTAGGATCCCTACTGCTCCTTGGAGCTCACGGTGACAACCATGTGTAGGCAGCAAGCAGTCTTTGAGTGAAGCACAAAAGAACTAAGCTTGCTGTGCACTGCCTCTCTTCCTTCACCCCTCCTCACTGCATGATCACTTATTTTAATTCTCTTTTTTTTTTTTTGAGTTGGGCAAGTAGATTCTGAAACTACCAACTTCATCTGTATTCAGAAGGATCAAGTTTCCATTGCTTCTAGGATTCTGGGGTGACTCGAGAACGGTAAAGAGGTGGAAAGAAAAAAAATGGCAGTGGAGGGCGTTCTATCAGTGATATATAATTACCTGCCTCACATGCTTTATTATGCTTCATTATCTTTATTATTATTTAACATATATTGTATGAAAAGTGCTACAGAGCAGCATTGCTCAATTTTTAATGTGCATGGGAAGCACCTGGGATCTTGTTAAAACAAAGGTTCCCACTCAGTAAGTCAGGAGCAAAATAGGAGAGTCTAACAAGCTCCCAGGTGATGCCAATTCTGCTGGTCCACAGATTGCGCTTTGAGAGGCACTAAAGGATGCCAAAAAATGGATGAGAAATAGTCTCTAATTCTCACGGAGTTCACAGTCTCATAGGAGGTACAGACCGTAACTGTAAGAACTCAAATAAGAAGCAGCAAAGGGTGAGTACTGAAAAGGATGCTGAACACCAGGCAGCCTTGAGGTTTTAGCAGAACACATGCAACATGGGCTGTTCTCAGAATCTCATGTCAAGTGCTTTAAGAAAGTAACATAAAAGAAATGAGGACCCAGTTGGGAGGTCCCAAAAGAAATTAAATATGTTCTCCCTTTTCTGATCCCTTTCTTGCTAGTTTTCTTAGTGAAGTGGGAGAATGCTGACTTTGTTTACTACCAACATACTTCTGCTTTCTTGTTGCAGAGAGCAGTAAAGGAAGATGGACCCCAGACAATGCTAGCTTCCTCATGGTTTCCAAAAACAGCCTCCTAGACTAGGTAAGTATTTATCCCAGCAGAGATGTCACCTTGCAGAGACAAAAACTGAGCCTGTTATCAAACAGACTAGCCCACTCTTAAGTGTAGGTGTCCAGGTGTCAAGCTGAAAGGAAGACAAATGCAGCTTTGCCCCCCACACACAGCCAAGAACTGCTTTGGAAAACTCTGTGGTGTGTGACACGTTGCTTTTCTATACTGTCACATTTTAACAGGTTAACAGTATCAAAGCTAAACTTTCAAAACTCAGTTTTACAGGCTTGGGTATCTTTGCAATGAAATCACAAGATCACAGTGTTGAACTGCAATGTGGATCCCATCCTGTGAGTGTGTATCAGGGTTTCACTCTCAGAACATCGACTTCTAGGAAACACACAGTAGCCCAACCAACCTGTAGCCAAGCAGCGAACAAACAATCCTCTTGCTAAGGAGTCTGCTCCGAATTTCATCGAGATCCGACTATTTCTCAGAAAGAACATTCTGTCTCAGTGTTGTTCACTCATCTTTTGTCCCAAACCGATGATAGTGTGGTAACGGGCTGCGTTCTGTAGAACGAAACACACGCGGTTTGGAAGAACATAGGCTTTAGGCTTTAGTTAGTGTCCCTAAGTTCAGGGTTCTCATCCATAAAACAAGGATAATAAAATCTACTAGTTACCTAACAGCATATTGTGAGAAGTTAAGGAAGCAAATGTACGTGAAAGAACTGTAGAAACTACAAAATAATAATGTAATAGCATCATAGCTCATAAGCAATTGTCTTAATAAGTAGTAAAACAGTTGATTTCCATTATAAAAGTTGAAGGCCCAGATCCTTCTTTCCACTAGACTGGAACTGCAAGGGGGAAAAAATTTAGCCAAACACTCTTTCCTGGGACTTCTACCCTTGAAGAGTTGGTGCAAGGCTTTAAAAAATGGTGAGGTCCCATTCATTTAGAAGGAGCATTCTCATCTGACTGTTCCTATCTTGAGAAATTTCCTTTAGTTCTTGTTTCCTTGCTCCACTCGAAACCATTGATTTCCTCCTATTTCAAGATGTGGTTCTCCAATCTTTGTTTGCCAGTAAATTTCCTTTTTTGCCTAAGCTGACCAACGTTTGTTTCTTTGCAATCAAAAAAAAACTTAGCTAACTGATATACCAAGCCAGGATCTCAACCCAGGACAGCCCAAAATCCAAAGCCCATGTACTAAACCAATAAATTATACTGTCTCTTAAAAAGTCACATTAAGTATTAAAATGTACAGTGCTTCTCTTATCCAACCTGCAGCTGTATTAATCTATGATCCACCCATTAGTTCATATGGTAACTTCTGACTTCTAAAAGCAAATGTGAAAATTATTTCTTATGTGATAATTCAGAAATTATAAGTGCCATGGATTTAAGGGGAATCATTGAGTCATTTGAGAAAATGAACTGTAGAGCTGATAGGAACCTATGAGATCATTTTCACCTAACTTTGTATAAACAGAAGTATCATAACAATTTCATGAAAACAGCATCTGGCAGACTTAAACATTCTTCTTTCAATTGGTATAGAAGCAACTACCCCACTGCTTAGATGCAATGTATTACAGACAAGTCTCACCAAGTACAAACTGTAAGCACAGACTACTACAAAGACAAAATTTATCTTTCTCAGCTTTGTTTCAAATTTAAGAAATATCCAGGCTCTGCTAAGTGAGCAAGCCTATTACTCCAGTGGCCCCTTGAGTAGCCTAAGCAATCATCCTGGACATCAAACAGCAGGAAGCTTTTGGAAAGAAAAAAGGAAAAAAGGTCCAGCCACAGTTTAATTTCCTCTCTAATTGCAAAGGAATATATTCACTGAGCTCCTTGGGAAAGGAACTTTCTTCCACTCTCTCAACACTTTTCTGTTGGTACTAGATGAAAAAGAGACACAACAAATTGACGTGGGCCCTTAGATTCACAATTTTCTGAAGAAGGGCTTGCAGGAATGGGCATGTGCTGCGTGTGAGAGGAGTGGAGGGAACCAGAGCAATGGGTTCCTGCATGTGTCTGGACCTGTTACCACTCACCCCAACGTATGGCCAGTTTTCCATGAAAGAGAAAAAAGGCATGTCGACTGAAAAAAATGCACAACCCGAAAGTTGAGAATCATGTTTTATTCGGTGGACTTGCTGAGGACATAAGCCTGGAAGACAGCCTCTCAGCTTGCTCTGAGGGACTGCTCCTAAGAAGTATGAGAGGAGCCAGGATATATATAGGAGTTTTTGCAAAAAAAAACCAGGTAGTCGGAACATCAGAAGATTACTGCTAAAGAAAACCAGACATCTCAAGTTAATGAATTTAGCGCTTTTCTATATATAGGAAGATGCAAGAGTCTGGCCTCATTGAAATCAATCCTTTGATATGATATATCTGGCCTTGATATCAAAGGCAAGTATCCTGTTTTTCTCCATCCTGAATCCCTTCAAGGTGCACAGTCGTGGGCGGCTACAGTGGCTGATGGCTTGATGACTGCAATATCCTTTGTTTACTGATATGGCAGGTGACATTTCCACATGCAAAACAAATAAATCACATTGGATTGTATATTTAGGATAAATGATATTTTCAAAATTCCCTGCAACATGCAAAAACCACTCACATTTATTAAAAATCATTCTCCCCACTCCAGGGTTGAAAGATTCTTGCATTTAGCAGGTACTTTTTTTTGGCACTTTGAGGAACTATGTTCAGCAGGTATTGAGCTCAAATCAATACCTCACTTACTGTGAAGTTCCAAGCTGCAGGATCATCACATAAAACACAATAGGGTCCTTCTAGTAATAGGACCCAATCTTGTTGAATGTGCACAAGTGGAAACCACAGAACACTGAATTTCATCAAATGTAAGATGCTATCAGCATGCAGGTTTTATAAATTTAAGTTTTAGCAAAGTAAATAAAGACAAATTGATCACATAATTTGATGACTCATTTTTATTGAATATGTGACTGTTTGGAATCATATAAATATCATAAATGACATGGTCTAATGTAATGAATTCTGTCTAATTAGAAGTTTTAAAAAACCGTATCCTAAAAAATTAGAAGAATGAAAAATACTGGCATAGAATCTCCTCAGAAATCTCAAATGGAATTATCTGATGGATCTGGAACACCATTAGAGAAATGTCTATTCACTTCTTTGAAGATCTTTAGGGAGAAGTTTAGATGTCTTGGTATAATGGAACAGGAGTCTTCTATGAAAACACTGAAAGAAGAAATATCAATAACGACGTGGCCCAAGAATATCACCTTTACCCTGAGTTGCTACTTTTAATATTTTCATTTACAATTTATTTCAAAAGTTGGTCTAATATTTTTTACTGCATGAACAAACTTTCATCAAAACGGCCTTTCTACAGAATACATTTCTCTTCAGTTTGCAAAGACGATATTCTATTCTTAAGCAAGCAATTCTGGTTTTACATTTGTAGCACCATTAAATAGAACTGGAGAGGTAACTTTTTTTGTACGTTTTTGTTGTAAATTTTACTACTTCAAACTTTTTTTGTGGCTGCCAAAGGGAAAAGAATAAGAAACAAAAATCAATGTTTGTATTTAAACTTGGAAGTATGATGAGAAGATATGGTGTGTGTATGTGTGCGTGTGTTGTTCTTTTGTTTTGCCTACTTTCTAGAATGTAAGCTTATGATACATATACTTACAGATAGCTCCTTCTCCTCCTATTACAGAGATTAACAATCCCTTTCTCTCAATAAACACAGAAGCTATCATTTATTCAGTAGTTATTATGTGCTCAGTGCCATACTAAGCTCTTTAGACTCATATAAGAACTCTATGACAAAGTCATATTAAAATGGTGAAAACCTTTACAATATTCATTTAAGAAGTATTTATTGAACAACTACTGTGAGGCATTATTCTGGGCTTTGATGATATCAGAGTAAACAAAAAACACAAAGCCACTGTTCTCAAAAAACTAACAAAAATAGAGAGAAAAAGCATCCACAGATGAAAGAGTATCTTTAAAGTATGACAATTTGATTGAAAACAAATCAGCAGTTACAATGGAAGACAGAAAATTCTGAGAAAATGTATTCAAAAAATACATTCGAAAATCAATCTAGAAATGTATGTCCAACAAAATTATCATCCAATAATGCGGGCAAAACATGTAAATCATTAGATGAAAACAAACTGTTTCTTCTATTAATAGATTCTAAATAAAAGCACTTAAAATATACTTCTAGAAGAGGACAAATTAGCCATAAAGGGAGGTCAGAAAAGCATACAAGAAGGATGAACAAAGCAGATTCCACAAAATACCAATAACAATGGTGCTGGTCATATTATTATTTGTGTATGGATATGACCTTACTCACCTTAAAAATAATATCTACAAACATACATCAATATTTTATTATTATTATGTTATATATTATATATATATTATGTATATATTATTATGAGGAAATTTTCCTCTCAAAAATTAACCTGAAAAAATAAAAAAAATTAACCTGAATGTAGAACCATTTATATGAAGAGAAAATAAAGTTCCATTTTCTTTTAAGCATAATTATGAATAATGGCTTCTTCTAGGCTCTGCTGTTTTAATCAATTGTGATTTTTATTACCTTTTTTTAATGCTCAAATTGTCACAAATTAGCCAGTGGGAACTCTTTTTTTTTTTTGCGGTACGCGGTCCTCTCACTGCTGTGGCCTCTCCCGTTGCAGAGCACAGGCTCCGGACGCACAGGCTCAGCGGCCATGGCTCCCAGGCCCAGCCGCTCCGCGGCATGTGGGACCCTCCTGGACCGGGGCACGAACCCGTGCCCCCTGCATTAGCAGGCAGACTCTCAACCACTGCGCCACCAAGGAAGCCCAGTGGGAACTCTTTTTAAGCTAGCTTCTGAGTCCTGTCAACACCACATTAGAACATTTCAAAGCACACTTGCCTGCTGGAAACAAACATTTCTAGCCTAATCTTGAAAACTCTCTTCCCCAAGGCATAGAATTAGCTCCTCCTAGAAGCATTGATATTTTTAGTTGATTTTTACCATTTCTCTATGATATCCCTACTTGAAATTTTAACTCCTCACGAAACTGTAACTAAACCTCCTTACTTTTATAATGTGATGAACTAAATAATCTTTACCATTTTTATTAAAATTTATATAATCACTTGATTTTTTAAACTCTGTCAATAAAAACTGTCTAAAAGACAGTGCTAACATTTTGAGTGATTTTCAGTATTTTTATTCTGCTATGATTTTATGTACTCAAACCCCATTTCAGCCCAATATTTCTAATTATTTCCAGGAAGTTTCATAACTTTTCTAATTTTTATAGAGCAGTGTATTTCTAAAGCTGTCATTGTCTTTAGTAAGTTGTAATTACTTTTAACATGAGACAAAAATTTTAAATCAACTACTTAACAAATGCCAAGATATATACTTTATCCATCCGTACATGAGACAAAAAATGAAAATCTTTGGTTGTTCACTATTTTAATTAAAATAAGAAAAGCATTATATCTGTAAACAATAAGGCAAATTAAAATTGGAAAAAATTTCAGTTTTCACTTGGAGAGAAACTGAGATTCTGGTGCATGCTGAAAGACATAATTCAACATGGAAGTTCAATATCTAAGCCCTCACAGAAAAAGCATCTTCAGATCTCTTTGATGATACTTATGTGGGCAAATGGTACCCTCTGGTGCAAGACTGATTGAAACTGACACTTTCAACTTCATGCTCAAATTGGAAAAAGGTCCCCTAAGGATAGAGGAGCAATACTCAATTAAAGATGTCTGATTGTTAGAGAAAATGATACTGATTACCTTGCCTCTGAACCTCAAATTAATTATGCAAGATAATTCTCTACAATTTAAGACTGCCTCTATTATGTGATTTATTAGAACTACCTTGAACCTCTCTGGCCACTTAACATATGGCTTTTCAAAAGTAATTGAGAATATTCCATTGTATCTAGATGGGTGGGATGGGGGAAGGTGGGAGGGAGGTCAAAGAGGGAGGGGATATAGGTATACATATAGCTGATTCACTTCATTGTACAGCAGAAATTAACACAACATTGTAAAGCAATTTTACTCCAATAAAAAAAATGTAAAAAAAAAAAGTAATTGAGAAATGTGTTTCTTTTTCTAGCTGGAATTTATTTAAAAGTTTTGGACGATAACTTGAGATATATCATCTAGACACATTAATATTTATAATCTAGGTTTAGCTTTGCCAAAACAAAGCTGCAATTAGAATCCAAGTTTTCACCAAATCATACAGATTTTTACAGTTTAAAAACCCAAAGTAATTTTTGCTGAATCTGAAATGATAAATAATTTGTCCCAAACCATTGCCTTAAGGTCATATAGTAAGTACAATAGGAAAGCAAAGTGAAGAGATTGAATCTATATTAAAAGGTAGGCTTTCCTATGGTTGTTTCTATGCTAGTATCATCAGTCAATACATAATTAAATATTTTGATAGAGTACAAAATGTGATTTTTTTTTTTTCCTGAGACAAAACAGAAATACCAAATAGGTTGTGTTGCATGCACCAATTCCAATTATCTGATACTGAGTAACTCCAGGACCGTGTTGAGGATTCTGAGAAAGAATCTGTGGCTCAGAGTCCAATATTAGCCAGGAGTGGAGGACTGGATACATATTTTTGGCCATCCTGACTCCAAAAGAACTGAAAAGAATTCCTTAGGACATTACCTCTACCTTTCAAAATATTAACGAATATTCTTTTCTACTTTGAATTAAGACATCTAAGACATTTTGATTTCTATAAATACCTCTGAAACTAAATTTTTATTATCCAACTACATGTAACTTAATTTAATAGGAAAAAAAATTTCACTGAGTGCCCACCAAAAGCCCTTATGCCTGGAACTGGGAATAAAACAGTGTACAAAATAGACACAATTTTGCCCTCTCTGGGCTCTCAAATTAACAGGAAGGTAATAATTTTGATAATAATTGTCTATATAGGCAAAAATCCTCAACAAAATATTAGCAAACCAAATCCAACAATATATAAAGAGGATCATACACCATGATCAAGTTGGATTCATTCCAGGGTCATAAGGATGATTTAACGTACACAAATCAATCAGTGTGATACAACACATCAACACAAGGAAAGATAAAAACCATATAATCATCTCAGTAGATGCAGAAAAAGCATTTGACAAAATTCAACATACATTCAGAATAAAAAGTCTCATCAGAGGGAATATATCTCAACATAATAAAGGCCATTTATGACGAACCCACAGCCAACATAATACCCAATGGTGAAAAGCTGAAAGCCTTCCCACTAAATTCAGGAGCAAGACAAGGACGCCCACTCTCATCACTTCTATATAACACAGTATTAGAAGTCCTAGCCACAGCAATCAGATAAGAAAAAGAAATAAAAGTATCCAAATTGGAAGAGAAGAGGTAAAACCATCACTACTTGAAGATGACATGATACTCTATATAGAGAACCCTAAGTCTCCACACAAAAACTATTAGAATTAATAAATGATTTCAGCAAGGTAGGAGGATACAAGATTAAGATATAGAAATCCATTGCATTTCTACACACTAATAATGAAATATCAGAGACAGTAAAAAGAAAAATCCCATTTAAAGTCATATAAAAAATATACCTAGGAATAAACTTAACCAAGGAGGTGAAAGATCTATATGCTGAAAACTATAAAACATTGATAAGGAAATTGAAGATGATTCAAAGAAATGGAAAGATATCCCATGTCCTTGGACTGAGAGAATTAATATTGTTAAAATGGCCATACTACTCAAAGTAATCTACAGATTTAATGCAATCCCTATCAACATGCCCATGACATTTTTCACAGAACTAGAACAAATAACTCTAAAATTTATATGGAACCATAAAAGACCCAGAATTGCCAAAACAATCCTGAGGGGGGGAAAAAAAAGCAGGAAGTATAACCCTTCCAGACTTCAGACTATACTACAAAGCTACAGTAATCAAAACAGCATGATATTGGCATGAAAACAGACACATAGATCAATGGAATAGGACAGAGAGCCCAGAAATAAACCCATGCATTTACAGTCAATTAATCTATGATAAAAGAGGCAAGAATATATAATGGAGAAAAGACAGTCTCTTCAGTAAGTGGTGTTGGGAAAGCTGGACAGCTACATATAAAACAATGAAATTAGAACATCCCCTTACACCATATACAAAAATAAACTCAAAATGGTTTAAAGACCTAGATGTAAGACATGACACCATAAAGCTCCTAGAAGAGAACATAGGCAAACCATTCTTTGACATAAATCATAGCAATATTATCTTAGATCAGTCTCCCAAAGCAAAAGAAGTAAAAGCAAAAATAAACAAATGAGACCTAATCAAATTTAAAAGCTTTTGCACAGCAAAGGAAACCATCAACAAAATAAAAAGACAACCTATGGAATGAGAGAAAATATTTGCAAATGATGCAACTGACAAGTGGTTAATATCCAAAATATACAAAATAGCTCATACAACTCAATATTTAAAAAACAGACAACCCAATTAAAAAATGGGCAGAAGACCTAAATAGACATTTTTCCAAAGAAGACATAAAGATGGCCAACTGGAACATGAAAAGATGCTCAGCATTGCTAATTATTGGAGAAATGTGAATCAAAACCACAATGAGATATCACCTCACACAGGTCAGAATGGCTATCATCATAAAGTGTACAAATAATAAATGCTGGAGAGGATGTGGAGAAAAGGGAACCCTTGTACACTGTTGGTGGGAATGTAAATTGGTGCAGACACTATGCAAAAACAGTATGAAGGTTCCTTAGAAAACTAAAAATAGAACTAACATATGATCCAGCAATTCCACTCCTGTATATATACCTGGAAAAAAAAAAGAAAATATTAATTTGAAAAGATACATGCACCCCCAACATTCATAGCAGCACTATTTACAATAGCCAAGACAAGGAAGCAACCCAAGTGCCCATCAACAGACGATTGGATAAAGAAGATGTGGCTCATATCTACAATGGAATATTACTCAGCCAAAAAAAGAATTAAATACTGCCATCTGTATCAACATGGATGGACCTAGAGAATATTATTAGTGAAATAAATCAGACAAAGACAAATACTATATGCTACCACTTATATGTGGAATCTAAAAAATAATACAAATGAACCTATATACAGAACAGAAAAAGACTCACAGACAGAAAACAAACTTATGGTTACCAAAGGTGAAAGGGAAGGGGGAGAGACAAATTAGAGTACAGGATTAACAGATAAAAACTACTATACTTAAAATAGAGAAGCAACAATTCCCTATAGCACAGGGAATTATACCCAATATTTTGTAATAATCTAAAATAGACTATAATCTTCAAAAAAAACCCTACGAATCACTGTGCTGTACACCTGAAACTAACACAAGACTGTAATTCAATTATACTTCAATAAAAAATAATAATAATAATCTAAATGAATGGTTGTATCATGCTTTGCAATGTATTTTTAAACATTAACCTTCCTTGAATTCTTTGGAAAAGCCAATTCGTTCATGATGTACTTTTTCAACACATTGTGAGATTTGGTTTGCTAATATTTTGTTCAGGAATTTTGCATCTATTTTCGCAAGGAAGAATGACTTTTAATCATCCATTATCAATAAAATCCTTATTTGATTTTGGCATCATGATAATTTAGCCTCATTAAGTTATTTGTAAGATGTCACCTGTTTTATTTTGTTCTATTTTCTGGAAGGATTATATGGTTTTGGAATTAATTGTTTCTTGATGATGTGTCATAACTTGCCTTTTAATTGATCTAGATCTGTTGTTTGTTCTGTTTGGGTTTTCATTTTGGCTTTTTATATAGAAGAGGGAAAGATTTTTAAACACTGATCTAGTTTCTTTAAAGGTTACAGGTCTACTAAGATTTTCTTTTATTTCTACTTGATTCAGTATTGCTAAGTAATTTTCTGTGTGAAATTGTCCATTACAATGTAAATTTTTTACATAAGACTGTACAATGTTCATGTATGTGCAATTTTATTTTGTATGTTAGATGTTTTTTCTCTCCCTGTCCCTTGATAAATTTCACCAGGGTATATCAATTAACACTGAATTACCTTTTTTTTTTTAACAATTAAAATCAATTTGGCCAATTATTTTGGCTTCATACCAAAAGGCATAAAATTGCCAAGAAGTGGTAAGCCTTTTCTTGGTAATCCATTCTTTTAATATTAAGCTTCTCCGTTATTAAAGTATATTTGTAATTATTCTATGTTCAGCACCCATGAAAAGCAGCCATTCTTTCATTTTGATGAAATAAATTTTCATTTCTTTTTCACTGCCAATAATAAATAATGTTTCCTTTCTAGAGCCTTTCTTCTTAAATCTTTATTCACAAGTCCTATATTTCTCTTTGATTCATTCCTTTGAACTCTGTCTAGGGTCTCTCCGTATCTTTTAAATTTTGAAACAGAGAACTTAATATTAAACCCTAGAACTACCTGATCAATGGTATATAAAATAAAAAAATGATCTTAGGAACCCAAACATTCAATATGTTGTCTTCGTTAATACTGCTTGAGAAGCCTTGAATAAGGGGATTATGCAAAGTGGGAGAGTGGAGGCCTCCTGCAGAGAGGAAATCTTGACCACAGACACACTTCCTCATCACCTCTTTTATTAAGACCTCAGAGACTGTGCCCTCTGTTTTCTTGTGTGCTACCACGTACTTCTTCCAAATAGAGTTTTCCATGACCCTAAATAACTCAGAGCTTTCTCACAGTTTTTCCAGGTTTCCTAGGGGTTTGCATTGCAAAAACAAGGAAACTGGCTAAGATAACCTTAACTAATCATAAGGATTTTATATTTTCAATAAGTCACTGAGCAAAATGACACCAACACCTCTAAGACCTGGGAAGAAAACTATGCCTCCAACCCTTTGGCTCTCTCTCTTCATTCTCTCTTTGGTTCTGGAGAGAACATGAAATAAATATATTTTATCTCAGCAGGCATGAGATAAATATGTTTTGTTTCTAGGACTGGTGATTCTGATGATAAAAGTTAATTATATCTTAATTACCCACTTATCCCTTTGCGAGGGCGGGGACAATAGAGGAGACAATAGTTCTTTGCACAGGGCAGTGTCTCAATAAACATCTGTTGAATGAA
This sequence comes from Tursiops truncatus, assembly GCF_011762595.2. Lineage (NCBI taxonomy): Eukaryota > Metazoa > Chordata > Mammalia > Artiodactyla > Delphinidae > Tursiops > Tursiops truncatus. The sequence goes on along the minus strand of NC_047038.1, from coordinate 66,511,155 downwards.
TGAACTAATGACAAACAAGTTAAAGATGGCATTGGATCCTTGGAATCAAAAGGTCCAAGTAAGTTTCCTCTACATTTTAAGAAATACAGGGTTTTATCCGTTTCTGTTTTTTCTTCTAATTTATGAAAGTAAATAATAATGATCTTAGTCATCATTCTCAGAAAAGGGATGACTATTTTTCTTTCAAGAATAATTAGCTCAAAAACAATTAAAGTTCACAGAGGCCACCTAAGGTATTAGGAAAGTAGCTGTTTTTTTTTTTAAAGAAATTTACAAACCATGGCAATACAAATCCTTTTTGGAATAAGGCAGCATTATAAATCTATAAATTAAAATATTTTACTCATCCATTTTTAATTACAATAGGAAACAGAAAAAATATATTCAGTCAATATAAGTATAATCTTTATCTAGGTTAGGAATACAATGAAAGGGATATAGGTGGAAATATAGATGAAAGCAACAGAGATCAAGAAGGTGGAGGGAGAGGGAAAACGGAGGAAAAAGAAAGATAGAAACATAGATCGAAAGCAGCAAGAATTGAAAGAGAGAAGTGTTCCCTATTAAAAGCTTTTTAAACAATTACTGCTATAGGCTGTTAAAGTTGGGCTATGGTGTTCCCCCAATAGGATTAAACAGTAATGTCAAATTTTGAATTTTCCTAAAGAGCCAAAGGACAATAAGCTATGAGCTGTAAGTTTCCCATAATTTAAAGACTGCAATAAAAATTTAATATTCATTTAGGGAGAGAAATACGTATTTCCTACTCTATCAGTTATAAATAAGTTTAGCTGCAAGTAAAGAAACCACGATTAAGAGTAGCTTAGAGCTTCCCTGGTGGCGCAGTGGTTGAGCATCTGCCTGCCGATTCAGGGGACACGGCTTCGTGCCCCGGTTCAGGAAGATCCCACATGCCGCGGAGCGGCTGGGCCCGTGAGCCATGGCCGCTGAGCCTGCGCGTCCGGAGCCTGTGCTCCGCGGCGGGAGAGGCCACAACAGTGACAGGCCCGCGTACTGCAAAAAAAAAAAAAGTTTCTTTTTTTCCTCACAGAACAAGAAGTTCAGGGCAAGGCAGTATCTGGTGTTCACTGACTGCTCAATGACGTTACTGAGGATTCAGGAACTTTTTTCTCTTTGTTCCAGTGCCCTGGCCACAATAAAAGACCTTCCACTCACCATTGTGGCCTCCAGGTCTCTAGATAGCTCCTGAACCAGCAGGCCTGATATCAAGGAAAGAAGAGTGCGACTGGAGAAAAATAATAAAGAACAAGACCAAAGGGGCCTTCCTGCGTGCCTCTCCCTCCTTATCAGAGAAGCCATGGCATCTGGGACACCTCGCTCAGCCCGCTTGTGCTTACATCTCATAGGCCAGTACCACGTTCCCTAGGGAGAAGGGCTTGTGTATGGGGATGGCGTGGTAAACCATCATGTTCACCACAGTCACATTTTCAAGAGATCAATTTACTTTGCCTGGGGTCACACTTTAATGAAGAGGACAACAGCTATTTTTCCCTTGGCAGTCATATTCCAGTGGTCTGGCAGCAAGCAGAAGAAAGATTTTCCTATACAAGAAATTTTGTTCATGGGCAAATATATTTAGTCTTGCTATTGTACTCAATTCATTCAAAGATACATTCTAATTTACATGAGGTGGATATCATAATCGAATGCAGGGCAGGCCCTTGAAATTCCAAAATGCAAGCACAACACATGAAAATGTTCCGATTCTGCCAGGTCCTTACGGTTTAAAATGTAAAATACTAAGCTGTTTGCTGCAAGCAAACTTGACTCTTCCTAAATTTAATCCGTCATCTAAGTCTCGCAACAGAAATATTTGCCCCTGTGTATACTCAGTGAATACAACTGAAGATGAATATCCTCATTTTCTCTTATGAAGACTCAGGAAAACACAGGTTTGTTAGGCAAATTATGTACTCTTTCCAGGCTCTCTGGACAATAAATATAATTCAAATTTAGTATCCCTGATGATTAGCATATATATATACACACACACATATATATATATTAGTGTATATATATATTTTATATATATAAACTATATATATTATCATATATATAAACTAGTAAACATGATTAGTATATATATTTGTATATATAAATATGTAAGTATATATATACTAATACATTATGATGATTAGTATAGTCTTTTTTTAACATCTTTATTGGAGTATAATTGCTTTACAATGGTGTGTTAGTTTCTGCTTTATAACAAAGTGAATCAGTTATACATATACATATGTTCCCATATCTCTTCCCTCTTGTGTCTCCCTCCCTCCCACCCTCCCTATCCCACCCCTCTAGGTGGTCACAAACCACCTAGCTGATCTCCCTGTGCTATGTGGCTGCTTCCCACTAGCTATCTATTTTATGTTTGGTGGTGTATATATGTCCATGCCACTCTCTCACTTTGTCACAGCTTACCCTTCCCCCTCCCCATATCCTCAAGCCCATGCTCTAGTAGGTCTGTGTCTTTATTCCTGTCTTACCCCTAAGTACTTCATGGCTTTTTTTTTTTTCTTAGATTCCATATATATGTGTTAGCATATGGTATTTGTTTTTCTCTTTCTGACTTACTTCACTCTGTATGACAGACTCTAGGTCAATCCACCTCACTACAGATAACTCAACTTAGGTTCTTTTTATGGCTGAGTAATATTCCATTGTATGTATGTGCCACATCTTCCTTATCCATTCATCTGTTGATGGACACTTAGGTTGCTTCCATGTCCTGGCTATTGTAAATAGAGCTGCAATGAACATTTCGGTACATGACTCTTTTTTTTTGCAGTACGCGGGCCTCTCACTGTTGTGGCCTCTCCCGTTGCGGAGCACAGGCTCCGGACGTGCAGACTCAGCAGCCATGGCTCACGGGCTCAGCCGCTGTGCAGCATGTGGGATCTTCCCGGACCGGGGCACGAACCCGTGTCCCCTGCATCGGCAGGCAGATGCCCAACCACTGCGCCACCAGGGAAGCCCCGCATGACTCTTTTTGAATTATGGTTTTCTCAGGGTATATGCCCAGTAGTGGAATTGCTGGGTCATATGGTAGCTCTATTTGTAGTTTTTTAAGGAAACTCCATACTGTTCTCCATAGTGGCTGTATCAATTTACATTCCCACCAACAGTGCAAGAGTGTTCCCTTTTCTCCACACCCTCTCCAGCATTTATTGTTTCTAGATTTTTTAATGATGGCCATTCTGACCAGTGTGAGATGATATCTCATTGTAGTTTTGATTTGCATTTCTCTAATGATTAATGATGTTGAGCATTCTTTCACGTGCTGGTTGGCAATCTGTATATCTTCTTTGGAGAAATGTCTATTTAGGTCTTCTGTCCATTTTTGGATTGGGTTGTTCGTTTTTTTGTTATTGAGCTGCTTGTAAATTTTGGAGATTAATCCTTTGTCAGTTGCTTCATTTGCAAATATTTTCTCCCATTCTGAGGGTTGTCTTTTGGTCTTGTTTATGGTTTCCTTTGCTGTGCAAAAGCTTTGAAGTTTCATTAGGTCCCATTTGTTTATTTTTGTTTTTATTTCCATTTCTCTAGGAGGTGGGTCAAAAAGGATCTTGCTTTATGTCATAGAGTGTTCTGCCTATGTTTTCTTCTAAGAGTTTTATAGTGTCTGGTCTTACATTTAGGTCTCTAATCCATTTAGAGTTTATTTTTGTGTATGGTGTTAGGGAGTGTTCTAATTTCATTCTTTTACATGTAGCTGTCCAGTTTTTCCAGCACCACTTATTGAAGAGGCTGTCTTTTCTCCACTGTATATTCTAATATATTACTGTATAAAAAATATATAATATTAGTTTATATACACTAAACTATATAAACTTATATGATGATTTATATACATAAATAAGTATACTAGTTTATAAGCAATATAAATAAGTATATATGGATATAAAGTATATATAAACTAGTATATATATTAGTATATATAGTTATATATATAAACTCTCATAGATAAAGGTTTCTGGGAGATAGTTTCATAAATTCATAGCACAGTATGTGTTTTAATAGCATTTATCATGTATTTTAATAATTATATAGAAAGAGTATATATATATATATAGTATTTATGTATTCTCAGGGGGTGTAAAATATTAGACTATAAGGATATCTACCAAATTTACCAAGCTATTAACAGTAGTGCTAACAGTAGTGCTCTTTTCTGGATGGTGGGATAAAGGTAATTTGTGTTTGGGGCACGTGCAGCACGCACACTGGCACTTTACTATGGCTATATGATTATTATTAACAAAATTCTTATCACGTTATATTAGAAATGTTTGCATGTCAGTCTCTCCCATTAGCTGTAATCTCTATAAGGATTCAAGGGTCTTGTCACTTATTTCTATATCCATACTTTCTAGAATAGTACCTGGAAATTAGTAAGTGCTTGTTATCCTCAGAATAAATTAATGAAAGAATGAGTTTGATTTTGGACTTTCTCATTCAGGTCAGTGTCCGTCCATTCGTTCAAGTACTCTAACCAGGATTTGATGATCCACGTTCCTGTGATTGCGCTGATATGTTAGAGGTGCTTCCAACTAAAAATTGTCACTCGCCATCTGGTTCTACAAGCATGAAGTCACTAGCCACTGTAGTCGCTGACCTTCAACATACCCTGAAAGGAGTTCAAGGGGAAGATCAGGAATGAGGCTCTCCGTGCTCTGGGAAAAACTGGCAGAACAGGCCGTCAGATAGATATTTTCAGGAGAAGATTTTATGAGCCCAATTTCTTGCATCTTCTCATACCTAGAAAAGCACTAAAATCATTAATGGAGACATCTGGCTCCTCATGACTAGCAGCAACCTTTTGCCAAAATGTGTGCCTGACCGCATGTATCCACCTTCACTAAAATCACGTATATACTGACCTTCCCCCCACCTCTTCGGAGCAGTTCCTCGGAGCTATCTGAATGGCTGTCTCTGGGCTATAGTCCTCATTTGACCACAAAGAAAACTTAACTCACAACTGTCATGTTGTGCTTTTTTTTTTTTTAAGTGCTAACATTTTTAAAAGAAAACAAATAATCACTTAATATCCTTCAGATGCCCCTGAGAATAACATGACTTCACATTCCTAACATTGTCTTAGGTCCCATGATCATATAGAAGTTGATACCAAATGCTGACCTATCACTATTGAGAATCCCATCTAAAACTGCCTTCAAGTACTGTTGCCAGATGCCAATATTGACCTGGACCATTCACTATTTTATTTTCTTATTCAGAAAAAAAGCAGCATTTTTATCAACATTTCTTAAAATTACTTGGAAGTAAAAGAACTACTTTAAAACATAAAATGGTCAGGTCTAAGATTTGATTTGATTTACAAGCTAATAAATTAGTCTGTTGTTCTTTCCTGGATGCTGGTAGAAGAGACAAAACTCCTAAGTCAGAGAAAAAGGGTTTTGTCACTCATGGCACTGCAAACAGCTGGAGCACCAGTATATTTACAATGGTTCTTCTTGCCCCCAGATCTCACAAGGAGATGGGGAGGGGGCCAGATGGATGCTATACATGCAGAGTATGTGCATCCCAGCTGAGAAACGATGAGATTGGGGAATCCACCACATTTATAGAAAGGAGTGAACTAGCTTACTCTTTGTGTGGGTGTAGAAGGAGATATCACCTCATCTCTCAAGATTACCAACTGCATAAACAGCCCTGAAAAATGGCCCCAGTAAACAGCAGTTAGGGCCTTACAATCTTAGCACACTCAGCAAGACATAAAGGACAGCCAAGTAGCCTACAAAGGACTATCTCTCCCACAAAACTATTATTATATAAGTACAAATAAATCATCGACCAAAATTTGCAAATTTTTATTTGTTCTGCAGAGAACACAGAGCAAGCCTATTTCGATGTAGTTCAATGCTTGGGCTCCACTTGGCTTTTATCCCCACCTACTATCCCACGACTAGAGCAAAGAGTTGGTGAATGCAATACAAGAAATGAGGCTGCGGCAGAAGTCGGGGTCAGAGGATGAAGGGTTTTATATACCACGATAAAGACACTGGACTTATCCAAAGAAAACAGGAGCTATTTGAGGGTTCAAAGTGAGAGAGATTCGATTTGCATTTTATATAAATGGCATGGAACAGGCAAATATAGAGGCAGGAAGGCTAATTTGGAGGCAGTTGAATGATTGCAGCCTGACCCAAAAAGTAGGAGTTAGAATGCAGATAAGAATAGACTTGAGAAATGTTTAAAAGGTAGAATTGTCTCAATTTAGAGTTTAATTGTATACAAGAGGTGAGGAAGAAGAATTTAAGAAAATTGTCTGTTTCTGCCTTGAGCAACCATGTCACGGTGGCACTCTTCCCTAATGTAGAGAGCATAGAGCATGCAGCAAATGAGACAGTGAAAGCATTTTTTTCTTTTGATACTATAGGGAGTCTGAGATGTACTGGGACATCTGGGATGTTCAACAGAAGTTGGATAGGCAGATCTGGTGCTTTGGAGATAAAGCTAGGCTTGTGCCATGGAACTAAATGGTAATTGAAGTCATGAAAGAGAACAAGATCATGTCGGAGTATATGAAGAACAAGAAGAAAAAAAAGGTTCAGCTGAGAACCCTTGAAGCACAACCACTCAAAGACAGTCAAAAGACTTAGAATTACAACTAGAAAGAAGAAAATCAAGAATGCAGGATACCATGGGAGCTAAAAGAATATTTCAAGAAAAGAGACATCATCGTCAAGTGCTATGGTGAACTCGAATAACTTCAGAACTTAAAGTGTTTATTCGATTGAATAAGGAGGTCTTTATTTACATTGATATGAGCAGTTTCATTAGAATCGGAGGAAGAAATCATGTCAATAGAAAGAGAAGTCGAAGTGAGTTGAAGAAATGACAAATGAGTGTGTACATAGGCAACTGTTTCAAGAAGTGTAAAGTAAAAATGCAAACAGAGGAAACTTCCAGGGTTTGTTTTGTTTTTTAATGAAAGAAGAGATTTGAATATGCTTTAAATGAACATAGGAAAGAACCAACAGGTAAGGGCAGATTGAAGATGTGGGGATAAGACAGGAGAGATAGTCCAAAGAGATGCTAAAGTAGAATTTTCAAAAAGATAAAATCAGGACCCTCATGCAGATATAAAATGAACATGTATCAAAGATGGCCTTCAACTCACTAAACAAAGAGGTAACTCAAGATAGTAAGACCAGCTCAAAGTGATTTGAATAGCTGATTTATTTATAAGTAATTTAATATGGAAATGTAAGGATAAGATTGCTCAGTAAGTGCAAAATGATTAATATCCCGGAAAGCAAAAAACTGAAGCCTTTGGAGTTATCTTTTTACAGAAGAGAAAATGTGGACAGACCTTATTTACATCACTATAGGGCAAAATGCATAACTTAACTATGCATGTAACTTCACTAAGTCCTAATAAGTTGTGAGCTGAACAGAGTACATTTCCTTAGATAATCCTTACGTGGACCTGTAAAACAATGACCCCATATGATAATAAAAGGACATTCTGTTCACCTTTTGGCGTTATTTACAAGTTCTGAACAATTTTTCTCAAGAGAGAGTAGTTGCTAAGGAAATAGAAAGGAAGTTTATCTTCAAGGTCTTGGCAAGTATCAGAAACACTCAAAAAAAAAAAAGTGAGTGAAGTGAGTTAATGAACAATCCATTTATGAAATTATGGACAGAGTCAAGAAAGAGAAACCAAAAATGGTGAAGGGACCCTGGGATCAGCAACAGTAGCTCCACTAGGTCTGATAATGGAGCAAATGGTTACCATGACCCTTTGAGACCTAAAGCTGTAGACGCCAACTGTGGACTTTGATAGAGGAACACATCCAGTGGCAATCCCTCAGCCTGAGGAAGATAATAAAGGAAAGAATATCCCTCATCATTTTCCGGCTCTCCAATCTCTGGTGACTTCCATTGGCGAAATCCAACCTGATGCCAGAGGGCAAAGGAGCCTTTACGTAGGTCCTATAGCTCACTCTCCTGGGACATAAAGCAATGACCGATTAACTGGTACTATACCAAAAGGAACCTCTTGATAGATTCTAATATTCATGGATGTAGTGTCTCATCACATTCTGATTACAAATTAATACATTCTTTTATTGCTTCTCAGGAAAGGAAACAGATGGCAAATGGTTATGATTGGAATGAATCCATTTGTAAGCTATGATGTCCAAGATTATTTCAGGTCAATGTGAAATCAATAAACTTTGTATTCATACTTATATAATTTTTTCATACATTAACCAAATTAGCAAAACTTTCTCAGTGTATCAAATGTTGTCATGAGTTCTGAGAAGAGGAAATATGGTAACCAGCAACATTTCATGACACTGACTACTGGGAGTATTCGTAAATACTGACTGGATTATGATACCTAATGAGTTAACAAAATGAATTTCCTTTATTATGTTACAATTTTAGATGTTACATCCTTTATAAGGCTTTTTATCAGAAATCCAGAATGATGTAAAAGGAAAGGCCAACGGTTATTTCAAAAAGATGTTGAAATGCAGGGTATATTCAAACAAACTGGACAGCAATACAGGGTGATTTGTTTTGTGCCAAAGTATAGTCACACGGCTGCATAAGGCACAAGTTTTGAGCTTCTGTAACGTGCTTCTAACACCACTTCCAGATCTCTTTGGCAATTATTATACACTGTTGTAACATATACAACAACAGTATCTTTCAACAGTAAGTACCTCCTCCTTGAACGCTTTCCATTTTCTATATATACGTAAGTCTTTCCTAGATAATTTCAACAAAGAGTTTCATTTCAACAACAAAGAATTTGTTGAAATATCATGGTAGGCAAAGAATTGTACTCTGAACCCACTGAGGCTGTATCTGAGTCTCAATAAATGTCATTTTCATTTTCACCATGTATTTTATGGATGTGCATACATGTCCTCTCTTCTCTACCAGAATATAAATTCCTTACGTGTAAGTTCTCTCTTATCCACCACTATGTATCTTGTGGAAATAGAACATTATGGGCACTCATAAGCATTTGATAAATATCTGATGAATAAGTGGATGGATGGCTAAATGAATACAAACGAAAATTAAATGGTCTGTTAATTAACAAATATTTGAAGAACTCTCATCTATTTATCAACTGAAAGGGGGAAGTAGTATATGCTATTGCTAATTGTTTTACTAGGAATATCAGCTGCATCTATGTGGTATCTATGTTCTATTCTTCAATACCTATGTCATAAATCAATTAGAAACCTAAAATGGAGATTTCTTCAAATGTGGAAACATAAAGCATAAACTCTTAGTTTTGCTTTACAGATGAGGTCATAGAAAGATTAAGTGGTTTACAAAAGCTTTTATACAAATGCTAATAGCAGCATTATCCATAATAGCTAAAAAGAGAGAAAAGCTCAAATATTTACCAACTGCTAAATGGATGAATAAAATGTGGTATATCCACATAATGTAATATTATTTGGCAATAAAAAGGAATGAAGTACTGATACATGCCGTTCCAGGGATGAACCTTGAAAACATTACATTAAGTGAAATTTATATGAAATGTCCAGAATAGGCAAATCTATAGAGACAGAAAGTAGCTTAGTGGTTGCCAGGTTTGGGGGCAGAGTGAATAAACAGTGACTGCTAATGGGTATTAGGTTTCTTTGGGGATAATGAAATGTTCTCAAGTTAGATTGTGACAACTGTATAATTCTGTGAATATACTATAAAGCATTGAATTGTATACCTTAAATGAGTGAATAGTATGAAATGTAAATGATGTGGTTTTTTGTTTGTTTGTTTTTGCGGCACGCGGGCCTCTCACTGTTGTGGCCTGTCCCATTGTGGAGAACAGGCTCCGGACGCGCAGGCTCAGCGGCCATGGTTCATGGGCCCAGCCGCTCCACGGCATGTGGGATCTTCCCAGACCAGGGCACGAACCCGTGTCCCCTGCGTCGGCAGGCGGACTCTCAACCACTGCGCCACCAGGGAAGCCCATAAATCATGTTTTAATAAACCTATTTTTAAAAAGTAAAAATTAAGTGTCTTGTTCAAAATTGCAAGAATAATTAGTGAAGTCAGAACTGTAATCCACACTTTCCCAACCAGTACAATTCTTTTTTCTTACCTTGCTGTTGTCTTGTGTGTAACACAGTTACTTTTTACTCCCTTATTTTCTGAAAATCTTCACTGCTTTTTTGCCATTTTTGTATTTTTATTTAGTTCTTTCTTTCCTCCCATTTCTTAACTTCCTCAAGAGCTCTCACACTGTCCTTCCCAGCTGTTAAATGACCTACATTTTAATGATCACGACTCAGTTTTATTTCTTATGGCTGCACATCAGGGTGACTTCTGATAATATTAATCTAATTCTTCCACAAAAGAGACATTTGGGACTAAGCATATGAAACTTGATGGGCAAGACTTTTGAGAAGAAGATGACTTTAGCAGGATGTGAGCTGCAGGTGGGAAACCACTGAACAAAAGAATGATTCTGTTGCTGGAATCTTATTACATTCATAGAAATGAGAGACTTGCAAAGGTAGTTTAATTTGATACTCTTACCCAGGAGATTGACTTACATCTGGTGTGTGAGAAATGCCATTTTCCAGATGACTTCCTCTCCTGTTACAAAGTCTGGCTATGGCCCCTGCAAAGTGCTGGATCTGCTCCATGTTTGGGTGTTTGAGACACTTGTCTTTCCCCTCTGTGCTGGCTTTTTCCACTCATCTTTTTTAAAGTGTTCTACTGTAGGAAGATTAATTCTTCTCCATTGAGTTCCATGTCTTTTTGAATATATGTGCAGCCATTGTGATAATTCCAACTGGGTCAGAGAGAAGGCATAAGGTAAATGGTAGTTTACACTATTAAAGAAAGCCACAAGGTAATACATTTTCTCTCTGCAGTACATGACTCGATAGATTCCTCAAATTTAAGAAATAAAAATGGACATTTCCTCGTCCATTATTGTCAATCTCTAGAAATGTCATTAAACGTGATTAACAGGTGATTTTTTCTTTTTTTCCAAACGAAAATGTCCAATGTGAATCTTTCACTGGTTTAAATTGTAAATTACATTTTTTTCCCCTATTTTTAAAAACATTCTCTGGTGGCTTTAAGCAGCTTTTATTCACTTACTGTCCACGGTTATTCATTTTCCATTAATCCTGAGTTATTTGGGGGAATCGCTCAACTTTCTTGGGAAAAATGTTAATATTGTTAAGTTCGTGTCTTTTAACCTAACACATAGCAGTAAATATATAGTACAACTTGTTATAAGTTGTGGAGGGAAGAGGAAAGAAAGGAGAAGACAGAAGATTGCTCTGGTTACAGACATAGTAGAAGTAACACCCCAAAGTGAAGCCTTTGTGACACTGTCATATTTCACGACGTTAAAAGGGAAGGAGTAGGAAGTAGACAATGTTAGTTGCCTACCCATCTTCTCCCTTCTTTCTTGCTAACAGAAGCTCACTGTGTTTGGGTTGACAGTGTGCTCAGCCCCAAGGACTGAATCACGGGTTAGTTTTACCAATAATTACTTTAATGTCTCCTTTTGATTCCTTCCTATTTGGGATAATGGTATGTCATAATGATGCTTAGAACTTCAGCAGCCATCTTGCCACCAGGATGCAATAAAGGAGGACAAAAATTAAATGTGCTTAATAACAGAAAGGGTCAAAGAAATTGGGTTTTTGATGACATCACTGCACTGATGAACTAGATGTCCTGCCTCCTCCAGACTCTTTTTAATATAAGAGAAGAAAAATGTCTCAAATGATCATTGGGTGTTTATTAATTGCAGACCTACGCATCCTAACTGAAACAGTATCAGAGCGTTTTCATACCATCAAGAACATATATGATGCTCAAGATTATAAAGAAAGTTAAGCTTTTGATCAGGCTTAAATAATAGAAGCATTTCATCGAGCTCAGCTGCCCTCTCCGAGTGGGTGAGGGAGTTTATTTTCTCTGATATGCCCTTCTGGATGGCATGACTGAGGTGAAAGGCATAGTTATGGATAAGCAATGGATACCATACCGCTCTGGGTCCTCTCTGAATTTTGAGTTGTAATTCACAACAAGGATCATCATTTAAGAAAATAATGGATGACTCTTCAGATTTTAGGAATTTTCCTCAAGGAGACAAGCTGTTTGATGAGATGATCTTACTTGATAATCTTTTTTTTAAATTTATACTTCTGGGGCTTCCCTGGTGGCGCAGTGGTTGAGAGTCCGCCTGCCGATGCAGGGGACACGGGTTCGTGCCCTGGTCCGGGAGGATCACACATGCCACGGAGCGGCTGGGCCCATGAGCCGTGGCCGCTGAGCCTGCGCGTCCAGAGCCTGTGCACCGCAATGGGAGATGCCACAACAGTGAGAGGCCCGCGTACCACAAAAAAAAAAAAAAAAAAATTTATACTTCTGGTTATCACTACACACAGCATAGAAGACATACCTAAGTACCTAAAAGGAGAGGGCACATTTCATATTTACAAACAAATCCTGGTTGCAGAGCAGAGAAGGAGCCTAGGAATGTGTAGCCATGCTAAATAATATGCATCCTATTCCCTTTGCCCATCTCCCACTCATACCTCAGCCACACACTTTTATTCAATAATGAAAATAAATAGTATAAAAAAACTGCCAACACATTAAACACAGTTTTTATACATCTGTCTTGATTTCCTGAGTAGGGAATTTATAATAGAAATACAATGACTATGGCCTTCTATCATTTTTCTCTTAACACTTTGATCTGCAGAGTTCCTAGGAACAGAAAGATGGTCTATCAGAATCATTAACTGGATGATGTTAAGCTTATAGTCATGCAGCTAGTAGTTGTTGAGCACCTATAACGTATCAGGGTTTGTATTAAGTCCTGAGGTGGAAGGCATGATTACCACCATCAGTTTCTCACAGATGGGAATAAAACCGAGTTATGTACCCCCCAAATTGCATCCCACTGTGGTAGAGTGCTGTAACAAAGATTTGGGGACAAAGAAAAGAGCTGCAAGACTCAGATGGGGGTGGTTGGGAAGGCTTAGGATGGTAGAAACTCACACTGAATCTTGAAGGACTAGGTGGAACTTTCTAGATGAGGAGAGAAGGATATTTACCAGCAGTTGGAACTGGATGTTCAAAGACTGCAAGGCAACAGAGAAGCAAGCAGCTAATTATGGCAGGCTCACTGAGGGATCCATGTGCGGGAGAAGGAGCAGATGGGAAGGGAGGGAATTTTTGGCTATATGAAAGTTTAACCCCAAAGGAGACAGGAAGGCCTTGGGGGATTTTAGGCAAGGAAGTAAAAGATCATTCTGGCGGCTTAGGATAGAATGAATTAAAATGAAGAGAGTCTGGAGGTAGAAAGAAAATAATTCCAACAAGAAATTACAACAGTGGCATTGGGTATGAATCAAGAAATTTCAAGAGAGAGTCTAAAAGATTTGGTGATCAACTGAATGTAAGGGTAACAGCTCCACGGGGGCGTTGAGGAGAACTCACATATTCTGACAACCAACTGGGATGGACAGTTATGACGTACTTTATGATACATAATAAAAATGAGTTTTGTGTTTAGGGGAAGAAGGAAGCAACAAATATACTTTTCACAGTGTCGAGTCTGAGGAGCTTATGGTTTATTCAAGTAAAACTGTCCAACAGATCAGAGGTTCCTAAGCTTCCAGATTTCACATACCAGCAAAATTTCCAAATAAACATGAGGGACCAATTTAAGACTGCCAATTTTTCATTTTGCTAAGTCAGGATACGTTTTAAAAAAAAATCTATCCACTGATATCAATATTTCATTTTTATAAAAGGATATTTCAACACCAAAAACTGAGTGAATCTTAATATAAAAGGCAATTTATTAAATTAAGTAAACTTGACTTCATTTTAAAACTGCACTGAAATGTCCTTCTTTTAAATTGATTAATTAATTTATTTGGCTGAGACAGGTCTTAGCTGCGGCACACAGGATCTTCATTGTGGCACACGGGCTTCTCTAGTTGCGGTGCATAAGCTTCTCTGGTTGCAGCGCACAGGCTTCTCTCTAGTCGTGGCGCACAGGCTCCAGAGTGCGCAGGCTCAGTAGTTGTGGCACGCAGGCTTAGTTGCCCTGTGGCATGTGGGATCTTAGTTTCCTGACCAGGGATAGAACTGCATCCCCTGCACTGGAAGGTGGATTCTTAACCACTGGACCCCCAGGGAAGTCCCAAAATGTCCTTATTTTTTTTCCATTCCTCTTTTTCCAACATAATCCTCATCACTGACTTACAACAGACCACAAATTGGCACTAAAACCAATGAAATAGTTTGTACATATAGAGATTTGGGGTCCAATAGAGAAGCGTTAGTGGAAGATCTAGAATCATAAGCATAGTAGTTGAAATTGACAAAATAGATAATCATAAGTACTATTTATTCACCATCTTCTATGAGTCAAGCACTAATGTAAGGGCTTTACATAATTTCTCATTTCAAAATCTCAACAATTCTGAAAGGTAAGAGAGGGTAGTTCATTTTTACAGATGAAGAAATTGAGACTGAAGATATTAAGTTGCCCAAGATCACAAAGCAGAAAGTGGCAGAGCTAATAGCCAAGATTTCTCTAACTTGAAGTTCTCTATTTTTAAGTGTGATGTTAAACTGCTACCCTGGAAAGAATATATAGAATGAGACAGGGCATCAAGGATGGAACTCTAAGGAATACTGACACTTAAGATGATGCTCCAAAAGAAAAGAGCCTAGGAAAGGAAAATAAATAGCGTCATGTGAAACAAAGGAGAGGAAAATTTACAAAAGAAATGTGTTGTCAAAAATTCCAAATATCAGGCTTCCCTGGTGGCGCAGTGGTTAAGAGTCCGCCTGCCAATGCAGGGGACCCGGGTTCGTGCCCCAGTCCGGGAAGATCCCACATGCCGCGGAGCGGCTAGGCCCGTGAGCCGTGGCCGCTGAGCCTGCGCTCCGCAACGGGAGAGGCCATAACAGTGAGAGGCCTGCGTACTGCAAAAAAAAAAAAAAAAATTCCAAATATCATGGAGAAGGTAAATATAAATTAAATATGCATAAAAATCTATATTTATACAAATTGAAGTGAAAAAATTATACACTGCATTTTCTTTTAATACCCTGTTAGTAATACTCATCAGTCCTGCTGACCCTTTCACGTGCTCAGCAGTCACTCAGTTACTAGAATTAGGAACTTACTCTACAACCATGTATCTAACCACTTTTACAAGTCGGAAACCAACCTGGACACTTTTTTGGTACTGGCCCATTGTAAGGGTCTTAATCTGGATTACCTGAGCAGTTGGATTAGCTAGCATTTGAACTCCTGACCCTGGTACTTAAATGAATCTTTCAGGATCAAATCAAACCACATTCAAATTTATATAATATCTCTTATGCAGGATAAGTTCCTCTAACTAGAAAGTTTTTTAAAGTGTAATTTGTAATTTAGGAACTATGGATGTAGAGAAATGTTTGCTACAAACTTATAGCCTGTTCTAAAATTTCGATTATAAAAGCTGCTTCTAATAGGCACAAAGATTTGAAATGCAATTTCAATATGCTATCACCAGGAGGCGCTGATACATTGATATCAGGGTTTGAATAATTAAGCCAATACATTGTATAAGTTTAAGACAATCACTTTTATCAAGACCTAACAGAGATTTCCAATCATGAATTCTTTACCCCTTATATGCCTGTCATAAATTATTGCTTCTCAGGTCCAAATTCTTTCTATTTCCCTGCTCTGTGAAAATGGGCCCTTTAAATATTTTCCACTGTCAACTGTACCATGTCACACTTTATCAGTAGAGATTGCCGTAGGGACATTACAGGGGGAAAGGGTTTTGCCACCTGCTTCTCATGTGCTCCCTTCTGCGCAGACTTCTGCAGCATGTGCCTAGTGCCCAGGTCCTACAGCTCAGGCAGCTTCCAGCACCAGGTTCCTACGGTGTGCCCAGCTTCTCCAGAGCCAGGTTCCTGCAGAGTGGTCAGGAGAAGAGTGATACCACCTTTGGGCAGTTTTGTAGCATTGCTTCTGGTGAGATACCTCCTCACGAACAACTTTCCCTGGAGCACTAGAGAAAGGCAGCTTCCTGAGAGCAGATTTCCAACAAACTCCCCCAGGGTAGCGTCACAGGGACTTTTCTGACATCCAGTGAGGACTGTGCCTTCTGCAGTAGGTTCCAGATCTCAATCCTGGAGTGTAGAGAGGGGCGGAGGAGTGGGAACTCTTCCTTGGGTGATCTTCTCAGCCCTATGGATAAGGACTGCTCCTTATACCCGTTATACTGTATTCTTTAGAGTTCTGTTTACTTCTCACCAGTGAAAGAGGCATTGCTCCAATCTCTTATTAGAGTTGGTGATTCTTTATATTAAATTTTCCCTGTTCAAGTTACTTCATGATTTTTCTCTCCTGATAATATGCATACTGATAAAATCCAGTTACACTTACCTTTATTAAAATAACCAAAGAAATTAAAATAACCAAAGAAATTAAAATAATAGTAACTCTATAAATTTCAAAGATGAGAATTTAACATCACAACTTTTAAAGAAATAAATAATTCAAATAATACCTTTCCCATGAAATATTAACTTTGCCAGTTCACCATGTTTCCCAAGAGGAAGTCAAACACCTTTTCTGGTGGTCTTTCCTTAACCTTAAATTTCCTCAATATTAAAGGAGGAAAGAGGAAGACAACTGAAAGAATCTTACTGAGAAGCCTACAGGTCTATACACCTCGTCTGTCTTAATCCCACAATGACCCAAAGAGTAAGTGTTATTATTTCAATTTTAGTCAAGGAACTAAGACCAAGAGAGGTTAAATAACTCACCAAGATCATGCACCTAGTAAATGGCAGAGAGGATTCAAAGGCAGATGTGGCTGATTCCAAACTCCTTACGCTTCCCCACAGATGATTTTTTGTGTAACTGGCTCTCTTCTCTCCGACTCAGATACAGAAGGCGGCTCACTGGGACTGAATTTTTAATTTATGTTTTCATCTTCTTTGCTCTCAGAACAGATGCTTCTTCTTTCTGCATGCTTCATAAGAAAAAGAAAGAAGCAACTACCTAGAAAGCAGGCAAACAAACAAACAAAAAAAAGCTTTCATGTGTATTTTCCCTCAGTCAAAAAGAAATATTTCTAATAATATAACAAGAGTGAAATTATACCCTCCCTTTTCTTTTTCCAATCAAAACAGGCTATTTAGGTGGCAATCATATAATTAAACTTTAGCAACTTTAGCCCTAGAAATATTGGTTTATATTATATTAAATTTAGCATATTTTTCTAGTGTTGAAAGAAAAAAAACTGTCAGCCCTAAATTCTATACTTCACAAAAATATCCTTCAGGTATGAAGGGAAAAAAAGACATTCTCAGATGAAGGAAAACTAAGAGAATCTGTTCCCAGTAGACTTACCCTTAAAGAATGCCTTAAAGAAATCCTTCAAACAGAAAGAAAATGACTTCAGAAAGGTAGAAATAACAATGCAGTAGGTTAAAAGAAAAAAAGCAGGGAGGGGGTAAACATAATAGACTATCCTTCTTCTCATGGATTTTTAATCATGTCTGGTGGTTGAAGCAGCAACTATAACACCACCCCAGGGGGTGCTTGATGTGTGTAAAGGAAATAAATTTTTAAATGGGAGAGTTAAGGGATTTAAATGGAAATAAGGTTCCTATACTCCACTTGAAGTAGTAAAGTATTTTTTCAGTAGATTGTTATTGCAGTTACACACGTTCACTGTAATACCTAAAGCAACCACTAAGAAAACAGTACATCTAAAAACCTGTTCAAGGAAGACAAAGGAGGACCTTTGTATCACATGTTAATGTCTGCTAGGAGAACAGACTTCAGAAGAGGCATCCAGCACTCAAGTGGACAGGATGACTCAGTCGCCCAGCCTCGGTCTTTAGCTTCTCTGGCAATTGAATAGTATAGCTATGAACTAGAATGGCCATGGTGGAAGAAATGGACCTTCACATGGGCCTGGAATCCTTCTCACCAATGTTAGTCTAGCTACTGCCACTGCTGAACGTCTAACTTGCCAGTAGCAGAGAACTACAGTGTGCCCCCAATATGGAACAATCTTTCAGTGAAACAAACCAAACTTTTACACTCTGGAAAGGGTTACCCATGCTACCTATGCTTGACCCTGTATTCCAGATAGCACTTTGCCTTTCCTTTCCTGGCCACACTTCCCATCCAGCATCACCAAGGACTCACTCTGGATAGCCAGGTGACTTTCATTCCCAGTCGTTACTGTAAATGGGAAAGTATAGCAACCATGACCTGATAAAGACAGAGTGACCAAGAGGCTCACAACTCACAAATTAAGGATGGGGCCTGGGTCACCCCCACCAGGCAAACCACACGTTGGCAGAAATGCTCATCAATGGGGAGAGGAATTTAGAACTGGTAGTGGAGGCAGGAGGTAATGAATATTACACATGGCCTCAGGACAAACTGCGGCAGCAGCAGCTGGATTTTATCCCAGTAACCTTCTTGTAAGGTTTTCCAATCAGAATTCTCGAGAGGCTGTGCCTGAATGTAAGTGTATCTGAGTTTGAAGGGTAAACTGTAAAGGATGTTGTTGGTACCCATCCACGTCATGTAAACAGGGGCGTCCCCCTTTTCCCCAGCTACTGTGAGCATTGGTTGATAACAGCTCACAGCTACTCCCATTTCTAGTGACTTGCCCTCACACAAACAGGAGCAGCCTCACGTAGAAGGCTATGACCGCCCACCCCTCCCAAGGGAAGAAGACCACTGCCCTGACTGACTCTCATCAGGAGGAAATGACTTGGTTGTAGAATTTGTCCTCCACGGTTTCCTGTGGAATCAGATCCATATTCTGGCTCAGTTTTTTGCTTTTTTTTTTCCTGTCCTATCCTATTTTCCTCAATTTCCTTCCCCTGAAAGTGCTTTCCTAAAAAAACAAACGAACAAAAAAACCACTGGAACAAGAATTCCTATCCCATACTCTCCTTGTAGAAACCCCAGCTAAGACACTTGTGAATCATAAAACTGTGCTCTGCTAGACATGCCTTGTAAACTTGACAGATTCCATCAAATCTGAAACTTGAAACCAAATGATTAAAATTAAATCTGTAGATAACACAAACTCTGTATGCATTTCATATTGCTTGAGTTAGGAAACTAGAGTTTATGATAAATATAATAAAATATTGTTAATTCAAGAGAGGCAACAAGCTTTCTATTTCTGCTTTGATGATGTCTTTCCAAAATCTTCATTACTCTAAAGGCAGGAAGCATGCAATCACAGAGAGCCTATCTTTCACATTAGTTGTTTTGTATGGGCCAAGAAAACTGAAACAGAGGCCATCTACAACAAGAAGAAATGACTTTTAAAATAATTTTCACATGCCATAAAATTTATTCTGCTTATAATAAATTATCATTCAGGTGATTTCCCACAAAAGTCCAATTTAAAAAAACATATTGCAAAACAAAGTCACAAATCAGCATTGTACTATAGAGGGAAATATTTCTAGAAATAATATATAATATTATGGATTCAAAAAACACTAAATTGAGGTTAAAAACAAAATAAAAAAGACCACAGAGAATTTAAATCTTAATTGTAATCATAACACTAGGAAACTTGGTGGGTTCAATCCTTCTCTAGAGGACACAGAACAAGTGTATTCTTTTAACTCTGGTTCTCCTAGGCCTTCAAGACTAAAAATTTATAATCTAGGCTATAAAATTAAATTATTTTAAAAAGAGCTCCTATCACCATTAAGAAAAGAATATGTCATCAAAATCCATTGTTCAACTTCCATAGATCTAATGTTTTCAAAACTCATCTTCCATCAAAGGGAGCTTCCAATATTTTGACAAACCATGGTGACCAGCACTTAAATTAACACTGAATCTTTTTTATACATATATAAATTTATTTATTTATTTATTTTTGGCTGCATTGGGTCTTTGTTGCTGAGCACGGGCTTTCTCTAGTTTTGACGAGCCAGGGTTACTCTTCGATGCGGTGCATGTGCTTCTCATTGTGGTGGCTTCTCTTGTTGTGGAGCATGGGCTCTAGGCACGCGAGCTTCAGTAGTTGTGGCACACAGGCTCAGTAGTTGTGGCTCGCAGGCTCTAGAGCACAGGCTCAGTAATGGTGGCGCATGGGCTTAGCTGCTCTGCAACACGTGGGATCTTCCCAGACCAGGGCTCGAACTGGTGTCCCCTGCATTGGCAGATGGATTCTTAACCACTGCACCACCAGGAGAGTCCAAATTAGCACTAAATCTTAAAACAAATTTTGGTACAGAACATTATGGTGCCCTACATATTGAAATAATGATTTCCTTTAAAGTTCCTTAGCCTATTTCCAAGGCCTCCAAGCTTTGACCCTAACCTGCCTTTCTAAGTTTATCTCTGACTATCCCTACATGCCCCTAGAGACCAACAAAACTGGGCAGTTACTCTTCCCTGACAAATCCCTTATTTTTTCACATTTATTTCTTTACAGAATAACTTCATCATTAGGCTCTGGAAGAAGCTGCTTGGGTTCAAGTTTCTCAGCATTATTTTGAAGCAAACCTCAAACATCAGTATCAATTTATACATAATTACTTCATTGTATACCTTTAAATATAAGGGCCGTTTTTTTTTTCAAACACAGCCATGGTGTCTTTCACTGCCACATCTAAAATATGAACCATAATTCCTTAATAATCGTCAAATAAGCAGTTGGTATTCAAATGTCCATGACTGTCTTGTACATTTCAAAGTGTTTAGTTTAAATCAGGACTCAAATAAGAATCACATATTGCATTTGACCGTGTTTCTTAAATTTCTTAAGATTTTTCCATGCCCACATTTCCCCCTTTGAAATTTATTTATTTAAAAAAAATAAGATCACTTATCCAATAAAGCTTTCCACACTCTGGATTTTAATGACTGCTTCCCCATGGTGTCTTTTAACATGTTTGTCTGTCCCCTGTAATTCCTGTAAGCTGCTAGTTAAATCTAGAGGCTTGATCTGTTTCAAAGAAAAATTTTGGCAAGAATGCTTTGGAGATGGTGGTATATACTTCTATCAAGAAGCATAAAATGTTTAGTAGTTTCTCTTTTTGTGGGGGTAACAGCTGTAAATGATCATTTCCTAGATCAACTATATCACTGAGGGTTCACAAAAAGGTGATATTTGCATCCTATTATTCCTTCTTTGTCTATTGGCTATGATAATTTTATAGAGAGAAACACCCTCATGAACTGTTTGACTACCCTGAGGTATAGTTCATATAGGAGAAGGTGATTAAATGCTTGATTCTTTCAATGGGAAGAAAATTCTTGAAGATGATTTCTCAGGTAAGAACTCTGTTAATAAATTGCCCCTAACGGAGAGGTTTGCTGTGCTCATTCTCACCTGAAAGCTAGTTAGAGGACCTTCACGGGTACTACTGAAAGAGCTTAGTATGTATGCAGTATGGGAAACCCAGTAGACTGGAATCTGACTCCCACCTGACAAATATAAAGAGCTAAAGGTAAGGTGATTAGCTGTTGATGAATGAACCCAAGGTTCAATGAACCTAGCTTATCAAGTCCAAGGGTACATCAAGGATTCCAGTGTACCAGACATGGGTCATGACAAAAGAGAGACCTTGTGGAGGTTTATATTATGTCCTATCCAACAGAACCCACTTTGCATATATGGCCTGCCAGACTGCTAGCAACTGAGGAGAGAGTAAGAGGAGAGTGCGTCACTTACCACAAGAGCACTACAAGGAAGAAGCTCCTAAACATGTGATGGGAGGCTCTGAAAACCTCATGAGAGAAAAATTCTTCTTTAAACACCTGCTGAACTCAGAAAGTTCAAAGCCATATTAAGTCATGTTAAGTCTTCGGTTAACAAAACAGACTGGTAGTCCATTATAGTTACGGATTATTTTTTTCTCTTCCACGGTATATATACTTGACCATAGACCAAAGTGTTAACTGTGCTCGTGGCTGAGAAGTAGGATCTTTTTCCTACTGAAATAGTTTTATCTTTTCTCCAGAAGTTCCACTATTTTTATAAGAGCAAAAGTTAAGTTATAGGGATTTACTGTTTAGGGAATGAATGAGTAAACTTGTCCAGGCAACTAATGGTCTATGTCTTGGCTTATAAACATTTTCGTATTGATTTTCCTAGTGCTCATTCCACTCTGCCCTAGGCTATTTGAAAAGCTGCAGCTAAAACTCATCCCCTGCTTTGACTATTTTCTGCCCAGTCATTTTATACTTCAGCAAAATTCTTGCTGTCCTCTTTAATGGCCTTCTGGGGATGGAAGAGCAACTTCAATAAAAGTACTGTGAATTAAGTGATGGGACCAAGCCATTAACAAAACTCTAAGCTTGTCCTAGATCCTAGAACATATAGTTCTAGTATAGGCCCTCTAGCTTTTAACATATTTCTATGCATATTATTTAATTTATCTAACAAATAGGTGTTTACATTTACCAAATACTTTTTCTGCATCAATTTAAAAAGTCATATTATTTTCTTTATTGTCTGTTATTATGGTAAATTCTCTGGTTATATTTTCTTATGTTGACATCTGGGATTACTGGGATAAACCTGATCTGAATAATGAATTATTGTTTAATAATCAAATGTTCGATTGGCTAATATTTAATTTATAATATTGAAACATGAATTAACAAGTGAAATTGGCTTATAATTTTCTTTTATTGCCATTATCTGATATTGGAATCAAGATTGCACCAATCTCATCAAATAAGCTGATAGTGCTTCTTTTCTGGAATAAAATTTCTAAGAGTTTTTCCTTGAAAATTTAGTAGAAATTCCCTTCAAACAGACGGGGGCTACAAAGTTTTGGTGGGAGGGAGGTCCTCTGCCACCATTTTAACGTCTCTACTGCTTATCGACCTATTCAATTCTTCTAATTTGAACACTTTATATTTTTCCAAATAGTTAATGACTTCTTATAAGTTATCAGGTAAATTCTTATATAGTTGTTCATAACATTGCTTTTGATTTAAAATATATTTGTAGTTATTATTCTTTTTCATTGCATGTTTCTGTTTTCATTTTGTTTTTTCTTTTCCTTGCTCAGACTTTTAGTTTTGTTGATATTTTTCTTGTTTTTAATTCTTATTTTATTAAATTCTCTTTTATTGTTATTAATCCCTCCTTCCTTGTTTCTTTCCGTTTATTTTTTTAGATTTTCTCTGTTACATTTTCAACTTCCTGAATTGAATGTTTAGCTTAATCATTTTCAAACTCTCTGTGTCCTGTTAAATTTACTTGAAACTATACATTTCTGTCAAAGGACTGTGTTAACCATACCTTAGCAAATATGACATATGAGGCTTTATTGTTGTTTGAGTTGTAAAACTTCATAATTCCCTTCATGATCTCCTTTTTAGCCCCATGACTGTTTATTAATATAAAACCTGACATTTAAGATTATGTAAACCACATTTATTTCCTTTGTTAAAACTTCTAACGTCAATCAATTATGGTCAGTGAATGTAGCCCACATGGTATCGATTCCCTGGAATTTACTGAGGCTTCCTTTATGGTCTAGTAAATTTTCCATGAGAGAACATTTTGTAAATAAATCTGTGTGATCATTTGTATTCTCAGTTGCTTCAGTGTTGAGTTGTGTTCTGTGCTTATGTGTGTCTGTGTATGTGTGTATCTTTTGGGAGACACAATTCAACCCAGTACATATGGCAAAAGGGGCTTTGCAGATGTGATTAACTTAAAAATCTTGACATGGGGATATTGTCCTGGATTATCCAGGTGCCCAGTATAATCACACAGACACACATAGACACAAACACACATATAAATACATACATACATACATCTACGTATATAAAATAGTTCAAGCTTTTTTATTACATTACTCAGTTCTTCTATGTCTCTAGTTTGTGTTTGTCTGATTTGTCAATTTATGAGGGAAGCACGTTAAAATCTCTTGCAACATATGTTGATATATCTATTTATCCCCACCATTATGCCACTGTTACTTTGTATATTTTGAGGCTATACTGTTAAAGCATCTATATAAATGCTGACGATACCTCCTTGCTGTATTATTTTCTTTACCATGCTCCCCTCATAAACTGACCCTAAGTGGCATCTGATCAGGGAGGGGGCAGCCATTACTGGCGACGGCACAGGTAGCACATCAGAGGCAGTCTGGATCTCTAACGGCAGCCAGTCCAACACAGTTCACATGCTGACCTTCACCAAACACCCCGCCAGCCCCTCTTGCTCCAGCACTGCTCCCCTCTGTGGCAAGGGTGCTGATGCTGGGAGGGGAAAGAGCACACACTTAAAGGGAACTGAGCCAGCTGAGGCCAACCCTCAGGGCTTCTGCTCCAGCAACATGGGACCTGCCCCTGCCTCTATAGAGTGATGACAGCCACTAACCAAGGGGAAGACCCACCTCACACCTGGATCTGGCCCTAGCCACTCCTTCTCCAGCCCCAGCTCCTACCAAGGTGATAGCTGCCAGCACATCCTGAGGAAAGATGTGACTTGTGTTCACACCAAATCCAGCTCTCCCACCAAAGACCCTGGGCACACACACACTGTATAAGGATGTTCTCACCTAAGGACACCCCTTTAAGACCTGCATAGGTAACTGTTGCACCTAATTTCACTGAGAGAGAGAAAGTTAAGCAAAATGAGAAGATGGAGGAATTTGCCTCAATTGAAAGAGCAAGAGAAAACCCGTGAAAAAAAACAACTAATGAAAAAAGCAAACAATTTACCAGGTAAAGAATTCAAATCATTAGTAATAAGAATGCTAACTGAACTAGGGAAAAAAACAGATGAACACAGTGAATATTTTAACTAGGAGCTAGAAAATAAAAAAGAACCTGTCAGAACTGAAGAATACAAAAACTGAAATGAAAAACACACTACAGAAAAATAAACAGTAGACTAGGTGATACAGAAGAGCACATAAGAGATCTGGAAGATAAAGTAATGGAAACCACCCAATAAGAAGAGCAAAAAGAAAAACAAATTAAAAAAATGAGAATAGCTTAAGGGATGTTTAGGCTAACATCAAGCGTACTGACGTTCACATTATAGGGGTCCCAAGAGGAGAAGAGAGAAAAAAGGAGATTGAAAATGTAATTAAAACCTTTAAAACACCTTTTCTTTTGATTCTCTTGTTTGTATTCTGTGAGTACTACTATATCCAAATCACTTTAGGGATTCAACCTACCCATAAGGAGGAGTAAAAATGAAAAATTCCTCATAAAAGAAGAGTTCTGAGAGGAAAAGCAATTTGAATTGATGTCTACCAAGCTTTTCTTCAGACAGTTTAACCTAGTGAATGCTTCTTATACAATTAAAGAGGAATTGAAGGGAATCTTTTTTTCTTTAAACAAATTACTTCCAGTTTGGTATTTATTACTCCAGCTCTACAAAATTAAAAAGCATAATTACACACACACTCGTTCAGAAGCCTAAATAATGAGACCCCCAAGAATTACTAAAGAAAGACAATGAGCCAAACGATACATACGCATGAATTAGAACTATTGGAACCACTGGGTCCAGAATATAAAAGAAAAACAATATCCTCAAAGAGATAAAGCAGCAAGTTTGGGATTGACAAAAACAAAAACAAAAACTGTAAATCACTATATTGTACACCTGTAACTTATTATATGATATTGTACATTCACTATACACCAATAAAAAGAAAGTGAAAAAAAAGGAGAAAAATATATTTTTTATATATATATATATATATATATATATATATATAAATTATCTAAGATTTCCTTCATGTCCTCCTTCCTTTATCTCTCACCACCAAATATAATTTGTGCTATAAGTATTTGTAGTACACATGCTGGCTCAATATACTTTTTCTAAACCACTTCATTGAAATATTATGGCATATTACAAAAAGCTATATATATTTAATATATATAATTCTAGTTATTTAGAAATATATACATCCATGAAACCATTACCATAATCAATGCCAGAAGCATATCCATCCCCTCCATAAGTTTCCTCCCACCTTATTCATTTATCTATCTATCTATCAAGATCCTAACGTAAGATCTACCCTCTTAGAAAAATTTTAAGTATACCATATATCGTTTTTTTACAAAGCTACAATAATCAAAATAGTATGGTACTGGCATCAAAACAGACATAGACCAAAGGAACAGAATAGAGAGCCCAGAAATAAACCCATACATATAAAGCAAACTGATCTGTAACAAAAGTGCTAAGAATACTCAATGGGGAAAGGATAGTCTCTTCAGTAAATAGTGCTGAGAAAACTGGATATCCACATGCAAAAGAATAAACCTGGACCCTTTCCTTACACTGTACACAAAAAACAACCCAAAATGGATTAAAGACTTAAATGTAAGACCTGAATGCACAAAATTCCTAGGAGAAAACATTGGGAATAAATTTCTTGACATTGACTTTGGCAATGATTTCTTGGGCCTGACAACAAAAGGACAGACAACAAAAACAAAAATAGGCAAATGGGATTACATCAAACTATAAAGCTTCTGCAAAGCAAAGGAAACAACAAAGTCAAAAAGGCAACCTGTGGAATGAGAGAAAATATCTGCAAACCATATATCTGATGAAAAGTTAATATCCAAAATACATTTTAAAACTCCTTCCTATAATTCAATACTAGCAAAAACAAACAAACAGCAACAACAGCCTTATTTAAAAATGGGCAAAATACCTTAACAGAAGTTTCTCCAAAGAAGACATACAAATGGCCAACATGTATATGAAAAGGTACTCAACATCACTAATTGGGGAAATATAAATCAAAACTACAATGAGAGATCAACTTAATATTCTTATTAACGCATTTTAGAGAGGGGCCATAGTTTTATTACCTGTGCATATGATAGATAACCAGATCCAATGCTCTACTGATAGCCAAGCTCATAAAAGAAAAGGATGTTATTCCCTAACAGGAGGGCAGCAGAAAGGAAGGCAGCTAGGGACTCTGGGATCAGCCTGTCTTGTATTCTTTAAGCTTTCTCAAGATACACATTCTATCTTCTTGTGTGCTGAATGATGAGCAAAGTTGAGTACACTCTGAGCATTTTATAACCATGGAATTATTTCTTCCTTTCCAAACGGAACTTTATGGTCTCTGTGCCTCACGAGTGAGCCAGCTTTGAATGAGCATGGACTAGGAACCAGGAGACCAGGTTCCAAATATTCCAGCTGCCACTGAACTTTAGACGAGTGATTTAACTTCTCTGTAAAATGAGGATAGTGATACTTCACCACAAACTCTTCTCAGGATTATTTTAAGGATCAACTGAGATCACATAAACACTCAAAAAGCCTAAGGTGTATCAAGGAACCTTGTGTAGCTCTAGAAATATAACACTTGGTATAAAATGGAAAGTGTAATATTCCAGCTGTTAAATGATGAAGAAATGTTAGTCATAATTTTTTTCAAACCCCTAAATAATGAGTCTAGGCAATGCTCATCAATGATTACTAAGATCACACACACAAAAAGAGAAACAAACAGACATTATTCATGTATTCCTGAAAAAAAGACCTAAATCAGATCAAACCATCAAGCCAAACCTCCAGATCAAATTGCCTGTATTCAGGATATACAGGCGGCAACAATACATGTTAAATGACATCACAAAGAAGCAATCATCAAAATCCAAAATTCAAGAAACTCTACGAGAAACTGCTTTGTTTTTTCAACAATCTGCTAAGGGAAAAAAGATTGGGGGAGTTTATAGATTAAAAGAAACTTAAGAGACATGTGAGAACCAAGTGAATGTGTGAACATTGTTTGGAAATTGATTCAAACAAACCAAGATTAAAAAACCATTTTGGAGACAATCAGGGAAATCTGAACACTGGATATTTGTTGATATTAAGGAACTGTTGTCAGTTCTTTAGGTGTGAAAGTGGTATTGCGGTTATGTTTTTAAGCAATTCGTTATCTTTTAAAGAGACAAACAAATATTCATGGATGAAATGATGTAATATCTGGGAGTCTCCTCAAATAACCAGAAGGTGCGGGGCAAATAGAAGTCGGTGGGGACAGACATGAACCTCCTAGTGAACATACCCAGACAACAAATTAAAATAAGGAAATTATAACTATAGTATATAAGGTATACAGTAAAAATCTGTTTTTAGGAAATCTTGAACATGCCATGCTCCCCGGGGAGTAAATTAATACTCCGCTATCACAGTCATAATTTACACTATCACAAGTTCTAACAAGTGCTTAGGAGTCGAAAACCGTAAAACATGGAAACATTATTACTTTTAACACTAAATTTTGAGGTTTTAAATATGCATCAATGAGAGGAGTGTCTGTTTATCTCCACTGCAGACTAAACCGTTTCAGGGATACCAAAGCCTTTTAATTTGTACTTTCTTCCATTTTTTTCAAAATGTAACTGGAAGGATGGGCTTTATCTTTTCAATCATGAAGGAAATCTTGGGAGTTCTTGTGAGATTTATGCTCACTAGCCATAACCCTCAAAAGACAAAGTGTTCTCAGGATATTTTTTAAAAACTGGTTTGTGGCGCTCTATTTGTTCCTCAGGTTCCCAGACCCTTGACCATGCATGATATGGACACACTGCAGCTGCAAATTATTTGCACTGTTAGAGTCCAAAAAATATTCATGCTGCTAAAAAATTTGAAATGCTAGATTTCCAGGAAGAAAAATGAAGGCAAATTACCAGCCAATATTTCTACTTTTAGCAGATTAAATAATCATAATATAATTACTAAGACTTCAAAGCATCCAGCCCTTACACACATTTCCTAAAAGTATATATATAATACTAGAAATTTTTGGAACAACCTTTTACATGGAAAATAAACACTCAGCTTCTGAAGTCCTCAATAACACATAGTCCTCCTAAGTAAACAAACACCTTTGGCTTCAATTCTTAAAGCTCACAGCAGTTTAAAAGTAATTCTGTAATCAATGATCCAGAGAAAATGATAAGAAAATCCCAGAGTCATTCCATGTCAGCCACATGACTCTAGCCTCCTTTCATTAAAGGATGGGAATCATGTTAGTTTGCTAGAGCTGCAGAAACAAAGTACCATAAACTCAGTGACCTAAACAAAAGAAATGTGTTGCCACACAGTTCTGGAGGCTCAATGCCCAACATCATGGTGTCGGTGTCGGCAGGGTTGTTTCTTTCTGTTGGCTGGAAGAAGAAACTGTCCCATGCCTCTCCCCCCGCTTCTGGTGATTTGCTAGCAATCTATAGCATTCATTGGCTTGTAGAAGCATCACCTTGATCTCTGCCTTTGTCTTCACATGGCATTCTCCTTGTGTACATGGCTGTGTCCAAACTTCCCCTTTTTATAAGGACACCAGTCATACTGGTTCAGGGCCCTCCCTACTTCAATATGACCTCCTTTTAACTAATCACATCTGCAACAGCCCTATTCTAAATAAGGTCACATTCCGTGGTGTGAGGGGTTAGGACTTCAACATATGACTTTTAGGGATAAACAACTCAACATATAACAGGAATTAAGATAATTTATTTGCTCAGATGGTATACAAACTCAATTATCCAGGACATACAAAAAGAAGAAAAAAAACATTCAAATTAGAGAGGAACTCTACATATCAAAGTTGTACAGATCTATTTCAATAATTCATTTATGCACACGTTCAAGAAAACTTGTTGAATAATACCAATGACGTAAAGACACAATCAGGGATAAAGGAGCTCACATGCTATTAGGGACAACCTGACACAGATGCCCTGCACAGACAAATAATATTTTAAATGTTTATTCAATATTTATTTAGTGGCAGTGGAAAGAAACATATCCTATTAATAAAATTATATATTTTCTTTATTCCAAAATCATTCATTAAAACTATAATTAACATTTGCTTTTGGGACTTCCCTGGTGGTCCAGTGGTAAAGAATCCTCCTTCCAATGCAGGGGACATGGGTTCAATCCCGGATCGGGGAACTAAGATCCCACATGCCGTGGGGCAACCAAGCCCGCGCGCTACAACTATCAAGCTCATGCGCCTCACCTAGAGAGCCCACATGCCGCAAACTACAGAGCCCATGCACTCTGGAGCCCACACGCCACAACTAGATAGAAGCCCACGCGCCGCAACAAAAGATCCCACATGCCGCAACAAAGATCCTGTGTGCTGCAACTAAGACCCAACGCAGCCAAAAAATAAAAAATTTGCTTTTATTTGGAAAATTCTTCCTGTTCACAGTTTTCCGTCATTCATAATTAAATACTGTTAATAAGTCATACTCATTAAGGATCAAGATAGGTCACAAGACTCTAGTTACAGCTAATTGTTCAACAAATATTTATTTGAAAGATCTTTTTCCTCTGGCTATCATGTTGGCAAAATAGTTCCTCCTTTCTTGTAGTTCCTGATCTCTTTTCAGTTTTCTTTTGCAAGTTTCAAAGTAGATGAAGTCTTGGGAGGCATACTTAAAGATTCAAGCTTTAGATAATACAAAAAAGCACTTATTCTCAAATAGCACTGCCCAATTCCAGAATTTTAGATGTCTGTGTGTGCCAACTTCAGGGAACTGTCACTGGCCGGTTTCAGAGTGGGCAGCACAACCCAGTGTACCTGTGTATCCCAAAGATATTACATGGGAATAAAGAGCATCTGGGAGGAACTTGTTTAAAATTTCCAGTTGTTGGCCCCGTGTAGTTAGAGGTAGAGAGCAGCAACAGTATGCATTTTTCTGGTTGTGTAAGAAATTATTTATGGAACTGTTACATGATGAACACCATACTTCCCATTCATTCCGGTGAGATTTTAGTATTTCCTTTTGAATTGGAGCCCCAGGAAGTTTTTGATGTGCACCTTAATTAGTTTTGCAAACTAGTAGAGGACATGACCACATAAATCAGGGAATCTCAACACTGGACACACCTTGTAGGTGAAGGAAAAATCCAGAACATCCCTGGGGTCTGTCTTTCCCCAGGTTTATGCAGTTGGAGAATCAACTGTTGAGTGGTGCACAGACTCTGGAATCGATGTTTGAGCACAAATCCCAATTCTGGCATTAACTATGTGACCTTGGTCAAATCATCTGACCTTTCTGTATCTCTTTTGCCTCTTGTACAAAATGGTAATAACATCAGTGCTTGCTTTGTGGAGTCTTGTACAGATCAAATATATTAACACCTGCAGACTGTTTAGAACAATGCCCGGCACATACCAAGCACAAATGCTAGCTATTATTAGAAGTTTGTAATTGAACAGTGAACTATTTTGTTGTGATGCTACATGTTGATCTGAACTTCAAACAAGCGTATTTCTTAGCAGGCATGGAGTGGGCAGTGAAGCAGCTGGGCATACATTCTACTAAATAAGCTTCCTAAAAGGGAAACACTGCGCTCTCTCTCCAGGGTAGCTCCACCCACCAGGAAGATGCTCTCTGACCATGCTGATCCTGTCCAACAGGTTTCAAAAAGCACTTTGCTAAACAGAAGAGAACCACCCAGCGTCCTGGAGCACACTCAGCTTACTGAGCCAGGCTCTTAATTCTTCTCAGTTATTCTACCAGACATCGATTAGGGATCTTCCCTCTAACCCCTGCTGATGGAGGGAGGATTAAGGATCAGTTTCATCGTTGTGTTGTTGCTGTTTAACCTGAAAGCATGTGTGTATGGGTTTCTTGACATTAGACACAACCAAAAGTTACAAGAACCTGAGACACATTTGCAACGAGGTCTGAAACCTCAGAGCCCTCAGCCACCCTGAGACAGACCTGGTCTGATCACTCAACAAATGCTTATATCAGGAGCTGTAAAACAGGAAAATAACTTTGGAAAACCAAAATAAAGAGTCACAAGTTATAAATTCCATAAAATGAACCAAAGTTCATGCAAGGGTAGAAGAGGGAAATTACCATGTAATTACTAGAGGGAGTAAACAAGGGAGAGGAAAGGGACTAAGGTTTAGAAAGATTCTACAGAGGAAGCATTTGACCTGGGTCTTGAAGAATGTGCAACAATGATTTGCAGCTTCTTATCTGCCCTAAGAGAGGTGAGGAATAGACCCATTTCCACCATTAAAAATAGCTGTCACTGTAATGGTGACTACAATAGAACCAGGTTTACTAGGAAGAGAGTGGCATTAATGGCTTGAAAACAAATTCATCCACTCACTCACTCACTAATCCCTACACACTCATCATATACAGAATCACTAATGCAAGGAAAACAGACTATCGAAAAGGCACAGATACACGATTATCTGATTGGACATGAGCACAGAATTACAAGCTGCGTGGCTAGGAATAAAAGATGAAAATTTATATTGTGAAAATATTCAAATGTAGGATAGCCTAAGCTTTCAAAACAAAGTGTTGTTCATTTTTCTCAGGTGCAGGAAATGTCTAGTCCTGTAGAGTTCCTGAACTAGGTGGGTCTTGCAGAAAAGGTAGGGCGATGCAGCAGGAAGGAAACTTTTTTTTTTTTTTTTTGCAGTACGCGGGCCTCTCACTGTTGTGGCCTCTCCTGTTGCGGAGCACAGGCTCCGGACACGCAGGCTCAGCGGCCATGGCTCACGGGCCCAGCCGCTCCGTGGCACGTGGGATCCTCCCAGACCGGGGCACGAACCCGTGTCCCCTGAATCCGCAGGCGGACTCTCAACCACTGCACCACCAGGGAAGCCTGGAAACTTTTTTTTCCTCTTCTCATTTTCAAGTTCCTTACAGCATATGTCATAGGAACTAACTCTCTCAAGACAGGATCCAGCCACACATGTAATGCCATCCATCCCAAGGCAAATGTACATGGCTTTCAGTTTATTTGATATTTGGTATTGTCTGTGATCCCTTCCACAAGACCAGGGAAGTCTCCCTAAAATGAAACCAAATGAAAGCAAACAAAATTCTCCATATTCTTAGAAGGTATCAACAACTCTTTCTTGACTACAGGAAGAGTCCCAAATTCCTGAGCTTGGCTTTTAAACCCATCCAATAATCTGATCAGACCCTTATCTTTATCTCCTAATTTGTAGAGACAACTCTCCTGACCACTCCTCAACTGTATTCTCTCCTCTCCATCCGCATATTTATTTTTTTCTTTTTTACCTAAATAATACCCATTCTTTAAGTTCCAACCCATGCCCCTCCTCCTGTGACAAGGTCAGCTATTGTTCTGAACCTTACATAGAAAGAGAGGGTAAAGCCTAGGGAGGGTTGGTTCCCAGAAGAGTGAAATGCTTCTTGAGAAGAGCTTTCACTTCATGAACAGCAGAGGTCTGGGTCCTCTTCCCATGTCTCACCAGTGTCCCAGGTTATGGCAGGGCCTCTCAGAAGTGGGTGTGCATAGGTACCTCGAATACTGAGCAAAAGGCCCGATGGAACAGAGCAAGAAAAGACTTCGGGACTGTGGGTAATGGATCCCCTGACCTTCAAGGGGCCACAGAGCAGGTCAGCGATGACCATGAAAAACTAAGACCAGAAGTAGTCTTCAGAGTTCCTGCGCTTCTTCAAATAGGGAGGGTTCCTTAAAATGATTGAAGATGGTTTTCCCCACAAATTCTGTTGGGTGGGGGCTAAACCTATTAAAGCTGATTTTAAAAAATTAAGAAATACGAGATTTGTCACACCTGAGGGCAACGGAGCACATTCATAACTTTGTTCTATTTGGTTTCTCTTATTCTTTTAAAGTAGATTCCTCTCTTCATCTTGAATACAAAATGTTTCCCATTTCTATGGTACAGTCTGTGATATGTAAATCGCCACATAGCCAAATTAGATAGCAAGGCAAAGGTTACTGGGTGTGTCATTATGCTGAAGATGCTATTACTCAAAGATAAATGAAAAGCACTGGTAGGCTCAGTAGAAGGAAAGTGGCAGGAATGAAATTGGTATGAATCTCTCAGTTTCCTCCTCTGATGTCATCCTGTACATCTTTATGGTTCGTCAGTCCCCTGTCTGACTGTCCTCAGTCAATTCTGCTGTACAGCAATGGCCAAGTTCTTTAGTATATATCAGAAGGTTTTGATAGTAAGTGGCAGGTGGGAGATACCTTAATTACTACAACTTAATTATAAAGTGCCATGTGACTATGAAAACAAGACTTAACCCAACTCTCTTGAATGTTTAAACAGTTAGTTAGCAAACACCAAAACACTTTTTGTATTTCCAAGGAGAGTGCCACTCTCTGCCCCCAGCCACACTGACTCACACCTTGCATGAAAACTTCAGTGTACCCCACACACATTCTGAAAGCAGAACTGATCAGCCTTGAAGTTAGGTGGACATACTCCTCCAGGAACGAGGGATGCAGAGTGGGTGAGGGGCCGGAATCTAGCCTCCGGTACTGAAGGTGTTGTATCAGACGGCTGAGTCAGTGCAAGAGTAACGGGGCCTATGCAAACTTGTATCCAGCCATGTATGCTGAATGCCGCTCATCTATCAAGGGAAAATTATTTCAACCATCCTTATGCCATTGACAAACATGATACCATACAGTATTTGTCTTTCTCTATCTGGCTCATTTCCCTTAGCATAATGACCTCCAGGTTCATCTATGTTGTCACAAATGTCAGTATTTCCTTCTTTTTGGGGGCTTCATAATATTCCATTTTGTGTGTGTGTGTATATACATATATATACACACACACTAGATTTTCTTTATCCATTCATCTGTCAAAAGACATAGGTTTTTCCATATCTTGGCTATTGTGAATAATGCTGCCATGAACATGGAAATGAAGACATCCTGTTTTCATTTCTTTTGGATATATACCCAGAAATGGGATTGCTGGATCATATGGTAGTTCTATTTTTAATTTTTTGAGGAACCACTACACTGTTTTCCATAATGACTGTATCATTCTGAGATTTTGAGAATGATATTTAAGCTAAGTGCTATAGACTAAATGATTGTGTGTCCCTCCCACCCCAAATTATGTGTGGAAGCCTTAATCCCCAATGTGATGGTATTTGGAGGTGGGGGCCTTTGGGAGATAATTCGGTTTAGATGAGGTTATAGAGTCTCCACGATGGGATTAATGCCCTTATAAAAAGGGGAAGAGACCAGAGCCCTCCTTCCCTTTGCTAGGTGAGGACACATCAAGAAAGCAAGCCTCTGCAAACAAGGGCTCTCACCAGACAGCAAAGCCGCTGGCACCTTGATCTTCAACTTTACAGCCTCCAGAGCTCTGAGAAATAAATGTTTGTTGTTTAATCCACCCAGGCTATGCATTTTACTATAACAGCCCAAGCTGAATAAGATACTAGGTAACTCCCTCTGGATGGCTGTTGGTTCTTCCTAGGGTCTTTCAGATGCCATCCCTAAGGTACAGAGGTTACTTATACATGCACTCAGATAACACTGTTTATACTGAAATAATTTTAAATTACAGACTATAAAATATTAGGGTGTTGTTTTCTGTGTATTCTTTGCCAATAATTGTTAATATACACAAAACTGATAAGTTATAACTAGGATAAATATCTATTTTAAAGATGAGAAAACTGAAGCACGGAAATCTATTTACCAATTTTGTGACCATTCTAAGCCTTAGATTTTTCATTTGTATAATATGGTCATTGTGATAAATACAAATGATAAGAGATGCAAACTTCTTTTCTCAGTGCCAGGCATTCAGGAAGCATTCAATGAATTACAATTTCAACATTCTAAATGAAATACAAATGAATTTTTTGAGCCCTCACTTTAATATCTGAGAGTATTGCCTCTAGGCAATAATAGAATTTTACTCTTATACAAAAGTTTAGAAATCATTTAAGACCAATTCCTCCAAGAAAGAAGCTTAAAGAAGTTTTTTACTTTCCTGAGATAGCACAGAAAATCTTACTATAGCTAAAGCCTGACAAGGGTCTAATATTGGCTGATAAAACAGGACTAGCACATTTATGAATTATATCCTCTTTATGTTTTATCTAGCATAACTATACTCAATGTACGACATCCCAAGAATGTTCTATCCCCCATACCTGTGTTTCTTAGAAGCCATCCAAAGCATCTTACTATAGCAGCTTGTTCATTTCTCTCTGGCTATTTTCATTATCCTCCTTTTGGTGTTATGTCAGGAGATACATGACATCATTCTAGAGGGTTGTCTTGTGGCTCTATCTCTGGCTTTAGTCCACCACTTTCAGTCCTGGCCCAATGCCAGGTTACTTCTATACTGATGCACCAGCTGGCAGGAAACCAAAGTGTTTCTAGCCCTGGGGACTACAAGAGGCAAAATGAAATGGGGATGGCAGTATAGAAACCCAAAGTCAAAGGCTCCCTTCCAACTCTTAGCCCAAGATTCAATTTAGAAGGAATATGTGCAATCATGCCAGTAGACACTGGGAATTTTACAGAGTATGCTGAGTAATTTCTGGCCTTTCCATAATTTCTGGCATGAACAATGCATTAAAAGAATACTAAATCGGGCTTCCCTGGTGGCGCAGTGGTTGAGAGTCCGCCTGCCGATGCAGGGGACACGGGTTCGTGCCCCGCTCTGGGAAGATCCCACATGCCGCGGAGTGGCTGGGCCCGTGAGCCATGGCCGCTGAGCCTGTGCGTCCGGAGCCTGTGCTCCGCAACGGGAGAGGCCACAACAGTGAGAGGCCCGCACACCGCAAAAGAAAAAAAAGAATACTAAATCATCAATGATTATTTTCCCATTTCTAAAACTCTAAAATCCAAACTATTTTTTCCTGAAAGTCTTAGATTTGAAATGGATATTAGAGGTTTTAATACAGTCTCCCAAACAACATCAACTTTTTATAACACTCCCCTCAGGTGGCAGCCAGCTACATTGTTTGACAGATCCAGTTATTAGAAAGTCCTTACTTTCATTCAATAAAATCTGCCTTTCTATTACTTTCAGGTGCTGGTCAGAAAGCCAATCCTAAGACCACAGCATTTCAAAGTCGGCAAGCGGGAATTCCCTGGCAGTCCAATGGTTAGCACTCAACGCTTTCACTGCCGTGGGCCCAGTTTCAATACCTGGTCAGGGAACTAAGATTCTGCAAGCTGCGCAGTGAGGCCAAAATTTAAAAAGGAAAAAAAAAACACGTTGGCAAGAATCTCAAGACTGTTCTGCTCTCTAGAATGTCCACAATCAAATTAAATCTCCTTATCACATTACAACCCATATTAGTTAGCTTTTTCTGGATAACCAATCATCTCCAACATCCTGAACAACAAATATTTATTATCTCTCATCTGAGTAATTCTTCCACTGGCTGGCTCAGATGTGGCTGGATGGTCTAGAGTGGCCTGATTCACATGTCTGGCAGTTGTCAGGCTCCTGGTTCTAGAGGTGACCTCAGCTGGGACAGTCTGTCTTTGCTCCACATGGTATTTCATCCTTTAGTAGCCACTCTGGGCTTCTTCACATCATTATCTCAGGGTTCCAAAGAGCAATACTTTTTCAGCCTCTGATGCACGATGTTTGCTAATATCCTTCTGGCCAAAGCAAATCACATGAGTGTACTGGGCTAGAGAGCTAAGTTCATGTCCTTCCCAGAACCTCATAACGTGAACTTATTCGGAAACAGGATTACTGCGGTTGTAATTAAGTTAAAGTGAGGTCACACTGGAATAGGGTGGGGCTCTGACCAACAGGACTTGTATCTTCATAAGAAGAAAAGAAGAAACATAGAAACACACAGGGAGAATGCTGTGTGATGACCGAAGGGGACCAAGGATTACCATCAACATCAGAAGCTAAGAGAAAGGCGTGGACCAGATTCTGCCCTGGAGCCTTCAGAGAGAACATGGCCCTGCCAACACCTTGATTTCAGACTTCTAGCCTCCAAAACCATGAGAGAAAAAGTTTCTGTTATTTTAAGCCACCCAGTTTGTGGTAGTTTGTTATGGCAGCCCTAGGAAACGAATACACATGGCCAAGCGGAGATTCAAGGAACAGAGAAAAAAACATCACCACTACTTCTACTAAAAAGAAGAAGAGAAACGCCACTTTGCAAGGTGACACGCACAGGGATGGGAAGAATCTGCAGCCACATCTTCAATTTACCAGAAAGCGCTTCAAGCACACGACACTTATATCCCCTTCTTTGACATCCTTTCCAGGATAATTCCACCCAGTTCCTACAACAAGGTCTCAAAACCCCTTCCATGTAGGCTGCTTTCCTGTTTTATTACAAATTTGTCCATATCCCTCTTAAAAGGTAGGGCAGTGATTTTACTGTACACTCCGGATGTTTTCTCTTGAGCAGCACTACTGAGTTCCATATTAGTTAGGCTGTGTCTGGCTGCAAGTAATAGAAAAATCTGACTAACAGGGGCTTGAAATATAATACTCCTTACTGTTTGGCTTAACAAGAAGTCTGCAGAGAGCTGGTGCCAAGTTTGGTAAATCCAGAACATCAGGGGTTATGTCAAAATCTCTGAAATTCTCTTAATCTCCCCTGAGTGGCTGCAAGAGGTCTGCCTTAGCTCTGAATATCATATTTCCAGGTGGTCATGTCCCAAGTGGGGCAAAGGAGTGGATGGAGGAATGAGAGAGAAGTTTCCTGACTTGCCTTTGTCATGTCGCCAGGAATGAAATATTTCTCGGAAGTCTCTCAGAAAATTTTCCCAGTCTCTCTGGCTAGAACTGAGCCATATAGCTAGTCCTTGCTCCATAGAGGTTTTGAGAGCAAGTTCCTGCTTTGTCAGCTCTACTGGGGGCACCAGTAAGGGAGAAAGCCATTGGGAATGGCTGTTGGGTATAGTTCTTGGGCAGCCAACCAAGAGTGTCCGACACACCTCCTCAGAAACACATGACATTTTGAAGCAGGCATATGAATGTGGTCACTCTTATGGAAGGGATTTTTAGAGATCACAAAAATTTTCACCAACTCTTTAAATTAGCAAGTAATGTACTCATCATATAGGATAGGGAATAGAGAATAGGAATTAAGCATGAGGGCTCTAAAGTCAGACTATCTGGGCTCAAACCCCAGCTTTTAATTTACCAGGTAAGTGACCATGGGTAAATGACTTAACTTCTCTGTCTTAGGCTCTGCATCTTAAAAATAAAAATAATAGTAGAACCTACACTTAGGGTTGCAAAGATTAAATGTATTACACTTGTTACAATGTCTGGCACATAGTAAATATTCAACAAATATTAGTCACTACTATTATCCCTATGTCCACTCCAACTCTAGGATAAGGTAAGGACCAGATATGAAACAAGGAACAATGATGTTAGTGTACATATATTTACATTAAAAACCTACAAGAACACACAGGAAACTACTAAAAGTCATTACCTTTGGTAGGGAGACAGAGACTTTTTAGTGAATACTTTTATATATTCCAATTATGAGAATATATATTATCTACTCAAAAAATGATTTCAAGTCCCCATTATGTATTTAAATCAATTAGGTCATGATTTCACGAAATCATAAGACGAAACATTTTCCCAGATGTTAACAGTAGTTACCTTTGGTGACGTGAGTTAAGGATTTTATTTACATATCTTTACATTTCTGGAACTCTTCTGTGGAAGGCAGCATAATGCCCCCTGCCCCCCAACTGAAAGATGTCTGTGTCTGAAATGCTGGAATCCATGAATATGTTAGGTTACATGACAAAAAAAGAATTAAGGTTGCAGATAGAATTAAGGTGGCTTGTATTTGATATTAAGTAAGGAGATTCTCCTGAATTATCAGTGGACTCAATAACACAAGACTCCTTAAATGTGGAAGGGGGAAGCTGAAGACTCAGAGCCAGTGTGATGCTGATAGGGACAGAGTAAAGGGACCAAGTAAGTGATTAAATAGTTAATCCCACTAAGGGATCATAAGTAAAGAAAAATGTATGGGAGACCCCTGTAAGTTAATGATCACTCAAGAAAGCAGGCCTGCCTACCAACAAAACCATGCAACAGAAGCATGAAACATGCCCCAAAATAATAAAACAGTGGTGAAATGGGATCCGCATCCTGCCCAGTGAGGTCAGTAAGTTAATGATCCCTAGGACATGCTCTTCTGTGCACACTAAAAATAAAAATATAAGGAAAAGGTGGCATTACACTGAAACCTGAGATGATTTACCATTTTTAGCATATGTTACTGCCTTTTTGCTCATTTCCATTGCACTATGACCGTCCCAGTTTGACCATGTAGGGACAAGAAAACTCCCCTACCCAACAAGGAGGAGGAACTGATGATGGAAGCTTGACATCTGCTCAAGAATAAGGAAGAAGGTGATCTTCTCCCCCCTCCCCACTTTGCCTTTGATTATAAAACTGTAGCTCACCAAGTTCACAGGGCGGCACCCTCTTGCCCACCCGCTTGTAAACCTCACAAGCATCCTATTCTAGTAAATCACTTCTTTTCTATCACTTTGCCTCTCACCGAATTCTTTCTGCACTTAGACATAAAGAACCAGGGCTCCTTGGAGCCCCCTGAGACACATTTCTGTGGTTTCGATGCCATTTGAGAAAGACTCAACTGGCCATTGCTGGTGGGGAAAGTGGCAGGGGACAATGAACAAAGGAGTCCAGGCAGCCTACAGAAACCAGGAAAGGCAAGAAAATGGATTCTGCCCAAGAACTTCCAGAAAGGAACGCAGCCCTTCCATTTCCTGGATTTTAGCCCGGTGAGGCTCATTTTGGATCTCATATCTCCAGAATTTAAGGTAGTAAGTTTGTACTAAGCCACTAAGTTTACGGTCATTTGTTACAGCAGCAATAGGAATCTAGTATATATGTCCCCAGTGTTTAAATGAGAATGTATCATTTTAAAAATCAGAAATAAATAAAATTTAAAGATTTTACATACACATACAAACTGGAAAGGGGACCAGAGGACTAAATAACATTTCCTTAATGTATACATGGGATGACACACACCATTAGCTTGTAATTGCTCAGAGACATGGCCCTAAGGCACCCACGCAATCCTCAAAAGGCACAAAGAGGCCAAGAATGTGCTCTCACATGCCCGCTATTGATAGCTTTCATTCTACCCATTCCCTACTCCTTCATCGACTGCTCCACAGCCAGCAGACGTGCTGTATCTACCTAGTCTTCAACAGAAGTGCAGATTTTACAAAAAACAGGAAAATCAAACTGTAAAAAGGAAAGACATATTGAAAAGACTGCCGACACAACATCATTGTTTGAACAATAGGAAATGTTCTAAGACACCAGATACAAATCTGTTTTTAATGTGATATACTTAGTTTTCCAGAGAATAGAAAATTGCCCGTTATAAATGCATTGTCATGACAATTGGAAAAAGAACAAAATTGCAGCAAATTCCTTTGTTTTTCATTGTACCTTTCAAACCTAGAGACCTAAAAAAGCTTTACACTGTAGTAGCTTGATGTTTTTTTTTAATTTATTTTATTGAAGCATAGTTAATTTATAATGTTATGTTAATTTCTGCTGAACAGCAAAGTGATTCAGTTACACATATCATACATTCTTCTTCATATTCTTTTCTATTAGGTTTATCACAGGATATTGAATGTAGTTCCCTGTGCTATACAGTATGATTTTTTTAAAGGTTAAAAGTAAAAGCAGTTGGAAAATCTTCTTTAGAGAACAGAGGGAAGCAGTTCTTATAAGAGAAGTGTTAAACTTTTTCTTAAACTGTTTATTTCCTTCCTGATTATGGAAGTAATATATACTTACGGCAGAAAATTTATAGAATACAGAAAAATACATAGGAGAAAATACGAATCATTCATATTCAAAGGAAATCATTGCTAAAATCTTTGTCATATTTTCTCCAAT
Organism: Tursiops truncatus; assembly: GCF_011762595.2. Classification (NCBI taxonomy): domain Eukaryota; kingdom Metazoa; phylum Chordata; class Mammalia; order Artiodactyla; family Delphinidae; genus Tursiops; species Tursiops truncatus. Next base: position 66,469,395 of record NC_047038.1, on the reverse strand, counting down.
TCTACAGGATTTTTCATAGTAAAGCTATAATATAAAGTATACACAATTTTGATTTTGATTTTTTGTTAACATTATAACAATAGCCTTTAATACTGAATACAAAATTGTAGTATCACCATTTTTATATTGCATAATTTTCATATTTGCAGATGTACCAAAATATATTTACACCTCCCCTAAAGTTGAATAATTAGGTTGATTATAACTGTACATCTTGACAAATAATGCTGTAATCAACAGCTTTACATGTAGATTTTTCTACATTAAAAATTGTTTCTTTAGGATCAACAGAAATGGAATAAAATAGCTTAGGATTGGAACAGCTAATTTGAAATGTAAGAATATTTTTGAAAATTTAATATGCATTGCTAAAATTCTTCCTAAAGATGTATATGTTGATCTTCAAGCAGTACTTGAGACTGTATCACCAACTCTCACCAGCTGAGTATTATTACTTTTAAATCTTTGTAACTTTGATAAACAGAAAATAATATTTCCCTATATTTATTTTAATTTATTTTTTAGTTAGGTTAAACACTTTCCTCACTTTTTATTTGTATGTCTTCTTTTGTAAATTTTCTAGTCACATCATTCGTCAATTTGTTTTTTAGGGTTAATTTATTTAGAAGAGTTTACAGCAGTGGGCCAGAGATACTGAGCAAATGACAAAATCAAATAGTTTATTGTGGGGTTAGTTTCAGATCAGATACACCCAGGGAGCATCCTCTCTGACAGCAAGAAACGGTAACCACATAAATGCTGTCACAACCCTGCTCTCTGCCTCCAGGGATGCCCTTCCAAACACCACCCCAACACTGGATGTCTGTACTCATAAAAAATGCCTACTGAATGGCAAGCCATAAATTACCTGTCTGAACTTTCCTAAAAATTCTTACTTTCAGGAGCAAGTTGGTGGTTCCAAGGAAGTCCAGACATACCTTATCTAAGAGATCTCTAATAGAAGGAAAAGGAGGTAGGCAGAGCAGGGCCAAGAACACCCTATAGGAACGAGAAGGCTCCCCAGTCTATTGCATGGCCATGGGGATGACTCCCTTTAAAAAAGATGGGGGGGGGGGCGGTCCCTAAGAGCTACCGCCATGGAATGAAGAGTCAATCAATGAGTTTCATCAGTTATTTGTTGTCAAGAATATGAATCACAAATGGATTTGCCCTAATGATATTTTTAGAGTGGCTTCATATAATTTTCATGAATACTTTGTATATTGACTCTTCACCCTGTTAACAGCTTTGTTTGGTTTAAGAACAATGTAACAAGCACCTGGGTTTGAGGGAGTTTTGGTTTGTTTATTTTGGGGTTTTTTTTGTTTGGTTGTTGTGGTTTTGGTTTTGGTGGGTTTTTTGCTTGGGAATAGCTAAATAAATAAAATAAAATAGATGGCTTCATAAAAATAAAACTCAACATGGAATTATAGCTTCAGGGAGGCAGGGATGGGGGAGGGGTGTGGAGAGTTCTGGGTGGATTTTCAGGTCAAAATCTCAAACCACTTGAGAATTAAAAGAAAAAAAAATGTATATCACGAAAAAGGAGAGAGGGTCCCTTATTGAGCAAGATACCCTATTGGTAGTTTTACATGGTATCTACTCCCTGAGACCTCCACTTGGCAACTTAGAATGATATATGTGCAGCGAAACACTGCTTTTTTTAGAACCCTTTAAAAATGTAAAAATTTGTGTCAGATAGAGACCATGTATATTATTTTAGGTTACTTTGGTTTCATCTAAAACAGAACCCCACTAAAAATGGCTTAAACAATAAGGGTATTCTTATCTCAAATAAAGATAAGTAGAAAATTAGGTTGGTCCAGGGTGATTAATTCAGTGGGTCAACAATGACTGGACTCCAGTTGGAATTTCTGTGATTTTTGGAGCTGTTTTCTTAGGGTTTTCAGATAACTGCCATGACCCCAAATATCATGTCTTCAAACAAAAATGTCCAATAAGACATTTGACCAGGGAAGGAAATATTTCCCAGAAACCCGCAGCGGAATTTACCTTAAAATGGATTGGTCAGAATTGGTCACAAACCCCAACCTCAACCATTAGCAAAGGGGAACAGGATTAGTAAAATTGTCTTAAACCAACCATGATTTGCCCCGGACTGGATTTATAATCCCCAACACCTAGACAAAATCTGGGCTCTGTAGGGAAGGAAGTGGTGGCAGAATGGTTCACGTGTTAGCAACCAAGAATCTGCCACAGCCCATCTTATTCAATCTATGTTTCCCCAGAATCTAGTGAAATACAAAGCAAATATTTGTAGCTAAGTTAATAAATGCAAGTAAATTGGAATACCTTTATAAAATATCACAAGAACATTACCTGTACCAAGATGACTCAAGAATTATGAAATATCCTGTTTTAGTAGAATATTAAAAGAATACTCAACAAAATTAATGTATAGTTATTTCCTTGAATGAAGAAATACCTTAAATTTGACAACATCAGAATACTTTGAAATTAAAATGAATAAATAAATACTAGTAAATTGTACTGGTTTGACAAATTGGAGGAGATTAAGTTGGAGGAAACGTTTATAAGGAAACACTCAAAATTGTGCCACATGATCTTTACCGATTACCTTTAAAATGGCACCAGTAATGGATGCTGCTTTTCTATTTTCATATAATTAAGTTACCTAAATAGCATCTAGTTAACGAAGAAAAGATGACCAGGTTCACTACCTATTCAGTTGACTCCCATCTCTATGCTCCCATGATCATAACTGTTTCACATTACACCATCATTTATCCTATAAATCAGCCTCCTTCCCTCCTTTCTTAGGGCAGAGACAGGTCCTATTCAGTTCTGTACTCCCAGGAGCATGGAGTAGATACCCTGTAAAGTATTTGCCCAACACCCAGTCACCAATATCTACTAAGTGGCTTGTTCTGTGTTTCACAATATTTCTGTCCCAGTTATGAAGTAACTCTCTCTGGGCTCCAAACCTTCCCTTCCTTATACCTTGCTCTGCCACCTGGACTGGGCCCCGCCAAGAGGAAAACCAGAGGGAGGCAGCAAGGCTGGAGGAGGAAGAAGAGGCTCGCTCTTTCCTACCTGCTTCCTATTCCTATGAGCATCACCCCAGTGTTTCTTCACCCTGAGGGCAGTTCTTTCTTGAAGTAGCAGCTGAGCCCAGTTGGCATTTTTTTCCAACACTTGAAGGGCCAGCTTGATCAAATCCCACCCCGTCCCGAGACTCTCACCCCATCCCTGAGACTCTTCAGCCAGGCAGCACCGCTTCCTCAGGCCCCTCTCCAAGCTCAGAAATATCAGAACCAGCTTAGCAGCAACGCTTCCTCAGAGGTCTGAGTTTCAGCTCTCCAGGTTGTGTCTTCAAACACTCTGAATTTTAGTAACTCCAGCCTCTGTCCTTTGTCCCCTCAGCCTTAGCTGCTTCCTACAATTGCTACCTCCCGAACACCTCAGAATTCTCTTGTGGCCCTTTCTGTTACCTAGTTAACAACTTTTATATCTTGTTAGCAATTCTTTATATGGACCCCGTTCAAAGCCCTTGGTCCTTGACTGATTTACACGTTCCCCCACTGAAATAATCCATGGCGTTACACACATACACCAAATGAGCTAATATATCGGTGCCCCATTCTGGGAAACTATTGTTTGATACCATTTTTTGAGGAATTCTGGAGCTTAGTGGCACTGGGGGGAAGAGAGGAGAAAGACCATCTAGGGGCGCTCTCAGTCTTTTCACTGCTGCTCTAAACTGGCCCGAAGTTGCGTCAGCAAAGTGAAATCCCTGCAGTTAACCTGGGCCTCTTCCTGAGAAGGTGACGGAGGAGCTACCTATCAGCATGTAAACATAGCCCTTGGGGTTTTCCCACTCTTCTAACTCAAGGGCCTTATTCAGGCACCCCTTCCATTAAAATGCCATAGCCCCACTAAAGGAGCTCCAGTCTTCACACTTCTCTCTCTCTCCCTCTTGCCACAATTACAGTGATGTTTTACCATCCCTTAGGGTTTGATGCCCTAGGCAGCTGCTCAGTTTCTCTGCTCCCTGACGCAGTTCTGCAGTTAAGCATATGAGCTATATTGTTCTCCAGAAAGTAGGACCTCAACCTTTTATATTTCTGAGAATTTTACCTAAAAACGAACTTCAAAAAACAACAGGCATACTGAATTATAATAACTAACACTGAGCCCTAGGCAGTGAGGCAAGTAATAAGCATGGGTAATCTCATAGAATACAATAATGAGGAAGGTACTGTTTTTAGCCCCACTTTCCACATAAGAAATCAAGGCATATAGTGGTCCTGTCATTTGCTCATCTTTTTTACATCAGGATCTAATCCCGGGCCTTCTGGCTCTTAACCTCTCTACTATAGACTGATTCTCATACCCGACCTTGACAGTGGACAGCTCTGTTCCAGAGTCCTCACAATTCTCTGGAGAGTAAATGCAATCCAAGGCTTCCATTTCTTTCATTGTTTTGGTTCAAAATCTTCAGAAATGGCCTATGAGTACTAAACAGTCTGAAAATGAACTGCTTTCAAGAAAACTTTGTTCAGCAACAGCATAATGATGGACTTTTAAACTAGATGCACACAATTTGGCTTTAAGCAGCTAGCTCCATGGGGAGTCCATGACAGGCTTTTATGACAAGCCAATTCTTAAGGAGAATGATACAGAGGTTACGACAAATAAACACATAATTGCACAAGGCAAATACCGAAAAAAAGTGTAGTAGGTTCAGCAATGCCTCTCCATGAGGGCCACAGTGCATGAAGACTTCATGGAGGCAGCAAGGCTGGACGGTGCCCATTAGCTGATGCAGAGGAGGTGAAGAGGTGGAGCGCTGGCGTTGTTCCACTTGTATCAAGTCGGACTCCGAGTACAGTATAGAATATTATCTGAGCCTATCTTTAAAAGGACCACAAACAATAAAGAATTTAGGCAATAATGGGACATTATCAGGGAGTAGTCGGGAAGTGCATCACCTACGAATATTGCAGAGGAGGTTCACCAGAATTTTGAGAATTTAGGGCCAAATTGCATATTGATTTTCAGCTTTCTTCAATTGACTTCCATAGACAGTGTTTTTAAGTAATGTCAAAAAAATCATACCTTCTGAATGAGTATTTTGATCTACACAGTCCAAAGAGTCCAAAAGCAAAGTAGCACGAAATAGAAGGGGTGTGCGTGTGTGTGTGCATGCGTACATGCCAGTCCCCGTTTGTCCCCGGATCTATTCCGTCCCTTCCCCTCTCTGCTCTATATAGCAGTGGGGCTCACCGCTGCAGGCTGTGTTTCCCAGGTGCTGGAGACGGATGGGAGGCTGGGAAAGGAGAGACCAGGGTATTTCTCCCACTGTCTCTCCACCTCAGGCAGTACCTCTGTGGTTCCAGCTCCTCCTGGACAGACCCACCAGGGTTCCAGCTTCTTTGGGGGTAACTCCAGCCCCTGGTCTCTGCCAAACAGCACCTCCTCCCTTTGGTGAAGGGAGGCAATGTCTTCCTGCTGCTATAAATTCCTGAGTTATCTCACCATCCCCAGCTGAGTCTCTCAACCCCTTTGTGGCCTGAATAACCAAATTAAATGTGCTCTATTAAGTAAAAATACTTAATATTTTTATAAAATACAAAAAAATATATATAAAATATATATTTTATATAATATATATAATTTATATATAAATATAAAAAAAAAACACCAGAAGTAGTTTCTGTGTTGCTGGTTGAACATTGATATAGAGGGGAAGGAGCTCCAGTTATGGAATAATCCTGGCTTCTCTCTGCCATGTGACCATGGAGCCACTGACAAAAGAGTAAAATCATTTGACTGATGAGTGTGGAAGTAGAAGTCAGGCACGCAGAGCCCAGTCTCTTCCCTTCCCCTTTCCTCTGGAAGTCAGCATACCCCCAGGCAGTGTGTGCTCTGCTCTGCCCTCAGCCACATGGTGAAAGGGTCTGGCCCCAAAGAGGATGCTTGCAGAGTTCTAGGGCTGCCAATGGCTGGGCAAGTCTGCCTAATTTTAAGTTTCTGGATTAGGAAGCCCACTCTTCTACAGATGCAAGTACAGTGTGCTTTATCACCGTTATCAGTAATAAGGGTAATTCCATGGATTCCTCCATGGTTATCACTTTTGTTTCCTATACCTCAATTAGTTCAGAACTCAAACAGGGAAGAGGGTCCTTACTGGGACCCCTCAGAAACCCAGCATACATAATATTCATATATATTATATTCTAATTAATCATATTCCTAAGTCCCTAGACCAATTATAAATAATAGCTAATCCTATAATTTACAGTGTGCCAGGAACTATTCTAAGTGCTTTACGTATAACTCATTTAATCCTCAAACCAATACAACGTCTATTATTAAAATTCCTGTTTTAGAGCCAAGAGAACCAAAACACAGAGGTATTATATAACTTGCCCAAAGTCACACAGATAATAAGTGGTAGAATCTATAATCAAACTCCAAAAGTAGGCTATAAAATCTGTACTCTGAAGCACCATGCTATGCTGCTTATATTTTAGATTTTAACAAATGATTCTGTACTTCAGCTAATGTGATTTAATTTTCAGTCTTAGATACACCATTTTCAAATATCTCTTGTAACCCAGAAAGCAGTCTCAGCTTTTGCCCCACTTCAACTTTGATATAGAACTCTATATTACTTCCCTCTCCAAGAAGAATCCATTCCCAAGAAAGACATTACTAAGCAATGTAGATTTTACTAAGTATTTCATATAAGAAATGGAAAAAGGGACTTGCATCAAATACCCCATGGCAAACTACAGTGTGTTATGCTGTATAACGGACACATTCCTGAAGACTTCAATCATTCTACTCTGACAACTTGAAAGATAATTATCACAGAAATAAATGTAAACCTTTCCTCTGATCCCCCATAATTCTAGCACCTACCCACGCCATACACAAAAGCTTCCATCCTTTATTACACTCTGCAATTTACTTCTGCTTCTTCCTCCAGACCTGTTTACCTAACCCCCCACCACGAAGTTCAACAAAGATCTCCCAGCCACAGGGGCTTACCCTTCTTAGAAAAAGGAAGAAGTGGATAGAAATAGATTAATACAGTATTATGTTGGAACCACTTTATACCAGCTTGCAAGAGCCAGTTGCTATATTATCAGGAATTCTGCAAGCAGTTCTTAAAGAGAGCCTTGTGAAAAAACTAAATTACATGAACTTACAGTAAACAAATGGCATTTAAAATGAAGATAATCTAACACAACACTGTAAATCAACTATACTCCAATAAAAATTTTAAAAAATAAAACAAAAAATAAATAAAATATATTATCAAAATTTGTAAATCTGAAAAAAACCAAATATAATAAATACTCAGAACTGACTACTTCCTACTTCTTTTACTATATTTTGCATTTATCTATGCTTTTAAAGTTATTTACATTTGTTGTAACTGTATGGTAAAAATACTATACAAAGGTTTCTGTGTATCACTTCCCAGCTCTGTATTCAACGATGTCATATTGATAGCTTAAAATGAGCCATGGTGGGAGTATTTATGCCGTGGAAATGTGCAAATGTTACAAACTAGAGCTTTCTTTTTTCCTGGAGAGTCTATTTACCAGCTTATTTACTAACACACCAGTAGATAGTTAACAGATGATTGATAGATAAATAGATAGATGTGAATGTACATACTTACATACATACATAGATAATGTAGATAGATCAACACTACTTTCCTTACAAAATACCTCTGTATTTTCTTTAACAAAACTTCTTGTAAATTTCAGCTACAGGACTACACCCTATGTGTATTTCCCATTAGAATATAGAGCACATGGTTTCATACAGGGCATGAAAATTAAAGCTCAAGCAATTCACTGACCCTCCTTTCACATAAACAGACAACAGTAATAGGGAAAGGGAACTAACAATAGAAACCATGTGGATCTGGTACAAAAGTCTCTTTGAAGAGTTGAGGGGAAAGGCTGAGCCAGCACAAGTCCCTGGGAGCACAGCTACACATTCTAAATTATAGGATGTCAGCATAAACATTCTCCAGTAGTAGGGTGCACTTAGAAACCTCTTCTCTAAACAAGAAAAATGATATTTTAAACTGCAATGGACGGTAACCAATTTCTATATAAGAGAGCAAGGCCAAGCAAATTTGCAAAACTTGGCAACTAGAGAACTGCGAACTGCTTTTGTGGGGCAATCTTCTCCAGTGCCAACCTAAGTAGACAAAATAGTTTTTTTTAATGTAATGATACTCTATCTCTCGGGGTTTTATATTAATGCTAATGGCATTGTGCTGCAGTAGTTAACTGAATTTACTACAGTAGTAACTGCAGCTTGAGATCCCAAAGAGCACAGGCAGCGCTCCCAGGCAGCCCATACCTTCTACAGGAATATTTACAAATGCAAAATATTTTTGACAAAAAACTTTAAAACGTTACTTGTTTTATGACTGTCGTTATAAATATTAAAATAAACATAGGGCAGAAGCAATTCAATTCAAATATTTACAATGTTCAAATCACGGTTCTCATCAGCAGGGAGATATAAAGATTATTCCACAAGGGCCCCACTTTGCAGATATGTACAGGGTGGTCGAGGAGACACAACCAAGTGTAACTTGGATAACCTGCCTAACCAGCTTGCAGTACAAATATGGTCACACTTTTAATAATCCAGTTGCCCCATGCCTGAATTATCTAAGCTCTTTCTCCAGCAGAAATCTGGGGGCAGAGTTGCTTATTCAGTTCAAAGAGGACCATTTGAAATCCACAAGACAAAATTAGAGAGTTTGATCAGGGCACTGTGAGCCTCAGTTTACAATTTTCATCACTTCTGTTGCTACCATCTGGTGTCACTGTTGAATATGGGTCCTTGCCTTTGGCTGCTAAGTCATCCTTGCTGGGTCAGATCTCTGCAGAGGCTGCAGTGATACTTTGTGCTCTGGCTTTCAAAATTTTATCTCCTTTAGTTTGCAGTCACAAGCCCATCACGCCAAACTAAGAAAATCTGCTACATATTCTGTGTCTACAAAGACAGACGGCCACTTTGGTCCCCTTAAAATGTATAGAATCTCACCAGATATACTGCATCTTAAACAATTTAGAAAATAATCTGGACTATGATAAATGTGTACACAAATTCAATAGGAACACAGAGTGCAGGGCAATTAAGTTTGACTGAATATAAAGAGAGCTTTCCAGAGCCAATGATATTTGATCTGAGACTTAAGAGTGTGGATTGTGAAAACAAAGTGAGAAAGGCAGTTATGGGCAAAACAGCCCAAGGGAAAAGAATGCTGAAATATTTGAAAGTAAAAGGTGACAGGAACACAGGGTTCATGGGTGGCCAGGAATGAAGGGAGTTGAAAAAGGAAAGTAAGATGAAGAGCCACCCTTTGTTAGGCTTTGAATATCATGTTAATGAGTTTGAAGTCTATTCTCAAGACAGTGTGAAGCCACTCAAGGATTAAGAGCAGAAGAAGTAATGTGCTTGGATCTGTAATTTAGAGAGATAACTGGTACCTATGCTGAAGGTGGACAGGCTGGAGGCGAGAACCTGAAGCTGTCCAGCAGAGATGGCACGGCCCTGAGAGCAGAGGCAGTGATAACCAAAGGGAAAGAACTGATTCCAGTAGTATTTCAGGATAGAGTTAGAAAATACTAGGGAATAGCTCTATGTAGGGTGAAATGCAGAGGGAAAAGTCAGAAATGATGCTGAGGTTTGTGGCTAGGGAGACTGGATGAAAGCTATGCCATTAGCCGCACTAGGAAACATTAGAAGAGGAGAGTTGTAATGGGGCCACAAATAATGGCATTCTTTTGGACACAGTGAGTTTGATGTGCCCACAGGACATTCATGTGGAAAAGCACTTTCTAAATTCACATTATAAAAAAAAAAAAGGAAATGCTTTTATTTGTCTCTAGGCTCAAAATGGTAATAACTGTGCTGTAAGGACATAAAAAACACTCCCTACAACAAAGTTTCTCATCACATACCAATATTCTGCTACAAAAACATTTCTGGCACCTATAAGACAGAATAGACAGGTTGAAAATACATATTATTTTTTGTTGGTGTATTTATAGAATGATACACTACAAATTGATGCAAATGAAAAAGATTACCTAATAAATAGCAGGGATTCACAGTTGGCTATTTGGAAAAAATATATGGATTAGAGACTTACCTCATATCATAAACCAAGTTAAATTACAGAAAAATTAAAATAGAAGATAATGAAGGTATATATTTCTGCAATCTCTGGATCTCAGGATGAGAAATATCTTGTATACTTAAAAACAATGGAAAAAGTCACATCATTTATACTTAATAAATTTGACTTTGTGAGCACTTTATATTTCTCTCCTTCAATGAGAAACATTAGCTAAATTAAAAGGACATAATATATGGAAATTTATAAGTAACAAATATAAGAGAAGAAAAATTAGTATTATTTATATATAAATATCTAATAAGATTCCTTAATAAGAAAGGAAGAGAGAAAAAGTTACAGATAGACAATGAATGTTCACCTCACTTAGAATGAAGAAACTTTATATATTTTTAAAAACTGTATGAGAAAACAAAACACTAGTAAGTTTGCAATAAACAGACCCTCTCAAATATAGCCGATGAGAGTGCTGTTTTAATTTTTTAAAAAGAAAACTGACAATATTTATCAAATTTGTGCTTGTCCCAATTCTGATACCATTCAAAATGCAGACAATAATTTATATTGTTAAACATTTAAATGCTTATCTTTAAACACATTTAAAGATTTACATATTTCAAAATGTATATACTGATGTTTATAATCATGAAAAAATAGCAAATAATGTAAAAGTCTAAGGGACTGATTTAGATATAATCATCTTAGATGTAATCAGTATAAAAGTGTGAGTGTAAGAGATGGTTCAATAAAAAGAAAAAAGATACACACGCATAATGTGTGCAAATTCTAGACACTGCCCGGAAAGGGAAGGAGTGTGTTCCTCTCTTCCTCTCCTCCCATTCCTACTTGCTGGAATTTGGGAGTAATGGTGGACAATGGAAGCCCTATGTTGATGATAGCCAATCCACAGATAGAGCCTGGATCCCCAACAAAGACCCCCTCATAATGCCCTTGCCTCATCTAATGCAGGTATACCTGCCATATACATGCTGTATACATTCAATGTTCTAAGTGGCAACACTGTATAACTATATGCACAATCAGCTACAGAAATTAATGTTTTGCTCATTGATCAAAATTTGGCAACAGACCTGTGGAGGTTTGGGTACATCTGTGTGTCAGAGCAGATGGATGAGAAATAGCACATAGATCCATGTGCCCCCTGCCATTCTCCTTTACCATTTAAGAGAGATCAGAGTCTCCTTTTCTTATGCTTTAAAATAATGTCATTGAACTATTGAAAAATGCATTGAACTATTCCAGAAAACAGATAAAGTTCTCAAGGAGAGTTTGTCAACTGTTAAAAAGTGGACAAGTTGATAATTGCCCCTGGAAAATATTGACAAATAAAGCCCAGATTATTACAAGGTTATGACAGAGATTGCTAATTTGCCCCAATATGCATTTTCCCCTACTTCTTTAGTAACATAACCACCCATTTTTAGCTCAGAATAGGGTTGCCCAGAATAAAATTTACATTTCACAGTCTCTCTTATAGCTAGACATGGCCATGTGACTAGATTCTGGCCAATAAGATATAAGCAGAAGAGGAATGTGCGAACTCCAGGAAGCGTTCTTCTTTAAAGGGAGGGGTGCACCCTTCCTCTTTCATGCTGGTTGAGAGCACATATGAGCTTTTTATCTGGAGCAGCCATATTGGACCTTCCATTGGAAGCTATGTGTTAAGATAGCAGAGGGACAACATTTCTAACTATAGGAGAAATGCAAATCAAAAGTACAATGAGGTATCACCTAACACCAGTCAGAATGGTCAAATCAAAGAGTCTACAAATAATAAATGCTGGTGAAGGTATGGAGAAAAAGGATCACTTTACACTGTTGGTGGAAACTAACGCAACATTGTAAATCAACTATATTTCAATAAAATTTTTTTTTTAAATAGGAATACCCACAAAAAAAAAAAAAAAATAGCAGAGGGACCTGATAGAAGGAGACTGAGTCCCTCACGACTGTGGAGTCTCCTTATTAGTAATAGATTGCCTACTTCTTTTTCCTGTTTATGAGAAAGAGAAATAGATCCCTACCTTCTTTAAGCCACTCTTACTTTGGGCCTCCTGTCAAGCTTAAATGTTACAAACATCAAAACCATAACATTGTTCTATGTTCCCAAAAGTATCAGAAGGGAATGACTATTTTCAATGAATCATCACCATCATTTCTCAGATTCCTCCATAAGTGACATAAAGACAATTAACTTCAGTGCAATATTAAATTGCTAAACATATCAACAATCACTCAAGCAGAACAATAATCGCAATATAAGTTTATATTAAAATTGCTTAATTATTAAGACATTAAAGTCTGATAACAAAAGACACTAGTTTACTGGTGTCTTGCCTTGCTTCCTTCCAAAGGGAACAGTTTTCAAAAACTCTCAGGAAAAAATTATGAAGTAACAGTGAGAATCAGCCACATTAAGAAGAGTTAACAATAGAATGAGAAAAAAATAGCAATTAATGCCTCTTTTAAGGTCTATGAAAGAGAAACAGACTCACAAACATAGAGAACAGACTTGTGGTTGCCAAGGGGGAGGAGGGTGGGGGAGGGATGAAGTGGGAGATTGGGGTTAGCATATGCCAACTATTATATTTAGAATGGATGAAAAACAAGGTCCTACTGTATACCACAGGGAACTATATTCATTTTCATATTCATTTATATACATGTGAATATGTCATATTCACATGCATATAAAATACTTCTAGAAGACTACTGAACTCACAGAGATGTAAAAATCCACCATAGATCAAGTCTACAACCCAAATTCAAAACATATTTCTCTTAAAAGTAGAGTATAATTACAGGAATTTGAAAAAAAATCAAATCTAAAAGATTCTTTCTGGCCATCCCTCCTCCATTCTGCCCAAAGTACATCGAAGAAGTCCTAATGAGTAATAAAAACTAGAAGAGTAAAGGGCTGAACCCTCCCATTTGATACACAGGTCATCTAATCTTTTTTCTATTTTTTCTATCTAGGTATAAGTCCAGTGACCATATAGTTAGCATCATTCATCAAAAATTATGATGTATTTCTCTTCGAAAGATAATAATAGATTTACTAACCTAAAACATGAAATTAAATGACATTCTTAAGAAAATGTAATCAAAGTAAATAGTGATAACACATGCATACATATATATGTAATACCTAGTACATAAAAAAATAAGAGAGGAAAAGGGGACGATGATGGAGGACAGGGTTCTTCCTTCTAGAAAAATGCCAGAAAATAAATGTAGAAGTAATAGAATTCAAAAAAATCACCATTTTGCAACCCCGTGTGATATCTGTGATATTCAGACAAGGATCCAAAGGGATGTTAATACCATTCAGTGAAAAGTTGTTAAAAAAGCAGGATAATACATCCTATGATCTCGAAGTATCATCCCACATACCACTTTTGATTTACAAGAGGAAGGAAGGGGTACCTTATGTTGCAGAGCTATAGCAGACATCACCTAACTAAATAACCAAGCTGTTCATCAAGAATGGCACAAACAGACATCACGTGCTACTTAATGGGATGCAACAGGAAGTACACAAGTGGGAAGTGGGACGTTTTTCTAAATAATTAACCCACACTCCAGAAATGTCAATGGCATGAAAGTAAACAAAAAGACAGAGGGATGGCTCTAGATAAACAAGATGAAAAAGACATGGGATTGGGATTGACTTATATACACTAATATGTATAAAATGGATAACAAATAAGAACCTGCTGTATAAAAAAATAAAATAAAATTCAAAAAAAAATAAATACTTGAATAAAGATATCTCAGATGTTATGCAAACATCTAGATCAGTAGTTGTAGGAAGCCCTTAATTTTAATGTAAATTCTTTTGCAATAAACTACAATTTATTTTTTCACTTCAGAAAAAAAATAAATTAAATAAAAACAAATAAATAAATAAAAGATGACAGCAAAATGCATTGCATGATTTATGTTGCATTTTGAATTTAAAAAAACATATGCAATATTTCTTTAGTAACTGGAGAAATTTGAATATGGACCAAATATTTGATTATATTACTGAACAAATATTAAACTTATTTGCTGTCTAGTAGTATTGTAGTTATATAAGAGAAAGTTCCTGTCCTTGGAGATACACGTTAAGTTATTTAAAGGTGAACTGTTATAACACCTGCAACTTATTTCTAATAATTCAGGGAAACATGTGTTTGATACACATGATTATATACACACAGAAAGAGAAAGAGAAAGCATACGTGGCAAGATGTTAACTGGTAATTCTAAATAAAGAATATAGTGTTGCTTATTGGACTATTCTCAACTTTCATAGCATTGAAATTCAAAATAAATTGTGGAAAAAAAGAGCTAAAGGGAAAAGGAGGGAAAGGTGGTTAATATGGAAGCTCTTCAAGATAATTCCATGTAGAAGGTGGCTCCTATTATATCATTTAAATGCTATGTTAGAGGCAAGATAAATATATAGTATAATATTATATATGATATATGGCATGATATATGACATGTCATGATATGACATATGATATACATGATATGGTAATCACCTCTGAAGAAAATATCCAAACACATTAACTAAAAGATTAAATTCAGTTAAGTTAAAAATATCTGGAAGCATACATAACTACAGCCATATAACAGTGAAGTTTAATCTCAATTTTACTATCTACTAGTTGTGTAATCTTGGGCATGATACTTAACACTAACTTGACATTTCTTGGATTTCCCTTCTGCAAAACAAAGATGACAATACATAACTCATATGGTTGCTTTGATAAATAAATGCTGTAATGCTGCAGGTCAGTGGGTCTCAGACTTCAGTTGCATCCCAGTCACCTGGAAGGTTTGTCGCCACCCCCAGAGTGTCTAATTAATTAGGTTTGGGATGGAGCCTGAGAGTGTGCATTTCCAATAAGTTCCCATGTGATTCTGGTGCTTGGCCTGGGGACCACACTTTGAGAATTACCGCTATAGATATTCAAATTGAAAAATGTGCACCCCTTACCAGCAGCAATAGAGAGAGAAATCTGTCCCTCTGCCTCCCAGGGTGACATCTATTACCTTGAGTAGGCTCCTTCACCATCCCATGGTCACTTGCATTTTTTTCTTTAGCTGGAGATCCTCACCATTCCCATCTGTGTCTTGAGCCTGAACACACATAAGTGTCTCATTAGCCAAGAACTGAGCATAGCATGTAAGCTGCACTTAGTTCCACTACAGTTTCTTTTTTGGAAACAGGGGTCATATGTAAAAACTACACATATTTCTTCTGGAATTAGTCTGCTACATCAATGCCTGTGTGTCGGGTGTTCAGAGTGAACTGTGTCCCCGTGGTACCTTCATGAGCATCTGGCATAAATCTCAGAGCCATTCTACCCAGCTGGATGTCTGCCCTGATTCCTAATTTTCATCTATGTTTCCTGCTAGAAAAACAGCATAGCTGTGACCTTCAGCCTGATCATGTTGGATCCTTCTCACACCCCCACTCCCAGTATGACCTCAAGGATAGACAGAGAAATCAAATTTCTAGTATCGGACTGCGTGAACTAGAAAGCTCACTGCCATAGACCTCATGTGCCCCAGCTTAGACCTCCTTTTCATGCCACTGTCCATATCAAGTTCAAGATTACTCTGCAATCTGACTTGGGTTTTTGAACCTCAACCCCTCACGGATGCTTATAAGAGGAGCAGTGTAATAGATTGTAAAGAGCATGGGTTCTGGAGACCCAAAGACTTAAGTTAGAATCCTAGCTTGATTACCAGCTTAGGAAGCCCTTGACCAAATTACTTAAGGTCACTTGAGCCTCGGTTTGCTTATTTGTACGATGGGAATAACAATTTGATTCATAAGATTAAATGAGATAATGCATATGAAAACACTGAATTCAGTGTCTGACTATAGTAAGTATGAGATATGTTAGATTTTTAAAAAAAAATCATAGTGATGATGAAGAGGATGATGACAACTGACAGAGGGAGGACAAAAAAGAAAAACATTCCTATTGGTGAAGTTAAATCTTTGGCTATTTTCTGGCCAGCTTCTGCCCCACATTTATCCCTCCACCTTAAACTCCCACCATGCCTTATATTGCATAGGACTTCAAAAATAAATTAAAAAATCTTTCCAATGGCTGTCCTAAATCCTAAGATCCAGGAATGGTCATTCTGTTCTTCCCATGATAGACAGGACTTAAAGAGTTAATAGGGACAATTACTCTGCTTCGCGGAATTTCTTAACGGTGGAGAGGTTCCCAGGAGCCCTCTCTTTATGTAGGGCTGTGAGTCTGGAGGTTGGAAACGTTGCCCCTAAGAAAGCCGGACCACACAGTGCTCTATTCTGCAATCTCATGAAATGGGCTCCTTAGTGAGAGACACATGCAATAGATGAAAAAGCAATGGACTAGAAGTCGGAACAGCTGGATTTCAGTTGCAATCTCTCACCAATAACTAGTTGTATGGCCCTGGACACTGTTTCGGAATATTTTCTCTCTTCCCTTGTGTGTAACATATATACTCACTCTGTAGGATCTCTTCTACCTTTCAAAAATTATGATTATCTCTGTTTTAATTTTGGCCCTGGATTAGTCTTCCATCCTGGAAGAATCATAATTGACATATAGGTTTGTCAATTTCACAGTTCACTTCATGAAAGTCCTGACAGTCACCCAGTAGCTAGCATCAAGAACTACATCATAGGAACTTCCCTGGTGGTCCAGTGGTTACGACTTCACCTTCCAATGCATGGGGTGCAGGTTCTAAGATCCCACATGCCTCGCGGCCAAAAAACCAAACCATAAAAAAACAGAAGCAATATTGTAACAAATTCAATAAAGACTTTAAAAAATGGTCCACATCAAAAAAAAAAAAAGAAAATCTTTAGAAAAAAAAAGAACTACATCATAATTGTGATGCACCACCTTGAATAAAAAACAGAAGAAAATAACACTGCATTCAAGTAAGACTTATGGAAAGGTAGTCCAAAATCTCATGGATATACACTTATTGTATCGACATTTCTGTAGCTCCATTTATGCCCTAAAGTACAAAAATAAATGCCTTTAACCTTTAAAAAAGCTACAATCAGGTAACAAAACAGCTTCCACAACATGATTTGATTTTTAAAGAACATACATAGAGTTATGCACATCGAGGTAATGGTGGTGTTTATCACTCAACGATAGTTACAGATTTTGTAAATTTTTTTCTTTTCTTATTATCAGTATTTTCTAATCTTCTACCATGTGCATGTATTTCTTTTGTAATAAAAAACAAAATGCAACATTCTGAATCCTGCTTCTCTATTTCACAGTGTTTTATAGTTTCTCTGCCTGAAAAGTAATTCAGAGTACTACACTTCTAATCTTTTTATGGATGAAAAGGAGAAAAAAACCATTCGTAGCTCCCTAGCATGTTTTCCAAGCAGAACATTTTTTTCCATTAAACTCTATCCCATCTTTAAGAACTCTCTTATTGAGGTATCCTTAAACTATTGCCCTTAATTATGACTGTTTCTCATAAAGAAGCAAAAAGTGCTTAGCCTGACACACACACACACACACACACACACACACACACACACACACACACACACACACACACACACACACACACACACACACACAAGGTTGCAGGTTTCAGAGCTCAGATTCACCTGCTCTTCCCCCAACCAGCTATAGAGGTTTTCACACTGGGACACCTTAACAGACTGAAAGAGGCACAAAAGCAGAGTTGCCTACCTGGATCTGAATCCTACTCTAGGTTGAGTCATGACTCTGCTATCCTCAAGTTGTGTGACCTTGAGCCCTTTACTTCCCCTCTCACAGCCTCAGTTTTCTCATCTGCAAAATGAGTACACAACGTTGTCAGGACTGCGTGAGATCCTACTCGTAAAAAGGCACAGTCCAGTGCATGGAAAATAGTAATTACTTATTGGAGCATTGAATGGCTTAATAAATTTAACTATAATTAATTCTAAAATAAAACTTAAGCCTCCTCCCAAATAACTTCAGAAACTTAGCTTTTTTGGTCCAGTACAAAATCCCACCCCATCCTCATCAGTTTTCTCCTATTTGAGAGGAAAAAATATACTTCAAGTATATTTTAGGTAATTTTTCTGCTTCGATTTTATTATATCAAAACTCTACCTATACAATTTCTCAATTTTAAAATCTTTTAATGCTCAAATGAGCTATTTCTTAATAAAAAGATTATTATTTCTTATTTCTCAGAAGTAGAATTAATATCTAATCCATCTAACTACACAAACAGAATTTTTTGAGGTGGAAGGAAATTCAGAAGTAGCAGTATCTTTTTTATTCAGATAGATGCCCATTAATACAAACTTATGTTTATATAAGTTTAAAAAATATTTTGAATATTCACATATTCACACTCACTAGCTTTTAAGTTCCTAGCACTAAAACAAAAAGAAACTCTGTTAAATGTTATATTCAAAAGGGATGGTACAGTGTCTGTTAGTACATAAACTTAATCTTTCTTAAATTAATTATCAAACTTTTTTGGTAGCAACTCAGTGGGGCAGTCTACTATAAAATGAAAGCAGAGGGATGTTGAAAGGACCATCCCCATTACCTTTCATGTTTCACTGATTTACTTATTAATCTGTTGTTCTTGTAAAGGCCTCTAATGGTTAATCTTGCTATTGCAATGTACCAGCTCTGCCATGTGAGTAGGGAAAGTACTCGGCCCATCTTTAAGTGTGGTTTATAATAATACCTGCTTCATAGAGACATTGTGAGGATTAGATGAGACAAATGTATAAATCATTAGCAGAATCTGAATATAAGTGCTTATTAAATTTTATGCAATATTATTATCACTATTTTTTATTACTGAGAAAATATGAGCATTGGAGAAGTTAACTTCTTAAGGTTTCTTTAAAGAAGACTATTTGAAAGAGATTAAGTTCCCATGAGAACAGCAATATGTTCTGGTCTATCTTCAAAGTTCATTCCTTGATAAATTAATTCCTCTTGTTACTCCCTTGGGCCAGCTTAGGAGAAAACCTCTTCAATTCCCTACTTCATGGGGTGATTTTACCCCATGAAGTTGACATTCACCTGGTTGAACGCAGCCCTTCACAACCAGTAATTAGGACTTTTTTTTCCCTTAACTATAAAACCATTTAAAAATATGAGTAAAAATACAATGTGACAGATACCTGTAAGCGTAACAATGCTGAAATACCAAGATTAAGCATACACTAATATTTTGCTTTCTTTACTTCAATTCTCTCACTTTCTTTTCTAAAAAATGAAATGTTACACCTACATCTCTACACTCAATCTGCCATCTTCCTCCCCAGCAGTAACCACTATCCTAATGCTGATGTGTATTAGATTCATGGCATTCTTCTACTTCATTACATATGTAGCATCCATAAATAGTACTATTTTTAAATTCTACATAAATGAATTATACTTAAAGTATAATTTGCAACTTACTCTTTTTTATTCAGCATTGCATTTTTGAAATAAACCATACTTACTCTTGTAGATCTGGAACATTCATTACAAATCTTTGCATAGTAATTGTTTGAATAAACAATGGTTTATACATTTATTCACTGTTAAACGGATTATTTCCCTTGTTACAAACCTGCTCAAAGACCCTCCCTGTGCACAAATGCCTGGGGTTTTCTAGGGTAAAGAAGTAATAAAATAGTAGGATGGACACCAGGTGCAAATTCACCTCTACAAAGTACTCACAAATTGCTCTCCAAAGTCAGCAAACCAATTTACACTCCAACCAACATGTATGTGGTTTCATCTTCCCCCACATCCTCATGAATGCTTGGTACTGTTACATGTATTGAATTTTTCTTATTTGTCATTGGTATTATTTTCACATCTGCATGAATTATTTGCCAATCCAATCATCTGCCAGGAATCTTGTAACGTCATTTTCTGAAAAAAGTCTTTGTAATATCAGGAGACAGAGCAAATGGATGCATGAGTCTAACAATTCAATCATTCATGAAGGATATTTTCTTAAATAAAAAGACAAAATCAGTGAAGGGGATGAGTCAACATCTGAAAATATAAATATGAACCAAAAATCATGTTCTTCTTATAAGGCAGCTGGAGGTAAGCCAACAAAAGAAATCCTAAAGTTCAACTCCTGCTCTGAAATTTAGGGTCATTTAGATTGTATTCATTCCTTAAGAAACCACAAAAGCTGCAATTTCCTTTGTATCTTTCAGAAGCAGGGCAGAAATAAAGTCCTCATAGAAATTAATAAATATTGCTGTGAGATCTCATATTCCACTTAGCTGGCAGATCAAGACTGGTTCAATAATTTATATATCAGTTGAGGATAAACTAATGAGCTCTGTGTATGAGGTTGCGTTTATGTAAACGGAATTGTATCCAAGTCTTTCATGTTACAAATGTGCTTGCTACTGGGTCTTCATAAAAATAAAAACCACAGTGGTCCTATGAACACGAATGCCAATATTTTTATACAAAGTAATATTAAACACAATAATCTACTACACATTCCTACCTATCAATATTGTACCCATTTCCAGATAAAATTATGAAGAATAATCCTCGCCTTGGTAAATGTAATTTTTAAGATTTAAAAAAAATTTTAGTTGTTGCTTCTGTCATTTTTGTTTGCTTTTGTTATTCTATTCCCATTTATACTGCCTACCATTGAAAGATGATAATACTCAGCTATGTAAACTGTCTTTCATTATGGTCTAATCATTGGGATGTATTCTAAGTAATCTTACATAAGAAAACATTCAAACACCTAGAAATAATATCTATACAGATCCAAAAGAAAATAAAGCTGATGCTTGGTACTGGCACATTACATTCTAAGGCAGCCATAAAGGTGCTTTGATCTGGATCTCAACAAGACTCTCTGTAAAATATTTAAAATAATTTCCTAGTGTTAATGTTAATTTCATATTAGATAAAAATATATTGCATGCCCTTTCATTTTCATGACTTATTTCTAAGAGGGAGTAGGAGAAAGACTGCTTTGATATAAAGACCTTTTGAAATTGACAATGCTTGATCACTGGATATTCAATAGAGGCAATGATTCAACTAAATTTATATTTGTAAGTGTAATCATTTACTAAGAAATGATTTTTAACAAGCCACAATATGCATATTATTAACAAAACAATGCAGCGACTTTAGATATTTTAGATACCTAAAGAAAACTGTATCCAACGGAGATACAAAAGAAGTTACAACAGACACCACAGAAATACAAAGCATCCTAAGAGACTACTACAAGCAACTCTATGCCAATAAAATGGACAACCTGGAAGAAATGGACAAATTCACAGAAAGGTATAACCTTCCAAGACTGAACGAGGAAGAAATAGAAAATATGAACAGATCAATCACAAGTAATGAAATTGAAACTATGATTAAAAATCTTCCAACAAACAAAAAGTCCAGGACCAGACGGCTTCACAGGTGAATTCTATCAAACATTTAGAGAAGAGCTAACACCCATCCTTCTCAAACTCTTCCAAAAAATTGCAGAAGAAGGAACACTCCCAAACTCATTCTATGAGGCCACCATCACCCTGATACCAAAACCAGACAAAGATACTACAAAAAAAGAAAACTACAGACCAATGTCAGTCATGAATATAGATGCAAAAATCCTCAACAAAATACTAGCAAACAGAATTCAACAACACATTAAAAGGATCATACACCATGATCAAGTGAGGTTTATCCCAGGAATGCAAGGATTCTTCAATATACGCAAGTCAATCAATGTGATTCATCATATTAAAAGACTGAAGAAGAAAAACCATATGATCATCTCAAGAGATGCAGAAAAAGCTTTTGAAAAAATTCAACACTCATTTATGATAAAAACTCTCCAGAAAGTGGGCATAGTGGGAACCTACCTCAACATAATAAAGGCCATATATGACAAACCCACAGCAAACATCATTCTCAATGGTGAAAGCATTCCTCTAAGATCAGGAACAAGACAAGGATGTCCACTCTCACCACTATTATTCAACATAGTTTTGGAAGTCCTAGCCATGGCAATCAGAGAACAAAAAGAAATAAAAGGAATCCAAATCGGAAAAGAAGAAGTAAAACTGTGACTGTTTGTAGATGACATGATACTATACATAGAGAATCCTAAAGATGCCACCAGAAAACTACCAGAGCTAATCAATGAATTTGGTAAAGCTGCAGGGTACAAAATTAATGCACAGAAATCTCTTGCATTCCTATACACTAATGATGAAAAATCTGAAAGAGAAATTAAGGAAACACTCCCATTTGCCACTGCAACATAAAGAATAAAATATCTAGGAATAAACCTACCTAGGGAGACAAAAGACCTGTATGCAGAAAACTATAAGACACTGATGAAAGAAATTAAAGATGATAACAACAGATGGAGAGATATACCATGTTCCTGGAATGGAAGAATCAATATTGTAAAAATGACTATACTACCCAAATCAATCTACAGATTCAATGCAATCCCTATCAAATTATCAATGGCATTTTTTACAGAACTAGAACAAAAAATCTTAAAATTTGTATGGAGATACAAGATCCCCGAATAGCCAAAGCAGTCTTGAGGGAAAAAATCGGAGCTGGAGTAATCAGACTCCCTGACTTCAGGCTATACTACAAAGCTACAGTAATAAAGATAGTATGGTACTGGCACAAAAACAGATATACAGATCAATGGAACTGGATAGAAAGCCCAGAGATAAACTCACACACCTAGGGTCAACTAATGTATGACAAAGGAGGCAAGGATATACAATGGAGAAAAGACAGTCTCTTCAATAAGTGGTGCTGGGAAAACGGGACAGCTACATGTAGAAAAATGAAATTAGAACACTCCCTAACACCATACACAAAAATAAACTCAAAATGGATTAGAGACCTAAATATAAGACTGGACACTATAAAACTCTTAGAGGAAAACATAGGAAGAACACTCTTTAACATAAATCACAGCAAGATCTTTTTTGACCCTCCTCCTAGAGTAATGGAAATGAAAACAAAAATAAGCAAATGGGACTTAATGAAACTTAAAAGCTTTTACAAAGCAAAGGAAACCGCAAACAAGATGAAAAGACAACCCTCAGGATTGGAGAAAATATTTGGAAACGAATCAACAAAGAATTAATCTCCAAAATATATAAACAGCTCATGCAGCTCAATATTAAAAAAACAACCCAATCCAAAAAATGGGCAGAAGACGTAAGTAGACATTTCTCCAAAGAAGACATACAGATGGCCACGAAGCACATGAAAAGCTGCTCAACATCACTAATTATTAGAGAAATGCAAATCAAAACTACAATGAGTTATCACCTCACACCAGTTAGAATGGACATCATCAGAAAATCTACAAATAACAAATGCTGGAGAGGGTGTGGAGAAAAGGGGACCCTCTTGCACTGTTGGTGGGAATGTAAATTGATACAGCCACTATGGAGAACAATATGGAGGTTCCTTAAAAAACTAAACACAGGGCTTCCCTGGTGGCACAGTGGTTGAGAGTCCGCCTGCCGATGCAGGGGACACCGGTTCGTGCCCCGGTCCAAGAAGATCCCACATGCCGTGGAGCGGCTGGGCCCGTGCACCACAACTACTGAGCCTGTGCTCTAGAGCCCGTCAGCCACAATGACTGAGCCCATGTGCTGTAACTATTGAAGCCTGCGCGCCTAGAGCCCATGCTCTGCAACAAGAGAAGCCACCGCAATGAGAAGCCCATGCACTACAATGAAGAGTAGCCCCCACTCGCCGCAACTAGAGAAAGCCCATGCACAGCAACGAAGACCCAACACAGCCAAAAAAAAAAAAAAGAGAGAGAGAGACCCAACATAGACATTAATATGAGCATATGTGATGTCTGGCACTGTTGCAGTCATCAAGCAACCATGAGGTAATCTGCTGTAGCGCAGGGAATGGAAAAATAGAAAGAGGGCAAGAATTGCAGTTTCTGATGACTTTGTTGAGCCACTGAAATAACTAATCCTAGAATAGTCCTACTTTACAGAATTCTGATAATATAAGAGGATCAGCTAAGGAATGTATTCAGTTAAAAGTAATAGAAACCCCAATACAGGGGTTTAAACTAATAAATTTTTATTTTTCTCTTCAACATTAAGTCCAGAGGTAGGTACAGAGTAGGGATAGAAGATGAGTGACATACAGTAATACAGAAAGGATGTATGTTTAAAGTATTGAGCAATACAGAAATAAAAGTATGGGTTTATAATAGGAAACCGGGAGGGAATATGAATTAGCCAGACCACAAAGTTTGGTCTAGAACGATGACTTGAGCTATGTTTAAGGTTATGTTTACTTCAATCTACCACGAACAGCCAAAAAAGCAATGCAAAAGATAAATATGAGATCGAGGGAACAAGTGAGCCAACATAGCTCCTCATGCCCTGGTTTCTCACAGAAGTACACCCAAAGTTATCTATGCTTTAATAGAGTGAGGAATCACATTGGAGGAAGCCACAATTGTGAGCTTTCTGTCTCTTATACTGTTAAGCTATAGAGGAACAGCTCAGGAATCAAGAATCTACATATTCTGTTATTGTAAGAGGAAAAAAAAAAAAACCATTCTACCAAGAAAAAAATCTTGCTAGACCTAATTCTGTGATGATTCCATGGCTGACACAGGATTTTAGAACTATATTGATAAAAGACAGGACTAGCTATGGAGAAACAGATGCAAAACACCAGATTCTTGGAATGAGATTCCTGTGTTAAGGAGTCTAAAAAGCCAAGCCAGGGTGTGTTAGATTTTGCTATGCTCTATTATAGAATCATCTCTGATGCTGTGAAGCCCTCAACATCGAAAAGGAGAGCAAGTGGCATGTGATGGAGATTTTAAATCCATTAAGCTTAGTCACTCAAAACTTTTCCTTCATTAAAACATAAAGAAGCAACATGCAAGGAAGTAAGTCAAGCTCCTAGCAGAGTTAAAGAACCA
This sequence comes from Tursiops truncatus, assembly GCF_011762595.2. Classification (NCBI taxonomy): domain Eukaryota; kingdom Metazoa; phylum Chordata; class Mammalia; order Artiodactyla; family Delphinidae; genus Tursiops; species Tursiops truncatus. The sequence goes on along the minus strand of NC_047038.1, from coordinate 66,444,236 downwards.
AGTGCACCAGGGAACCGAGCAGCAAGTGAAAGAAACCTCCAAAGGGCAGCTGCTGCTCATAAAATCCACAAATTCAATACCATAAGATGTGAGTCACAGAGGATTTTAAAACAGGTGAATGTGTGTGTGATGGAATTTGAAAGCAAAAGCACACACTGATAGCTTCAAGGGGCAACTGATGGTAAAAAGACAGTTTTTTAAAGAATGGTATTGAAAATAGCCTGGGGTGATTTACTGTAGGCTAGCAGTTCCCAAAGTACGAATGATTTCTGTACCAGCAGCATCAACGTCACCTAGCAACTTAATACACCAATTTTCAGCCTCTGAGGTGGAAGTTGGCAGTCTAGCCAGTGTCAGGGTGATTCTAACACACACCCAAGTTTAAGAAACACTGGTGTGAGGACAAGAAGTCCTAGCCGCCAGTCGGTGTGGTGAGGTGACCAAGAGCACCAGCTCTGGAGTCACACAGCCCTGAGTCTGGATCTCACATCGTCTGCTTCTAGATGCATGAAGTTCGGCAAGTACTTAAATCCTCCAAACCTATTTACAAATACACCTATCTTAGAGGTTCATTGTAGGAATTACCAGTAACATTCATGAAACCTGCTCAGTAAACAATATTAACTATTATTTCATCATCAACATCTTCACAGCACTGTCTGAAGGCATGAATATACTACTTCTCTGTGTGCAAAGGCACTGAGATACTCATGTTCAATATATTCTGTAAAACAATGAGTACCATTTTGTAGCAATATTTGTATACAAATAGTTGAATTACTAGTAATAGTAACAACTCTTCTATGATTTAACATATTTGGCATTGTTCTAAGGGCTTTACATACATTAACCCGCTGAATCCTGTTTAATCCTCACAAAAACTCTATAAGATAGAGCCTATTATTATCCCCATTTTACAGATAAGGAAACTGAGGCAAGAGGGGTTAAGTACAGTGCCCAAAGTTACAAAGCTAGAAAGTGGCAGAGTCAGCATTTAAATACAGACAATCTGTCTGTGTGCTTAACCACTACGCTATACCACTTCCCTAAGTTAAAAACAAATTTTGATGTTTAGGGCAGAAGTTTCAGCTGTCTAGAAAAATACACTTACATGAAATATCTCGTTCTCCAAGGGACTGGAAAAATGAAACTTCCTATTCTTAGTTCTCCTACCTGCTCTGTAAGCATCTCTTCTGTACGCATTAAATGCACTCAACCGATTCCACAGACAAGCTGGTGGCCTAAAAAGTGGGATGGCTGTTCCCTCTAAAATGGTAGGAAGAAATAAGAGACATAGGAAGAAATAAGAGGCAGGAAGAGCTAGTGAGAAATGCACTTAGTGGGAAAATTCATTGAGTTCCCCAGCCTCTAATGTTCTCAGTGCAAGGGCATTCCAGGAAAACAGAACAAACTATTACCCTCTGGCAGCAACAGTATCTCCGCTATGTCTGAGTCAGATGCTCAGATGGCTGAATGTACTCCGAGGAAATAAGAGAACAGAGCTCAAGGGGAACAGGCTGCTTTGCTCTGAGTTGCTCTCTGTATGCCTGAGCAAGCTGCCTGGATACCTGTGTATGCGTGGAAGGAAGCAGTTTCCTCGACCTTGCTTGATAGAGTTTTATGGATATATGTCAGGGCTTTCAAAACTTCTCAGTGTTCTAAACAAGAGAATTCAGACTCCAAAGCTGCAATAGAAGGAGGCAGTCCTTTGGACAGAAAGCTGCAAGACAGGTCAATTTTACCCTTAACTCGTTCAATCTCTGGCTTTTGAATGCCTGCCAAATTCTTTAGGCTTCTTCAAGGTGACCAATCCAAATAATTCACTCACTGTTTCAACATTCTCAGTTGTCAGTTGTTCCGAGTCTTACTGCATTGTGATAAGAAAAAAACAGAAACAAAAGCAAAAGTCCGTATTTCGTTCCCAATGCCAGAAAACAAACTGCGATGAAATTGAGAGAATGTGAGATGAGCTTTCCCCCTTAATATTTAGGGTGAAACATGCATTGGACCAGGTTTTTGGCAGAATGGAAATTTCAGTAAGTGTGCTACTCCTGTTCTCTCTTGCTGAAAGTGGTATCTCATTGCCAACACACACATTCCCTAAACATCTGTTATGGAAGCAGACATTGAAAAAGAAATACCTATGGTTTACTCTATACATTTTTCCACTATCTAATCTACAAAGAAATACTAGAAGCAGTAAGATTTCTTATATGTTGAGTAAAATGTTTCCTTTCACTATGACTGTTCATTTGTTCTAACAGCGAGAGTTTTTCTATGAGAATATTTCCCCTCATCTTCCACTCAACTTATCTGCAAAGAATTCCTAAAAGTTAAAGAACTTTCAGCTTTTGCTAGATGTGTAATAATATTGAGAAATTAATATTAATTTATAGGTGTGATAATGGTATTTTTTTAAGTTTAGTGACTTTGATCTCCTTCAGGAACTAAGCTTCCCACATAACAGAAGGGAAGGACTCCGTAAGGTCTATGGAACAAATTGCCTCAATGTCTTTCATAAGAAAGGCATTAGGTCAATTACTTAGCATAAAAGTCTCTCTTAAGTGCCATAAATTTAAAAAGAAACATCCTCTAATTTTCCATTTTATATAATCCCTTTCAGTAACTCCAAAACTCTCAACAAAGTACTTTTCACGTAGTTTTGACAGCTGTGTTCTGGGGATTGAAGAGATGGGGGAGTAATGGGATTGAGGGCTCCACCTTCTCTCTGAGGTCTTTACTCAGTGTTTCCTTTTCTAAGAATCCATCACCAACCCTAACATCTACTCTCTATGCTCCCTTCAGGACAACTCTCCATTTCTCCATTTGTTTGTTTCTATTCAATTCACCATCATCATTCAGGGTACCTAGATCTTAAAACTAAAAGTAACCAATTAGAAAAAGCCCTGGAAAATAAACAAACTCCAATCCAATGTCGTTGAAAGAACTGTACACATTAATGTGGACAGGAAAAAATATGAAGAGAATGTAAAATAGAATAACACAGTAATGGATTAGTTGAAATGAATCAAATGGACCAAATATGGACTTCTGTACATGGAGAGAAGTATTTGGATTACTTGAATCTAGAGAATGAGCCCTGTTGACAGACACAGATGCTAGAAAAATTTCAAGGGTATCTGTAGTTCTAGAGCTCAGATGTCCTAAATGACATCTCTGGTTAATATTCAACCTCAGCCAACTGAGAGTGTAATCTCCAAAAGTGCTTGGAATGCTAACCCTAAAATTGTGTGGATGACATAATTGTTTTCAAGAGAATTATTAGCTTTAAACCTGGAGAATGATGCATTCATATGGTTAAGTAAATCAAACTTATAGTACTAATATTTTTTAGTAAAGTTTAGAAATAATCAATGTATTTAAGAGAATTCTACCTATTACAAAAATGGTTCATCCTTGTGATTCCAAACTAAACTGACAGGACTGAATAATTGATTTAGTCAAAGAAATTATTTTGAGATCCACCAGTATTAGAAAATTAAAGAAAGCCTAAGACTTATTTTTATAAGTTAAATTTATCCTATTTTAATGGTTACTTAAGTACTTGGAAGGCTCTTTCAGGTGAGTAAAGGACTTAAAAAGAAAACAAAATGTACCGACTTATTAAGTGTAGTTTAAAACATTTAAGGGAGTTTTCGTTTATGAAAAGAATCAAACATTAACACCTCCTTAAAGAAATTCTTAAAATTTGCTACATTTTTAAGTAGAATAAAATGATTAAGTTGAATTTCAAAGCTTAAGAAAGAACTATGTTTTTAATATATAAATTTAATACATTTAATATTAAATTTTAAAAATAAAGTTTGCTTTGGATAACTTTTTCGGGATCCAAAAGCCGTCCTCAAGAACACGGAAAACTAACATCGACAAGACAGCCACAGCAGCTTCGTAATATGGTATGCCACCCTTCCCTCACAGTGCAGTCTATACACAACTCAAAGACTGATGCTTCCATAATGCTATTAAGTACCATCTCTCTTCAGAGACCTCTAATTCTTTAATTTTTCCCTTTTCTGATTTTAAAGAGAGACAAAATGGAAATAGAAGACCTTTCTATGTGTTTATTTCATCCATTGCTTTTGTGAGTCTTGTTTTCACCCCTAAGATTTTTTCTTTTTTAATTTTTATTAAATTTGTTTAAATTTAAAAAAAAAGTTCACCCATTTTTCCCACCCCCCAACAACCCTTGTCTCTTGCAGCCACCAATCTGATCTCTGTATCTATGAGCTTATTGTGTTTTTATTTTTTGTTCATTTGTTTATTTTTAGATTCCACATATAAGAGAGATCAAATGATATTTGTCTTTCTCTGACTTATTTCACTTAGCATAATGCCCTGGAATTCCATTTGTGTTGTCACACATGGCAAGATTTCATTATTTTTATGGCTAAATAATATTCCATTATGTCTCTCTCTATATATATGCAATTTCTTTATACATTCATCCATTGATGGACACTTAAGATTGTTTCCGTATCTTAGCTATTGCTAATAATGTTACAATGACCATAGGAGTGCATATATATCTTCAAATTAGTGTTTTTGTTTTCTTCAGATAAATACCCAGAAGCAGAATTGCTGGATCATATGGCAGTTCTATTTTTAATTTTTTGAGGAACCTCCATATTGTTTCCCATAGTGGTTGCACCAATTTACATTCTCACCAACAGTTTATGAGGGTTCCTCTTTCTCCACATCCTCGCAAAACTTATTTCTTGTCTTTTTTTATAATAGCCATTCTAACAGCTGTGAGGTCGTTATCTCATTGTGGTTTTGACTCGCATTTCCCTGATGATTAATGATGTTGAGCATCTTTTCATGTACCTGTTGTATTTTTTTTGGAAAAATGTCTATTCAGATCCTCTGCCTATCTTTAACTGGGTTGTTTGTTTTCTTGCTATTGAGTTGTACGAATTCTTTTTATATTTTGGATATCAGCCCCTTATCAGATATATGATTTGCAATTATTTTCTCCCATTCAATAGGTTACCTTTTCATTTTGTTGATGGTTTCCTTTGCTGTACAGAAGCTCTGTAGTTTGATATAGTCTTACTTGTTTATTTTTGCTTTTATTTCTTTTGCTTTTGGTGTCAGATTCAAAAAATCAGCACCAAGACCTATGTCAAGGAGCTTACTGCCTATGTTTTCTTCTATGAGTTTTATGGTTTCAGGTCTTATGCTCAAATCTTTAATTCATCGAGTTAATTTTTGTGTATGATGTAAGATAGTAATTTGATTTCATTCTTTCACAAGTGGCTATCCAATTTTCCCAACATCATTTATTGAAGACACTGTCCTTTCCCCATTGTATATTCTTGGCTCATTTGTCATAAATTAATTGACCATATATGTGTGGGTTTATTTCTGGATTCTCTATCTTGCTCTATCTTGATCTACGTGTCTGTTTTTATGCCAGTACCATACTGTTTTAATTAGTATAGTTTAGTTTGAAATCAGGGAATGTGATGCCTCCAGCTTTGCTCTTCTTTCTCAAGATTGCTTTGGCTATGCAGGCTCTTTTGTGGTCCCATACAATTGTTAGGATCATTTGTTCTATTTCCGTGAAAAATGCAATTGGAATTTTGATAGAGACTGCAGTAAAATCCATATTTTACTTTGGGTAGTATGGACAATTTAACAATATTAATTCTTCCAATCCATGAGCATGCAATGTCTTTCCATTTATTTGTGTCTTCTTCAATTTCTTTCATTAATATCCTGTAGTTTTCAATACACAGGTCATTTACCTCCTTGGTGAAATTTATTCCTAGGTATTTTATTCTCTTTGGTGCAATTGTAAATGGAATTATTTTCTTAATTTCTCTTCCTAATACATTGTTATTAGTGTAAAATGCAATCGATTTTTGTGTATTTACTTTGCATCCCACAACTATTGAATTCATGTATTAGTTCTAACACTTTTTGATGGAGTCTTCATGGTTTTCTATATATAATATCATGTCACCTGCAAATGTTGACAGTTTTACTTCTTCCTTTCAATTTGGATGCCTTTTATTTCTTTTTCTTGTCTAATTGTTCTGGCTAAGACTTCCTATACTATCTTGAATAAAAGTGGTAAGAGTGGACAGCATTGTCTTGTTCCAGATCTTAAGGGAAAAGGTTTCAGCTTTTCACTGTTGAGTATGACGTTAGCTGTGGGATTGTCATACATGGTTTTTATTATGTTGAGGTATGTTCCCTCTATACCCAGTTTGTTTAAAGTTTTTATCATAAATGGATGTTAAATTCTGTCAAATGTTTTTTCTGCACCTATGAGATGATCATATGATTTTTATCCTTCATTTTGTTAATATGGTGTATCACACTGATTGATTTGCAGACGCTGAACCATTTAAATGAATGGAATAAATTCCATTTGATCATGATGTATGATCCTTTTAATGTATTGTTGAATTCTGTGTGCTAACATTTTGTTGAGGATTTCTGCATCGATGTTCATCAAGGATATTGGCCTATTATTTTCCTTTTTGTGGTATCCTTGTCTGGTTTTGGTATCAGGGTAAATTTGGCCTCATAAAATGTGTGTGTAAGAGTTCCCCCTCTTCTATTTTTTGGAAGAGTTTGAGAAGAATTAGTAACAATTCTTCATTGAATGTTCGGTAGAACTTACCATGAAGCTGTTTGGTCCTGGACTTTTGTTGGTTGAGAGGTTTTTGATTACTGATTCAATCTCCTTGCTAGTAATCTGTCTGTTCAGATTTTCTATTTCATCATGATTCAGTCTTAGTAAGTTGTATGTTTCTAGGAATTTATCCATTTCTTCTAGGTTGTCCAATTTGTTGGTGTATAAATGTTTAAATTTTATTTGTCTTTAAAACAGGAAGTCACCTTAATAACTAATAACTTATCAACAATTTATCCATTTTCTACTGTACTCAATTCAATATTATATTCAATTAGCATTTAATAAATTATTTGCTAAACTCCATCAATTTAAAACCTACTTCATCAAGACTGTTTCTAAAATAAAGCGAACTCTTTTCCTTTTTTCTTATAAATATTTAAAAACACAATTTGAATAAAACATAGTTTCATTATGATGTCCATGAAGAACTCCAAGATTTTAATAATGCAACCTTGAGAATGATTTCTGAGATTTATGAGGAAGCCAGAGAATGCTGGCTGCCTACCCTCAAAGGCATCCTCTCCTTCCTCATTGGTATCAGAACCTCAAATTTTATCTAGGTACACTGCCAGCTGAATAAGAAACTAAATTTACCAGCCTCCCTTTCAGCTAGGTGTGGCCATGAGACTAAGTTCTGGCTAATAAGATTTAAGCATAATTTCTTTGGAGACTTCAGGAATGGATGCTTAAAGAGATCTATCTAAGCCTGCTGGGATCTCTTTTTATCTTTATTCCTTTTCCCATCTTCCAATGCGGATGTTATAGCTGGCATACCAGAAGACAGCTAGGACCATGAGGTGACCTTGAGGATGGAAGCCATACGTTAGCATGCAGAGCAGAAAGGGAAGACCCTGATTCTTTGATGCCAGTGTGGAGTCTATCTTCAGACTTCTTTTATATGACAGAGAAATAAACTCCCACTTCATATAGATCACCGTTATTTTGGGTTTTCTATTATATACACTTGAATCTTATTCTAAATGACATAAGAAGACATATTTCTTTTAACATTTTAATAAATATTACTAATCAGCATTCTTGCAGCAAGTCTCTTGAAACCCATAAATAGAATCCTGCATTAAAATTACATATTCAACATTCCTGCCATCTGTCATACAAATGACAGATTAAGTAAACGTATGTTATTTGACTATACAAAGAAAGGCAATATTGAGGGAAATGCCTCTAGTACCTAAAATCATTTAATTTTACGTCACTCAGAGTATAAAAACAGTTTGGATGCACCAGATGATAATAGCTAAAATTTGTACAGTACATTATAATAAATTATCTCATGTACTTCTCACAATATTCTGATAAAATAGGTATTATAATTAGTCCCCATTTACGTATGAAGAAACTGAGGCACAGAGAAGTTAGGTAACTTGGCCAAAGTCATACTACTGGTAAGTGGTAGAACCTATATATGAATCTAGTTGTTTGATTGTAAAGCCTGTATGTTAACCCACTAGCCAATCTGAGGTTCTGAAAGGTTTTTTAATGATATTCTCAAAATCCAACCACTAGAAAGAACCAGAACTGAGGTGCAAACCGGTCTTCTGATTCCAGTTCTTTTCATTAAGTCAGGATTGATACCAATGAGGTTTTTAGATTAATCATACATTTTTTTCAGACTACTGAAAGCTATGGTAACATTAAAAGATAAACAAAACACTTCTGTCAATTAAGCATATGCTAAAATATAACATACACTTAGCACCTTTCAAAGAAAGTAATGAAGGTAATCTCCCCTCCGTGAATGTCAGAACTTCTGGTTCAATAAAAAATCGACCCAACATGTAAAAAGTTCAAACATAATCATATCTATATCTATACTTATATCTGTAACTACACAGAGAAGATTATCTTTTCTTTTCAGATAAACAGACTATTGTCCTTTACTCTCCATAGTCCCATAAGTATTATGAAAAATGCCTCATGTTACATTCAAGCTTAATTTTTTAAAAATCATCACTTCCTCTGTTAATTGAACAGATCTTTGACGTCTCCATCTTGATCTCTTTACTTCTACTGTAATTCATGCTCCGTATTGTTACCACCACAAAAATCCTTTTAAAACACAATTTTATCCTGTGCTACCTAGGGCCTACTGTAACTCCCTTTCACCTTGTGCATTCATTCTAACACCTCTGTTGATTTGCATGGTCCTCCATAATTTGGTTCCCATGTACTTATTCAAATCTTCTCAGTATTTCTCAACCTACAGGTCTCCCTTTTCCTCCTTCACTGTCATTTTAGATCAAGAGCAAGTCAGGAGACTCACAGACACAGAGAACAGATTAGTGGTTGCCAAGGGGGAGGGGGTTGCGGGAGGGATGGAGTGAGAGGTCGGGGTTAGCAGATGTAAGCTATTATATATAGAATGGATAAACAACAAGGTCCTACTGTATAGCACAGAGAACTATATTCAATATCCTGTGATAAACCATAATGGAAAAGAATATTTAAAAAAGCATATATATGTATGTGAATCACTTTGCTGTACAACAGAAATTAACACACACACACGCACACACACATGCACACACACACACAAAAGAGGAAGTCAGAAGAAGCCAATGGGGGCCAACACTAGGCACAGGATCAAACCAAGGGGCACTGGAAACCTTGAGGGGCTATGCAGGCAACAGACTGCACCCACTTCAATTAGAGGCTATATGGCTGCTGAAAGCCTGGGAGGCAAGCTGGAATCAGAATAGCATGGATTCAGGAACAGGAGGAAAGAGGTTCCAATTTAACAGGCAAAGGTCAGCTTTTAAGAGGTTAGACTAAATGAAAAACAGACAAGAGAACACAGGCAGGGAAGAGGAGCTGACATTTCAGGCCTAGGTCCAGAAGCAGATCTATCCAAGAGGTCCAAGCCTCTGCTCCCGTCCTTGGCACTAGCTCACTTCACTCTTGCCTCCGGAATATCCAGCTTCCACAAGCCCTGAATCTATAGCTGGTTTACCTTCTTTACGCCTTTTCTTTATAGTGTTTTCCCCCTGGCTTCTTTCTTTAGAGTGAATACTAAAATGTAATCCTGAGTTAAGTATTGATTCTCTTTCTCCATTTGGTAGATTTCCTCAGAGTTCAAAGTTGGAAAGAATCTACAGTGATAAATGATTCCTCTTTCCAGCAAATGTTGTTCCTGAGAATTTCTGGGGTCAGAGGGAAAAAAACAACATTGTGATTTTCCAATATATCTGCTAAACACTGCAGTGAGTTATGAACCTGAGCAGTGGATATATCATACAAGAGGCACAAAAGCAATCGGCAAATATTTCACTTTTGATAGCTATGGCTTATTTCAATTCATCAAGAAACCATCTTAAGTCTGGCATTCTTTCCAAATTAAAAGTGATGGAACTACAAAATTGTATTTCATAATCATATTTATGTCATTTACCACTATATTCAATTTTTAATAAACATTCCTTTCTTTCAATACTTTTACCTCATTATTATCACCTCTCCTCCTTTGAAATAACACCTAATATGACATGGCAAGAAAAAGAAGTGAAATTTTCTTAGGAGTTTTTTTATTTCCAATATTGGCTTTCTGGTAAACATCAAAGAAATAAATTATAATAAAATTTCTTGTCTTCGCTGGTTATCCTTTTCATATAAGAAACATGACACCATTTTCAAGATAAATGCCATAACATCCAGTAGAAATAAAATGTTAATGTCTATTTTCAGATATATTATAAAGGTACATATACACATTTTTGAAGAGTTCCAGATATAAGTGTGAAAGCCCAGAAATACTTTGAAGTACAATCAATATATACAGATGTAGACTATCTTTCCATTAGAATATAATATACAGTTGTGATTTTATATTTATTTACTTACATAATCATTTGATCATAATTTTTCATTGGTCCAGAACCTATTGGTTTAGCTGACCATTCAATCTTAAATACTCAGCTCAGTATCTAGAACGTGGTGGGCACTCAATAAATTGCACTGAATGCGTGAAGAAAAAGCATCTTTAGTTATACATAACAACCATACCAAGGGGCAAGAGGAAATTTCTGGAAATGATGGATATGTTTATTATCTTGAATGTGGTGATGGCTTCGTAGGTGTTTATATGTATGTCCAAACTTATTAACTTCTACACTTTAAACATATTAAGTTTATTGTGTGTCAATTATACCTCGATAAAGCTGCTTTTTAAAATATCAGAATTCATGAAAATACTACAGTAAATGTATTATCCATGAAGTATATTTTACAATAATATTTTACAGAGACTCAGCATTACTGGAATGTTGTTTTGTTAAGTTTTGGAAAAGAAACAGCACTTTTAAATTAAGAATTAATTTTCACTTCCTGGCTCTGGTAGAATGGAAGTTTTTAAAGTAAAAATCATGCCATTTAGTTAGTCTCTTATCAGTTTGAAATGATAAGTCTGAATTCAAGATCTCAATACCAGGATTATTTTGCCTTGAACGTTCATTTACTTTTTGAGTAAAAAATTCAGTAAATATTTTTTCTGAAAACTTGTGTGTGAATCAAACACTATTTTAAATGTACTGGAGTATATTTTAAAATTTTTTTCCATTGAGTCTTTTCATATAAAACAAATCAACATTTTAAATCTCATTTCATTTAAACAGGAGCAAAATATTTTCAATTATAGTGAAGAAAAAAATCATTGTACTATTTTTTGTTGGAAATTCCCACTATATGAAGAAGATAATAATGTTTAAAGACATTATAACTTTGACTTAGAACTTTGCTAACGTGTTTGGAAAGAGAATGGTAAACTCATGAGAAATGAATCACAGGCATGAGAGAAAAGTATTGATTTTAACATTATGAGTAAGAATAAGTGACTGGATTATTCAGTGACAGTGGATTTAGAGCTTTTGGTTGAAATCAGTTTTTCTTTTGTTTTGTTTTGTTTTTTCATCTGGCATTTCTTATTCTGATTAAATTCTCTTGAATATTCTGATGGTTTCTGAGTGCACTTTTAAAAACATGAGTGCTTTAAAGACATGACACTTATTAATACACACAAAAAAAAGCAAAATCCAAATAACCCCTATTGACACTTAAAAAAAAAAATCTTATAGTTAGAAAATGCAAACAATGCAGAAAAGTATAAAATAGGAAAAATAGGAACCTCACTACCCCAGTCCTTCCACCCAAAGGTAAATTATTGTTTTATGCTTTTCTATAAAATTATATATATACATATAATTCATTTATTTACCAAAGTGAATCATATTATACACCCTGTTTTATTACAGGCATTTTTTAACTTAATATATTTTGATACTCTTTCCATATCAGCACATGGTGATGACTACATTCTTTTTGCCCCTACACAATGCTTCAGTGAATATCTTTGCACACACATCTCTGTGTTATATGGGTTTTGTTACAGTGAGTCCAGCAAGAACAAGCTACTCCAATCAGTCTATTGTTTTAAAAATTCGATCATTTGATTTTAACAAAAGCCAATATGGTATTCAGAAGCTTCTTCTGGTATCAAGTACTTCACAGCAAATATGTTCTATTATTTCATGACAAAGTAATATATTCCAGTATACATGCTTATGAAGGGTAAAACTTATTATCTATTCAAATAAAATACTATCTATTCTTTGACTTATTTCTAGTCTCCAATCTTAAGGAACCAGATCATTCACAGTACACTCATTTTCCAGTTCATTCATTCATTCAACAAATATTTATTGATCCTGTGCCATTTGACACACACTGTTCTTAACGTTAGACAAATTGTAATAAGTAAGACAACAGACCAAGACCTATTTATCATAAACAGGTAAACCAACAAACAAGAAAACTTCAGAGATAAGTCCTATGAGAAAAACAGACTAAGGCAATGTGGTGGTGGCTAGCATTGGGGAAGTGGGGCAATATCAGCTGGGGTGGGCTGGGCTAATCTGAGCCCAATGACCAAATAAGGGGTAAAAGGAGATAAGCCTGAGAGGCAGGCAAGGGCAAGATCAGAAAGGGTTTGGGCTTCAATCCAGGTGCCGCCGGAAGCCACTGAAGTCCTAAGAAATGACATAAACTCATTTGTGTTTTAAAGAAATTAAAATTCATTTGTTTTTTAAAATAATAATAATGACATTGACTCATCCTAAAATAATAAACTCATTTGTGTTTTTAAATAATAATAACTATGAATGGGCGACAAAAGTAAAAGCAGGGAGATCAGTTAGGAGGCTACTGCAGGTGAACGATGATGGGGGCCTGTACAAGGTAGAGGTGGAGATGAAATGTGGATAGAAGTAAGACATATTTTTAAAACTGAGCCTAAAGAACTTGCTGGTGCACCGGAGCGGTGTGCATGTAAATGATGGTGATAGAAAAAGAGCAATCAAGATGGGAAGACTTGGGGAAAATGCCTTACAAGCCCAACAGCATAATAATATCTTAACCATACCATAATGATGTCATAATAAGCTCTTAACCATAACAGTATCTTCACCATCCATTGAATCAATATACCAACCACACACCAAAGGTAATAAGCATCTTTTCTTACAATAACCAGGTAGCTTTGCGACTAGATAGAATTTATGTTATATCTTAACCTCAATTTTAAACTAAAAGATATAATTATCTAAACTTTAAGATTAATTTACCCCATTATTTTGTGCTTTTGCAAAAGAATTTAGAATGTAGTTGCCAGCATTATCCAGCATCTGTACTCTATAGTCGTATAGTATTCAACTTTGCATTCCTCCTTCTCAATCAGAAGCAGGGTTCTCAAGTACATCTCCAACTACCTTCAGGATGTAAGTTCCCAAAGCACTCCTGGGTATATCATAAATTAGTAAATTAGTGAGCATGCCTCTGTCACCTAGTTAACTATGAGCTCCTCCCAAAAAGGACCAATTCTTAATTCTCGGTGTCCCCAACAACAACAACAAACTCAAGGCATCATCATGTAATTAGTAAGTGAAAAACCACCAAGACAGGAATATGCTCAACATCTCTTTGACTTGCTGGACTTGATAATTTTTGTGGCTCACACCTCTAGAGACAATTTTTTAAACAGCTTTATTAAGATATAATTCACATAACATACAATTCCCACATTTTAAGTGTACAGATGAACAGATCTACGAAACGTACTCACAGATATAGAGAACAGACAGAGGTGTGGTTGCCAAGTGGGAGGGGGTCAGGGGGAGAGATGGATTGGGAGTTTAGGGTTAGCAGATGTAAGCTATTATATATAGAATGGATAAACAGCAAAGTCCTACTGTATAGCACAGGGAACTATATTCAATACCCTGTGATAAACCATAATGGAAAAGAATATGAAAAATATATATATGTATAACTGAGTCACTTTGTTGTACAGCAGAAATTAACACAACATTGTAAATCAAATATACTTCAATAAAATTATAAAAAATAAAAATAAAGTGTACAGATTCTCAGTGAGATCCCTGTAGTCCAATTGGTCTCTTGGTTCTCCCCAACCATATATAGTCTTCTATCATTCCATTTCCTTAACCATTCATTAAAAAATCATAATTGAGCACTTAACTATATGCTAAGCATTCCTACCTGGAATGATGTTTCCTTTTCACTTCTACCGACTTAACCCCTACTTCAAAACCTAGCTCAAGTATGTTGATCACTCAGCTCTTGGAATCTCCCCTTCTCTCAATGCTTCTAGTGTTGCTGCTGGCCTATTTGGCATTAAGTGTCAGCCATCTTGTTACACTGCTGGTTACTTTAACAAATGCATTGTCTTTGTAACTTAGCATTCTGGCTGGACACTTCACACATGTTATGCATTCAATGGATACTTTGTGGAGGATAAAACCTGGCCCTTGGAAAAGTTATTCTTGAATAAACCGCTTCCTTCTAAGTCCATCAACAGTGCAGTCACAGGACCTGAATGTTTTTAAACGATCTTGCTGACATCTGAGTTGTATTACAGGTTCTGTGACAAGGTCATGTTGCTGGCACCAGAGCTCCCTGCCAGGGGCTAGCGCACTGTGCAATGGAAGATGAGGAGATCTGAGAGGACTTTGAAATCAAGCACATGCAGATTAGTACAACATTCAACTTCAATCAGGGTGCTGAACCAATAAAAACATGTGTGCTTTCTAACAATCAGAAATGAATGGTTTTTCAGAAATGAGTTGGGGGGCGTGAGATAGGGACGGTGGGAGGGAGATGCAAGAGGGAGGGATTATGGGGATATATGTATACGTATAGCTGATTCACTTTGTTATACAGCAGAAACTAACACAACATTGTAAAGCAATTATACTCCAATAAAGATGTTAAAAAATAAAACTGGGGAAAACAAAACAAACAAACAAAACAGAAATGAGTTAGGTAGGATACTCTTGCCATTATGGATAAAGTGACAGCATAACTTGGGAAAGGACACACAGTGAGCTATGGACTATATCATGAAATGTTCTTCTCTGTATGAAAGACTCTTGTCATTTCCTGTATGAATGATGTATGTTGTCAACTTTGCCGATGGGTTGTTAATGGGAAACACACAGACATATATAAAATAGATTGGTCTATAGAAAACAGAGGTAATCTCTGGAACTCCAGTTAATTACTATCTGTAAACAAGCAGAATTGAACTTCATTTCAGGGTCCATAGGAATTACAAAGGTGATTGCTCATTAATCAAATACTGATATGCTGCTGTGCACTGATTTTGAATAGAAGCTGGTTCTGGCTTTATATAAAATTCTATCTAAAATGTTAATCACAAAAGCACTGCATTTTTCTCTGGTTTCTGTTCACTCACTTTTAGAGCTGATTTTTTAAAACTATTTCCTTGTTGTACTTACCCTTTTAATTTTTTTCAGATGCATGTTCATCAAGCCAGAGGGAGTCTGCTTTATACAAGGAGATCCTGGACCTGGAAAGGAATAAAAAGGGCCAGTGAGGACTGTCCTGAAAAGGCTGTGTGTTCATTTCTTACTTTTAGAAGACCATACTTGTAAATCAAGACCATCACTGAAATAAACACCTTTGAGTCCTGCTCTACCCTGCAATGTTTCATGAATGCTGGAAATACATTTTCTTTGTTCTAATCCCAGCCTCCGAATCAGAGCCAAGTAGAGTGGGTTCTTCATAAATATGTACTGAGCACCTGACTCAGAATTAATGTAGGGCAGGGCTCTGATTAGCAAACGCTACCTGCAGGAGACAGAGGAAACACCACAAATGGAGATAAGATGCTATCAGCAGGTTTTATTTTTTCATGAGGCTTGGGAATAATCACTTATCTCTCTGTTCAAACCTTTCCAGATCTCTCCCTTCAGGACCTGAAAGAAGTTCACAATAAACGCCTCCACGTAAAGCCCTCTTCCACCGAGTGCTGGAGGAAGAGCACAAGATGAGAGAAGCAGCAAATTGTTTCCAACTCAATTTATTCCTTTCTCGCCATTTCAGCGGCTCGCCACGATCTATTCAATATATAAAACCTTACAGCGTAACTTAAAGATGAAATCAACGATAAATAAAAACTACCGTACTTGTTCTGACAACTTGTTAGCATAGATCTCCTTATACAAAATAAAAGGTAACGAAGTTACCCTTATTTGTAGGATATGGGGCAAACGAAAATTTAATGTATTTACGGACTTTATACTAGGCTCCCTCTCCCCTTTTCAGGTAAAACTACTGCTCCCAACTTCCTGCATGTTTGACTAAAAGCAAAATTTGAAGCACCTGGCCCAACAGTTGACTTTACTGCAAGTCCAGAGGTTTGTCAGTCTGCAGAACACGCACTAGCTGGATGCACCCGGCCACTCGCAGGCCGGCCCCAGACGCACATGAGCACCAGGGGCAGGAGGAGCCACCAGCGCCCGAGGACCCCGGCCTCAGAACCTGTTGCTCGTGGACCAGGCGAGTGAGCAGGTGCGACTCAGGTCGCGAGGGCTGTTGGCGGTGCATGGAGCCTAGAATTGCATCCGGGGGTGGCCAACACGCAGTGCCCTTCCACAGCTCCTAGCCCTTGACGCCCCAGGCCCTTTCGCCGCTCTCCAGCCCACTCAGACCCAACCCCACTTCCGCGCCACGGGCGACTCCATTGTTATTAAAACTAGAGGGTGGCGGGAGAGGATTTGCAAGAATGCAGGAGCCACAGTGCCCCTTCCTCTCTGGCCAAGCCTTGGAAGAAGCAGAAAAACATTGAGAAAAGACAGGAAGAGCCGAAGCCACGGGGAGGGACGAGGGCGCCTGTGGTGGAAGAGGCCGGCATCTGCCTCTCCCCACTCAGGGATGGTACGGTCCAAAGCAGGGCGGGGCGCAGGAGGCTCTCTGGAGTCTCTCCCCGCCCCTCTCCCGCCTTCCCCGCAGCGCTGCGGTTGTGCGAGTGAGTGGGCGTCCTGAGGATCCCTGCCCGGACGCAGACGCCGAAGCTCCGCCCCTAGCCTCGCCGCTCCCTCCGTGGCTGCAGGCAGAGCTTGCTCAGCTCTGCGGACGCCGCTGCCTTCATTACCTCCTCCTTCTCCCGCCGGTGTGCGAGGGCCTCGCCCGGCAGCGGCACTGCCCTGGGTGGGCGGCTGGGCCCGCGCGGCTGCTGAGCGCTCGGCGCGGGGAAGCCAGATCCTCCGCCTGCGCGGCGCCGTGACAGGTGCAGGAGTCTGGTCCGAAGAGCCACCTGCGGCGGCCGCCGCGATGTCCACCATGCGGAGGACCGTGTCGGAGATCCGCTCCCGCGCGGAGGGTGAGTAGCTGCCGCAGCACGAAGCTGGGTGCGGAGCGCGCGCGGGGGCGGCTCGGGGCCAGCCGAGGGTCAGGCGGTGTGAGAGAGAGAGAGAGAGAGAGAGAGAGAGAGAGTGTGAGTGTGTGTGCTTGCGAACCCTTCTCCCTGCGCCGCCATCAGTGCAGACCCCTTTCCAGCTGCAGAGCCCCGAAATTGGTGTCCTCGGAGGGATCCCCAAGGCTCGCTTTACACTGCAGCGTGACTGTTGGGTCTCTGCGCTCTCGCCCTGCCCACCTCCCTCCCCACTAGTGCACAAACCACTCTGTCTCCAGTCTGCTTCTCCATTCTAGGGAGCACAGCGCCAGCCAGCCGCCCACCTTTTTGCAGCCCCCATATCACGGCTCCCCGGGAACTGAATCTGCCTTTCCCAGGTTGCAGGATCCTTTGATCCACAGCCCCTCGCCTCTCCGAGCGGGAGGAGCCTTAATTGGGCTTGGGCGCTCAGCCGGTGCTGTGCATTACAGTCTCTGCAGTTCCGCCTCCTGCAGCGGAGTCTCACCCAGCTCCCGTCTGAGGTTTTGTTTTTCCCTTTACCTGATACCTGCCTTTTGGCCAGCTGAGTGGACTTTTTAGCAAGGTGGAAGCTGTTTTCTTTGCTCCACCCGGGGCCAGATGTTGAATGGCTACACTTGTGAGCAATGAGCAACAGATGCCCGAGGGTAAAGGCCAGTAAGCTTTTGGAGGGCCTACGCTGTCTTCATCCTCTGATGAGCCCTCAGCATCCGGCCTAGCATGTGGCAGTCAGTTGGTAAATATGTTTTCATTTTGTTCATAGCGAAGCCAAAACAGTGCATATCTGGAGCTTTGTTTTGTTTTTGTGTCACATAAACCCATACTTGAATCCTATAAAGGGTGGCTCATGTTCTCACAACATCACTCACTGGTGTCCATCCTTCACCCCCGCCCCCTCCCCCCTTTAATGTTTGGCAAGTGGTAAAGTGATGTTAGGAAAAAGATACAGATTTTAGAGAATTGGATTATAGGGGTTTGAGACAGGCCATTTTATTATTTTTCCTCTTCAGAGCCCCCATGTTAAAAATGGGGGCTCTGAGCTCTAGTAGCTATGATTTTCGGATTACAGCACTTAGGAAGTACTCAGTGAAACTGCTCTGGGGAGAAGGCCACACAAGAGTCAAAACTAACCTGTGTCCTACTTAGGGATTTAGTACATTCTTATTGTCATTTGTAATACAATGAAAAAATATACAGGGCACCTTATAGATGCACATTGAATAAATGATAGTGCTGTCTTTAAATGTACACAGTAAAAATGTGTACATTCGTTTTTTTACACTTCTGAGTGAAGTGCATTTTCTTTTTTTTCTTATTTATTTCTTCCAGTTTTATGGAGCTATATTTGACATATGGCACTGTATAAGTTTAAGGTGTACAGCATAATGATTTGACTTACATACATCATGAAATGATTACCACAATGAATTTAGTGAACATTCATCAACTCATATAGATACAAAATTAAAGAAACAGAAAAAAATTTCCTTGTGATGAGAACTCTTGGGATTTACTTTCTTAACAAATTTTATATATAACATACAACTTTCATGTATAAAGAATTATATTTATCATGTTGTACATTACATCCCTAGTACTTATTTATCTTATAACTGGAAGTTTGTACCTTTTGACTGCCTTCCTCTGATTTCCCCTTCCCCCATACCCCACCTCTGATAACCCCCGATCTGATCTCTTTTTCTGAGTTGGTTGGTTTGTTTGTTTTTGAAGTATAATTGACCTACAATAGTATGTTAATTTATGTTACACAACATAGTGATTCGATATTTCTATGCATTTCAAGATGATCACCACAATGTCTAGTTACCATCTGTCACCATGCAAAGATATTGCATAATTATTGACTATATTCCCCACACTGTACATCTCATAAGCATGACTCATATTTTGCACCTGAAAGTTTGTACCTTTTAATCTTCCTCACCTGTGTCTCTACCCCCTACTCCAATTCCCACTGGCAACCACCTGTTTGTTCTGTGTATTTATGATGCTGTTTCTGTTATGTTTGTTCACTTGTTTTATAGATTCCACATGGAAATGAAATCATTCATCATTTGTCTTTTTCTGACTTATTTCACTTGGCATAATACTGTCTAGGTCCATCCATGTCGTCGCAAATGGCAAGATTTCATTCTTTTTTATGGCTGAGTAATATTCCATTATGTGTATACATACACACACACACTGCATCTTCTTTATTCATTCATCTACTGATGGCATTTAGGTTGCTTCCTAATCTTGGCTATTATAAATAATGCTGCAATGAACATAGTGATACATATATTTTTCTAATTAGTGTTTTTGTTTTCTTTGGATAAATACCCAGGAGTGAAATTGCTGGATCATATGATAGCTCTATATTTAATTTTTTGAGGAACCTCCACACTGTTTATCATAGTGGCTGCACCAATTTACATTTCCACCAGCAATTCATGAGGGTTCCCTTTTCTCTGCATCCTCACTAGCACTTGTTGTTTGTTGTCTTTTTGACAATCGTGAATGAATTTTCTTAATCATCATTTGAGTGAGCCATTCAGGTAATGAAAGTATAGTGGTAATACTGGGATTGTTCTTTCAAATAATAGCAGTTGATGGATTCTATATCATGGGAAATGGGAAAAGAGAAAGGACCAGAAAATAATGTAAAACCTATGCCATATGAGAGGATTTCATTAAGTACCGAGAGGCTACAGTATTGTTTTTGATTGGCATGTATATTTTTCAAAGCATTTTTACAAAGATTACCTTATAGGACCTTAAAGTGCTCCTGGAGATTGGTGAAGATGATCCCATCTGATAGTTGAGGAAACTGTGGCCCAAGTGGTTGATGTACATGTCAAAGGTCAAGTAGCTAGTTCAGTGACACATTTGAATTAACAGCGTTGGAAAACAGTGACTGGTTCTTATTTAATCTTTGTATTCCCTGTGCATCCAGGACAGTGTCAGGGGCATAGTGGCACTTAGTGAATGACCCTTACCCCCCGTGTTGGTTGGTTCAGTTTATTATGTGCCCAGCATTTTGCTCTGGACTGTGGTGAGGACAGAATCAATAATGACCCTGTGGGCTGGTGATGTGGCTCATTGCCTGCCTTGCCCACACTTTTCTTTCCTAAGGAATAGTCTCTTTTGACAGCTCCTGCTGCCTAAAGGCCTTGTTCTGAACAGCAGCGTCCTTGGCTTCAGTTGGTTGGACCGCGGCAGGCTCCTGACCCAAGTGCAGAGAATCCATAGGTGGCTCAAACACTTGTAAGCTTGTGTTTTGGCTCAGAAAGATGCTTTGTGGTGATCAACTCTCCCACGGGAAGAGTTAAGCTTAGAGGCTTAGAGTGAAGGTTGAAGCAGAAAGGGGCAGAGGAGAATAGGCTGGTAGAGGAGAGAATGGCTGGCTGTAATAGGTTGTGCGAATGCTGCTAGTATGAGGAAACAGAAACTGCGTGAAGAGAGGAAGATAGGAGAGAAAATGAACTGGATGGAGAGAATGAGGCAGAGAGACACATGCTGAGAGAGGGTGGCCAGTCCCTGGAGCACCTCCCTCCTGACTCTTTTAGTCCCAGTTCCCAAGTAGCCTTAGAACAGGCTCTTTTTTTTCCTTGAAGTGACTTGAATGGGCTTCTGTTCCCTGCATTCAGATTGGCCAGATGCATGGCTGTTCTGTGTGCAAGCTATTTATAACCAAATTGAGGGGAAAGAACTTCCATGAAATAAGAAATAAACAGTCTGGGACTTCCCTGGTGGTGCAGTGATTAAGAATCCGCCTGCCAATGCAGGGGACATGGGTTTGAGCGCTGGTCCGGGAAGATCCCACATGCTGTGGAGCAACTAAGCCCGTGCACCACAACTACTGAGCCTGTGCGCCACAACTACTGAACCTGCACTGTAGAGCCTGTGCTCCACAACGAGAGAAGCCACCGCAATGAGAAGCCCGCGCACCACAATGAAGAGTGGCCCCCACTCACCACAACTAGAGAAAGCCTGTGCACAGCAACGAAGACCCAATGCAGCCAAAAATAAATAAATAAATACATTTATTTTTTTAAAAAAAGAAATAAATAGTCTAACAGGGGATGTTATTAATTAAACAGCGTGCCTGCTATGGGTAACAAAGAGCTGTGGCAGATCAGACATAAGAACACGAGGTCTGCCGAGCAAACATTCCATTGAGAAATGATTTGAAATGAGTGCTCACGCAGTGCTTTTCAAACTTTAAGATGCCCACAAATCACCTGGGGATCTTGTTAGATGCAGCTTCTAAATGGGTAGGGCTGGAGTTGCATTTCTGACAAGCTCACGGGTAACGCTGGGTGTTGCTGGCCTGCAGGTCACAGTCTGAGTACCAAGCTTCCAAGATAATGCCATCTATTTCAGTAGTCAGGAGGGCATTGAGGGTAGAGAGTAACCAATTGAAAAAGCAAGTGAACATGACCGTGGCTTATTTGAGAGTTCTTAAAGAAACTGGCCAGGAACAAAGGAAAACTTGGAAGGAATAGGATGTAAATTTGGATAAGTAAATACTTCTAGATTACAGAGCATTTTAAATGCCAATATGAGTCATTCGGATTTTGAATCAAGTATCTGAAAAGGATCTTAGAGTTCATCTAATTCAATTCTCATGCAAGCATGAGGCCAATGTATAATACTTCTAACAGGGCCAGTTAGGAGCCAAATCATTATAGGGGAGTGACATCCCCAAACAGTGTCTTAGAGAGATAAGCCTGGAAGTATGTTGGATGGTTTGGAGGAAATGACACTGTAAATACACTCTGTTGTTTTTTAAAAAAAGTCTAAAAATGACAAAGGCCAGGATTAGTATTGGAGTGGAGCAGTGACACTGGGAAGGGAGGAATTAGAGATATTTCTCAGTAAATCATTAACGTGTTCAACAGATATCTGTTGTACTCCTGCAAGTACCGTTCCAGGTACTTGAGATACATCAGTGAACGAACAATAGAAAAAGCCCTGCCCTGGAAGTGCTATCATTCTAGTGAGGCAAGAGACAAAGAAAACACAAAAAATTAGCAAATTATAGATTTTGTTATGTGGTAAGTGCTGTGGGAAAAATAAAGAAAAGGTAAGATACATAAGGTTGGTGAATGAATTGCAAGTTTAAATAGGTTGGTTAGGCTAGCCTTCATTGAAAAGTTGAGGTGGAGGAGGTGAAAGAAGCTTGGTGGGAATCTGGGGAAAGAATGTTCCAGACAGGCCCCAAGACAGGAGAGAGGAGTGTTAAAGGAACAGGGAGGGGGAGAAGAGTAGGAAATGAGGTGACAAAGGTCACATCATAGGACATAGTGATATAGTGAATATACCGCAGGAGATTCTGAAGCAGTAATTTCAAATTTTAATGTTTACAAGATCCCAGGTATCCCATTAAAACTGCGGTTTCTGGGGCTTCCTTGGTGGCGTAGTGGTTGGGAGTCTGCCTCCCGATGCAGGGGACGTGGGTTCGTGCCCCGGTCCGGGAGGATCCCACATGCCGCGGAGCGGCTGGCCCCGTGGGCCGTGACCGCTGAGCCTGTGCGTTCGGAGCCAGTGCTCCGCGTACCGCAAAAAAAAAAAAAAAAACAACAAAAAAAACTGCGGTTTCTTGGGCTGCCTCATGACGATTCTGTTGAGTAGATCTGCCATGGGACTGCATTCTTAATGAGCTGCCCAGAATATTCTGGTGCAGGTGAAACATTTTCAGGAACTGTGCTTTATAGTCTTGAACCTGATTGATTGGGAAGATCTATTAAAAGATAAGGAAATTGAGAAAGAGGGTCAGTACAGTACGAGAAGATATACATTCAAATTTTGAAGTGATTGGGGGACATCCAAATGGACATGTTTTGAGGATACTTTGAAATTCGGAGGTTAGATATGGGTAAAATCAAATGGGAATCTCAAGTTCAGAGATAATCGTTGAAACCCTGATAGTAGATAAATTTGCCAGAACGCAAGACTAGATAAAGCAGAAGGCTAAGAATTACAGGTCTCTTCACTTTCTACTCCAGCTAAATCAACTAAGTCTCTGAATTCAGCATTAGGAATCCTAGAAACAGGGACTGAAATAACAGTTTACGTAAAACAGAATTTTTCTCAGTCTTGTAAAACTAACATGAAGGCAGTCCAGGTGAGCTATGTCTACTACATAAAGTCATAAGGGACATGGGCTCCTTACGTCTTTCTGCCTCATCATCCTGAGTATATAACTTCCATAAAGTCATAACCTGGTTACCGGGTTCCAGCCATTGTGTAGGAGTCCCAGGAAGGAAGAGAAAGGAAGGGTGTGAGACCAAAGGGTTTTCTTCAAGGTACCGCACAAAGGCTAATGCTTATTTTGCATTGGCTCCCTTCTGCAAGGGAAGCTGGGAAATGGAGTTTTCTATCTGGCACATTACTCAGTGTTTTATTCCTAAAAGAAAAAGGGAAAATGGTTATTGGGTTGGCAACTGACAGGTACCGTCACCATCAGATTGTCAAAGGCTCTTGCTTGAATAAAAGAGGTGTTCTACAGCTCATAATTTACAAAATTAGGACCATTATTTGAAACTAAGGAAATGCACACAAAAAAAACACATACCTATCCAATGGTTTGCATTTTCTTCTGTTGAATATTATGCTAAAATGTAAGACATTCATTTGATTATGTAAAACATGTGCTAAGTGATAAATCTAGGAATCGTCCTAGGGACTGTTTTCCTAGCCTGGTCTGTGTAAACGGCACCTTTAAAATGTTTGTAATTATAAAGAATACTACATTTCCTTTACTTAAAAGATAACAAAAGGAGCATGGAGATGATTTCTGCAAGAATTGTTAAAAGGAAACCTTTAGAAGGCTGTTTCACTTGTCCAAGTAAAAGATGACTAAGATCCTTTGTTCCTTTAGCAAGCACGTATTATGCATCTGCTGCGTGCCAGCTAATTGAACGGTGGGACAAAAAGGTGTGGTAAATGAAGGATGCCCCAAAGTAACCATGGAAATGAGTTAAAAGATTTACAACTGACATGACACTCTTTCCCAGAGAGGGTGTGTGAACATAGTGATGCTTCATGTGATCAATATTTGAGAATTCCCAATACATGTAATTTTGCTTAGTGTAATCCTGGAGATAGTAAGTGTGGCAGAACTAAATTATTTTAGGTTTTCTAGTCTATAGTGCATCATTCTTTTTTTTTTCATTATATCATTTCAAAAACAGTGAGAACTGAATCATTTGCGTACCTTACAGCCATAGGAAAGTTTGCAGAGATCAGAGCGTACTTTTGAAGTTCATGAAATATTTGCCACCTAGGTCTCTATTCACATAGTTTCACTAGAATGTGAGTAAAGGCAACAGTTTCATTTTTCTTTTTTTTTTTCTTTGCGGTACGCGAGCCTCTCACTGTCGCGGCCTCTCTTGTTGCGGAGCACAGGCTCCAGGCGCGCAGGCTCAGCGGCCATGGCTCACGGGCCCAGCCGCTCTGCGGTATGTGGGATCTTCCCAGACCGGGCACGAACCAGCATCCCCTGCATCGGCAGGCGGACTCTCAACCACTGCGCCACCAGGGAAGCCCAACAGTTTCATTCTTTACTCCTCACTGGAACCCACATCTTTCAGTTCTCTTATCCTCTGGGTAGTAAGCTCCCTAAAGGCAGAGATTTTTGTCTGTTTTGTTTACTGATATACTGAGGACATTGCCTGGGGCATAGTAGGAGCTCAGATATTGGTTGACTTAAATGAATTTTATGACCTAGAGATGAGATGTCCTACAGATGCGTTATAATCAGACCTACTTGATATCTTCCTACCGGAACCTGAGTACCACAAAGGGAGCGATTTTCTTGTGATCTGTTCACTGCTGTATTCTCTGCACTTAAGGCTTTGCTTGCCATATAGTCGCCCTCCATGTTTGTCAGATGAACAGGTAACTCTTTGTTTTTAATAGAAGAGCTTAAATTTGTTCTCTTGATTGTAGAAGTAACACCTGCTCATTGAAGAAAACTCATGTGGCAAAAAGGTGTCAAGAGGACAGTGAAAATCACCCCAAACTATGCCATCCAAATACAGTCATTTAATATATATGTTAACATTTAATCCATTCCAACTATTTTCCAGGAGAGGAGAAATATATTTATTTGTTAAGAAAAATCAGATCAGACTCCACATTACTTTTAAACTTTTTCCCCACATCCTTGCCTGTCAAATATAGTTTATGTAAACTCCACAAAGGATGGGATTTTTAATTTTATTTTTTCTAATTTTATTGAGATATAATTGATACATAATCATATTAGTTTAAGGTGTACAACATGATTTGATATTTGTATATATAGTATTTCAAAATGATTACCACAATAAGATTAGTTAATATTCATCACCTCACATAGTTATAGCTGTCTTTCCTAGTGATAAGAACTTTTAAAATCTACTCTCTTAGCAACTTCAAATATATAATACAGTCTTGTTAACTGTAGTCACCATGCTGTGCATTACATCTTCAGAACTTATTTATCTTATAACTGGAAGTTTGTATTGTACTTTTGACCACCTTCTCCATGGGAAGGAATTTTTTTGTCTACCGTCACTACTCATAGCCTCAGTGCCTAGAGCACTGCCTGGCACTTAGTAGGGCCTCAGTAGTTATTTGTTGAATGCATGGATCATGAATTTTATGGCAGCTTAGCATTATACATGTTATTGTATAATAATTTACTAAGGAATCCTCTGTGGGTGGGTATTTAGGTCCTTTAAAGTTGTTTTAAAAAAAAAAACACTCTTGAATAAGCACCTTTATACATCGTTGTACACTTTTCTGATTATTTCTTTGTGAAAATCTTTGAGAAAAGGGATTTCTGGGGCAAAAGTATGTACCTTTTTTTTTATAATGAGGGCAAAAAAAATGCAAGAAAGATTATTCAAGTTTACAGCCTCACTAAAAATGAACAAGAGTGCCTATTCCTTTACCCCTTCTCCACCACCGGATAGTCTTCTTTATCCTTATGAATATGCAATGCAAAAAAAAAGAAAAAAAAAAACTCTTTAAGTTTACATTGCTGTACTTATAAGGTTGAATGCATTTTGATTAGTTTAATAATTATTTCTATTTTTTTCTGAATGTTTATTCATTGTACATTCCTTTATGAAGATTATCTTGTATTGAATTTTAAGAGCTTATCATATGTTAAAGACATTAACACCTTTCACTGTTCATAGTTTATCTTTTAACTTTTTTTTGGTATTTTCTCATGTATATAGTTACTTTTTTTTTTTTTTTTTTGCGGTACGCGGGCCCCTCACTGTTGTGGCCTCTCCCGTTGCGGAGCACAGGCTCCGGACGCGCAGGCTCAGCGGCCATGGCTCATGGGCCCAGCCGCTCCGCGGCATATGGGATCTTCCCAGACCGGGGCACGAACCCGTGTCCCCTGCATCGGCAGGCGGACTCTCAACCACTGCACACTAGGGAAGCCCCATAGTTACTTTTTATAAAGTATAGTCTTTCAGTTTCTTTCTTAAAATTTCCGGTTTAGTGTCATATTTCTCGTGTCAAGATAATGATAATTTTTCACTTATATTTTCTTCTTCTAGTACTTTTAGGTTTCACTTTAAACAGTTACATGTGTAATTCCTGTGGGATTTATCTTGTTATGGATGTAAGGTAGGGGTCTAATTTTATTTTTTCTCAATTATCTGACATGATAACCATATATTTTATAATCTGTTCGCCCCTCACTGGTTTGAGGTGTTTCTTTTATGTGCTAAATTTACATATATAGTTGAGTCAGTCTCTGGACTGGAGCCAGTAACTCCCTCCCCTTTTCTTTACCTTTCCTCTCTATTTTGGTCTGTTTTGGCCCCTAGTATCAAATTCCTTTATTGCAATTAATAAAAATTGTCCTCATAACTGTCCTATCACTGCTCTTTCCTCTAATTTTGGGGGGCTATTTTCATGCTTATTTTTCCATTTAAACCAATGAGTGCATCATTGAATAAAGTAAATGTGTTGGGATATTTATTGGTATCACATTAATTTTATAAATTTATATTGAGAGAATTGACATCTTTCGTATACTAACTTGTTTAAGCTTAGTTTTTTTCTCCATTTATTGGTTTTTCTTTTATGTGCTGGGGAGAGTTTTTTTAAATAAATCCTGTGCATTTTAATGATTTATTCCTAGATGATTTATATTTTATGAAGATATTGTGAATGGGGTCCTTTCTAAAATTATATGTTCTTACTTGTGACTGTTAGCACATGTAAGGTAGAAGCTGTTGATTTTGAAACTGACCATCAGTCTGAATTCTTTTATTTTAAATAGTTTTTCAGTTAATTTTCATCTCTGTAGGTTTTAAGATTATATATCATAAAGCAAAGTATTTTTAAACAAGATTTTCAATTAATTAGACTTACCAGGTATATTTTGGTTACACTACTTTTTTCAGCGAGGTTTGTTTATTTTTATGTGCTGAAGTTTTGTGGACTTGGGTTCCAACTTACTACTTCTAAGGTTTCACGTAGCCCTTACATAATAGTCAAGATATTGCTCTTTTTTTATCCTTTTTGCTAGGGTTAGGGGTCAGAATTTAGACCAGCTGGGATTAATGAATTGTTCTGTAAAATCTACTTATTATCAAATTGGTATTCATGTCTTAGATCAGCACTGAGAGAAATAAAATGTGAGCCATAAGCACTAGACACATATGTACTTTTAAATATTCTCTAGCTACGTTGTAAAAATAAATAGGTGAAATTAATTTTAATAATATATTTTCTTTAACTTCATATATCCAGAATACAATTTCATCATGTTACTGATATAAAAATTAATAATGAAATAGTTTGCATTCTTCTCTTTTTGTACTGTTTTCTAAATCTGCTGTATATTTTATATTTACAATACATCTCACTTTACACTAGTCCCATTTCACATGCTCACTTGACACATGTGGCTAGCGGCTGCTTACTGGACAGCACAGCTGTAGGTTATACTTCTAGCTTGGGCTTACATGTAAGGATTTACTAGAGTTTTTTAGAATATAACATTTTATAATGGAAATGAGGCTCAAAGTAACCTTATTAAAAGTACATGTGTAGATATACTTCTCTCTTAAGTAGAGATTTAAGCCTTTAACTTACTTCTTTCCAACAGAAGACCTTCTCCAGTGTCCTCATAAAACCGCACAAAATGTGTTAGTGTTTAGATAATACTGCTTTTGACCCAGCCCTCATGGCAATTTAGAGGTTTTATGTAAGTTCATTGTGGCATCTTTTGAAGCCTGTTGTTTTGGTCCAATTCTTTTTAAATAGATTTGATAAAACCATTCTGCCCTACCTTCCTATTAGTTTTCATTTAAATGTTAACATAAGATGTGTGTACATAGGATAGTAACTTCGGGTACTATGCTTTTATATACATCATTGCCATCAATCTTGTTAATCTAAGAGGACTGAAGAACTTGGCTTCATGGGTCATTGACACATTGAATGAGCAAAGGGAAGTAGTTGTTTTGAATTGAGCCTCTGTTGTTTTGCTTAAGCCATCTTTGAAAATGACTTATCTTGATCCATTTGAGGTTGTACTTCATGGGACTGGGTTAGTCAGGTGACAATTTAGGCGGAGACTGTTGCTAAGAAAGCCAAAGGCAATCTAGGCTCTGGACCAGGAAAGCAGTTCAGTGGGTCGAGACCTAATTATAATACAATA